>NW_020837960.1:183293-450794 GCF_003676395.1 Aethalodelphis obliquidens
CTTTAGGATTCTCTATGTATAGTATCATGTCATCTGCAAACAGTGACAGTTTTACTTCTTCTTTTCCAATTTGTATTATTTTATTTCTTTTTCTTCTCTGATTACCATGGCTAGGACTTCCAAAACTATGATGAATAATAGTGCTGGGATTGGGCACCCTTTTCTTGTTCCTGATGCTAAGGGAAACACTTTCAGTTTTTCACCACTGAGAATGTTGTTGGTTTTGCATTTGTCATATATGGCTTTTATTATGCTGATGTTGTTTCCCTCTATGCCCACTTTCTGGAGAGTTTTTAATGTAAATGGGTGTTGAATTTTGTTGAAAGTTTTTTTTCTGCATCTATTGAGACCCTCATATGGTTTTTAATCTTCCATTTTTTAAATATGGTGTATCATATTTATTGATTTGTACATATTGAAGTATTCTTGCATTCCTGAGATAAACCCCAATTGATCAAGGTGTATGACTCTTTTAATAAAGGTTTTAGAAAAATAATGTTGAAGCTATATTATTAGCCACCCTTTTGTGCTCATCCACTGTAGTAGTGTTAGGACATACACATAATATTATCTTTATTTATCATTTGTAAAATAAATATAAAATGAGGTCTGTATATTAGTATTCTATTCCATCAAATTCTACCAAAAAAGTAAATGTTAGAATATTACATTTGGTTGAATTGTTTGTATAACTTCACATATTTTGATGAAAAATATTATAAGAATCCAAACAGAAAAATACTAATCAAAATAAATTGCTAATTATTTTTAATTTATAAGTTCATCTCTCATAGAATACATCTATTCGATTTAGTTAGCATACAGTGGAAATTCATAGGTAAGAATAAAGTAGATGTTTCAGTTAAGAAACATATGACAAGTATGTGGCTTGTTAGAATTTAGTTTTTTTAAAAAATAACATGTAAAACCTAATATAAAATAAAGCTCAATAATTACTTGAAATTATTTTTATTAAATAAGTACATTGAAAATATTGACAAATAATATGGAAAATTGAAGAAACACAAGTAACAAAATTTCAAATATCTAAAGTTAATAACTGTTAGGATGCTTTCTTTCATTCTGGTATTTTTCCTATAAATATAGTTTATATAATTGTAATAATAAGATATTTTATAATTTTGTATCTTGATCTTTTTTATCAAACATTATAATTGAAGCATGTTTTGAATGTGATAAATATGTACACAACATTTTATGAGTTACATAATATTCATCTAATTAATGTTCTATACTTTTTGGTGGCATTTAGTTATTAATGATGTAGATAATTAATTTTTAATGGGTGATATTATTATATTTTTAGCTCTAATTAGCCATATCTTTTGTTAAACATTGTTTTCTCCACTTCCTCCAAAACATTACATTAAAATAAATCTCTGTAGATATCTGATAAAGCTTCACTTCTGAAAGCTTTCTAGGGTAAAATTGTAAAATTAAATGATTATGCTTGATTTATATGAAAAATGAAATCAGCATTATTGAGGCTCACCTTCTCAAGGAATACTATCTTTCCTGAGGATAACAGTTTAATCTGGGAGAACAAAAAGGCTGTGGGAGGGTAATAGTTATATTTGTCAGTGTCTTCAGTTCTGTCCCAAAGAGAAGGCACACAGACCAGTTGACTCCTTCTTATGAGTAATATCTGACAGATGTGTTCATTACCCTATTGTAATTTGCTGACACTTCCATTAAGATCACTGAAGCCAACTTTGCTTTGATTCCATAGTCATCTCACTACAACTTTTGTTTTTAAACTGCATGTTAATTAAACTTATTCAATAACTTTGTGTAATCTATATTTACAAGATTAGATAATTGTTGACCACCATAGTCTAAGGTAAACATAAAACTGGAAAATACAAATCATTAGGTATGCTCATTGCTACGAAGTATCATTGCTTCTAGCCCATCTCAGATGACAGAGAAAGGAGATATACATGCGTTTATTAACCTCTGTATAAACACATAGTGATAAAGAGTGAATTCGTACTGATGTCTCAAATCTAATCCATTTGAGTAAATGTAATAATATGTACTGATGTATGCTCTCAACTTGAGACATGATTCAATTATTTTATTAATGTTTTGTGCTCCAAAACATTTTTGAAACTTTCTGTAACAAAGACTGGTTATTGCCTAACCAGATGCATTATTTCTACCAACCTCCCCCTCTCCACCCCACCCATCCCCAGCTAAAAGAGTACATTTCCCATCTTTCTTTGTAGCTAAGTATGGCTAAATGACTAAGTTCTGGCCATTGTGGGGTTAGACTTATCAGAAGACTTCTGAATATAAGGAAATGAGCACAGTCCACTGACACAACCCTTTCTTTTGCTTTTTCCCCTTCTTTTCAGTTACCTGGGACTCAGACAAGATGGCTGAACCACTAACATCCGTCATGAAGTAATAATGAGGCAAAAAAGCCAGTACTAGATAGCAAAACAAAAAGAGAAGCCTGGATTTTTGATAACTTAAAGTTGCCATACTGACCCTGGTCTTACTACATCTAGACTTCTTTTATGTGAGGAAGAAACAAACTGTTGTCATTTAGCCTTTCTGTTTCATTCAGCCAAACCCGATTGTAACAGGTAGACTTTTTGGAATTGTCTTTAGATATAGTTTCTTAAACAAAGTAGATCATTTTTATAATTTCTTCCTTATTGAGCAACCCCCTCCTCCCTAAAAATCAAAAACAAAAACAAAAAAAACAACTTCTTGGAGAAAGACGTTTAGAATGAATCATAAAGAGTGAGGAGTAGAGATATTAGAACTTATTGTGGAAAGGAAAGAGAGAGAAAGATAAGATAGCAGGAGAAAAAGAGAGGAGCAGGGAGAGAGAGAAGAGGGAAAGAAGAGAAGGGAAGAGAAGAGGTGAGGAGAGGAGAGGAGAGGGGAGGAAAGGAGATGAGAATAAAAAAGGAAAGCAAAGAGAAGAAAAGAAAAGTGAAAAGAAGAGAAGAGAAAAGAAATGGAACCTGGGGAGCTCAGAGTGATCTAGGCAAGAAAGATAGCATCACATTATCATGGAGGTGAGTGAAAAGAGTGTATCTTAGGGAAAAAAAAATGTACAAATTAATTAGGTTACCTTGGGCCTCTTTGCTAAAGTCTTTTCAAAATTCTGATGACATGAGCATTAGATATTTTGTTGTAGTCACACAAGTCCCTGAAAACAATGCTCTATCTATCATCTATCTATCATCTATCTATTTATCTATCTATTTATCTATCAACTATCTATCTTCATATATATATAGTATATTTTCTCATTGTTGTTTAGATTGGGTAATTTCTGTTGTTCTGTCTTACATTCAGAGAGCCTTTCCTCCATTCTGCTGTCAAAGTCATTCATCGATTTTTTTGTTGTTTTAGTAACTGCAGTTTTTAGTTCTAAAATTTATACTTTTTCTTTACAGCTTTTATTTCTTTGCAAGTACTACTTTTATTTTTTTCCATTTTTTGGCTACACCCCACAGCATGTGGGATCTTAGTTCCCAGAACAGGGATCAAACCCACACCACCTGCAGTGGAAACACAGCACCTTAACAACTGGACCACCATGGAAGCCCCACAGTACTACTTTTTTCATTCATTTTAAGATGTTCTAATTGCTCATTGAAACAATTTTCTGATGAATGCTTTAATCTTTGTCAGATAATTTTAACTTGTCTGTCACATTTTTTTTCATTATTTTCTAGGATTATTGAGATATAATTGACATATAACATAATGTAGGTTTAATATGTAAAATGTGATGATTTGATAAACCATTATGTTGCAAAATGATTACCACAATAAGGTTAGGTAACACTTCCATCCTCACATAGTTGACTTTTTTTTTTTGGTGAGAACTTATAAGACCTACTCTCTTAGCAACATTTACGTATACAATACAGCATTTTTAACTACAGTCACCATACTGTAAGTTCTAGAATTTATTTATTTTAAAGCTGGAAGTTTGTACCATTTGACAACCTTAACTAACTTTCCCCAACTCCCCATCCCTGGCAACCACCAGTCAACTCTCTACTTCAATGAGTTCAGGATTTTTTTTAGGTTTCACATATAATTGACATCATATAGTACATTTTTTCTCTATCTGACTTACGTCACTTAGCGTAATGCCCTCAAGTTCATTCATGTTGCTGCAAATGACAATATTACTTCTATTTTTATGGTTGAATAATATTCCATTATATATATATATATATATGTGTGTGTGTGTGTGTGTGTGTGTGTGTATGTACTGATATATATACATATATATACTCACATATATATATATACATATATGTCACATTTTCTTTATCCATCTATGCATTGATGGATGCTTAAGTTGTTTTCATGTCTTAGCTATTATAAATAATGCTGCAAAAACATGAGAGAGCATATACCTCTTTTATTTTATTTCCTTTGTGCATATAACCAGAAGTAGTATTGCTGGAACAAATAATAGTTTATTTTTTATTTTTTGAAGAACCTCTATACTGTTTTACAAGGTGGTTGTACCAAATTACTTTCCCATTAAGAGTGCACAAGTGTTCACTTTTATCCACATCCTTTTTAGCACTTGTTATTTACTGCCTTTTTGATAACAGCCATTCTAACAAGTGGGAGGTGATATCTCATTATGGTTTTGATTTGCATTTCCCTGATAATTAGAGATGTTGAGCATTCTTTCATGTACCTGTTAGTATCTTGTACATATTTTTTGGGAAAATGTATATTTAAGTCCTCTGCCCACTTTTAATTGGATTATTTGTTTATCGCTATTGAGTTGTGAGTTCCAATATATTTTGAATAATTATTCCTTACCAGATATATAATTTGTGAATATTTTCTTCCATCAAGTAGATTTCTTTTATTCTTTTTTATTATTTCTTTTGCTTGGCAGAAGCTTTTTAGTTTGCTGTAGTCCCAATTGCTTATTTTTGCTTTTGTTGCTTGTGCTTTAGGTATCATATCCAAAATATCATTACCAAGACCCATATCAAGGTGCTTTTCCTGATGTTTTATTGTAGGAATTTTATGGTTTCAAATTTAAACTTTTAACTGTAATCCACTTCAAGTTAATTTTAGTTAGACAGTTGTTCAGTTTAATTCTTTTGTATAAGAATAGGCTGTTTTCTAAGCACCATTTATGGAAGACTATCTCTTCCATATTTGTTATTCATGGCGCCCTCACCAAATATTAGTTGACATGTGTAGGTTTATTTCTGAACTCTTGATTCTGTTCTGTTGATCTCTGTGCCAGTTTTTTTATGCCAGTATTTTACATACCGTTTTGATTACTACTGATTTTGATACTATTTTGTAATATTGTTTGAAATCAGAAAATGTGATGCCTCCAACTCTATTCTTTTTTTTTCTAGTTTTATTGGGATGTAATTAACATATAACATTTGCTAGTTTAAGGTCAAAACATAATTATTTGATATATATATATATATATATATATACACATTGCAAAATGATTATAAAAGTAATTTTAATTAACATAAATTACCTCACAGTGTTAATTTTTTTCTTGTGATAAGAACTCTTAGCAACTTTCAAATATACTATTCAGTATTTGTAACTATCATTACCGTTCTATACATTACATCACCAGAATTTAGTTATCTTATAAATGGAAGTGTGTAACTTTTGACCACCTTCACCCCATATTTGGAAAGTTTTTAGCCATTATTTCTTTTTTAAAAAAATATGTTACTTTCTTTTCTTATTCCAGGATTCCCATAATGCATATATGGTTTGTCTTGTTAGTGTCCCATAAGTTCTGTAGGCTTTCTTCACTTAGGCTTTCTTCGCTCTTCTTCATCTTTATTTTCTTTTGATCCTCTGACTGGTTAATTTCAAGTGACCTGTCCTAAAAATCATGTATATTTTTTTCTTCCTGGCTTAAGTCTGCTCTTGAAGCTTTCTTGAATAATTCAATATAATCATTGTATTCTTAAGTTCTAGGTTTTCTGTTTGGTATTTTTGATAGTTTCATTTCTGTTGTAAAATTCTTGTTTCCTTCCCAGACTTTTTTCCCTAATTTCATTAGTTTTCTGTGTGTTCACTGAACTACTTTAAGAGGATTATTCTGAATGTTTTGGCAAATAATTCATAGATCTACATTTTTAAAAACTCAATTATTGGAGCTTTAATTAGCTTCCTTTGTTGGTGTTATTTTTACCTGACTCTTCATGACCTTTATCTCCTTGTATCTGTGTATCTATGTATAAAGTAAGTGGTCTCTCTTCCAGATATTGCTAGTTTGCTTTGGCAGGGAAAGACCTTCAACAGTCAGCTCATCTTGGGATATTGGACAGGTCAGCTAGTAGTGTAGGCAGGCAGGCATTTCTATTTATGTCTCTAGTTGGGTGAGACTGCTGCTGTGCTCTGAAGTTGGGGGGTTGTTCTTGTTGGACTCCACAGTTAGGTGCATTTGCTACTTGGCTCTGCATTCATGTGGGGTCACTGGTTGGTCTCCCTACTCAAGTGAGGCTGCTGACTGTGTTCTAAGTTCAGGTGGGGCCACTAACATGGCTCCAAAATCACTTATGGTCAGGAGGGGTCACAGGCTGTGTTTCCTGAAAGGGCAGGGCCACTGGTTGAATATTGCCATTGGGCAGACTTGCAGACTGTGATCTGAAATTTTTTCTGGTCAGGTGGGGCCTCAGGCTATGCTGAGTGTGTTCCACATTTGGCCAGGTGACTTTTCAGGTTTCATGATCAGGTGGGACCACAGACTATGATGCAAGATTGAGTTGGGTCACTGGATGGGCTCCCTAGCTGGGTGAGGCTGCAGGTTGTATTCAGCAATTTGTCAGGGCCATAAGTTGGGGTCTGCTGATAGGCAGGTTTGTAGTTTGGGTTCCACAGCTGCTCAGTGTCACTATTCAGGTTTCATGTTTTTGTGGAGCCAAAGGACATGCTCAACTGTTGGGCAGGGATGCTTGCTTGGCTCACTGCCTCTGTGAGCCATAGAATGTGTTATGTTGGGCTTCCCTGGTGGTGCAGTGGTTGGGGGTCTGCCTGCTGATGCAGGGGACGTGGGTTCTTGCCCTGGTCTGGGAGGATCCTGCATGCCGTGGAGCGGCTGGGCCCGTGAACCATGGCCGCTGGACCTGCACGTCCGGAGCCTCTGCTCCACAACAGGAGAGGCCACAACAGTGAGAGGCCCGTTTACCACAAAAAAAAAAAAAAAAAGGAAAAAAAAAGAATGTGTTATGTTACTGCTAGGCATCTATGTCCATGCTTCTCAATGGAGTGGGACTGGAGCCTATACTCAACAGTTGGGTGGGACTGTGAATTTGCTCCCCTGCTTGGATGGGTCATAGGATGTACTCTAGAGCTACTGGACATCTGTCACCTCACTATAACTGTAACTTCACACAAAAATCAATGTAGGGCGTGGGGTACCTTAATTAATCAATAGGAATATTCTAATCCATATTTCTCAATGTAAATTATTAGACTACTGTTTCCATGTATCTACCATGTCTCATGATCATGTTGTTCTGGATTATTTTCACAGCTTGACTAATTTAGAGGTCAGGAAGAAAACCAATATTTCAGTTCCCCAAAACACCAAATCCAAGACTTTGTTCTATATTATGTTAGAAAGTTACCTGCATTATTAAAATAAACATTAAATATTTTCAAGAAACAAAGTTACTTGCCTCAGACACAGGCAGTGAAAAACAGAATTAAACAAAACACCAATTTAAAACAGTGAGCCATGGCCAAAGCATTACCTATTTTAAGTTTCTTAGCACTGTTTCCTTCAGACCACAATATCTGTGAGTGTAACTCTGAGTCCTAATTCCATCTCTGCTATTTGGCTTCGTGTTTTCATTCTTAACACTTTCCACTCCTAGCAAGACTCATAAATGTAAATTTTATGGCACAATTCTTGCTTATATTATAGACTTGCTATCTGATGTTAATTGGATCTACTGTGTATCCACCAGGCTCATTCCCTAGACAACTACAAGTTTACTAAAGTGAAGTTTACGGTTTGCTAAAAATTTTGCCAAATTATTCTCACTCTGAGACAACTGACAACTTGGTTACCTTATTTAAAATCATTTTCTTAATTAGCAGACTATGTTTTGCTAATTTGCATAGCAACAAACATTAAACATAACATCAACTAATCAAATTTCTATTTTACATGGAAAGATTTTTAAATATTATGCTTTATTCCATGTATATTTTACCCAGAAACTCATTTCCATTTCTTAAAAAATGAGAGGCTGCCAAGCATGATTTGTATTAGAATCCCACATACCTCATAATTATGACAGTTCTAGAATGTGCTGTTAAAACATGTCTTTATAGTATAGCAAAGCATATCTTTTAAAATGATAAAGGTTTGCTAAAATTACTGAAAACTATGTAGTAGGCCTTGGGCACTGCTTGCTTTTGGATAAAAATTACACTGAAATAAGCCATTGTAGATAGTAATATTTGAAAATGATTTATACCTCTAAAGTAGAAAATGAGTTAAATAGCTTTATTTTCTCTTACTATGACCTCTAGGAATCAAGGGAAATGCAAGTTTTTAATTGAATTCTACCAATTGATATACTTTGAGAACAGAATCAAGACTAAATACAAGTTAATGCTTCAGAAGAATAGCATGACTTTCCTAAGGCAACAAAGTAGGGCAAGTTGATCTTCAAATGACTCATTCAAAAATTTTCTTCCTTCCATTCTTGCCTGGTAGAATCACTTATGCTTTATTTATTTATTTATTTATTTGCAGTACGTGGGCCTCTCATGATTGTGGCCTCTCCCTTTGCAGAGCACAGGCTCCAGACCCTCAGGCTCAGTGGCCATGGCTTACGGGCCCAGCTGCTCTATGGTATGTGGGATCCTCCCAGACTGGGACACATACCTGCGTCCCCTGCATTGACAGGTGGACTCTCAACCACTGCTCCACCAGGGAAGACCCCATATGCATTTTGACCTACATTAACAAATAAACATTGAGCTTATTTCCTCATGATGTAAAAACATTTACAAATGGGTCTTTAATGAGGGCAATACAAATATATAGAAAAAGTTTTACCCACATGGCAATGTTTCTCCAAATGTTGAATAGCTTGATTTAATTTCAAGAATATTGTGAAAGAATGTTTCCTAGTTAAGAAATCAAAAGAACTCAATGTATAATCAATAATTCATTTGTTTTGTGAACATTTTTTCTCATGTTAATATCTCATATGTGTTTAGAAATATAAGCATTCAGATACATCATTACTTTGAGATAAGAAATGAGCATATATAATATTTAAGTTTATTTTCTATATCCAAAACAATAAATTTAGGATATACAAATAATTATGTCTGGTAGAAACATGATTTCTTTCTTAAATTTATTTATTATATTTCCTTATTTTCTATATGTGAAAATTTGTAGAGAGGTGATAAGGAAATAAATCAAAGGAAAATGTGATTGAACTGAAAACACCAATATAGCAAATATTCCTTATTGAAGAAAGGTAGAAAAGAAGGAATATTGCCATTCTGACTTTATTTACTGTTACTAGGCTCTTATTTGTTTTAATATTCTGTAAAATGGAATATAAGAAACAAGAAATTATTTTTATATTATATGATTCTGGTGCATGACTTAATTGATAATGGAGCATCACTATAGTAGAATTCTAGCCCACCTCATGGAACAAAACTAAAATAGTAGCTGTGATCTGCACCTGGAAATTTACAAATTTAGCTCCTTTTGAGTTCAATCATCTTTATCCATGATCAGTTTATATAATGCCTAATTTTTGATTAAGGAAATATAATCCTATAAGTACATTGGAATTTAAAGTTCTGAATTTGTACTCAATATTATTTCAGAAAATATACATTATATATACATTTACAAATACTATAATGAAGGGCAGTATAATGAAGTTTTTAGGGTTGGAAAAATATTTAGACTCAATTCTACATCCCAGTGGTAACTCTATGATTCCAGGGATATGATTACTTAACAGTTTACAGGTAAACAAATACACTAATACTTAACTTATAAGATTGTAGATAAATAAATGAGGCAAGACTTGAATATGCTTAACCCATAGTCTGGAACATAGTAAGCACTGAATACACATTAGCTCTTTTAATGTTCTCATGTTATTGAACATGGAAATTTATTAGTTTTCCCCAGAACTCCATTTTCAAACTTCTTGGAAAGTGACATAGTGATTATAGCTCATTAATTTTTAGGTGTTTTGGTGAATTACAAATTCAGTGACTTCTAAAGAATAAAAAGAATATGTGTTTAGCAAGTGCTATAGTGGGGTTATAGATAGCATAATTTAATGAGTCAATTATGCAAATACTGAATTATGCTAAGTATTTAAGTTAAATATTTCTTAAAGTTTTCATTAGATAATTACAACTGTGATACTTTTGTTTCTTCATATGCTCCCACTGAACTCTCTACTGCCACTCAGATATTTTTGACAAACACCTTTATTCCAGTTGCTTGATCTCATCTCTGAGGTTTACCATATGTCTAGAAGAAGTTTTAGGCTAAAATTTACAAGTTCTTTCACTATTGTGTGGAGTATTATTTACATGGTTTCTGCAACTAGAGTAAACGAAGATTAAAACATAATTTATCCTTATATTATATTTGTGATTTTTAAATCCTTATAATAATAATGATAATAAAGCTATTACTTAATGGATCTTGTGCTGTGCATTATATATGGTGTTTTAAGTGTGTTATCTCATTTAATCCCATAGGCCACATTGAGTGCTAGCATTTATTGTGGGTTTAACACAAGACAAGCAGAGTAGTAGCTCTATGTAATTTATTTCTGACAATCACCTAAAAGACAAACACTATGTACCTGTTACCATATGTAAAAATTATTATCCTAGTGAACAAGAAAAGTGCAACAAATATTTTACATGGAACTTAAAAGTTTGGAAAACAAGGTACAGATAGTTAATAAACCTAGTGAAGACTACACATCAGGTGATTTGGAATAAATTAAAAATTCTGCTAAGAAATTATAACTGTAGAGTAATTAATAACAAAGATAATTCTTCAAAGGAAATAAAGGAGTTTACAGTGACTAAAAAATCATTCAGAACAAATTTTTAAAAATTGTTTACATATTTTTTTTCTGTTTTTTAAAAAGCCATGGATGGATTTCTTGCATATTGCCAAAATCACAGAACAGCAAATTAAAACACACTCCGAGGCTTATGCAAAGATGGTTATTATTTATTTATTAAGTAGTAATTTGATTAGTAGCATCTCTCATTTTTTATCTCATTTCATTATATATATAAAACATAAATATGCATATATATATATAACTGAAGCACATTTGATGAATGCTTTTATGTGTAAATTTAAATGCATACACTTTGCCATAAAGCCAAAGAGCTATTCCATTGCCATATTTTTAAAAATGTTTTCTGTGTTCCATGAGCATTGTCATTTTCATGTTATAGAAAATTTACATTTTTAAAACCTAAAGTCTGTTTATGAACTTTATATTTTTTTTATTCTCAAGAAGTGTTTTACAAAAACACAAGAAAGAAAGCAATCTCTATTCAACAAAGAAAGAACAGAATGTTCAATATTCAAATTTTCTCTAATTTTTCTGAAAATACTTAATATAAAATGAGTTCCTTAAAACTTATATTCCATTTTTGTACCAGGAACACTGGGCTGAAGGTCTAAGGGTGAGGTCCCTGAACACAGAGCACTTTGTGAGCCAGTAAAACCAGATGAAGCACAAAGAAAAAAAAAAAAAGGGAAACAGATCTTCACAAAAACAGATTCTTAGTGGCTGGTGTAAAGAGTCATTCCAAGCCATGTGGCTGGCAGGGTCTTGGTGCACCGGCTGGGTGTCAGGCTTGTACTTCTAAGGTGATAGAGCCAAGATCAGGACATTGGTCCACCAGATACTTCCAAGCTCCATGTAATATCAAATGGCAAAAGCTCTACCAGAGATCTCCAACTCAACACTAAGATGCAGCTCCACTCAACAACCAGGAAGCTACAGTGCTGGAAACTCTATGCCAAACAACTAGCAAGACTGGAACACAACCCCATACATTAGCAGAGAGGCTGTCTAAAATCATAATAAGGTCACAGACACCCAAAAACACACCACCGACATTGTCCTGTCCACAAGAAAGACAAGATCCAGCCTCATCCACCAGAACACAGGCACCAGTCCCCTCCACCAGGAAGCCTACACAAGCCACTGAACCAAACTTAGCCACTGGGGGCAGAAACCAAAAACAACAAACCTGAAGCCTACAAAAAAGAGATCCCAAACATAGTAAGTTAAGCAAACTGAAAAAACAGAGAAAGACATGGCAGATGAAGGAGCAAGGTAAAAACCCACCAGACCAAACAAATGAAGAGGAAGTAGGCAGTCTACCTGAAAAAGAATTCAGAGTAATGATAGTAGAGATGGTACAAAATCTTGGAAAGAGAATGAAGAAAATGCAAAAAACGTTTAACAAAAGCTTAGAACTAAAGAGCAAGCAAACAATGATGTACAACATAATAAATGAAATTAAAAATTCTCTAGAAGGAATCAATAGCAGAAAAACTGAGGCAGAAGAACGAATAAGTGACCTGGAAGACAAAATAGTGGAAATGACTACCATAGAGCAGAAGAAAGAAAAAGCAATGAAAAGAATTGAGGACACTCTCAGACTTCTAGGAAAACATTAAATGCACCAACATTCAAATTATAGGGGTCTCAGAAGAAGAAGAGAAAAAGGAAGGGACTGAGAAAATATTTGAAGAGATTATAGTTGAAAACTTCCCTAATAGGGGAAAGGAAACAGTCAATCAAGCCCACGAAGTGAAGAATCCCATACAGAATAAATCCAGGAGAAACACGCCAAGACACATATGAATCAAACTATCAAAAATTAAATGTAAATAAAAAATATTAAAAGCAGCAAGGGAAAAAAAATAACATACAAGGGAATCTCTATAAGGTTAACAGCTGATCTTTCAGCAGAAACTCTGCAAGCCAGAAGGAAGTGGCAGGACATATATAAAGTGATGAAAGGGAAAAATCTACAACCAAGATAACTCTACCCAACAAGGATCTCATTCAGATTCGGCGGAGAAATAAGAACATTTAAAGACAAGCAAAAACTAAGAGAATTCAGCACCACTAAACCAACTATACAGCAAATGCTAAGGGAACTTCTCTAGGCAAGAAACACAAGAGAAGGAAAGGGCCTACAATAACAAATCCAAAACAATTAACAAAATGGTAATAGGAACATGTATATCAATAACTACCTTAAATGTAAGTGGACTAAATGCTCCAACAAAAAGACATAGACTGGATGAATGGATACAAAAACAAGACCTCTATATAGGCTGACTACAAGGAACCAAACTCAGACCTAGGAACACATACAGACTGAAAGTGAGGGGATAGAAAAAGATATTCCATGCAAATGGAAATCAAAAGAAAGCTGGAGTAGCAATTCCCATATCAGACAAAAGAGACTTAAAATAAAGACTATCACAAGAGACAAAGAAGGACATTACCTAATGATCAAGTGATCAATCAAGAAGAAGATATACCAATTGTACATATTTAAACACCCAACATAGGAGCACCTCAATACACAAGGCAAATGCAAACAGCCATAAAAGGAGAAATTGACAGTAACACAATCATAGTAGGGGACATTGACACCACAATTACACCAATGGACAGATCATCCATAATGAAAATAGATAAGAAAACAAAACCTTTAAGTGATACATTAAACAAGATGGACTTAATAGATATTTATAGGACATTACATCCAAAAACAACAGAATAAACTTTCTTCTAAAGTGCTCATGGAAATTTTCCAGAATAGATCATATCTTGGGTCAAAAATCGAGTCTTGGTAAATTTAAGAAAATTGAAATCATATCAAGAATCTTTTCCAATCACAATGCTATGAGACTAGATATCAATTACAGGAAAAATCTGTAAAAAATACAAATACAAGGAGGCTAAACAATACACTACTAAAATAACAAAGTGATCACTGAAAAAATCAAAGAGGGAATCAAAGAATAACCAGAAACAAATGACAATGAAAACACAATGACCCAAAACCTATAGGATGCAGCCAAAGCAGTTTTAAGAAGGAAGTTTATAGCAATACAATCCTACCTCAAGAAACAAGAAACATCTCAAATAAACAACCTAATCTTACACCTAAAGCAATTACAGAAAGAAGAAAAAAAAAACCCCAAAATTAACAGAAGGAAAGAAATCATAAAGATCAGATCAGAAATAAATGAAAAAGAAATGAAGGAAACAATAGCAAAGACCAATAGACTAAAAGCTGGTTCTTTGAGAGTATATACAAAATTGATAAACCATTAGCCATACCCATGAAGAAAAAAAGGGAGAAGACACAAATCAATAGAATTAGAAATGAAAAAGGAGAAGTAAAAACTGACCCTGCAGAAATACAAAGGATCATGAGAGATTACTACAAGAAACTAAATGTCAATAAAATGGACAACCTGGAAGAAATGGACAAATTCTTAGAAAAGCACAACATTCCAAGACTGAACTAAGTAGAAATAGAAATATAAACAGACAAATCACAAGCACTGAAATTGAGACTGTGAGTAAAAATCTTCCAACAAACAAAACCCCAGGGCCAGATGGCTTCACAGGCAAATTCTATCAGACATTTAGAGAAGAGCTAACACCTATCCTTCTCAAACTCTTCCAAAATATAGCAGAGGGAGGAATACACCTAAACTCATTCTACGAGGCCACCATCACCCTGAAAACAAAACCAGACAAAGATGTCAAAAAAAAAAAAAGAGAAAACTACAGGACAATATCACTGATGAACATAGATGCAAAAATCCTCAGTAAAATATTAGCAAACAGAATCCAACAGCATATTAAAAGGATCATACACCATGATCAAGTAGGGTTTATCCCAGGAATGCTACAATTCTGCAATATATGCAAATCAATCAATGTGATAAAAGATATTAACCAACTGAAGGATAAAAACCATATGATCATCTAATAGATGCAGAAAAAGCCTTTGACAAAATTCAACACCAATTTATGATAAAATCCCTCCAGAAAGTAGGCAGAGAGGGAACTTACCTCAACATAATAAAGGCCATATAAGACAAACCCACAGCCAACATCATTCTGAATGGTGAAAACATGATCTTTCCCATAAAGATCAAGAACAAGACAAGGTTGCCCATGGTCACCACTATTATTCAATATAGTTTTGGAATTTTTAGCCACAGCAATAAGAAAAGAAAAAGTAATAAAAGTAATCTAAATCAGAAAAGAAGAAGAAAAACTGTCACCATTTTAACATGACATGATACTATACATAGAGCATCCGAAAAATGCTACCAGAAAACCATTAGAGCTAATCAATGAATTTGGTAAAGTAGCAGGATACAAAGTGAATACATAGAAATCTCTTACATTCCTATATACTAATGACAAAAAATCTGAAAGAGAAATAAGAAAACACTCCCATTTACTACTATAACAAAAAGAATAAAATACCTAGGAATAAACCTACCTAAGGAGATAAAAGACCTGTATGTAGAAAACTATAAGACACTGATGAAAGAAATTAAAGATGATACAAACAGATGGAGAGATATACCATGTCCTTGGACTGGAAGAATCAACATTGTGAAATTGACTCCACTACCCAAAGCAATCTACAGATTCAATGCAATCTCTATCAAACTACCAATGGCCTTTTTCATAAAACTAGACAAAAACTTTCACAATTTGTATGGAAACACAAAATATCCCGAGTAGCCAAAGCAATCTTGAGGAAGAAAAATGAGCTGGAGGAATCAGGCTCCCTGACTTCAGACTATAGTACAAAGCTACAGTAATCAGGACAGTATGGTACTGTCACAAAAACAGAAACATACATCAATGAACAGGATAGAAAGTGCAGAGATAAACCCATGCACTTATGGTCAACTTATTTTTGATAAAGGATGCAAGAATATACAATGGAGAAAAGACAGCCTCTTCAATAAGTGGTGCTGGGAAAATACAGCTATATGTAAAAAATTGAAATTAGAATACTCCCTAACATTGTACAAGAAAATAAACTCAAGATGGATTAAAGATCTAAGTATAAGGTCAGACAGTAAAACTCTAAGAGGAAACCATAGGCAGAACACTCCATTACATAAATCACAGCAAGATCTTTTTTGACTCACCCCGTACAGAAATGACAATAAAAACAAACAAACAAAAAAACAAATGGCACCTAATGAAACTTAAAATCTGTTGCATAGCAATGGAAACCATAAACAAGATGAAAAGACAACCTCAGATAGGGACAAAATATTTGCAAATGAAGCAACTGACAAAGGACTAATCTCCAAAATTTATAAGCAGCTCATGCAGCTCAGTATCAAAAAAAAACAAACAATGCAATCCATAAATGGGCAGAAGACCTAAACAGACATTTCTCCAAATAAGATATACAGATTGGCAACAAACATATGAAAGGATATTCAACATCAGTAATCAATACAGAAGTGCAAGTCAAAACTACAATGAGGTATCACCTCACACCAGTCAGAATGGCCATCATTAAAAAATCTATAAACAATAAATACTGGAGAGGGTGTGGAGAAAAGGGAACACTCTTGCACTGCTGGTGAGAATGTAAATTGATACAGCCACTATGGAGAACTGTATGGAGGTTCCTTAAAAAACTAATAATAGAACTACCATATGACCCATCAATCACACTACTATGAATACACACTAAGAAAACAATAATTCGAAAAGAGTCATGTACCACAATGTTCATTGCAGCTCTGTTTACAATAACGAGGACATGGAAGCAACCTAAGTGTTCATCGACAGATGAATGGATAAAGAAGATGTGGCACATATATACAATGGAATATTACTCAGCCATAAAAATAAATGAGATTGAGTTATTTGTAGTGAGGAGGATGGACCTAGAATCTGTCATACAGAGTGAAGTAAGTCAGAAAGAGAAAAACAAATACCTTATGCTAAGACATATATATGGAATCTAAAAAAAAAAAAAAAAAAAGAGGTTCTGAAGAACCTAGGTGCAAGACAGGAGTAAAGACACAGATGTAGAGAATGGACTTGAGGACATCAGGAGGGGGAAGGGTAAACCGGGATGAAGTGAAAGAGTGGCATGGACATATATACACTACCAAATGTAAAATAGGTAGCTAGTGGGAAGCAGCTGGATAGCACAGGGAGATCAGCTCAGTGCTTCATGACCATGTAGAGCGGTAGGATGGGGGGGTGGGAGGGAGACGCAAGGGGGAGTAGATATGGGGATATATGTATACGTATAGCTGATTTACTTTTTTATAAAGCAGAAACTAACACAACATTGTAAAGCAATTATACTCCAGTAAAGATGTTAAAAAAAAAACCCCTATATTCTTCTTTGCTTGACAAATCTTTGATTCAGTTTTACTAAACATCATCCCCAGATAATACGAAAGAGATTACTTGTCTAATCATGAACCTAAGGCCAATGGTAGAGATATTCTGAAATATAGTGTATCATCAGGACTTCCACTTTCCACTGGTCAGGCCTGCCCCGTCTGAGACTTCCATTTATGTGAGCTCAAGAACAATGACCAGCCCCTTCTTCAATCTGTTTCTGCAATATCTGTATTCATTAAAAGTTGATGGACTAAAGAATTCCAGATTTTATATTCATCTTATTTCATTTAAGCAGTTGAATATAATAAAAAATGTAATAGAAATGCTATTGAAGACATTTTATACTGCAACTATATAAATTCTTATTTATTCCTTTTTAATTTGCTTATTTTATAGCACAAATTAGAATAAAATATTTGAAAGTTTGTGAAATAGTATATTTTTCTTTATATTTAATGTTATCTCTTCCAAATAGTTTAGCAGATATGGAATTGATGGAAGAAATATGTGAATATATTAAAATGTATACTGTATATTGCAATTTAGTTTCCAAATGAAAATAAACACATTATGCTTTCAGAATTATTGACATTCTTACAGACAAATTACTCTAAGCTGTTGGTTTGTGTTTCATTCATTATTTATTTACAATTCACTATTGAGCACCTGCCATATACCAGTCACTGTGCTTGCATTCTCTTTTGTTACTTAGATGGTTTATTTTCTACTTGTAAGTTTGTAAACTTCAGGCATGACATTTGTTTTTAAATTTTCTGCTCATAGTGGTTGCTCGGTTTCCTATTGAATGTGTATATATTTTGTGGGTGTTTTATTAACATTTTTTTCTAATTAAAAATTCATAGCTTGTTCATCAACCATCACAAAAATATGTAATAAAAACCATGAAAGTCCCTAGCAATAGTTCAGAAAGATCCTTATCAACAGCTTTACCCATATGTTTTTCAATTTTTTAAAACATTTTATTAGGTGAGCATACAAATACAAATTAATTTATAAAATTATGTCTACTAGGGCTTCCCTGGTGGTGCAGTGGTTGAGAGTCCGCATGCTGATGCAGGGGACACGGGTTTGTGCCCCGGTCGGGGAAGATCCCACATGCCGCGGAGCAGCTGGGCCCGTGAGCCATGGCCGCTGAGCTTGCACATCTGGAGCCTGTGCTCCACAATGGGAGAGGCCACAGCAGTGAGAGGTCCGTGTACCGCAAAAAACAAAATAATAATAAAAAAGAAAATATTATGTCTACTAACATATATTTAAGCACTTACTGAGGACCAGGCACTGCTCTACCCACAAATAATACCTAATTTAATTCTTCCAACCCCGTAAGGTATATACTATTTTTTGTGTCTGTGTGTGCAGTACGCAGACCTCTCACTATTGTGGTCTCTCCCGTTGCGGAGCACAGGGTCCTCTGGATGCGCAGGCCCAGTGGCCATGGCTCACGGGCCCAGCCGCTCCGCGGCATGTGGGATCTTCCTGGACCGGGACGCAAACATGTGTCCCCGCATTAGCAGGTGGACTCCCAACCACTGCGCCACCAGGGAAGCCCAGTATATACTTTTATTTTTGTCCATATGGTACCCTTCATTCTGGTATAATTGTATGTGCCCAAATAATACCATCCCCACCTTCTTTTCCTTCCCCATGCCATTGACTCCTTTTCTTGTGAAAAGAAGTAGTCTGTACCTTTCTCCTTCCTCCTTCCAATCCATTGTCATTGTGCTATTTTTATCTACTACCTCTGTAAAAGTCTTACTACTAATTTTTCAAGAGTCTTTTTCCACTCCAATTGCTAGCCTGATTCAAGAAAACCCAGGACTTGAATATTAAAAACAGAATTTTGAAAGTCTTTTTACCCTTTGGAGCACCAAAATTTTGCTTTTGAAGCCAAACACTAAATATAGACAGTTCTCCCATTTGAATTTCTGCTGTAAATTATTCCAGTTACACTGCGTAATCTGAATGACTTTGACTCTCATTGAGAAGTAAAACATAAAAGAAAGTACAGAAGAGAAAATTCACAAAGATTAATATTTCAAGATATCTTTCCATACATATCTACCAATGGGAATATGATACAAAATATTTATACAACAAATATATTAACCATCTTCCCTGGTGACACAGTGGTTAAGAATCCCCCTGCCAATGCAGGAGACATGGTTTCGATCCCTGTTCCAGGAAGATCCTACATGCTGCGGAGCAACTAAGCCCATGCACCACAACTACTGGGCCTGCACTCTAGAGCCTGCAAGCCACAACTACTGAAGCCCATGTACCTAGAGCCCATGTTCCTCAACAGGAGAAGCCACCGCAATGAGAAACCCATGCAACTGCAATGAAGAGTAGCCCCCACTCACTACAACTAGAGAAAGCCTGCACACAGCAACAAAGACCCAACACAGCCCAAACTAATTAAAAAAAAAAATATATATATATATATTAGCCATGTGCCTGTCATATTTACTATCACTATTTTAATTTCTCTCATAATTTCATTTTTACTTTAGTTAATTGGTTGTTTTTTAATGCAGTTTCTTTGTGGTTTTTCTAACATCTATATCAGCTATTGCCTTTGAACTTTTGGCTTGACTCTGTTTTGATTCATATAAACCTTGATGTAAAAACTAAACTACTCTATAAAATTTGAGTATTTCACCTATGCCAATACACTAGAGCACGTAATTTTGAAATTTTTGGAGGACTCACAGTAAGGGACACATCATAGAATTTAAAGAGTTATATACAGAGTGCTTCTCATTGCTCACAGCCAAGCAAAACTCTGTCTGTTCTTAACCTTCTACTTTGTATACAACATCACTTCACTCCATCTTTATCTTATATTGTAAAGTATACTTCTTTCTTCTTCATAACAACTGGAAAATTTTATATTATTAAGAAATCAGTGATGCTCACTGCATACCATATATCCAAGAACAGATGTCATGTTGAATGACACCTAGATCCCAGGATAAAGATCAGAGGTAGAAGCTGCAGGCAAGTTAGCTTTGTCTTGTTTCTTGTATATGAGCCACAACAAATTAATAATTTTAACTAAATGAGCCCATTTATCAAATAGAAATATTACTATTTTGTGGGCTATACTATAAAGACCATAATAAAAATAAAATAATAACACAATTATCAAGGCATTTCATCCTACCTAGGACAACTCATGCACATATTCTCTTCATAGAAAAATGTATTTTCTTTCCTGAACCATATGTGATTGTGTAGGCTCCCTTTTGGTTAAGACTGGTCTCTGAATGAGCATAATTTCTTGTGATTAAAAAAAGTCTTCAAATGAGTATGAAAGAGGAGCATTGTCATCTCTGACAGTCTTGTGTTTTTATTTATTTTACTTAAAAATAGTTATTTTATATTTTCTACCTCATATCTCCATTACCATAGACCTAAAGGGTTTTAGGTCTGTGTTTGTTGTTGACTTTGAATGGCATTCAAGATAGCTCGTTTCCTTGTATTTGTTGTTTTGTTAGTGAGTTCCTGTGGTCCATGCTTGATATAGGTCTGCATCTAGTGTTGAGCATATATCTTTCCAAAGAGATTTATACTTGCTTCTGCCAAGTACCCTGGATTACTTTATACATTAATTTCTCTGGTTGGGATGTCCTGGAACTCATAGATAGTGTAAATTTGAATCGAGAATCAATGGAATGAAAAGGGAGTTATTTATTGACTCACATGACTTGAAATTTTAAGAAATTGACTTCTTTCAGGCAAGGGATTCTGTATCTTTCAGCCGGTATGCTTCATTTTCCTAGGGTGACTTGTTCTTAACAAAGCTCTTTCTTGGATACCAAAAATTTGCTGGTAGATGGGCATACCAGTTCCCTCTAAAATATTTTAATCAGCCCTTATTTTGGCAAATACCTATTTTTGGACAATGACTCTATCCAGGAGAATGGGGTATTATGATTGATCTGTGGCGTGTATGTCATATATGAAGGCAAAGTCATGTAATTGACAGCCACACCAGCTCCCCTAAACAAAACAAAACAAACAAACAAAAAACACATATCATGGGCAGGAGAAAAAATAAAATAGAAAGTATTCAAATCTCTCTCTTCATTAGAAGCACGTAATGGCAGTGGTTCTAATTAAGGAGAAAGTGTAAGCTAGGTGACACCACCAAGTAGCCTATGAGAACAAATACTCAGTCTTACCCTCTGCATTCTGGGACCCACTGCACTTTCCAAAGTCATTTGTGAGGTCAAACCTAATAGATCACTAGAGATCTTTCAGGGGTGATGGAAATGTTCTACCTCGATTGTATGCTGGTTAACTCTTTAAGTTTACTAAAGAATCTTGAATTTTACCTGAAAAACAGGTGAATATTATGGTATGTAAATTATATTTATTAAATTTGTTAAACTAAATAAAGTACAATTTAAAAGAAATGTATCTCCCACCCAAGCTTCATCAACTGGCTCAAGACTTGTATTTACACTGAGCCCTATTAGTTTCATTCTTCTGAGTGTTCATTTCAGTTCTCATCCAGCCAGACATTTTTATTAGTCAAGAATTGTGGGTTGGTTGGCCTTTCCAGTAGATTGATCTCTCTTGAATTATGTATCAGGAAACTTTCTTAATATTGCTGGAATATCTGTTGTGACCTTTTCTATTTTCCATAATGGATATAGGATTTTTTTTATGTTCTGCCTTATTGATTATTTTAATTGATTTGTCCAGAAGGGAGCAATTGAATTCATAGATTCAGACTCATGTTTTGAATTATAGCTCCAATATCTCTTTAATACATATTTTGCAAACGTCTATGTAGGATCTATTACTGCAGTTGATACTTAAATTTGCTTACTTAGATAGCCCTAACAAAGTAACACAGATTGGGTAGCTTAAGTAATACACATTTATTTTCTCACAGTTCTGGAGGCTAGAAGAAGATGATTTTGTACTCAGTTTTTATTCCTCTTTGCAGGCTGGTGTCACTGTTGTCAGATTTTCTAACTCTAACTGAGATCTATGTTGTGTAGCTCATGTTGATACCTAAGGTCATTTCCAAAGTAAACACACAAAACACCAAGAATAACTGGCATCCCAGATGCTGGAGGCTGTGTCTATATAAGGACCTGTTCTAAATAATTCCATGTCCCCTTTAAAATCTCTAGTGATTTTAAAATATATATGTACCAAATTTATCAGTAAAACTGAAGCAGATAATATCATTAAAGAGATATAAAGTTAGTGATCTTACTACCATGTTAACACTTATCAATTCATTGTGAAACCTCTAATAGGATTTTTAAAATTAATATATTTATTTTTGGCTGCACTGGGTCTTCATTGCTTCATGCAGGCTTTCTCTAGTTGCGGCGAGCAGGGGCTACTCTTTGTTGTGGTGGGAGGGCTTCTCATTGCTGTGGCTTCTCTTGTTGTGGAGCATGGGCTCTAGGTGTGTGGGCTTCAGTAGTTGTGGCACACGGGCTTTGTTGCTCTATGGCTTGTGGGATCTTCCTAGACCAGGGCTCGAATCCATGTCGCCTGCATTGGCAGGTGGATTCTTAACCACTGTGCCACCAGGGAAGCCCTCTAATAGGATTTTGGAGAAGAAGCACATTTTCAGCAAATCTCATTAATTTAAAATGGCCAGTAGCATATACCACATAGGAAAAATGCTAAAAACTTTGATATGTAAATTAAAGGTCCCAAATTTTTCTGAGACATCCGCCAGCATTATAAAGAATCATAAAATAATAAGGGGAATCAGAATCAGCAGTCACTGGACTACTGGATAAAAATCCAACTTTTATACAGACTTTGGGATGTGCATATATATATATTTTTTTACATCAGGGATTATATAATCTCCTCTGCATTGAAGTAAAACAAAAAAAATATTGGTAGGGTTTCCCTGGTGGTGCAGTGGTTGAGAGTCCGCCTGCTGTTGCAGGGGACACGGGTTCGTGCCCCGGTCTGGGAAGATCCCACATGCCGCGGAGCGGCTGGGCCTGTGAGCCATGGCCGCTGAGCCTGCGCGTCCGGAGCCTGTGCTCTGCAACGGGAGACGCCACAACAGTGAGAGGCCCGCGTACTGCAAAAAAAACCAAAAACCAAAAAACAAAACAAAACAACAACAAAATATATATATATATGTTGGCAAGCAATTCAACTTGCATTAAAAACGTGGTTAAGGTAAAAGCCAGAAGGGATTAGTATTGGTGATTATATTTGTTTATGAAGAAGTCAGTGCAGATTGTTTCATTAATCTCAGCTGTGTGATGAACAGTTGCATGAATTTATTGTGCACTTTATTCTCTTAAAACATGAGAAATAAACTACAAAGTTTATTGTTGATATCTAAAGTAGCATGGCCTGTGTTTTTCTTAGGTCATGATATTTCTGCTGCAGTATCATCTTAGGCTTTCTCTAGAGAGCTCTATGTTTATAATAACAACAGCTTACTTCACTATTTTACTTCCTTGACCCCTTAACATAATTCAAATTTCACTGCCCTTAATTTACAATTCTGCTACCATTTGGCATAAATCTACTCTTTAAAATAAATTTAGTACAAATTCTAGATGTAAATAGTAGAAGAAAAAACTAAAACACAAGCTGAATGGAACCCACATTCATATAGCTCCTCAAAAACTACTCAAATATACAGTTATTTTCAAATGTACTCTTTTACCTGAAAAAATATTCCATATGATAAAACATAGCTCTATCTTACTATATTTTCTATTATTGAATGTAGCATTTAAGTGGAATTTGAGAACTGTTTTATAGAATTATAAGTCATTTTCACATATATTTCACAACTTTACTTAGGTTTTATTATGCTTTTTTGCTTGTATGGATTTCAAACCTCAGAGAAGTTGAGTAATTTGCTCAATATTGTATAGCTTGTAAAACAGCTATTCATCTGTTCCTCAAAGACACATCTTCTGTTGATACTTCCTATTTCCAACATCTCTTTTGTGGACAAACATTGTGAATAATGAGTCTACTTTCTCCAATCTGTTGCAATAAGGTTTTTATCTCTAACTTACAATGACATTTCTCAGGAAAATCACTAGTGGCATATTTGTAATTAAATTCAAAGATTAATTCTCTAAATAATTGTACATCTTTGTGTATCTGACACTGTGATAACTTCCTCCTAATTTTTTCTTAAATCTGACAATTCCTCCTTATTCTACTTGCTGGCTTTATGTTCTGCTCTTTGAAGCCTGACTTATCTCAGAGTTCTGGCTTTTATCTTTTCATTCTATCTATTCTCCTTGAGAATTAAATTTTCTTCCAAGTCTTCAATTCCTGTGTATGTGCTCAGGACCCTTAATATCTGTCTAGATTTAAGAATCCTCTCCTGAGGTCCATATTTTATATTTAAATCATATGTTCTTTTATTTTTTATGAGAAAACAATTCTTTTATAATACCCCATGGCTAAGAGATAAGTATAAAAATCATATATGTGTAGCTAAATGTCTTTTCAGAGTGAACACAAATATGTAACCACAGCCCAGATCAGGAAACGGATCACTGCACTACCCCAAAACATTTCAAGCCTTTTTTCAGTTACCACCAATCTCCTGAACAAAGACAATATTATTCATTCTAACTTTAAGCATATATTAAATTTAATTAATTTAACTTTTGAAGAGTATTCCAGTCGTTCCTCCCCCTTGCCAATTTTGGTACATTCTTTTCTATTTACCATTCTGGTATGTGTGAGTTGGTATTTGCAGTTTTAATTATCTAATGCATTTTGATGTCAAGAACTTTTTCAAAAGTTTGCTGGATATCTGAATTTACCCCTTTGTGGATTATGCTGTTTTGAAAAAATAAACTTTCCTCTTGAAACTAATAAGCAAATATAACAAAGTTAGAATAAAAAGTCAATCATTTTACTGTATACTAGCAATGAGTAGGTGAAATTTGAAATTAAAAACACAATACCATTTACATTAGCACCCAAAGAAAATGAAATAGGTATAAATCTAACAAAACATGTACAAGAACATCATGTGGAAAATGACAAAACTCTAATGAATGAAATCAAAGAAGAACTTAATAAATGGAGAGATAGTCCATAATCATGGACAGGAAGACTCAATATTGTCAAGACATCAGTTCTTCCCTACATGATTTATAGATTCAACATAATCATAATAAAAATCCCAGCAAGATATTTTGTGAATATTAAAAAACTGATTTTAAAAATTTATATGGAGAGGCCAAAGACCAAGAATAGCCAATACAATATTGAACGAGAGGAAAAAAGTTGGAGAACTGATGCTATCCAACTTCAATACATACTATAGAGCTACAGTAATCAAGACAGTGTTGTAAAAGAATGGTAAAAAAGGTAAATGGAACAGAATAAGAGCCCAAATTGACCCATATAAATTGATATTTGACAGAGTAGCAAAGGCAGTACAAAGAAGCAAAGATATCCTCTTCAATAAATGGTGCTGGAACAATTAGAGAGCTGCATGCAGAAAATATCAGTCTAGATATAGACATGACACCCTTAACAAAGATTAACTTAAAACGGATCACAGACTTAAATGTAAAATGCAAAACTATAAAATTTCTGAAAGATAACATAGAAAAAAACCCTAGATTACCTTGGGTATGGAAGTGACTTTTTGGACAGAACACTAAAGGCCCAATCCATGAAAAAAAATTGATAAACTGGACTTCATTATAATTTAAAAGTTTGCTCTGTTAAAGACAATGTCAAGAGAATAAGAGAACAAGCCACAGTCTGGGAGAAAGTATTTGCAAAAGACACATCTGATAAAGGATTATTACCCAAAATATACAAAGAACTCTTAAAACACAATAATAAGGAAAGATATGGAGGAAACTTAAAAACATATTACTAAGTGAAAGAAGCCAATCTGAAAAAGTTATGATTCCAACTATATGACATTATTGAAAAGGCAAAACTATGGGAACAATAAAAATTACAGTGCTTGCTGAAAGCGAGGATGAATAGGTGAAGTGTAGAGCATTTTTATGGCAGTGACAATACTCTAATGATGGATATATGTCATTATACATTTGTCTAAACCCAAAGAATGTAAATACAACACCAGGAGTGAACTGTAAATTATGAACTTTGGGTGATTATGATGTATCAATGTAGGTTCATCAATTGTAAAAAGTCTACCACTCTGGCGAGGAATGTTGAAAATGACAGAGGCTATGCATATGTGGGGGAAAGGGGTATATGAGAATTCTTTGTAACTTCCTTTCAATTTTGCTGTAAACCTAAAACTTCTCTAAAAAATTAAAGTATTTAAATATGAATAAATAAATATTTTTTCCAAATGAAATGATATTTTTAAAAATATTATTAGATTATATCTATTTTCATTATCTGTGAATGATTTATGATATAATGACATAGCATGAAGTTATTGTTTTTACTTGCCCAATTGCCAGATATTTCTATAAATGCATAATATTAGTACTTTTATATAGAAATATATTTTCACCATTTTATATCATTGCCATCAGAAAATAATTTTTTGTTGTTGTTGTTTTGTTTTTTGTTTTTTGCGGTACACGGGCCTCTCACTGTTGTGGCCTCTCCCGTTGTGGAGCACAGGCTCTGGACGTGCAGGCTCAGCAGCCATGGCTCACGGGCCCAGCCACTCCGTTGCATGTTGGATCTCTCTGGACCTGGGCACGAACCCGTGTCCCCTGCATTGACAGGAGGAGTCACAACCACTGTGTCACCAGGGAAGCCCCAGAAAATATTTTTTAATAGTATGCTATGAAATAATGAGTCAGGCAAAAATCAATGTACTTATGGTTAATTTGGGGGGTTTTTTGGTTACAATTTTATTTATACTATGTGGATTATGAGTAATGATGTGAAATTGCTAAGTTCCTAAACTGGGTCACAAGAAATGAAGAATTGTCACAGTATTTTTGGGCACAATTAAACATGCTTGTTTTTTTTTGTGTTCTTTTAATCAACTTAGAAGACCTGACAAGATCTTTGCAAGTTTTTTTTCTTTTTTCCAAAACCTGCTTCTTGTTACCTCTTCCACAAGATTATTAGTGGAATAATCTGCTTTTCAGCCATCTGTGTCCCCAAGTCAATGTTTTTTAAAAAGGACAAATAAATAAAAATTAATAAGAGAAATATATTGTGGCAGTACTTTAATAAGAAAATTAATTTCAAAGAAGCTGCTGAACTCCTTTTTGAATTTTATAACATTAATACTCTACTCATAAATACTTCCATTTTTTACCAGGCCAGTATATTATAAGGTCAAGCCTATAGAATGTGACTTCCTCTCTTCAGGACAAAAACAATCAAACAAAAATATGTCAGGATAAATAAATAGCAAAAAGTGTTATGCGATGGGGTTTCTAAATGTATAGTCAATTTAAACAAAAATTTTTCCAAAATGTGGCATGGATGCTACTGCTATATCTCTCACTGACAGCCAAACTGGTCATTCGGAGCAGCTTAAGATGGCCAAAAATAGGTGCTTGTACTAGGTTTTCAAATCTATTCCCTAAATATTGTTCATGCTTCAAAATTAGTAGCAATATAAAGCCACATCTGAAAACAGCAACTCAATGTAAAAAAACCCTCAAAATCAAAATTGTATAATTTTTTTTACTTTCTAAGAGATATGAATCACTGTTTCTGAGGACAGTTTTAACAGACATTAAGCATGAGGCTTCCTGGATTACATGGAGGTTAGGATTTCAACATATGAATTTTGGAAGACACAAATATTCAGACCATAACATATTTTAAGTAAGTTGTTTTAATTTTTTTTATAATTTTTGTTTTTTGACCTATAAAATAGGGCAATAATGGTTATGTTTTGGGAGTATTGGAAGGATTCTTATATCTGTGTATATCAAGATATAGATTAGTAGATTAGTAAAGTACATATGTGCCTTATGTTATGATTATTATATTTTGTCTTTGATTTCACTGCTAGCACAAATTTAAAAAAAATGTTGAACTGATGATTCCCATAATTAACTTAGTACATATTTTTATTATCCTTCTTTCATTAATATTTCAAGATATCCTTATAGCTCAAGTGCTTTCAAATGATTTCACTTGTCTGGCTAATTAAAAACATGGCATTTCTAATAACTCTGGGTAATGGAAACACATACAGTTATGCACAATCATTTGGCTCTCCGTCAAAAATTATTCAAGGATCTTTTTGAAACAAAAATTCAAAATGTTTCTCATAAAGGTTTTGAAAAATCACTACTCTTTAGAAAAGTTCTCTGTTGTAAGAATTGTTTTCTAGCAAGTACATCAAGAAAAGAAAATATTAAGTATAATGTTGCAGACAGTTATCATTTCAAAATAAAAGACCACTACATCTGTCTATAGGTCTGCAAACAGAGTTGATAAAACATTTTTCTTTTCAGCCAATACTGATTAAATAATGACTAACATTATCAGTGTCATATTCTTTGATTATAAAGTTGATACTGTGAAAGTATTATTTTTTGGTGGATACTGTGAAATTATATATATATTTACTATTTATCTGCTTCATTAAATGTTATGCTTAGTAAAATGTTTAAATTTTAAACATTTAAATATTTTAAATTGGCATATTGGATATTTGCCTGAGAAACTAAGAGGACACAGTTTATGTGGTAGTTTAAAGATCATCTCTTGATTTTTTTTTTAACATGCATTTTCTTGTTCCCCCTCTTAATAGTACTAAATTCATGAACTATAAGGTTCAGGCAGAATTCACTTTCTTCCTCCCAATTCCAGAGTGTGTTCTGAATATATTTGCCACAGTGATTTATTGAGTTGGACAAATGACAAGCTTTTTCAAACAGAAGGTATGTTTAATTATTTAGTGTTATTTACTAGAGATATGATAAAATACATTAGCTCTCTCCAATTGCCTTAGAAATATAAAATTATGAAGCTATGAACTTCATCCTTAAAGCTTCCAAAAAGCCCCCCTAGAGTTAAGAATGAGGTTAATATTACATCAGAGCACAATGGGGGAAGAGAGAGAGAGAAGAAACAGACTTGAAAACAAATTTTTTGTGAGTCCTTTTGCAATCAGGATCAAGGCTTAACTGACATCTACTGTACTCTGGTCTCTTAAATTAAAGAGTTAGTAAATCATGTAATCATACCTAGTAATCATACCCTAGTATTCTTCCTTGAGAAAGTAAATCCCCCAAAATGGCAAAAGTATGAGGTTTTACACATAACTAAAGTTGAGGAAAGACAATTAGTTATCAGGGAAATTAAACTTGTTCACTTGGATGTCAGGACCCCTGCCAACTGTTAAAATATAATCAAGTCAAGGTGCCTTCAAGATGGTGGAGGAGTAAGACGTGGAGTTCACCTTCCTCCCCACAAATACATCAAAACTACATCTACATGTGGAACAGCTCCTACAGAACACCTACTGAATGCTGACAGAAGTCCTCAGACTTCCCAAAACATGCCCTCAGGTAACCTACACACAGAGGCAGGATCAAATCCAACCTGAACCCCAGGAGCTCTGTGGACAAAGAAGAGAAAGGGAAATTTCTCCCAGCAGCCTCAGGAGCAGCGGAATAAATCTCCACAATCAACTTGATGTACCATGCAACTGTGGAATACCTGAATAGACAACAAATCATCCCAAAATTGAGGTGAAGAACTTTGGGAGCAACTGTAGACTTTGGGTTTGCTTTCCACATCTAATTTGCTTCAGGTTTTATGTTTATCTTAGTTTATTTATCTTATTTAGAGCTTAATATCATTGGTATATTTGTTTATTGATGTGTTGCTCTCTTCCTTTATATATATTTTATGTGTACATATATTTTTTCCTTTTTCTCTTTTTGTGTTTATGTGTGTGTGTCTTTGTGTGATTTTGTCTCTATAGCTTTGCTTTTGCCATTTGTCCAAGGTTCTGACTGTCCATTTGTGGTTTTATGATTTTTTTTTTAGTATAGTTTTTAGCACTTGCTATCATTGGTGGATAGGTTTTTTGGTTTGCTTGCTCTCTTCTTTCTCTTTCATTTTTATTACACTTTTATATTTTTATTTTTAATATTTTTTTTCTATTTTAATAACTTTATTTTATTGTTTCTTTTTTCTTTCTTTCTTTCTTTCTTTCTTTCTTTCTTTCTTTCTTTCTTTCTTTCTTTCTTTCTTCCTTCCTTCCTTCCTTTCCTTCTTTTTCCGTTTTCTTCTGAGCCATGTGGCTGATGGTTCTTGGTGCTCTGGCTGGGTGTCAGTTCTGAGCCTTTGAGGTGTGAGAGCTGAGTTCAGGACATTGGTCCACCAGAGACCTGGCTCCACATAACATCAAACAGTGAAAGTTCTTTTAGAGATCTCCATCTCGACGCTAAGACCCAACTCCACTCAACGACCAGCAAGATACAGGGCTGGACACCCTATGCCCAACAACTAGCAAGACAGGCCACAAACCCATCAATTAAGAGAGAGGCTGCCTAAAATAATAATAAGTTCACAGACATCCCAAAACGCAACACCAGATGTGGTCCTGCCCACCAGAAAGAAAAGATCCAACCTCATCCACCAGAACACAGGCACCAGTCCCCTCAAAAAGGAAGCCTACACAATGCACTGAACCAACCTTACCCACTGGGAGCAGACACCAAAAAAACAAAGGGAACTAAAAACCTGCAGCTGGCAAAATGGACCATAAACACAGTAAGTAAAGAAAAATGAGAAGACAGAGAAATAGACAGAAGATGAAGGAGCAAGGTAAAAACACACCAGACCAAACCAATGAAGAGGAATTAGGCAGTGTACTTGAAAAAGAATTCAGAGTAATGATAGTAAAGATGATTCAAAATCCTGAAAATAGGGGCTTCCCTGGTGGTGCAGGGGTTGAGAGTCCACCTGCTGATGCAGGGGACACGGGTTCATGCCCCGGTCTGAGAAGAGCCCACATGACAAGGAGCGGCTGGGCCCATGAGCCATGGCTGCTGAGCCTGCGTGTCCGGAGCCTGTGCTCTGCAACAGGAGCGGCCACAACAGTGAGAGGCCCATGTACCACAAAGAAAAAAAAAACAAAAACAACAAAATCCTGGAAATAGAATGGATAAAACACAAGAAACATTTAACAAGGACCTAGAAGAAATAAAGAGCAAGCAAACAATGATGAACAACATAATAAATGAAATTTAAAAATTTCTGGAAGGAATTAAGAGCAGAATAACTGAGGCAGAAGCATGGGTAAGGGACCTGGAACATAAAATAGTGGAAATAACTACTTCAGAGCAGAATAGAGAAAAAGTGATTGAAAAGAATTGAGAACAGTGTCAGAGACCTCTGGGACAACATTAAACACACTAACACTTGAATTATAGGGGTCCCAGAGGAAGATAAAAAGAAAGGGACTGAGAAAATACTTGAAGAAATTATAGTTGAAAACTACCCTAATATGGGAAAGGAAATAGTCGATCAAGACCAGGAAGTGCAGAGACACCCATAGAGGATAAATCCAAGGATAAAGACGCCAAGACACATATTAATGAAAATATCAAAAATTAAATAGAAAAAAAATTCTAAAAGCGGCAAGGGAAAAGCAACAAATAACATACAAGGGAATACCCATAAGGTTAACAGCTGATCTTTCAGCAGAAACTGCTAGCCAGAAGGGAGTGGCAGGACATATTTAAAGTGATGAAAGGGAAAAACCTTCAAACAAGATTGCTCTACCCAGCAAGGATGTCATTCAGATTCAATGGAGAAATTAAAACCTTTACAGATAAGCAAAAGTTAAGGGAATTCAGCACCACCAAACCAGTTTTACAACAAATGCTAAAGAAAATTCTCAAGGTAGGAACGCAAGAGAAGGGAAAGACCTACAAAAACAAACCCCAAACAATTATGAAAATGGTAGTAATAGAAACATATCTGTTGACAACTACCTTAAATGTAAATGGATTAAATGCCCCAATCTAAAGACATAGACTGTCTGAATGGAAAGAAAAACAAGACCCTTACATGTGCTGTCTACAAGAGACCCACTTCAGACCTAGGGATACATACAGCCTGAAAGTGAGGGGATGGAAAAAGATATTCCATGCAATGGAAATCAAAAGAAAGCTGGCATAGCAATACTCATATCAGAAAAAATAGACTTTAAAATAAAGAATATTACGAGAGAAAGAAGGACACTACATAATGATCAAGGGATAAATCCAAGAAGAAGAAAAAACAATTGTAAATATTTATGCACCCAACATAGGAGCACCTCAATACTTAAGGCAAATGCTAACAGCCATAAAAGGGGAAATCAACAGTGACACAATCATAGTAGGGGCCTTTAACAACTCACTTTCCCCAATGGACAGACCATACAAGGGAATATAAATAAGGAAACAGAAGCTTTAAATGATACATTAAACATGATGGATTTAATTGATATTCATAGGACATTCCATCCAAAAAGAGCAGATTACACTCTCTTCTCCAGTGTACATGGAACATTCTCAAGGATAGATCATATCTTGGGTCACAAATCAAGCCTTGGTAAATTTAAGAAAATTGAAATCATATCAAGTATCTGTTCTGACCACAATGTTTTGAGACTAGATATCAATCAAAGGAAAAAATCTGTAAAAAATACAAACACAAGGAGGCTAAACAATACACTACAAAAAACCAAGAGCTCACTGAAGAAATCAGAGAGGAAAAACAAACAAACAAACAAAAAAAACACCTAGAAGCAAATAGCAATGAAAGCACAATGACACAAAACCTATGTGATGAAGCAAAAGCAGTCTTAAGAGGGGAGTTTATAGCAACATATTCTTACCTCAAGAAACAAGAAACATCTCAAATAAACAACCTAACCTTAAACCTAAAGAAATTAGAGAGGGAAGAACAAAACAACACAAAATTTAGCAGAAGGAAAGAAATTGTAAAGATCAGACCAGAAATAAATGAAAAAGAAATGAAGGAAATGATAGGAAAGATCAATAAAACTAAAAGCTAGTTGAGAAGATAAACAAAACTGATAAACCATTAACCAGACTCAACAAGAAAAAAAGGGAAAAGGCACAAATCAACAGAATTAGAAATGAAAAAGGAGAAGTAACAACTGATACTGCAGAAATACAAAGGATCATGAGATTACTACAAGCAACTATATGCCAATAAGATGGACAACCTGGAAGAAATGGACAAATTCTTAGAAAAGCACAACCTTCTGAGCCTGAACCAGGAAGAAATAGAAAAAATAAACAGACCAATCACAAGCACTGAAATTGAGACTATGATTAAAAATCTTCCAAAAAAAAAATTGCTCAAGACCACATGGCTTCACAGGCAAATTCTATCAAACATTTAGAGAAGAGCTAACACCTATCCTTCTCAAACTCTTCCAAAATATAGCAGAGGGAGGAGCACTCCGAGACTCATTCTATGAGGCCACTATCACCCTGGTACCAAAACTAGACAAAGATGCCACCTAAAAAGAAAACTACAGGCCAGTATCACTGATGAACATAGATGTAAAAATCCTCAACAAAATATTAGCGAAAAGAATCCAACAGTACATTAAAAAGATCATACACCATGATCAAGTGGAGTTTATCCCAGGAATGCACAGATTCTTCACTACAAGCAGATCAATGTGATAAACCATATTAACAAATTGAAGGATAAAAATCATATGATCATCTCAATAGATGCAGAAAAAGCTTGCAACAAAATTCAGCCCCCATGTATGATAAAAACCTTCCAGAAAGTAGGCATAGAGCAAACTTTCTTCAACATAATAAAGGCCATATATGAAACACCCACAGCCAACATTGTTCTCAATGGTGAAAAACTGAAAGCATTTCCACTGGGATCAGGAACAAGACAAGGTTGTCCACTCTCACCACTATTATTCAACATCATTTTGGAAGTTTTAGCCATGGCAATCAGAGAAGAAAAATAAATAAAATAATACAAATTGGAAAAGGAGAAGTAAAAGTGTCACCATTTACACATGACATGGTACTATACATAGAGCATCCTAAATATGTTACCAGAAAACCACTAGAGCTAATCAATGAATTTGGTAAAGTGGCAGGATACAAAATTAATGCACAGAAATCTCTTGCATTCCTATACACTAATGATGAGAAATTTGAAAGAGAAATTAAAGAAACACTCCCATTTACCATTGCCACAAAAAGAATAAAATGCCTAGGAATAACCCTACCTAAGGAGACAAAAGACCTGTATGCAGAAAACTATAAGATACTGATGAAAGTAATTAAAGATGATACAGATAGATGGAGAGATACCATGTTCTTGGATTGAAAGAAACAACACTGTGAAAATGATTAAACTGCCCAAAGCATTCGACAGATTCAGTGTAATCCCTATCAAACTACCAATGGCATTTTTCACAGAAGTAGAAGAAAAAATTTCACAATTTGTATGGAAACACAAAAGACCCCAAATAGCCAAAGCAATCTTGAGAAAGAAAAATGGAGCTGGAGGAATCAAACTCCCCGACTTCAGACTATACTAGAAAGCTACAGTAATCAAGACAGTATGAAACTTGCACAAAAAGAGAAATTTAGGTCAATGGAACACATAGAAAGCCCAGAGGTAAACCCACACACATATGGTCAACTTCTATTTGATAAAGGAGGCAAGAATATACAATGGAGAAAAGACAGCCTATTCAATAAGTGGTGCTGGGAAAACTGGACAGGTACATGTAAATGAATGAAATTAGAACACTCCCTAACACCACACAAAAATAAACTCAGAATGGATTAAAGACCTAAATGTAAGGGCAGACAGTATAAACCTCTGGAGGAAAACATAGGCAGAACACTCCATGACATAAATCACAGCAAGATCCTTTTTGACCCACCTCCTAGAGAAATGGAAATAAAAACAAAAATAAAAAAGTGGGACCTAATGAAACTTAAAAGCTTTTGCACAGCAAAGGAATCCATAAACAAGATGAAAAGACAGCTCTCAGAATGGGTGACACTATTTGCAAATGAAGCAACTGACAAAGGATTAATCTACAAAATTTACAAGCAGCTCAGTATCAAAAAATCAAACAAAACAATCCAAAAATGGGCAGAAGACCTAAATAGACATTTCTCCAAAAAAGACATACAGATTGCCAAGAAACACATGAAAGGATGCTCAACATCACTAATCATTAGAGAAATGAAAATCAAAACTACAATGAGGTATCACCGCACACCAGTCAGAATGGCTGTCATTAAAAATTCTACAAACAATAAATCCTGGAGTGGATGTGGAGAAAAGGGAACCCTTTCCACTGTTGGTGGGAATTTAAATTGATACAGCCACTATGGAGGACAATACGGAGTTTCTTCAAAAAACTAAAAATAGAACTACCATACGACCCAGAAATCCCGGTACTCGGTATATACCCTGAGAAAACCATAATTCCAAAAGAGTCATGGACCACATTGTTCATTGCAACTCTATTTACAATAGCCAGGACATGGAACCAATCTATGTGTCCATCAACAGATGAATGGATAAAGATCATGTGGCACATATATACAATAGAATATTACTCAGCCATAAAAGGAAATGAATTATTTGTAGTGAGGTGGGTGGATCTAGAGACTGTCATACAGAGTGAAGTGAGTCAGAAAGAGAAAAATAAATACCGTATGCTAACACAGATATATGGAATCTAAAAAAAAAAAAATAATAAAAAAAGGTTCTGAAGAACCTAGGGGCAGTTCAGGCATAAAGACATAGACGTAGAGAATGGACTTCAGAACGTGAGGAGGGGGAAGGGTAAGCTGTGATGAAGTGAGAGAGGGGCATGGACATATATACACTACTAAATTAAAAATAGATAGCTAGTTGGAAACAGCTGCATAGCACAGGGAGCTCAGCTCGGTGCTTTGTGTCCACATAGAGGGGTGGGATAGGGAGGGTGGGAGGGAGATGCAAGAGGGAGGAGATATGGTGATGTATGTATATACATAGCTGATTCACTTTGTTATACAGCCTCAACTAACATGGCATTGTAAAGCAATTATGCTCCAATAAAGATGTTAAAAACTTTTTTTTATCAAGTTGACTTCACAGTTTTCATCCAAGCCATCAGTCTTTAGCCTTATGGTTTTCTTCTCTAGAATGCTAGAATACTCTAAGGCACTTTCAGGTTCTAAATTCTGTGAATTGAGAGTATAACAAGAGGTATTTTCTTTAGTTTAGTGTTCAGTTTTTGGATTTGCTGATTTTCTGACCATTAGAATATTTCCCACGTTAACTTTAAGGATTCACAGGTTTTAGAACTTACTGAGATCCTTAATGGTCCTGCAGAGGCCGCTGGGCTATTCAGTAGCAGCATTAATCTGTGAGATTCACTGGCAGAAAAACCCATCCCAGGAATAAAGAACATTTTTGGCACTTTCTCATTTCATTTGGACCAGTTTGCTTGGTCATAATCTTCATGCATTTCCAAACATCATTTTCTGTTTGACTGAATGCCAGATGCAGGGTATATAAATCAATTTCTTTTACTAAATACCCAGAGGGTAAAAACAAAAACAAACACCCCAAAACCTTTTGATGAGTGAACAAAAAGGTATAGATTCTAATGAATTCAAGTTCCAAAGAAAGTAGATCAATCCTTTATTTTATATGTTCTCATTAACTCACCCATGTGTGCAGCTGAATATGAGAAAAATGAAACCAAGTTTTTATTTTAAAAGATGGGAATTCTAAATCATGGAATAGACACTTGATTAAATGCAATATACACTCTATCTTACTACTCTCATGGATTCTGTACTCAGGTTTCTTAATATTTTCATTTTATCATTTAAGAATTACTATTTCACCTGGTGTGTTTCACATAGTGTGTTAGTAGAAGAACCTTAATCAAACATAGTTCTATATATCCCCAAAGCTCATGTTCTCCTTGCAGTATCTGTTTATCCTAGAAAAAGTGTGATATTATAAATCCAATGAGAGTAAGGTATGTTCTTCCTAATATTTGCTTCATATTTTGCAGTAAGTTAATGTGCTGCACTGTGAATAGGACTGGAATTTCATTCAGCAGATTTGGGGATATAGAGTTGCAGTTACGTAGAATGTTATTTCAAGGAAATCAATAGAGTACCTCAAGTTCCATACCATTTTGCCAGATGAATTTATTGTTCATATATTTCATCTTCTTGTCACAAAGATTGTAGATATAACTTAAATAGCGTTACTAGAACTGCCTGTAAAAATGGAACATAGGTAAAAATTAAATCAAGAACTGATGTTTCACAATCACCAGATTCATGTATGATATGAATGTGAATAAGTATATATGCATATGCACATACACACACATGCACACAAAATATCTGTAAATGCTTGTGCTATATATACATCTGGAAAAATTAAAATACTGTAGGTAGCAAAATTTAAAAAACCTAATCTGTAAAATCTAACATGTTCTGGTTATTGAGGTTACTATTAATGGATTTTTTGGATTGATTGTTAGCTTAAACTCTGTTCTTTGCATAGAAATTACTTGTAGAAAATTTAAAGTGTTAACCTACGGAAGTCTTACCTTCATAACTTCAAGCACAATCACTTTGTTGATCTCCTGGCTTCTTATACATCTTACAGCATATTATTTAACATATTATTTAAATATGTTTCTTAAAATTAACTTTGATTAAATTTAATATAATTCTACTGTGGGTAGAGTGTATTCCATCAGCACTAAAAATACAATCCTATACATTTTTGGTACTCTTGCTTTTATTAGTCTTTATGTACCCTGACATCTGAACCAATTTGACCTTCTGGCCTATAAACTTCTTTTGATCATATTTATGACTGAAATAGCTTTTTGAAGGTCAATGTGACAATTTATAAATTGACCCTTGATTGCAAGTATAGGTGGTAAATTTCATTCTCATTTTATTTTGAGAAAAAGAATGACTATTTTTTGTACATGTTCAAGAAGATCCAGAAAATTATACCTAAACCATCTCATCATTGAAGGCGTAAAATGTATTTTTAAAAGATTTTCAGTATATTAGTATTTTAATTTTAAACATAAAAGTATTATAAATTTCATTAAGCAACTTTTTCTATTTCTTACTATCATTAATAAATATTAATTAATGTGCTGACAATTGTTGAATTAGTAGGTAAAATCAACTAAATAACCAAGGCAATAGTACCAATTATTTTATGGTTATATGTCAGATAGACTAATTACCTGGTAATTGTTTCTAAAGGCAAAAAATATGTTGAAACATTACATCTCTTTTAAGTTCTCAACACATAACTTAAAACTAGAAGTTAATGTTTGGTAATGAAAAAATTGCATTGGAGATCAGAAGCCTTAAATTCTAGTTGCATCGTTTCTTTTCACTACCTGAAGACTTTAAGAAAAAAGACAAATCTTTTCTATATTTATTTATGTCTAAAACATAGAGTCTACATGAAATATGGTGACACCAAGTGTATTTAAATACATTGTCTAATTTTCCATTATCTACTGTAAATTTGTTCTGAGTTAACCTTTGTTATCATCATTATCCATAGAGAAATAAAATGATTAAATAATAGCCAAAATGTTCAATGATTTTCTAGTTCATCTGAAGTTTACTGTAAATTCTTAGGGTAAATAATTTAGCCTGTTTCATAACTTCCCCACTAATAAAATTGAGGTGTTAGAATGATATAAAAAATCTATGGATTTTAAGAGAACTCAATGGAAACCCAGTTGTACTGCCTGAAGCTTGGGAGAACTGGGAAGTAAAATTAATATTTATTTATGTGACGGATAGTTTACTTGGCGTGAATTTATATGATGTCTCATTTTACAGCCCACAATTTTTGACTGGTAATTAGTATTAGCTCAATGTTTAACAAATAATTAAGGTTAATAAACATTGAATCTATTCCACATCTTCACATCTTCTCAGGAGCAATCATTTTTTTCTTGGCCGCACCGTGTAGGTTGCAGAATTTCAGTCCCTAACCAGGGATTGAACCCCGGCCCTGGCAGTGAAAGCCCAGAATGTTAACCACTAGTCCACCAAGGAACTCCCTAATCTTTTTTCTTTTTTTTAAATTGAAGTATAGTTCATTTACAATGTTTCAGGTGTACAGCAAAATGATTCAGTTATACTTATATATGTATATTCAGTTACATATATACATATATATTCTTTTTCAGATTATTTTCCATTATGGGTTATTAAAAGATATTGAATATAGTTCCCTATGTTATACAGTAGGTATAGATTATCTATTTTATATATAGTAGTGTGTATCTGTTAATCCCAAATTCTGAGTTTATTCCTCCCTTCCCTTTCCCCTTTGATAACCATAAGTCTGTTTTCTATGTCTGTCTATCTGTTTCTGTTTTGTAAATAAGTTCCTTTGTATCATTCTTTTAGATTCCACATACAAGTTATATCATATGATAATTCTTTCTCTGTCTGACTTACTTCACTTCATATGATAATCTCTAGGCCCATCCATGTTGCTGCAACTGGCAGTATTTAATTCTTTTTTTTGTCTGAGTAATATTCCATTGTATGTATTTACCTCATCTTTATCTATTCATCTGTTGGTGGACATTTAGGTTGCTTCCATGTCTTCATTACTGTAAATAGTGCAGCTATGAATATTGGAGTGTATCTTTTTGTTTTTTTTTAAATAAACTTATTTATTTATTTATTTTTGACTGTTTTGGGTGTTCATTGCTGCACAGGCTTTCTCTAGTTGGGGCAAGCAGGGGCTACTCTTTGTTGCAGTGCTGGCTTCTCATTGTGGTGGCTTCTCTTGTTGTGGAGCACGGACTCTAGGCACATGGGCTTCAGTAGTTGTAGCATGCAGGCTCTGTAGTTGTGGCTCACAGGCTTTAGAGCGCAGGCTCAGTAGTTGTGGTGCACAGGCTTAGTTGCTCCACAGCATGTGGGATCTTCCCAGACCAGGGCTCAAACCTGTGTCCCCTGCATTGGTAGGCAAATTCTTAACCACTGCACCACCAGGGAAGCCCCAAGGGGTGTATCTTTTTGAATTGAAGTTTTTATATTTTCCAGATATATGCCCAGGAATGGAGTTGCTGAATCATATGGTAACTCAATTTTTTGTTTTTTTAAGGAAACTCAATACTGATCTCCATAGTGGATGCACCAATTTATACTACCACCAACAGTGTAGAAGGGTTCCCTTTTCTCCACACGCTCTCCAACATTTATTAGTTGTAAACTTTTTGGTGATGGTCATTCTGACTTGCATGAGGTGATAACTTTTGGTTTGATTTGCATTTCTCTAATAATTAGTGGTGTTGAGCATGTTTTCATATGCCTATTGCAGTGGTCCATGATGTTTTTGGCACCAGGAACAGGTTTCGTGGAAGAAAATTTTCCACAGACCGGGGTGGGGTATGGTTTTGGGATGATTCAAGCACATTACATTTATTGTGCACTTTATTTCTATTATTATTACACTGTAATATATAAAGAAATAACTATATAACTCACCATAATACAGAATCAGTGGGAGCCCTGAATTTGTTTTCTTGCAACTAGTTGGTCCCATCTTGGGGTGATGGGAGACAGTGACACCCAAAGTGTGTTGCTTATGTCCAGTCTACTCCGTAATCTCATTTTCGTTGCTGTCACTGCAGAAAACCCTGCTTCACAAAGATGGGATATTGGAAATGGAGGCAGGCTTTTCAGTGCTTTTGTGGCAATTTCAGGATATTCTGCCTTGACTTTAATCCAGAACATATGGAGATTTGAGGTTGTCTCAAACAAACATTTAAGGCCACTGTCATTTCCGTTCTCAAGCAGTTGATCCTCTTCTAGCACAGACAAAGTCAATTTACCTGGCTTACTCCCAAATGGATCTCAGATACATTCCTTCCCAATTTGGGGGCCTTTTGTGGTTGGGAAGTAATGCTCAAACTCTTTTGAAAGCTAAGATAGGTGATCATGCAACAGCCGGGAGAAAGAAGACTCTGGTTCAGTCTCTTTCAAAATCTCTGCTAATGTTTGAAACATGTCAAAACTCCCAATGTTCACTCATCCCCCTCATAATTACAGTTTGGCTTTGAATACAGCCACTTTATCTGCCTACTTGGACATAATTGTCATTCTCCCCTGAAGTGACAGATTGAGTTCATTGAGCAGGTTAAATATATCACACGAGTAATAAGTTTTGAGACCCATTCTATGTCACTGAAATATGCTGCCAGTGGTGACTGTTTTTCTAAAAGAAGTCTTGGGAGCAGCTCTCATAACTCAAAAACTCTGGCCAGTGATCTACCTTTAGAAAGCCATCTGACTTCTGTGTATAAGAGAAGACACAGAAGTGTTTCTCTTATACAAGACGTGGATGGGCTCCACGTCCATCTCTTCACAGAGCTGCGTGAACAGACCTAAGTCAAGGGCATGTACTTTAATGTGGTTGATAATTTTAATCAATCCTGCAAAAAGTTGTTAAGTTCAGATGACTTTTTTCGGCTAGCCAGCATTTCTCTATGGATGACACATTGCATAAACTCACATTCAAAAGCTATCTCTTTGACCTGAATAGTGAAACCAGAAAGCCATCCTGTCATGGCCGCCACTCTGTCCGTGCATATACTGACACAAAATGACCAATTCAGTTTTCCTGATATGTAATCATTCAAAGACTTGAATAGTTCTGCAGCTGTAGTGTTCGTTGGCAACAAAAGTGCACATAACATATCCTCATGCACATCCTCCTGAAAAATATATCACACAAAAACAAGCATTGTTGCCTTGGTATCAACATTAATAGACTCGTCAACCTGGATTGCCTACCATAGTGACTCATTAATCCTCTCTAACAATTGTGCCTCAATGTGCTCTGCTATTTCATTAATTCATCTAGTTATGGTGTTAGCCGAAAGAGGAATATGTGCCACCTTTTGAACTGCAACCTCTTCTAAAATTTCACAACAAATTTCCTTAGTAGCTGGCAGGATCAACTCTTCACCAATAGTAAAGGGCTGCTTAGCTTTAGCAATGTGGTTAGCCACTAAGAATGATGCTCTCAGTGCAGACACATTTGGTGAAGTTGTGGCCTTCAATAATTGCTTCTGTTCTTCCTGTTCACGTTTTTTTCTTTTGGAAAACTCCAAAGGCTTATCTTTTAATGCAGTCTGCTTTGTCTCCATGTGGCAAAGTAACTTTGAAGGTTTCATGGCTTTGTTGGATAGCCAGTCACCACATATTATACAAAGCGAGCTTGGAGAATGTGAATCACCTGTTGCAATGAACCCATAATTTAAGTGGTACTCTTGATATTTTCTTTTAAGTGCAGCTTTCTTTTTGTTGCAGTCTTAGAGTCTTCTGCTGTCTCTTGATTGGGTCTTCCCCGTTTTCAAAGAAGCTCTCCAGTGACATTTGGTTTTTACTCATTTTGGCTAGGGTTAGCCTGTGAGCTTACCAAAACTGTGACTGGGACAAGTGAACAGTGAGGAAAGAGGAGCAGACAGAAGTGGTAAATAAAATAATGGGCAGGCCACGCATGGACTAAAATAATCCTCAGATTCTGAGTTAAAGCCTGCCACCAGATGCAGCTGTACAATTGAATTATATCAACTCACTTGCTACTATAAAGCCTGCCATGAGATGCGCTTAATTGTCACTTGTCACTCACTGATAGGGTTTTGCTATGAATCTGCAAGCAATTGATTTATTATGGTCTCTGTGCAGTCAAACCTCTCTACTAATGATAATCTGTATTTGCAGCTGCTCCCCAGTGTTAGCATCACTGCCTCAGATCTGCCTCAGATGATCAGGCATTAGATTCTCATAAGGATCATGTAACCTATATCCCTCGCATGCACAGTTCACAGTAGGCTTCATGCTCCTATGAGAATCTAATGCCACCACTGATCTGACAGGAGGAGGAGCTAAGGTGGTAATGAGAGTGATGGGGAGCAGCTGTAAATGCTGATGAAGCTTTGCTCACTTGCCTGCTGCTCACCTCTTGCTGTATGGCCTTGTTCCCAGGGCTTGGGGACCCCTTACCTACTGGGCATCTGTATGTCTTCTTTGGAGAAATGTTTATTCAGGACTTCTGCCCTTTTTTATTTTATTTTATTTTATTTATATTGAGCTGTATGAATTCTTTGTATATTTTAGAGATTAATTCCTTGTCAGTAGCATTGCTTGCAAATATTTCTCCCATTCTGTGGGTTGTCTTTTTATTTATGGTTTCCTTTGTGTGCAAAAGATTTTAAGTTTCATTAGGTCCCATTTGTTTACTTTTGCTTTTGTTTCCATTACTCCAGGAGGAAGATCCAAAAGGCTATTGCTGAGATTTATGTCAAAAAGTGTTCTGCCTATTGTTTTTTTGAAGTTTTATGGTATCAGGAATTACATTTAGGTCTTTAATCCATTTTGAGCTTATTTTTGTATATGGTGTTAGAGAATGATCTAATTTCATTCTTTTACATGTAGCAGTCCAGTTTTCTCAGCATCACTTATTGAAGAGACTGTCTTTTCTCCATCGTATATCCTTGCCTCTTTTGTCATAGATTAATTGACCATAAGTGTGTGAGTTTATTTCTGGGCTTTCCATCCTATTTCATTGATCTATGTGTTTTTGTGCCAGTACCATACTGTCTTGATGACTGTAGCTTTATAGTATAATCAGAAGTCAGGGAGCATGATTCCTCCAGCTCTGTTCTTCTTTCTCAAGACTGTTTTGGCTATTTGGGGTCTGTTGTTTCCATATAAGTTTTTAAAAGTTTTTTGTTCCAGATCTGTGAAAAATACCATTGATAATTTGATAAGGATTGCACTGACTCTATAGATTGCCTTGGATAGTATGGTCATTTAAACAATATTGTTTTTCCAATCCAAGAACTTGGTATATCTTTCCAATTGTTTGTGCTGTCTTCGATTTTTTGTGTCAGCATCTTATAGTTTTTGAAGTGCAGATCACTTGTCTCCTTATGTAGGTTTATTCTTAGATATTTTATTCTTTTTGACATGATGGTAATTGGGATTATTTCCTTAATTTCTCTTTCTAATATTCCATTGTTAGTGTATAGAAATGCAACGGATTTCTGTATATTAATTTTGTATACTGTAACTTTATTGAATTTATTGATGAGCTCTAGTAGTTTTCTGGTGATGTCATTAGGGTGTTTTATGTATAATATCATGGCATCTGCAAACAGTGATAGCTTTACTTCTTCCTTTCCAATTTGGATTCCTTTTATTTGTTTTTCTTCTCTGATTGCTGTTGGTAGGACTTCCAAAACTATGCTGAATAAAAGTGGTGACAGAGGACATCCCTGTCTTGTTCCTATTTTTAGAGAGAATGCTTTCAGCTTTTCACCATTAAGTATGATATTATCTGTGGGTTTGTCATATACAACATTTATTATGTTGAGGTTTGTTCCCTCTATGCCTGTCTGGAGAGTCTTTATCATAAGTGTTGTTGAATTTCATCAAAAGTTTTTCTGCATCTATTGAGATGAACATATGGTTTTCTGCTTCAATTTGTTATTGTGGTGTATCACATTGATTGATTTGCAGATATTGAAATATCCTTGCATCCCTGGGGCAAATGCCACTTGGTCATGTTGTATGATCTTTTTAATGTATGGTTGGATTCTGTTTTCTAGTATTTTGTTGAGGATTTTTGTGTCTATGTTCATCAGTGATATTGGCCTGTAATTACCTTTTTTTGTGATATCTTGGTCTGGTTATGGTATCAGGGTGATAGTAGCCTTGTAGATTGAGTGCTGGAGTGTTCCTTCCTCTGCAATTTTTTGTAAGAGTTTCAGAAGAATAGATGTTAACCCTTCTCTAAATGTTTGGTAGAATCTATCTCTGATGCCATCTGGTCCTGGACTTTAGTTTGTTGGAGTTTTTTATTTGCTAATTTAATTTCTGTACTTGTAATTGCTCTGCTCATATTTTCTATCTTTTCCTGGTTCAGTCTTGGGAGTTTATATCTTTCTAAGTATTTGTCCAGTTCTTCTAGATTGATTATTTTACTGGTGTATAGTTGCTCATAGTAGTCTCTTATGCTCCTTTGTATTTAAGTGGTATTTGTAACTTCTTTTTTTTTTTCACTTCTGATTTTATTGATTTGGACCCTTTACCTTTTTTTCTTGATGAGTATGACTAAAGGTTTATCAATTTTGTTTATCTTTTCAAAGAACCAGCTTTTCATTTCATTGATCTTTTCTATTGTTTTCTTTGTCTCTATTTCATTTATTTCTGCTCTGATCTTTATGATTTCTTTCCTTCTACTAACTTTGGGTTTCATTTGTTCTTCTTTCTCTTGTTGGTTTAGGTGTAAGTTTAGGTGTTTTGTTGAGATTTTTCTTGTTTCCTGAGGTAAGCTTGTGTCACTATAAGCTTCCCTCTTAGAACTGCTTTTGTGTTGTCCCATAGGTTTTGGATCTTCATGTTTCCATTTTCATTTGTCTCTAGGTATTTTTAAATTTCCTCTTTAATTTCTTTAGTGATCCATTTGTTGTTTAGCAGCATACTGCTTAGTCTCCATCCTTTCTGTGCTTTTTGCAGTTTTTTTTCTTGTAGTTGATTTCTAATCTCATAACTTTGTGGTCAGAAAGGTGTTTGATATGATTTCAATTTTCCTCAACTTACAGAGGCTTGTTTTGTGACCTAACACGTGATCTATCCTGAAGAATATTCTATATACACTTGAAAAGAATATGTATTCTGCTGCTTTCAAGTGGAATGCTCTATAAATGTCAATTAAGTCCATTTGGTCTAATGTGTTTTGTTTTGTTTTTTTTTCTAATGTGTTTTTTAAGGCCCGTGTTTTCTTATTGATTTTCTCCCCGGATGATCTGTCCATTGATGTAAGTGGTGTGTTAAATACACTTATTGTGTTTCTGTTGATTTCTCCTTTTATGGCTATTAGCATTGCCTTATATACTGAGGTGTTCCTACATTGGGTGCATATATAGTTACAGTTGCTATATCTTCTTCTTGGATGGATCTCTTCATCATTATGTAGTGTCCTTCTTTGTCTTCTATAACAGTCTTTATTTTAAGGTCTATTATGTCTCATAAAGGTATTGCTACTCTGGCTTTCTTTTGATTTCCATTGGTGTAGACTACCTTTTTCTATCTCCTTGTTTTCAATCTACATGTCTCTAGATCTGAAGTGAGTCTCTTGTAGGCAACATATATATGGGCTCATGAGACATCTTTTAGCAGACAATCTTCATTGTACTTGGTTGAAAAGATAGAAGCAATCTAATTAAAGCATCTTCATTTTCCTATCAAACAAAATCTGCAATTTTCCATATTTCTGAACCCACCTTCTTTTTTTTTCTTTATGTAGAAGAAGTACCTCACTTCCTATCAAAGACTCTCCTTGCTTTTAATTATCTCACCTTTCTCTGGGGCTTAGTTGGTTATTACTTCTCTCCTCAATCATCATCATTTTAATCTCTATTCTTTCCTTTCCATAAACCTACGGTCAGTGTCCAATACTTCATGCATTTAAAATTTCCTATTGTTATCTCAAATTCTCTTTCAGCTACCACAACCTTCCTCTTCTATTCATAAATAAAACTTAGAAGACATTGTCTTTATTTAATTTTCCCTTATGCTGTTATTTATCTAATTTATTCTAACATAACTTCTCCTCTTACTATTTCATTCTAGTCTTACCAATGTTACCAAAAATGTCTTGAAATCCTGAACCCCTTTCATTTGTCATCATTCTTGACCTTTTATTGCTATTCTAAAATGTTACAAATGTTATCATTTAAAAATGCTTATTTCTCTTGCTTTCTGATACTACTAAAGCTTGATTTTTCTAAGATATCGACTGTATCCTTCCTTTGATTCCAATTCTAAATACTGGAATTCCTAGGCCTTGTGATTTACCTGCATTCTCTCAATTATCAGATTTATTCCCATAGATTTGAAATCATTTTACTTTAAAACTTACAGTAAAATACACCCCCCACCTCTTCAACACTCACACATCATTTTTTCTTGATTACTATGAGCAGGTCACTCAGACTTTGCATAATGTCTTTCTTCCTGAAATTGTAAACTCTCAACTCATCCCATGGCTAACTCTCATTTTAAATCTTCCTCCCCAGCAAGAACTTTCCAAACCATCCAGTCTAAAGCTGCATTCTATTATTTTCATCATAGAAATCCATTCATTTCTTTCATTACAATGTATAGTTAATATCTCTATTTTCATCTACCTGTGGATTATCTGGATTTCCCATAAAATTATATACTTCTTGAGATCAAAGACTATCAACATTTTTCACTATTATATAAAGGATGCTTAGCCTTAAATAATGAATAGATTAATGAATGAACCAGAATTTCCCTCCTTCCAAAGTTTTCTGACAGCAACACCTATATTTTATCACTATACCAGGTTATCTTCTAAACCCTGAGCCCATTATCACCAAAGTCAAAAGTCATGATTTTTTTCACTAACCTTAAAACAAAAGTAGTTTTTAAAAGGATATAACACATGCACCTAGCTATCTGGTGTCATAGGGCCTGCTATCATAATTCTGGTTTTTATGAAATCAGAATATTTCAGCAGTTAATGTACACATCATTTGTTTTCCAGTTTAGTAAAATTGTCTCTAGATATAATTGAAGGAAGCAAATGAAATCTCATTTCCTCTTTTGGTATAATCTGGAAAAAAACTGTTCATCCAAGGGGTTTCAACACCCGTTGCCCATTGCTTACCTTTATCTTAATATCCATAGCTTCAGATCCAACCAATCTCCTGAGATATTTATGATTATTCATTTATTTAGCACACATAATTTTCCAGGTATTGCATGAGGTGTCAACATTTTCTTAGATCTATTTAATTATCTACTTCCTGGCTTATTTGTAGTCCTAATTTCTGGGGCTGCCTTGGTTACTTTAAGAGCATGGTGCTTGATGGAGATTTTTCCATATTTGACTTTATTAAACATTTCTTCTGTTATTATCTAGTCTCTAGGGCCATTAATCTGATTGAAGACCTATGGGTTTTTTTTTTTTCTCAACTCAATGAAGACTGAAAATATTTTGAAGTTCTCCAGCACGTAAAAAATAATTACAGGTATTTTCAACACCTTATACAGTATATAAAAGTTGTGAGATCTTTTAAAAATGTAATTATTTTATTTACAAGATGATTATATGTAACTGCATTTATTTGCATTAAATTCATTAAGGTGATACATTGCTACTATTTGTGATACACCAATTATATTATATTTAAGTAGATTTTTAATTTAAAAACATAAAGCACAAGGTTTTTTTTCCTACTATGAGTCCCAAGGTTGTCTTTTTCCTAAATAATGAAACTATAAATTTTCAACTTCTGTTTCAAGATTTAACTTTAAAAAGAAATGGAGAAATGCATTATTATTTTCTTCTGAGATATCACTTTAAACCTCCCATTATTTTCTTAAATTTAGTTGAATTAAATTTACCAACAAAATGTATGGAGTTGTTTTAATATGCAAATTGTTGCCATCTAGACAGGTTACCAAAACATATTTATGCTGTTACTGATAAAAACTTTTCTAATTATTATAAAGTGGCTAAAATATAATATCCTGTGAAAACCTCTGAGTCATAGTAACATCTATTCCAAATGCAAAATCAGCATTCATTGTATTAGGATTAAGAAATTTAAACCTGAAGACATTTACAATTCTTACCTCTTCTAAATAGGATGATGCCAGATTTCTCCTCAGTTTTTCCTCTTATTGTTAGCCCCCACTTACTCCCTTAAACATTCACAAATGCTTCTGTTTGAACTGAGATTATCATTCAAGCCACCTTATGTTATTTGGATGATGATTTCAAGATCTCATTTAGTGCTTATTAATAATAATAATACATATATTAACATAAGTATTTTTTTTCAAGACGAAATAACCTATTTATTGTAGAACTGTGGAGGGATCAATCAATCAAGACTGTAAAGTTGATTAGTAAATATAGACTATTTTCAGATATGTATTTTAATTTATAGACCTGTAGTATCTAATAGGGATGTATAAATAGAGCATATCATATATCGATGGCCTGAAGGGATTTTGAAGGAATGTGCTATATAAATTTAAACATCCCAAGCCATAAACCATAAATATTAATCATTCAAATTCTATTTGCCATCACTATAAGTTTTAATTGATAAGGCCTGAACTATAGAGGTCTGTATGTTTTGCTATTTTGCCTCAAATTCAGATGGTTACCATAAGTTAAGGATAAGTGGAGATATTCTATGACTTTAGATGACTGCTCTCAGCTTTACTCAGAGTTCTAATTCACAATAAATTACAGTTGGTGTAATTGCTAATTTAAACAGTTTTTGTTGTATCTAGGGAAATACTTTTAAAAATAAGTTCAGTTGAGCAACTGACATTAAGCCATAATTACTACCTGTAAGTTGTTAATTAAGAATGACATTAGCTCTTATTGAACGTACTATGTACTAAGCTTTGTGCTAAAGTACATTTCTAAGTTCATTATCTTTGTGCTAAAGTACATTTCTAAGTTCATTATCTCTTTAATCGTAAAACAAAACAAAACAAAACAAAACCAATGGGGATATTTCTGTTCTATTACCTGAATGACTCTCAACTGTAGATGATTTTGGCCCCCAAGAGGCATTTCACAATGTTTAGAAATATTTTTGATTATCAAAACTGGGATGGGACTAGGATACACGTTCTACAAGTGTGTAGAAGCCAAGGATGCTACTAAACATCTACAATACACAGGAAACCTCCCAGAACAAAAAGTTATCAAGCCTAAAATGTCAATAGTGCTGAGTTTGAGGAGCCTTATCCCACCTAGAACTGTTTAGTGTAGTTCCAAGTCATTGAAACAAAGCCCATTTACAAAATGACAAGATGGACACAACCAAAAGCAATCATTATCTGTACAGAGGAAGTAGGGCTAAAATTCAAAGAAGGAAGTTTTTTCTTTTGTGTTTTTAGCTCTATTGAGGTATAAAGGTATAATTCACATACAAAATTAAATAGACTTTGAGTGTACAAGGTGATAATTTGATGTCGATGTTCATTGTGAAAAGGACTCCCCAAAATGAGTTATTTAACATATCTGTCACTTCTCATATTTAGTTTTTTGTGTGCATGAAAAAGCTTAAAATATACTCTGTTACCAACTTTCAAGTATACAGTATAGTATTATCAACTATAGTCACAATGCTACACATTAGATCCTCAGACTTTAATCATCTTATAACTGAAAATGTATACTCTTTTACCAGCCACTCCCTACTTCCCCCCAGTCCCTAAAAAAAAACAGTTCTACTCTCTGTTTTTATGAATTTAATTTTTTTTTTAGATTCACAGATAAGTGATAACTTATAGTATTTGTTTTTCTCTGTCTGTTTTTTTCACTTAGCATAATGCCTTACAATTTATCTATGTTTTACTAAGTGACAGGACTTCTTTGCTTTTTAAGGCTGGAAAACTTTTCATTGTGTATTTATATATCCCATATTTTCTGTATCCATTTATCTATCAGTGGACACTTAGGTTGTTTCTAAAATATCTCTTAGAAATAGTGAATTCATTTCCTTTTGATATATAATCAGTAGTAGGATTGCTGGATCATTATGCTAGTTATATTTTTAATTTCTTTAAAAACCTGCACCCTGTTTTCTATAGTGGCTGTATCAAGTTACATCACTACCAATAGTGTATAAAAAAAAAAAAAACAAAACACTGGAGAAAGGGTTCCCATCTCCATATCCTCACCAGCACTTGTTACATCTTGTCTTTTTTGGTCTTTTTGATAACAGACATCCTAACAAGGTGTGAGGTGATGTCATTGTGGTTTTGATTGACCTTTTCATGATGATTAGTGATAGTGAGGACTTTTTCATTTACCCACTGGCCATTTTTTAATCAGGTTTTTATTTTTGTTTTGGCTATTGAGTTGTATAAGTTTCTTCTGTATTTTGCATATGAACTTCTTATTGTTTTTGTGGTTTACAAATATTTTCTACCATTTCATATGTTGCTCTTCATTTTGTTGATTGTTAGCTTTGTTGTGCAGAAGCTTTTTAGTTGGATATAGTCTCGCTTGTTTATCTTTGCTTTTGTTGCTTTCACTTTCACCTGTGTTTTCTTCTAGGAATTTTGTGATTTCAGGACTTACATTCAAGTTGTTAGTCCATTTTGAGGTGATTTTTGTGAGTGGAGTAATATAAGAGTCCAGTTTCATTTCTTAGCATATTGATATGCAATTTTCTCAACACCAATTATTGAAGAGACTATTCTTTCCTGATTGCATATTCTTGGTTCCACTTATGTATTTGCTATATTACTGTGAAATATCATTCACATTTAATCTTTGATTCTATAATAGTTATTTTTAAAATCTTCTTTTTACACAATTTCCTGTGGATTATCAGTATTTAAGCTTAATTGTAATGTAATATTCAAAAATGGTTTAGTTTTACATGATTACTAAAGAAAAACTGATGACTATTTATGGTTAAGTGAATATGGGTAGGAGTTTATCATGGAGTTTTTGACATACCTATAAGGTATACAAACAGATGCATCTTTAACTATAAAAGTATCCTATTAAATAAATATATCAATCAGGCAATACTTATGGATATTAACCATATGACCAAAACTTTGCTAGATTTTTAGGGGTACACAAAAGTTCCAAAGGCAACACCTTTCATTGAGGATATAATCCACGAAAGAGATAAATTGAGTACCAAGAACAATGACCACAAATGCAAGGGCAGTATATGCATTTAAATACTATAAATCTTACCATGAACAATAACAAAGTGAAATATTTTATAACTATTTACTCAAAATCAACTATGTCCTAGATTCAAAATATTTCTTTTTGTTCCCAGGTGCACCAAAGAGGTCACAGATAAATAGTGAAAACAGACTGTCAGTCAAATATGTGATTCTGATGAGTAGTAGGATAATAGCCTCTGAAGTATTCAGCAGAATACATAGTCATGAATTCACAGTAATAGCTAGATTGCAAGTATAAAGCCCACATCCTTGTAATATTGGACAGACCCTCTAATTTATATATTCTCTAATATTCTTTTTCTTATATTCAGTATTTCTAATCATTACTAATCCCATATCATAGTTGAATCTACTTTTAAATACTTCAAGATTTTAAGTACTAAAGTGTCTCTGTGTACCTTAAAAAAAATACTATTATGTGTAGTTGTATTTAAACATGAATCAAAAACCTCATTGTTAGGCTTTGAGAGTGGTATTTTGAGCATCATTGATTATATTGTATTTATTTGGAGTTGGGATACAATTAACATTGCCCTGAAACCATATCTAGAGATAAAAATGAGTATTGTTATTTGTTGATGATATAAATTTCAAATGAGAAACAATTTTGACTAATATCTCCTAAAAGGGAAAATTATCACATTAAAATAATTTAACATTTAAGTCAAAGTCTAGAAAAAGAGAAGAAATTAATATGTGAACTGAAAATCATTTTTAAAGTTCATATATACCCATAATCATTTATATGAAATTCTAATTTATTTTCTGTTCACTTGCTCATGTAACCCCAATAAAACTTGGTGTAATTGTTTCATAAATTATGAATTCAAGAAATATTTGTTATAATGTTTAAAAGTTACCAAAACATGTAGTAAGAATTAATTTAAAAATTGAGGATTTTTTGCACAGAGAAAATAGATTATAGCATAATTCTGACTTTAAGACATATATTCACAATCACATACAGTTTGTTAATAAGATATTAAAATGAGAATAAGGAGTTAAATTATGCTAAAAGCAGGATAGTTGCATTCTTAGACAAAGTAGTTCTAACTGTAGATAACCATGAAAAAGCCAGAAGCACAAAAAAATAGTCGTGTACAAAGACCTGAAGCTGAGTGAGAGGAAAATATCAATTTCTAGGCCAATTTTCATAGATCTCAGCATGGATCTTCTTTTGGGTCCAGACATTTCTGACTTTCCATAAAAGTCCTCAAAAAAAATGTATTACCTGAACTCTATTTAATTAATTATAGTAGAGCTTAAATTCCTAACTCTAGTCTGTCAGATTTCTGGCAAAGAGAATTATAGACACTTTGTTTTTTACTTCTTTGCATACATGTGACTTGCCTGTGAGTCACCATTTACTGGAACTGAGAAAAATTATGTATTTAAATAATGTGACTGTATTTCAGTTAAAGTAATGTTATCTGTTGACTGTGGCAGATATCTCTGTGAAATGTAACATCAAAATTGCTATCTCTTTCCTTATTTTATGTGGGTGTTTGGGAGCTTCCTTAGTGAGGCTGAGATTTTAAAGTTCTTAAACATTCCCCATAATATGTATACATCCATCTGCTATGTATTCATCAAACTAACACACTGAAGAAACTTGCATAGAGAATCTATGGATGAACAGATTAATAATACTTGTCTCCTTCACAGTTAATGCAGTGTATTAAGATAAATGTTGAAAAAGTCCTATGGGTGAAATAGTTATCTGTACTTGGGACATTGAAAGGATTTCAGGGAGGAGATAATCTTTGAGTAGAGTTAGAAAAGAAAAGGACAAATTTATAAAATTAGAATATTTTCACTGAAACTTAAGTACTTATATGTTATTTTTCATTTTCCCTATGCCACTGATGTTTCCTTGAGTTATTCATTTAATAATTGAAGTCTTCAATTGTATATCAATGCACTTAATTTAATTATGTGTGTGAAACATTTCAATGAAGAATTTCTACTCTAAATATTACATATGATAAGAGAATGTGTCTATTTCTGTTCACAATTGTGTTTACCAATCATAAGTATTGAGAAGATTATGAGGGGAAAACTATGCTTTTAGTTGAATTTTTATTGAACTTTTGAGTGTTTTTTATTCTCTGATAATTTTTGAGAAATTGGATTTGAACTATGCAAATGGTGTATAAGCAGATATATTTTGCAGCTTCTTCTTTATATTTTAATGAATTGAAAAATTTCTGAATGAGTTGGATATATTTTTAACCTTCTACCCAATTACAAAATAAAGAGGAAAAATGTATATCTTAAAAAAAATAAAAATAGACGTTCACTAAACTTATTGTGTTAATCCTTCCATGATTTTTTAAGTCAAAAATCATTATGTTGTATGCTTTAAAATTATACAATGTTGTATGTTTAATTATATCCCAATAAAACTGAAATTAAAAAATAGTCATTTTAATTGTAAATATAGAGTGGCTCTAACAGAAAACTGGGCCCATCTCTCTAATCACTGTCAGAAAAAAATTCTTAAAATCAACCTCTTCAAAAAAAAAAAACACACAAAATATTTTCTAGTAAATATTTTCCAGGTATTATTTGTCATATGTTGAAATATATCAATGGGTCAGTTAAGCTAGTTTCCAAATATTTATTTTACAAATATTTTATCTTGGTGTGTTCTCAAAACTAATCTATTAGAGTATTATTAAGAATAATATATATAGGGGACAGGGTCAAGATGGCAGTAGAGGAGGAAATAGAGTTCTCCTCTCCTCACAAGAACATCAAGAATACATCTACAAATAGAACAATTCTCACAGAGCACCTGCTGAGCACTAACAGAGGACCTTGGACTCCTAAAAGGACAAGAAAAATCCCCACACAAACAGGGTAGGATGAAAGAAAGAACAAGAAAACAAGAGGAAAAGGAACAGGACCTGAATCCCTGGTGGGGAGCTGAAGCAAAGGAGAGGTGCTTGCACTCAGTGAAGCCCCCTCACTGGTGGAGAGATCAGCTGGGACAGAGAGGGAGCTATGGGGGCTTGGAGAAGAGCACAGCAATCAGTCCATGACAGGCAGCACAGAATAAGACCAACATGACTTGTCTGTACCACAGTCCTGTGCACCCCAGCCCGAGTCATGTGTCTGCTGGTAGGGAGGGGGTCTGAGTGCTGGAATGTGGGGTTTGGAGAGAGGGTTTGGTAACATCTGTTGGCTGAGAAGAGATAGCCTGAAGGGACAGGAGTAAGGAGCTTCACAACTGGGAATGTTCCTGGAAGAAGCTTGGGCCAGCATATAAACAGGGCACCATTGTTGTGTGGCACAAAAGCCGACCCCTGCCTCTGTGGGCTGACCCCTGCCTCTGTGAGCACAAGGAGGGACACCCACCTGAGTAGGCTTGCCACCCCTCCTGCCAGTGCCTCCTCTGGTCCCTCTGGTGAAAGTGGACTCAGGCTCCCCACCCACCAACACCTCCTCTGACCCCACTGACTCTGGTAGTCTTGTGTGCCCCTCCCAACACCACCTCTGCTGCCACACACCTGAGTGGGCATGTGTGCTCTGGGGCAGCCATGGGAGCAGATGACCATGGGAGAAACTTATGTGGACGTGGGGCTTAAACCACAGCTGAGCACCAGCAGCTGTGCAACTAAGGAAGAAGAGCTGAAATCTCTCCTCACATCTGTGGGAACTATGGATTTGAACTCAGTGCCTGAGGAATGTCCAAAAGGATGAGTGTTCCAGCAGCTGAGACAGGTCTAATTTTAATAGTTGTGGACTTTGTGGGCACATATACATGGGGATTGGACCAGGCCAGAATCTGAGCTGCTTCCATAGCTCCCATGGTGGGTCCAGGTACACAATTACTGCAGTCCTAGGACTTGACTTCAGTGGATCTATGCTGGTGACCTGGTGAAAAAATCGCCTGAGTGACACCAGGGCCTATTGCTGGCATAATCATGGTTAAGGAGGGGCTGAGAGTAGATCTAACTAGAGTGTAATTTGTGAGCCAGCACAATGAGTGAAAAGTGACACAACAGAGTACATCCACAGGTGAACACCTATGTAGAAGGAATACTCAGTAGCTTTTCTCCCAGTGAGAGTGCTCCAATCCCACCTACCTGGCATTTCAGATAAGAAACACAGCTCAGGAACAGATCTGGGGTCCTCTACTCCACACACTAGAGAGAAAGCCCTGCCCATGATAGGGCAGTAACAACCACAGAGCAAAAGGGAGGCCCTGCTCAATAACCAGTGCAGGTTCAGGTCACCACAACATAAGTCATACCTTCTATAGAGGGGATAATGGCAAGCATACACTGAGGAAAGAGATGGCAGACATCCATACTAAAAACAGTCCTCACAGCAAAAAATATTAAACCCACAGAGACTACACAGGGATGTTCTCATGTAAAAATAGCCCTGCAAGACATTCTGAAGGTCAGGCATTGGGAGGAATAAGCCCCAGAGCACTTGGCCTTGAAGGTCAGATGGGCCTGAGTGTAAGAACTCCACTCTTGGAGTATGTACACAAGAACTCACATGCACTGGGCTGAGCACAAAGCAATACCTTCATAGGAACTGGGCCTAGACCTAAGTAGGTGTCTGAGAGGGTGTCATGGGGAAGCAGGGGTTGGCTGTAGCTCACTGTGGGGGCAAGGACACTGATGGCAGAGGTCCCAGAAAATACTGTTTGGTGTGAGCTCTCCCAGAAGTGAGCATTTCAGCACCAAGAGCTGGTCCCATCCAACAGCCTACAGGCTCCAGAGCTGGAACACCTCAGGCCAAACAAGCAGAAAGACAGGAAAACAACCCCACCTATCAGCAGACAGGATGCCTAAAGTCATCCTGAGCCTACAGCCACCTCAAAACCCATTGACATGGCATTGCCCATCAGAGGAAAAAGACCCAGCCCCAACCCCCAGAAGGCAGGCTCCAGTCCTTCCCAAAATGAAGCCTGCACAAGCCCCTGGATCAACCGCACCAACCAGGGGGCAGACACTAGAAGCAAGAGGAACTACTGTACTGCAGCCTGTGGAAAGGAGACCACAAAGACAGAAATTTAGACAAAGTGAGATAATAGAGAAATGTGTTGCAAAAAATGGAACTATATAAACACCTACAAGAAGAGCTAAATGAAGAGGACATAGGCAATCTACCTGAAAAGCATTCAGAATAATGATAGTAAAGATGATCTACAAACTCGGAAAAAGACTGGAAGCACAGATTGAGAAGACACAGGAAATATTTAACAAGGAGCTTGAAGATTTAAAGAACAAACAAACAGAGATGAACTATACAATAACTGAAATAAAAAAATCACTAGAAGGACTCAATAGCAGAATAACTGAGGCAGAAGAAGAAATGAGTGACCTAGAAGACAGACTGATGGAAATTACTGCAACAGAACAGAATAAAGAAAAAAAAATGAAAAGAAATTAGAACAATCTCAGAAACAACTGGGACATTAAACGTACCAACATACACATTATAGGGGTCCCAGAAGGAAAAGAGAAATAGAAAGGGCCTGAGAAAACATTTGAAGATATTATAGACAAAGACTTCCCTTATGTGGGAAAGGGAACACTCCCTCATGCCCTGGAAGCTCAGAGGGTCCCAGACAGGATGAAAGCAAGGAGGAACATGCTGAGGTACATATTAATCAAACTGATAAATGTTAAAGACAAAGAAAAATATTAAAAGTAACAAGGGAAAATCAACAAATAACATATAAGGGAATGTCCATAACATTATCAGCTGATTTTTCAGCAGAAATTCTGCAGGTCAGAAGGGAGTAGAATGATATATTTCAAGTGATGAAAGGGAAAACCTACAACCAATAATACTCTACCCTTGGGACATCCCCTGTGATGCAGTGGTTAAGAATCCATCTGACAATGCAGGGGACATGGGTTTGAGCCCTGGTCCAGGAAGATCCCACATGCCACAGAGCAACTAATTCTGTGTGCCACAACTATTGAGCCTGTGCTCTAGAGCCTGCGAGCCACAAGTACTGAAGCCTGTGCTCCTAGAGCTGATGCTCCACAACAAGGGAAACCACCACAATGACAAGCCTGTGAACTGCAATGAAGAGTAGCTCCTGCTCGCCGCAAATAGAGAAAGCCTGCGTGCAGCAACAAAGACGCAATGCAGCCAAAAATAATTAACTAATAGTTAATTAAATAATTAAATTAAATTAAAATATTAATTAATTAATTAAAATATAGAAAGAATACTCTACCCAGCAAGGCTTTCATTAAGATTCAATGGAGAAATAAAAAGCTTTACAGACAAGCAAAAGCAAAGCTAATTCAGCACCAACAAACCAGCTCTACAACAAATGCTAAAGGAACTTCTCTAGGCAGGAAAGAAACCAGCAACCTAAAACAACATTGTACATATATAGACTGCTATATCAAAACCTCATAAGAACAGCAAACCCCAAAAGTACAATAAATACACACACAAAAAAGCAACCCAAACACCATAATAAAGATGGTCATCAAACCACAAGAGAAGACAACAAAAGAGGAAGGGAAGAAAAAACACCTACAAAAACAAACTCAAAACAATTAAGAGAATGACAATGGGAACATACTTATTGATAATTATCTTAACTGTAAATGGATTAAATGCTCCAACCAAAAGAAATAGACTAGCTGAAAGATAAAAACAAGATCAATATATGTGCTGTCCACAAGAGACCCACTTCAGATTTAGGGACACATACAGACTGAAAATGTGAGGATGGAAAAAGATATTCCACGCAAATGGAAACCAAAAGAAATCTGGAGTAGCAATATTCACATCAGACAAAATAGACTGAAATAAAGACTGTTACATGAGACAATGAAGTCCACTGTGTAATTATCAAGGGATCAATCCAGAAGAATATATAATAACTATAAATATCTACATGCCCAACATAGGAGCACCTCAATATATAAGCCAAATGCTAACAACAATAAAAGGAGAAATCGACAGTAACATAATAATAATGGGGGACTTTAACACCCCACTTACGCCAATGGACATATCATCAGGACTAAAAATCAGTAAGGAAACACAGGCCTTAAATGATACCAAAAACAAATTTAATAACGAAAAGTGTCTTGCATTCATATGAGCTAACAATAAAAGATCAGAAAGAGAAATTAAGGAAGCAATCCCATTTACCATTGCATCAAAAAGAAGAAAATACCTAGGAATAAACCTACCTAAGAAGACAAAAGACCTGTACTCAGAAAATTATGATACTGATGAAAGAAATCATAGATGACACAGATGGAAAGATATACCATGTTCCTGGATTGGAAGAATCAATATTATCGAAATGACTATACTACCCAAAGCAATGTACATATTCAATGCACTCTCTATCAAATTGCCAATAGCATTTTTTACAGAATTAGCACAAAATATTTTACAATTTCTATGAAAAAATAAAAGCCCCTAAATAGCCAAAGTAGGCTTGACCAAGAAAAACAGATCTGGAGGAACTAGTCCCCCTGACTTCAGACTATACTACAAAACTACAGTGATCAAAATAATATGGTACTGGCAGAGAAAAAGAAATATAGATCAATGGAACAGGATAGAAAGTCCAGGGATAAACCCAAGCCCTAAGGTCACCTAATCTATGACAAAGGAGGCAAGCATATACAATAGAGAAAATACAGTCTCCTCAACAAGTGTTGCTGGGAAAACCAGACAGCTACATGTAAAAGAATGAAAGTAGAACACTCCCTAACACCATACACAAAAATAAATTCAAAATGTATTAAAGACCTAAATGTAAGGCCGGATACTCTAAAACTCTTAGAGGAAAACATAGGCAGAGCATATTCTGATGTAAATCACAGTAAGATCTTTTTTTGACCCACTTCCTAGAGTAATGAAAATGAAAACAGAAGTAGACAAATGGGACCTAACGAAACTTAAAAGCTTTTGCACAGGAAAGTAAACCATGAACAAAATGAAAAACACCCACAGAATAGGAGAAAATATTTGTAAAAGAAGCAACAGACAAGGGATTAATGTCCAAATATAAAAACAGCTCATGCAGGTCAATTAAAAAAAAAACAATCAACATAACTAATTATTAAAGAAATGTCAATCAGAGGTACAGTGAGATGTCACCTCACACCAGTCACAATGGCCATCATCAAAGATTCTACAGAGGGGTGGAGTCAAGATGACTGTGTGGGAAGACGCTGAGTTAACATCTCCCCACAATTAGGGCACCTGCTTGCTGCTGGTGGAGGACCCTGATGTTCAAGGAGATGGGAGGAACCCCCAAGTGAACCTGTAGGATTTGGGGGGACTTATGGGGGAGGAGAAGTAGAGGCCACACAGGATTGGTGCCCCTGAGGCAGGGAGATCAGGAGAGGCAGGCAGAAGTGACCCTCCAGGAAGAGTGAGAGAGGAGCAGAGGACGATTGGCTGGCCACTCAGGCCGGAGAGCCTGTTGAACTCCCAGGCCAGTTCTCTGCCCTTGAAAGCCCAAAATAGGCCGCATGGGTCCTTGGGGGCATAAGAGGGAGGCCAGGGAGATCAGGAGAGGCAGGTGGGAGGAGTCATCCAGGAGGAGCAGGAGAGGAGTGGAGGGTGATTGTCCTGCCTACTTAGGGCCAGGAAGCATGCTGGGGTACCAGGGGAGTTCCCCCACCCACTGTGAAGAGGGGTGGAGGGCATGCTTGGGCCCCTTCTGTTCCTTGAGCCTAAGCCTCACGTCTCACAGCACCCAGGGCCTTTTCTAGCATGTGGGTCCTAAGCATAGGCACAGCCCACCACCCTAACCTCACCCTTGTTTAGGCCCGCCCTCCACAGCCAAGGACTTTCCCCACATTTTTTTCTTTCTTTCTTTCTGTTTTTTCCTTTTCTCTCCTCTTTTTTACTATTGTGGTACTGTTGTACATTTCAGTTGTTGATTCTTCTATATTTTTATGTTTATATTCTTTCTAACATATCTGTTAGTTTCCTAGTCTAATTTTATTTTTTACTTTGTTATTGTACTCTTTTTCTTTTTTCTTATTTTTTGCCACCCCACATGGTTTGCAGGACCATGGTTCATGAACCAGGCCTCAGGCTGTAGCTTCTGCAGTGGGACCTCCAAGTCTGAACCACTGGACTAACAGAGAAACTCAGACCTCAGGGAATATTCAACAGAGTGAGGTCTCACGGAGGTCCTTTTCTCAGCACCAAGACCCAGCTCTACCCAACAGCTTACAAACTCCAGTTTTGGAAAACTCAGGCCAAACAAACAAAAGACAGGAACACAATCCCACTTAAAAAAAAAAATGAGATGGCAAGAAAATATGTAACAGAAGGAGCAAGATAAAAACCTACAAGACCAAATAAATGAAGAGGAAATAGGCAATCTATCTGAAAAACAATTCAGAGTAATGATAGAAAAGATGATCCAGAATCTCAGAAATAGAATGCAGGCACAGATTGAGAAAATACAAGAAATGTTTAACAAAGACCTAGAAGAACTCAAGAATAAACAAACAGATGAACAACACAATAACTGAAATGAAAAATACACTAGAAGGATTCAATAACAGAATAACTGAGGCAGAAGAATGAATAAGTGATCTGTAAGACAAAATGCTGGAAGTATCTGCCAAGTAGCAGAAGAAAGAAAAAAGAATGAAAAGAATTGAAGATAATCTCAGAGACCTCTGGGAGAACACTAAATGCACCAATATTCAAATTATAGGGGTAGCAGAAGAAGAGAAAAATAAAGTGTCTGAGAAAATATTTGAAGAGATTATAGTGGAAAACTTCCCTAACATGGGAAAGGAAATATTCAGCCATGTCCAGGAAGCACAGAGTCCCATACAGGATAAACCCCAGGAAAAAACACACCAAGACACATATTAATCAAACTATCAAAAATTAAATTCAAAGAAAAAAATATTAAAAGCAACAAGGGAAAAACAAAAAATGACATACAAAGGAATCCCCATAAGGTTATCAGCAGATTTTTCAGCAGAAACTCTGCAGGTCAGAGGGGAGTGGCAGGATATACTTAAAGTGATGAAAGAAAAAAACTTAAAACCAAGATTACTCGACCCAGCAAGGATCTCACTCAGATTCGATGGAGAAATCAAAAACTTTTCAGACAAGCGAAAGCTAAGAGAATTCAGCACCACCAAACCGCTTTACAATAAATGGTAAAGAAACTTCTCTAGGTGGGAAACACAAGAGAAGAAAAAGACCTGCGAAAACAAACCCAAAACAATTAAGAAAATGGTAATAGGAACAGACATATCAATAATAACCTTGAATGTAAATGGATTAAATGCCCCAACTAAAAGACACAGACTGGCTGAATGGATACAAAACAAGAGATATGTTGTATACAAGAGACCCGCTTCAGACCTAGGAACACAAACAGACTGAAAGTGAAGGGATGGAAAGAGTATTCCATGCAAATGGAAATCAAAAGAAAGCTGGATCTGCAATACTTGTATCACAAAAAATAGACTTTATAATTAAGACTGTTACAAGAGATAAGGAGGGACACTACATAATGATCAATGGATCAATCCAAGAAGAAGATATAACAATTATAAATGTTTATGCACTCAACATAGGAGCACCTCAATACATAAGGCAAATGCTAACAACCATGAAAGGAGAAATTGACAGGAACACAATAATAGTAGCAGACTGTAACACCTCACTTACACCAATGGACAGATCATCCAAACAGAAAGTAAATAATGAAACACAAGCTTTAAATGACACAATAGACCAGAGAGATTTGATTGATATTTATAGAACATTCGACCCAAAAGTGGAAGAATACACTATCTTTCAAGTGCACACAGAACATTCTCCAAGATAGAACACATCTTGGGTCACAAATGAAGCCTTGGAAAATAAAAAGAAGAAAATTGAAATCATATCAAACATCATTCTGATCACAACACTATGAGATTGGAAACCAATTATAGGAAAAAAACTGTAAAAAATACAAATACATGGAGGTTAAACAGTGCATTAATAAATAACCAAGAGATCACTGAATAAATTAAAGAAGAAATAAAAAAATACATAGAAAAAAATGACAACAAAAAGAGGATGACACAAAACCTATGGGATGCGGCAAAAGCAGTTCTAGGAGGAAAGTTTATAGCAATTCAATCTCACCTCAAGAAACAAGAAAAATCTCAAATAAACAAACTAACCCTACACTTAAAACAACTAGAGAAAGAAGAACAAAGAAAACCCAAAGTCAGTGGAAGGAAAGAAATTGTAAACATCTGAGCAGAAATAAATGAAAAAGAAATGAAGGAAACAATAACAAAGATCAATAAAACTAAAAGCTGGTTCTTTGAGAAGATAAACTAAATTGATAAACCATTAGCCAGACTCAAGAAAACAGGGAGAGGACACAGATAAAAAAAATTAGAAATGAAAAAGAAGAAATCACAACTGACACTGCAGAAATACAAGGGATTATAAGACACTACTACAAACAACTATATGTCAATAAAATAGACAACCACGAAGAAATAGACAGATTCTTGGAAAGGTACAATTTTCCAAGACTAAACCAGGAAGAATTACAAAATATAAACATACCTATCACAAATAATGTAATTGAAACCATAATTAAAATCTTCCAACGGGGGCTTCCCTGGTGGCACAGTGGTTGGGAGTCCACCTGCCTATGTAGAGGACACGTGTTCATGCCCCAGTCCAGGAGGATCCCACGTGCTTCGGAGTGGCTGGGCTCATGGGCAATGGCCGCTGGGCCTGCGCATCCAGAGCCTGTGCTCTGCAACAGGAAAGGCTGCGACAGTGGGAGGCCCGCATACCACCAAAAAAAAAAAAAAAACCTTCCAACAAACAAAAGTCCAAGACCAGATGGCTTCACAGGTGAATTCTCTCAAACATTTAGAGAACAGTTAACACTGATCTTTCTCAAAATCTTCCAAAAAATTGCAGAAGGAGAAACACCCCCAAATTCATTCTACAAAGACACCATCACTCTGATACCAAAACCAGAAAAAGATCACAGAGAAGGAAAATTATAGACCAATATCACTGTTGAATATAGATGCAAAAATCCTGGACAAAATACTAGCAAACAGAATCCAACAGCACATTAAAAGGATCATACACGATGATCAAGTGAGATTTATTCCAGGGATGCAAAAATTCTTCAATATATGCAAATCAATCAATGGATATGCCACATTAACAAATTAAGGGGGCTTCCCTGGTGGTGCAGTGGTTAAGAATCCACCTGCCAATGCAGGGGACACGGGTTTGAGCCCTGGTCCGGGAAGTTCCCACATGCTGCGGAGCAACTAAGCCCATGTGCCACACTCCTGAGCCTGTGCTCTAGAGCCCACGAGGCACAACTACTGAGCCCGTATGCCATGGCTACTGAAACCTGTGCACCTAGAGACTGAACTCTGCAACAAGAGAGGCCACTGCAATGAGAAGCCCATGCATCACAACGAAGAGTAGCCCCTGTTCACTGCAACTAGAGAAAACCCACATGCAGCAATGGAGACCCAACGCAGCCAAAATAAATAAATTAAAAAAAATGAAAAACAACAACAAAATTAAGGAATAAAAACCATATGATCATCTCAATAGATGCAGAAAAAGATTTTGCCAAAATTCAACACCCATTTATGATAAAAACTTTCCAGAAAATGGGCACAGAGTGAACCTACCTCAAAATAATAAAGACCATAGATGACAAACCCACAGCAAGCATCATACTCAATGGTGAAAAACTGAAAGCATTTCCGCTAAGATCAGGAACAAGACAAGGATATCCCCTCTCACAACTCTTATTCAACATAGTTTTGGAGGTCCTAGCTATGGCAATCAGAGAAGAAAAATAAATAAAAGGAATACAAAATGGAAAAGAAGAAGTAAAACACTCACTGTTTGTAGATGACATGATACTATACATAGAAAATCCTAAAGATGCCACCAGAAAACTACTAGAACTAATCAATTAATTTGGTAGGGTTGCAGGATACAAAATTAATGCACAGAAATCTCTGGCATCCTTATATACCAACAATGAAAAATCAGAAAGAGAAATTAAGGAAACACTCTCATTTACCATTGCAACAAAAAGAATAAAATACCTAAGAATAAACCTGCCTAAGGAGGTAAAATGCTTGTACTCAGAAAACTATAAAACACTGATGAAAGAAATCAAAGATGGCATAAACAGTGGAGAAATATACCATGTTCTTGAATTGGAAGAATCAATATTGTGAAAATGACTATACTACCCAAAGCAATCTACAGATTCAATGCAATCCCTATCAAACTACCAATGGCATTCTTCACAGAATTAGAACAAAATATTTTACAATTCATGTGGAAACAAAAAAGAGCCTGAATAGCCAAAGCAATTTTTTTATTTTTTATTTTTTGCGGTATGCGGGCCTCTCACTGTTGTGGCCTCTCCCGTTGCAGAGCACAGGCTCTGGACGCACAGACTCAGAGGCCATGGCTCACGGGCCCAGCCGCTCCATGGCATGTGGGATCTTCCCGGACCGGGGCACGAACCCGTGTTCCCTGCATCGGCAGGTGGACTCTCAACCACTGCGCCACCAGGGAAGCCCTAGCCAAAGCAATTTTGAGAAAGAAAAACAGAGTTGGAGGGATCAGGTTCCCCAACTTCAAATTATACCACAAAGCTACAGTAATCAAGAGAGTATGGTACTGGCACAAAAACAGAAATATAGATCAATAGTACAGGATAGAATGTCCAGAGGTAAACCCACACACATATGGGCACCTAATTTATGACAAAGGAGGCAAGAATATACAATGGAGGAAAGACAGCCTGTTCAATAAGTGGTGCTGGGCAAATTGGACAGCTACATGTAAAAGAATGAAATTAGAACCCTACCTAACACAATACACAAAAATAAACTCAAAATAGATTAAAGACTTAAATGTAAGACCAGACACTATAAAACTCTTAGAGGAAAACATAGGAAAAACACTCTTTGACATACACCACTGCAAGATCTTTTCTTGACTCACCTCCTAGAGTAATGGAAATATAAATAAACGGGACTTAATGAAACTTAGAAGCTTTTGCACAGCAAAGGAAACCATAAAGATGAAAAGACACCCTTCAGAATGGGAGAAAATATCTGAAAATGAATCAATGGACAAAGGATTAATCTCCAAAGTGTACAAGCAGCTCATGTAACTCAATATCAAAAAAAAGCAAAACAACCCAATCCAAAAATGGGTGGAAGACCTAAATATAAATTTCACCAAGGAAGACATACAGTTGGCGAAGAGACACATGAAAATACACTCAACATCACTAATTTTTAGAGAAGTGCAAGTCAAAACTACAATGAGATATCACCTATGCTGGTCAGAATGGCCATTATCAAAAAATCTAGAAACAATAAATGCTGGAAAAGGTGTTGTGAAAAGGAAACCCTACTACACTCTTGGTGGGAATGTAAACTGATACAACAGCTATGGAAAACAGTATGGAGGTTCCTTAAAAAACTAAAAATAGAACTACCATATGATGCAGCAATCCCACTACTGGGCATATACCCTGAGAAAAACATAATTCAAAAAGAATCATGTACCACTATATTCATTGCAGCACTATTTACAACAGCCAGGACATGGAAGTACCCTAAATGTGCATCAACAGATGAATGGATAAAGATGTGGCACATATATACAATGGAATATTACTCAGGCATAAAAAGAAATGAAATTGAGTTATTTGTAGTGAGGTGGATAGACCCAGAATGTGTCATATAGAATGAAGTAAGTTAGAAAGAGAAAAACAAACACCGTATGCTAACACATATATATGGAATCTAAAAAAAAAAAAAAAATTGGTACTGATGAAACTAGTTGCAGGGCAGGTATAAAGATGTAGACATAGATGATGGACTTGAGGACAAAGTGGGGGAGGGGGAAGCTGGGGCGAAGTGAGAGTAGTATCAACATATATACACTACCAAATATCTAGTGGGAAGCAGCAGCATAACACAGGGAGATCAGTTGGTGCCTTGTGATGACTTAGAGGGGTGGGAGAGTGAGGATAGGAAGGAGGCTTAAGAGGGAGGGGATATGGGGACATATGTATGCATATGGCTGATTCGCTTTGTTGTACAACAGAAGCTAACACACTATTGTGAAGCAATTATACTCCAATAAAGATCTATTAAAAAATATCTACAAATGGTAAATCCTGGAGGAAGTGTGGAGAAAAGGGAACCCTTCTACATTGTTGGTGGGAATGTAAGTTGGTACAGCCACTATGGAGAAAAGTATGGAGGTCCTTTGAAAACTAAAAATAGAGCTACCATATGATCCAGCAATCCCACTCCTGGGCATACATCTGGAGGAAACCATAATTTGAAAAGACACATGTTCATTGTAGCACTATTTACAATAGCCAGGACATAGAAGCAACCTAAATGCCCATTGAGAGAGGAATAGGTAAAGAAGATGTAGTACATATATACAATGGAATATTAGTCAGCCATAAAAAAATTAAATAATGTAATTTGCAGTAACATGGATGGACCTAGAGATTGTCATACTGAGTGAAGTAAATCAGATAGAAGGACAAATATTGTATGATATTGCTTATACATGGAATCTAAAGAATAGTACAAATGAACTATTTACAAAACAGCATATAGTTATAGATGTAGAAAAGAACCTTATGGTTACCTGGGGAAATGCGGGCAGGGATAAATTGGGATATTGTGATTGACATATACACCCTACTATATATAAAATAGATAACAAGGACCTACTGTATAGCACAGGGAAGTCTACTGAATACTCTGTAATGGCTTATCTGGGAAAATAACCTAAAAACGAGTGGATATATTTATATGTATAACTGATTCACTTTGCTGTATAGCAGAAACATTGTAAATCAACTATACTCCAATAAAATTTTTTCGGAATAATAATATATATATGAATATATATGTGTATAATACATATATACATACATATACATATATATATAGGTAAATTTCCTTGTGACAGGATCAGTTGGTATGTGAGTCAGCAGGTATGGGGACATCCTTTTCTTTTATGGCAATTAATGGAGATCTAACAGAGGGTGACATTAACTCTAGGAGAAGGATTATTATGCTTGTTCTATGGCTTTTAAGTTGCAAGATTAGGGAAGCATCGACTCATTCTGTAGCATAACCAGGGACCAAGTCACAATATCGTCACGATATAGCAGTTTCATGATTCCAGGCCTATTTTGCCAGCTCTGAATTCATGTGTTCGGGGAGCTCTAGCCCCTTTCCTGGTATGATAATCTTTCTAAAAACAGTTTTTTACTTCTTGAGTAGCTACTTAAATGACTTCTCAATATGACTTAAATGACTTCTCTTTGTCTTGAAACATATTTTTTTCTAGGTGTATCAAGATTATTTTTACACAAACCAAAGTCAGAGTAAACAATGAAGTAATTTATTTACTCAGATAATAAGATCTGGAGGCCTTCTGATGTTGATTTATTGACTCAATGATCAAGAGTCTATTGCTCTACACATTTCGACTCTTCCAACTTCAGTGTGTTCCAACATTTCCATTCACATTTGTAAGGTGAGTTAGAGAATAACAAATATCATGTGGTCCCATGATAGTGTACAATGCCATAAAATAAAACTTCTCTTCTTTTCTCCCATCCAATTGCATTCTAAAGAGGGTAATAATACCATTTATATTGCCTTAAAAGGGCAAAGTTTATTATTTTGCAAGAACTGGTCTATGTGTTCTAGGTTAAATTTCTACACTGGTACACTACTTAGGTCAATCTATACGCTATGTGTTTATGTTGTGAGCTTCAGGCCCAAATATTAAGTAAGAAAAATAATATCTTGACTCTCTTATTCAAAAAGTATAAGTGACAGGGAATCACCTAAAAGACAGAGGTCCTGATAAATCTTAATGTATCTATTATATTATATATATTCGAAAATAAGAAGCAATTCAAATATTAAAATGTGCCTAAGAGGGAAACATATCAAATATAATCTAATCCACTAATGAATGGCCCACTTACATGCAATAAGAACCTGGTGAACTTTTAGTGCCTGTCTTGGAAAAAAAAAAGTAAATTCCTTTAAGATTTAGAAATATGCAATAGTAGATACCTCATTTGCCCAAAAGTTCCCTTGCTCTCTTTTCTGCCCATTTGTTACCTTAATCCTCTGAAATATAGTGAACACGTGAACTCACATGTTTAACATAAATATTCCAACAGAAATTAAAGACTTTTATTCTTTATAATGCAAGGCTTTGAGCCTTGGATGAATTAGAGGGGCAAAAAGGGAACTAGAACCACCAGAGCTCAACAAAATCAAGTTGGGTTTGATTGCTTACAGTATGAAGCAATGCTTATACCATGAAGCTTTGCCTATTTTAAACAGAATACATCATAGCTTTATTTCTCTGCTTATATTATATTCTGCTTGCTGAATATCATGTATGATCAAAAATGCATATATTGTTGCTGTTTAAGTATAAATTAATCCCGATATAGCTTTACACATGTCTCACTTTCTGTGTACATGAAATTACTATAAAATCTTCCCTAATTTATATTTTGAGAGTCTCAGATGAGTTTTCCCTGGCTCTTGAATAATAGGAGATCATAAAAAGATATAGTGATACATATTATCTAGCAATTTAGGCACTTTCTCCTATGTAAGGAGCTGCTTATTTAAGAGATGCAGCTGCTTGTGAAGTTTGAAGGTCCTGAGTGAGTCTGTCTCACATATCCTCACCTAAGTTTGCCAAGCTACACCAGATGTCAGAGGCATCCCTTGAGAAGATTTGGGCAGTTTCTTAAATCTCTGAAATGCCAGTTAGCTGTACTCTGTGGCTATAGCCACTCTTATCACTCTATTGGTGGATAAGTGTACAGAAGGCACTACAGAATATGTGATACTTCATCCTTAGGGGGAAACTTGGCCACCAACTCCTCTGTCATCAGCTTCCTAGTGAATTCAGTTGAAACATGCCTTTAATATTCCTTTGATTTTCTAGCTTAAGGCCTAAAACTTAAAATCAACTTTTAGAATTAGTCAGCTCTAATACTTACCCTGGCATCACCCTCTAGTTTATACTTGTATTTCCAAATAAATAAGGGAAAATTATAGAAAGAAACTGGTAAGAAGACGAGGGCTTCTCAGCTTAAGTGAATAGAGCTCCTTGAGTATGTTACTTCACCAGTTATGAAAAGAAATTCTTTCAGAAAAGAATTTAAAAACATGATATCTTTAGAAAGAATGCAAAGTAATGAAGGAAAAGATGTAGGAAAATTAGTGGGGAGAGAGAGAGAGAAGGGCTAGAGCAAGGCAGGATAGAGAAGGAAGGGAAGGGAAGGGGAAGGGAGGAAAGGGAAGGGAAAGGAAAAGAAGGAAGAAAAAGGAAGGGAAAGGAGTAAAGGAAAGGGAAGGGAATGAAAAGGAAGGGAGAGGGGTGGGCATTATATATTAAATATAAACCATTGTTGTTCTTCTCTTGACAAAAACTAAAGCTTCACTTCTGAGGACTGTGGAGATATTGTTTCCTTGATTTTTGCTGAGACTCCTTTTTCCTAGGAATTTAGAATGACAGGATTGAAATGGGCAGAAGAAGCTATAGCAAGTCAGTCTTGAATTCTTCCTAGAGGTTAGATTAGACAATATTAACAATTAATACTAATGATTAACTATTTTACTATCATTCATTTTCTAGGAATGACGTGACTACCTGGAAGAGTGGTTAATATACTAAGACTTAGTTAATTATGAATAGAAGGTTTCTTTCTGTCCTACCTATGTAACTTAGGTATCACAGTCCATCTGAGGGCAATGTTCCAAATTTTAAGCATAGTATTTGCTATAGATTGATGTCTTTCCCCCCAAAATTCGTGTTTTGAAATCTTAACCCCTAGTATAATAGTATTAGGAGGTGAGGCTTTTGGAAGGTGATTAAGTCATAAGGGCAAAGCTCTCATGAATGAGATTAGTGCCCTTACAAAGGAGACCTCAGTGCGTTTTCTTGCCCCTTCCACCATGGAAGACACAGTGAGAAGATGGTCAGGCTTTCACCAGACACTAAATCTGCTCGCACCTCAATCTTGGACTTCCCAGCTTCCAGAACTGTTTAAGCCACCCTGTCTATGGCATTTTGTTATAAAAGCCCAAAGAGACTAAGATGGTATCTCAGGGGAAAAATAGACTTGAAAATCTCAAAAAAATAAATTATTAATTTTCAATAATTTAATTAAGAAAAATTATTACAAATCCAAATTGTCATATCAGAAGTGTTTTTTGTTTTCACTATTCATCATGTAATCCAAATTCAATTCCATTAAAAAAAAAACCTCCATTATTTAGAACTTTGTGAATAATTACACTTCATGTTTGTTCCCTTCTGAGAATTTAATATGAAGAAAGTTGGTAAAAATCATGAGTGTTTTTTGTTTTTGCCTTAGTAGCAATTTTTAATTTTTTTTTTTAGGGTAGCTGTATATAGAGTTTCTTGAGCTCTATTTTTTCCTAATATCCCTCCATGAAATTTTAAAATAAGTATACTGAATATCTGTTTATGAAAAACTTCATGTATATCTATGCTTTGTATGCAAAAAACACAGTAAAAAGATTACATATTTTAATTCAACACATGGTTAAGAGTTACTAGAATAATATTAAGAATGACAAAATCAAATTTTCAAGTTAAAAGTAAACTTAAAATTTAAAAGGTGGCAACATTTAACTTAACTTTACAAATGTATTTGCTGAGTAATTTTAATGTAATTTATATGCATATACAAATTGGAATGTATGAAATTACTTATGAAAATTATGCTAATATATAAATACATAACAGTGTAATCACGTTTTAAAATGTTCCAAAATTATTTTTCCAAGCAAAACTAAAAAAAAATTAAATAGTAAGTAAATTTCCAAAAAAATATTTTTAATGCACTTAGCTTTTAATTTTGCTCAAAATGAGAAACAAATGTATTCCTTAACTAACTACAACATATTCATTCAGATACTGTTGACGTATTTTTGTTTTCAACACCTGGCATAATGAATTATGGATTAAATAAATTTTATAGAATCAAACAATAACATATAAATTATTTCTATTTAATTCTCAAAATCCAAGTCACCCACAAAAACACTGAAGCTCAAACATAAATAATGTCCACAAAGCATCCAATAGTAGTCCATAGCATGTGCAGACCACCTGTCACAATTGTCCATCTGATCACAGTCATATATATGTACTAATGTATCTTTCATAACTCAGTGCCAATGATGCCCAAGTCGAACTCAAGAAAACCAAACGAGAGTAAGTTTTAAGGAATATGATTTTGTTGGTGCAGTAAACCTTTGGAGGCTATAACCATGTATAGGTGTTCTTTTGCTTCTTCCCCAGAACCTATTTCCTTCCCTTTTAGAGTTATATTGCCCCTGTTGAGATTGAATACCCTAGAGTCATAGATTTTTTTAAGCTATAAAAATTAAATGGTTCAATTTCCTCAATTGTAAAAAAGAATGGAAATTATGCCAGAAATTATTATTTTTCTCTGATTGTAAAAACAGAAATTAAACATTTTTGATACTAAGATATTGTCTGCTTTATAAAGATGGTTGCTTAATTCTTCTATATTTTTCTATGTATTTCATTATTTTTCCAGTAAAAGCTGGTAATTTAACAAAACAAAATTAACATATTATTAGTAATTTAAAATATTTGTTGATATATATATTATATATATATATATATATATATACATGTAATATGCTAGCACTTAAGCACATTTTAAGACAATGCCAAGGATGGTACTAATATTCACTGTATTCTTTTCTGCTATGCATTTGCAACACCCTCACATCCACAAACAGGGACAATTTGACTTAAGAATAACCTAATGAAGCTGTAAAAATTATTCACCTTATTTACATTTGACTACATTTGGCAAAATGATAAGTCTGCAAAAGTACTTCTGCTTCAAGTCAATGTTGCATGATTGTCTAAAGTAAAAGCACTTATGCACTTGTTTCAGTTACATGTTGAACAAGTTTCTTATTTTAGACAAGGTTTTCATTTAAAAGAATGGCTGGTAGAAAAATTATAGTAATAAAGGCTTAGGCATTTGTCTGATATTTCTTTGAAAATACATAAAGTGAGTTGAAAAATTTGAGAGCACTTTTTGCCAGTGACAAATTCTAGCTTTCGAATGGAAAGAATGAAATTCTGCCATTTGCAACAACATGGATTGACCTCGAGGGTATTATGCTTAGAGAAATAAGAAAGAGAAAGACAAATGCTGTATGTTATTACCTATATGTTGAATCTAAAAAATAAGACAAACAAATATAACAAAATTTAAACAGACTCACAGATATAGAGAATAAACTAGTGGTTGCCAGAAGGAAGAGCGGTGGGGGAAGGGGCAAAATAGATGAAGGGGATTAAGAAGTACAAACTACTAGGTATAGAATAAGTGTTACAAGATGTAATGTACAGCACAGGGAAAATAGTCAGCATTTTATAATAACTTTTTATGAAGTATAGTCTATAAAAATATCAAATTAATATATTGCACATCTGAGAGTAATGTAAACTTGTAAGTCAACTATATTTCAATTTTAAAAAGTTTATTAGATGCTGCAGATTTCATTGAAAAAAACATTTTTCAAGTTTTGTTGGAGTATCATAATTGTCTGGAATGCTATTAAAATATGCCTCTTTTTTTCTAGCTACATGTCTTTGTAAGACTGTGTATTCTTCACATATTTTAAAGGAAATTGCATACAAAAATTGATTATGAGAATTCAACTTTGTTCTACTAATCCACATATTAAAGTGGTTTACAGTATTCTAAAACAAAGCCACTCTTCTCACTATATTTTTGAAAATACTGTGGGGAAAATTTTTCATAAAATTATGTATGATAAGTGACAACTTATCCTTTCCTTCAATGTTTTATTACTTGAATTTAAATGAATTGATAAATGCACATTCAACAAATTTCTTGGTTTTAATATCTAATGCAATATATACCTATAGATTTTACACATATAAAGAAAAGTTCTTTGGGGTCCTCAATAATTTTTTAGAGTGTAATGTGACTCTGAGACCAAAAATTTTGAGAACTAGACAAATTCAGCAACTAAAGTTCCTGATGAGAGTGATGTCAGCAAGATGATAGAATAAGCAGTTTTCAACTATAGTCTGAGGGGTCACAGTCAGACCAACTAGCAACTATCCATAGACAGGATGCCTATGTGAAAATCCCAGAAACCAAGAGTGAAGCTTAAGTACACCCTTGGACCACAAAAATGAGAAAACCACATTAGAGGGCTAAGAGGAGCAGTTTCACTTTGATCAAATTTCCCCTCCCTAAGGCTGACACACTGCTACACTGAAAGGATCCCCTGTGCCTATAGTTTTTCCAGGGGGAAAATAGAGAAAAAAGTGGACTTCCAGCTCCCTATCATTACCAAATACTTCCTGTGAGGTTCACTTACGTCTTGCCTAACAGGGATCACTGGGGAAATCAGTGGAGCTAGAACACTAGGGATCAGCTACTGATGAAGAGGGGCAGCTCACAGCAACCAGCATGCATATCTCACTGGACTACATTTCTGCTTACAGCAGTTCCCAAGTAGAAAGCCTAGCCAATGACTCTACTGATCTTAAGAGCTGAGCCAGTGGCCCCATGTGGCCAAGTAGTATGGTTGACAACTCTACCTAATTTTGGACCCTAGTCATTGAGATCTTCCAACTGTGGAACAAATCCTACTGCCTGCTAGACAGGGAAGCAAGTCAACAGCCATGTACAAATTGCTGAGCATAGCCTCTAGCCCGTCGTGAGCAGGGATCCCATCAGTGACCATGGCACAATCCCAGAGTCCATTCTATAAACCTGTACAGGCAGAGAGCCAAGCCAGCAGCCCCACCCAAATTTGTAGCATAACTTCTGTCCCCACCTTACCAGGGATCCTAAACAGTGACCTCCAGTGAAGCTGGACAGTCTCAGAGCACAGCATACTGTACTTTCCAGGTACAGAGCATGGTTGCTGGTCCTGCTTAATTGCTGAACACAGTCTATGACCTTGCCTAGGCAGGGATCCCTGTCAGAGACTCTACTCAATCACAGATAGTAGCCTGCAGTCCCCCAAACGAAGGAGCCCAAATAGCAAGAGGAGAGCATAGCCTTCAGCCCCAACCAAATAGCAGAAAAAGCTGTTGGCTGTTCCTGAACAGGCTGTCTGGCCAGTGATCTATCCACTATTTGAGCCCATTCCATGGTCTTGGCCAACTTCAAGGCACAACCTCTGTTCCTACCTGATCACAGAGCATAGCCTGATAATCCATCCAGTCACAAAGTCTTGCCTTCATGCTGCATGAATGCAGATTCCATCCATCACTACCATCAAGATAGGGTCAAAAGCTTGGGAGCCACCGAAATAAGGGTGATTGCAGAGCCCAGTCTGTAGCCCTGCCCAATTGCAGAGTCCAACTACAGACACTGCCCTGCCTAGGAACACAGACTGTGATACTGCATACCAGAGGTGATTATGAAGCCTGGCAAGTGATGCCACAAGACTGTGGACCTCAACCAAAAGCCCCATCTAATCATGAAGTACAGCTAGCAGGCCAAATTGGATAAGGACCATAGCCAGCAAGCCAACCCAAATATGGAACCCAGCCAGCAGTCCCCAATCAGATCACACTGAACAAGAGATCACAACAGAACATGACTTGCTGCAGATGCTATCAGTTGACCCATCCAGAATCCCAAGCTATGTTAATGGATGAAAGTCTTTCTTTGCTGAAACAAACCTGTAAATACTAAAAGAGGAGGTTGCTTCCTCAAATGTGTGGATAACAAAGCAAGTATACAAAGTCCACGAAGAATCAAGTAAACATGACATTTCCAAAGGAAACTAATAAAGCTACACTAATAAACCTGACCCTAAAGAAATGGAGATCTATGAACTGACAAAGAATTAAGAATAATCCTCTTAAGTTCAGTAAGCCACAAGAAAATGCAGAGACACCTAAAGAAAATTAGGGGGAAAAATGCATGAACAAAATAAAAAGTATGGCAAAGAGATAAAAACCAAAAAAGCCCCAGAAATCCTAGAGCTGAAGAATGATTGAACTAAAGAATTCAATAGAGAGCTTCAACAGACTCATCCATGCAGAAGAAAGAATCCGTGAAATTGCAGACAAGTAATTTGAAATTGTCCAGTCAGGGCAGTGAGAAAAAAAAGAAGAAGAATGAAAAAGAGGGAAAAAAGCTAATGGGACTTATAGGAAAACATGAAGTAAAACAACATATGACTTATATGAATTAGGAATCCCATAAAGAGAAGAAAGAGAGAAAGGGACAGGAAGTCTATTTCAAGAAGTAATGTCTGAAAACTTCTAAACATGGGGAGAAAAACAGACAACCAGATTCATGAGACTGCAAGGACCCCAAATATATTGAATCCCCAAAGGGATAGAATGGGGTACATAGAGCTAAATTTTCAAAAATCAAAGACAAAGAGAATTTTCAAAAGTCAAAAACAAAGCAACAAGAGAAAAGAGACTTGCCTCATACAAGTGAAATCACATAAGATAGTAGATTTCTCAGCAGAAACTTGGAAGTCCAGGAAAGAGTGGAATGATATATTCAGAATATTGGGAAAAAAATCTGTCAATGAAGAATGCTAGCCTGGCAGAGATTTCTTACATAAATAAAGAAGTAATAAGTCCTTTCTCAGACAAAAAAGCTTAGGGAGTTTATCACCATTAACCTGTCTTACAAGAAATTCTAATGAGAGTTTTTCAAATTGACATGAAAGGACACTAAATAACCATATATATATATATATATATATATATATACACATATATATATGAATATGTAAAACTCACTGCTATATGTAAATATATAAAATGAGTCCCTAATATTGTAATAGTTGTGCCTCAATAACTTTCAACTCCAGTTTAAAAGTTAAAAAATGAATATATTAAAAATAACTATAACTACAATAATTTGTAACTGTATTCCAATGCAATAAAAATGTAAACTGTAACATCAATAATCTAAAATGTGAGGGGGGAGAGGTATAAAATTTCTGCATGCTATTGAGCTAAAATTGTTATAGGAAAACTTTTGCTTTAAGGACACAGAAGAGTGAAAATTAAAGGATGGAAAAGATATTCCAAGTAAACAAATACTAACAAACTGAAAAGGGAAATAAACAGCATTTCAATGATGGTAATTATTTAATACCTGAATCTCAACAATGGATAAATCATCCAGGCAGAAAATCTATTATGAAAGAGTAGATTTCAAAAACACTATTGAACTAATGGACTTAACTGATTATATATATATATATATATATATATATATATATATAAAACATTCCATCTAATAACACCAAACACATTCTCTCAAGCATGCAAGAAACATTGTTCAAGATAGACCATATGTTAGGCAACACAATAGTCTTAACAAATTCAAGAATTTTGAAATTATATCAAGTACATTTTTGACCATAATGGTATGAATTAGAAATTAATAAAAGGAAAAAACTTGGAAAATTTTGGAAATTAAACAACATAGTCCGGAACAGCTAATGAACCAACAAAGAAATCAAAAAGGAAATCAAAAATATCTTGAAACAAACGAAAATGGAAATACAAAAATGGAAATACAATATACCAAAATGCATGGGATGTAGCAAAAGCAGTTAAGAGGAAAGTTTATAGCTATAAATGCCCACATTAAGAAAAAAAAAGTATGATCTCAAATAAACAACCTAACATTACACCTCAAGGAACTAGAAAAAGAGAAACAAATTAATCCAAATTTGGCAGAAGGAAGGAAAAAATAAAGATTAAAGTGAAATAAATAAAATAAATACTAGGAAAACAACAGAAAAGATCGATGAAACTAGAGTAGTTTTTGAAAAGATAAACAAAAATGACAAAACTTTAGCTGGACTAATCAAGAAAAAAAAAGAGAGCTCAAGTAAATAAAATCATAAACAAAACAAAACATTACAATTGATACAGTAGAAATACAAAGGCTCATAAGAGACTACTCTGAACAATTGTATGCCAACAAATTGGACAACTAGGAAAAACTAGATAAATTCTTCAGGCTAAGGGGATTCTAGCATCTTTGAAGATGTTTGTGAGGGCTCACTTTTGTAGGTTAGAGATAATATGTGAATGTCATTCTTACAATAGAAATAATGTGATCCTGGAGGAACAGAGGCCAAGTTTTGTTAACTATCTGAGAGTAGATGAGCACAGTTGCCACAATAAACCAAGGCATAGGAATAGTAACACAAAGTATTGTTTAAGCAACCTCTAGTGATGGTTAATTAATCACAAAGTCCCTAGAAATGAAATAGGCACACTATTAAGTTGCTGCTTAATATATGTTGGAGAAAAAATTTAAACATTATAATTCAATTCACAGTGATGGGAATTCATGCTCTTTTTTTTCAGTTTCTAGAACTAAGTTAGTTCTCAGACCTGGAATCCTTTGACTGAGGTGGAGAAAGTATCATTTTGAGGAAAGATACTGTTTCATAGTCACATGTGTATTCCATGAATCTTCCTTAAGTTTTGCTTGTTTTCCAGGTGAGTGTAAACATGGGAAAGATAAATAGCTATACCTTTAGGATTATTAGATACCAACGCTGAGCTTACATTGACTCTGAGAGACTCAAAATGCCATTGAGGTCCAAAGGTAAGAATGAAGACTTGAAGAGTTAGGAGTTAGATAAAGACTTAGCCTCCTGAAATATTAAATACTAGAGTAAGTGACAAATAGTATGTATATGTACATATATAATGTGTATATTTATTATAAACAATTTATATTTATGTGTGCTATTATAATTTATATGTCATATATAATAATTTGAGACATATATATCAGATTTTATGTAGATATATACATATATAGCAGCTGAAGACAAACTTTAAATTGATTTTTATCTTAAATAAATTTGCTTTTGTAATGTTGGCCTCTGATATTCAGGGACCTTTTAGGTTTAATTGGAAATATTCTTCATATATATTTTTGGTTATGCTCTAATTTACTCTCTACACGTTAGGAAGGGAGAAAGTGATTTATTATATTAAACAGAAGAATCAGATTTACAATTTGAATTTTATTATAAAAACTTGGAGTATCTAAATGCCCTTCTACTTTCTTGAAAATTTAGTACTAGGTGTACTAATAAAAGCATGGCAACAAATAAAACAAGTGTTCAGAGCATCAACTCTGTTTATCAAAAATTCTTTCCCAACCCTATAAAATAAATAAGCTACAAGGGTAAATTGTACAACATAACATAAAGAATACAGCCAAAGTTTTATAAGAACTGTAAATGGAGTATAACCTTCAAAAATTATGAATCATAAGTTGTACATCTGTAGCATATAATATTGTACATCAGCTATATCTAAATTTAAAAATGAATAACTAAATAAAAAGAAAAAATTATGTAACCGTCCCTATTGAGACCTGTAGTCAAAAGTGTTTGAATTCCCCTCCAAATTATTTGTGTAGTTTTCAAATGGATATAACTAAATATAAGCAATTTTACTTCTATAATGTTTCCACATAGTAGTAATCATATTTACATTATAAAATATTATAATTTTAAAGATTTAGGGGTTTTGATGAATAATGAGTTGGAAAACATCAGGAATATTCTTTTGTTAAAAATTTGAACAAAATACTGTTCTGTATACTCACTTGGTAAGCAATGCCCGGTTTAAATTCAAAATTTTTTTAAGTTTCAAAAAGTGCTTACTAATTGCAAAGTATCTTAGGCATTGATAAACTATAGTTCCTATGTAAATAATTCATTGTTATGGTGTTACTACATAACAATGAAAAATCCCAGTGGCTTACTGAAGTAAATGTTTATCATTTATGCATCTGAAATCAGCTGGGGTTAGTTAGGAGATACTGACTGCCTTTTTTGGATTGACTGGCTAGGGATTGACCTATATTTTCTTTAGCTGACCTATATTTTCTTTCCCCTCAATTTGTGTTTCATCTTTCAATAGGTTCTCATGCTGTCTTAATCAACGTTCTCCAGAGAAACAGAACCTATAGGATTTGTGTGTGTGTGTGTGTGTGTGTGTGTGTGTGTGTGTGTGTGTGTGTATACAGGAGAACCTATGTTCCAATTCAAGTCTAAAGACAGTTGACTGTAGAAGAAAGAAGAGTCAATGCTGCAGGTGAAGTTTAAAGGCAGTCTGCTGGAAAATTCTCTCTTATTTGAGGAGGCTGGTCTTTTTGTTCTATTAGGCTTTTAACTGATTGGATGAAGCCTACTCACATTATGGAGGGAAATCTGCTTTACTCAAAAGTCCACCAATTTAAATGTTAATCCCATCCAAATACACCCTCACAGAAAGACACAAAGTAATATTTGACAAAATGTCTGGTTGCCTGATGTCACAGACATGTTGGCACATAAAATTAATCACCACACATGGGAATAGCAGAGGCTTAGGAACAAAAGAGAAAATAGGCAAAACTTCTTCAGCTATAGGCTCAGAACTGGCATGACATAATTTCTGCCACAATCTATGGGATGAAGTGGGCTTCCCTGGTGGCGCAGTTGTTGAGAGTCCGCCTGCCGATGCAGGGGACATGGGTTCGTGCCCCGGTCGGGGAAGATCCCACATGCCACGGAGCGGCTGGGCCCGTGAGCCATGGTCACTGAGCCTGCGCGTCTGGAGCCTGTGCTCCACAACAGGAGAGGCCACAACACTGAGAGGTCCGCGTACCGCAAAAAAATAATAATAATAAAATAAAATAAATCTATGGGCTGAAGCAAATCACAGGGTCAACACAAGTTCAAGACATAGGGAACAAGGCACCAACACTTCAATGTGAGGAATTTCAAAGTCCTACAACAAAGTGTATGAATACTGACAGAGGTGATTATTTGAAGTTATTAATGCAATCAGTCTAAAATATATTTTTTTTAATATTTGGTATGATTTTATTTTAACCAATGCTTCTTCATTGCCTGATTTTATCATACACTTAGATGAATAATTCAGAATACTTTCTTACAAGTAAGTCCAGGTAAGATTTGTGAGATTTAAACTGAAGAGATGTTTGTCAGTCCTTGAAAAATGATTAACAACCATAATATACAACTTGCCAGATACGCAAAATAGAGTTAGAATTTTTAATTACTATAGTAAAGAAGTCAGCCAGACGTTTAGTTATCTATCAACAATTTTGTAGCCTGTAGAGTATATAGTGTTGAGCTGACTGAGAATTTATGTACTTTATTCCCTGATTTAAAGCTGAATCCCCAAGGTTTAATGATTATATGATGTAAATAATGAGCATTTGAATTTCATATTTTTGTCCTGAGTGGTGCTCTTTACTTTTTCTTCCTTCATAGATCATTTTATAGAAGGAAAGTGTTAGATACATTCACATAAATGATGCCAAAGAAAATGTTAAAAACTGAAGTAAGGTAAAAATAATTTCATATAAATATTGACAGGAATTGTTTTTCAGGTTAAGAAAAATTTTAGTAATAATTTTATTCATGCCTAGCACACCAATATTTGAAAAATAATGTAAAATTGAGAAAAAAATGTATGAAGAAATTTTCTGATCATCTCTGAAAGTGAAAACTGAAAGGAAAGTAGTTAAGAAGAATACTTATTTGTAATTGATGTAAAGTATGTATTTAAAACTTTTCTTCTTTGTTGGAAATGTTAATCTGATTTGATAATGTTTTAAAATTTTATTATTCATGAGGAATATTTTTACCATGCTTATTTGAGAAAGCTTTAATTTTTTTTACCATTTCCTGTCTTTAGCTTAAAATTTTTCTTCCTAAATGGTAAGAAAGACACGCTCTCTTATAAATTTGAATAAATTATGCATACAAACAGCTAGAACTTGCCATATATTTGGAATTACACATTGGTTTTCAATATTGGTAAGTGACTAGTATTATTCTTGAATATAATTAACTAAAGTATAGTCAATCAATTCTCTGATACAGTTCACTGATACATTTTAACTATATAACATTATCTTTCTAAATCAGCATTTATGTTACCATTTTCAGGGCAAATCAAAGCTCCCTCATTTTTCTGGAATTACATAGAGAAGAGACCTCTTGGTCTCTCAGTTTAATTCATGATGCCTGCAAGCAACAGGAAAACAAACAAATAATTTTTTAACCATACTTCAAAGTTGTAAGTAGTTGCAAAGATTTATAGACAGGTAAGAACTTCTTCCAAAACATTTAATTTCTCTCCAGCTCAGCTTCCTTTTAACAAATTTCAAAATAGACAATTTGGTCTTGTCAGAATATATAATAAGAATAAACTTTACAATTAATCTTCATATTCAAATCAAAGATTATTTTTTTTAGAACAGTACCATCTGAGTAACAGCTCTTTGTAGGATGTTTCCACTTTTTGAACTACTGTAAGCCTAATTAATCTGTCAATCTTCCAAATAATCAGAGGAACTTAACTTTCAGACAACTATGTGCCACTGTGAAATGTCTTGGACCTTCACATTAAAAATTTCAGGCTACATAAATCCTATGTTCCAGAGGCAGAAAATTTTCATCCCCATTAATAATTAAGAACTGGCCTATAATAACAAAACCAAAATAGTTTCAAATGTATTCCTCCAGATTCAATCTCTTAGTAAGGAACAGTATAGGATCTGGAAAAAGCCCAGAATTACCTCAATAGAAAAATCTGAATATAATATTTTTAAAAGGAAAACTACAGATGAATACAGTTCTTTAATAGATATAAATTAAAAAAAATATATTTGCAGAAACAATTAAGCAATATGTAAAAATATAATTTTAAAAGGTCAAATTGGATATAGTCCAGGAATTCAACACTAGTATAACATTTAAAAATCTATGTACTGTTCCACTTCAAATTAGAGAAAAAAATGCATAATTATTGCAATAAATTTAAATTACTTGATAAAATTTATACCTATTTTTGACAAACAAAAATATTCTTTAAAACTACAAACAATTTAAAAAGTCTTTATCTAATAAATTTAATGGAAAAATGATGAAAATTTATCCACTCTTTGAAATAAAAAATGTGATAAAGGGCTTCCCTGGTGGCACAGTGGTTGAGAGTCCGCCTGCCGATGCAGGGGACATGGGTTCGTGCCCCGGTCTGGGAAGAACCCACATGTCGCAGAGCAGCTGGGCCCATGAGCCATGGCTGCTGAGCCTGCACTTCCGGAGACTGTGCTCCACAACGGGAGAGGTCACAGCAGGGACAGGCCCCCGAACCAAAAAAAAAAAAAAAAAAAAAAGTGATAAAGCTACTCGTCACTTCCCTTCTATTAAGAATTGTACAGGAGGTAAAATCAATAAAACAAGAATGAAATAAGAAGAAATGAAGTATATAAAAGTATAAATTTTAAAGTCTGCAGATGACATATTTGCTTGTAAAGTCCAAAGTAACATGCAACTAAACTATTAGAATGAATAAGGAAATATTCAAGGTCTCCAGGAAAATGAAAATATGCACAATTATTTCTCTGTATATTAACAACAACAAAAATAGAAAGCAAATGTTTTAAAATTAATGTCTTTTCAAAACATTGACATTTAAAAAATAATATCTTTTCAAAACATCAAAAATCAAATACTGGGACTTTGTGTTTCTAGTTCTGCATGTAAGGATCTTGGAATTTACCACCCTTTCTAACAAGTAAACATCTGAACAGACTGAAAAATTAACAGTTCTTCTTGGATTTGTAAGAGAGAGCAAGACAAAGGGCACATCACTGCTCCCAAGACTGAAGAGACTCACAAGTGGAAACAGCCTCAAGAATCAGTGTCAGGGTCAAAAATCATGAACTGTAATTGACAGATTGCTGAAGACTCAGTGTGGACAACTCTGAAAGTTCAAAACCCCAGGTGAATCCGGTCAACAATATTGTGAGATTTACCTTGTAGAGCTCCACCAGGTTCCCACAGTAAATATAAGAGAAAAAAACCCTATCCAGTTTCAGGTAGGGGAGAGGAAAGAAACCATTTTGAAATATTCCAGAGTATTCTGTTCTTCTTAACAAGTCCTGTCCTCAGGTGAAACTAGTTACCTTATGTCTGAGTGGGGGAGGGGGGGTGTTATCAGACTCTGACCTCAGGGAAGGGAAATATTCAACTCCAGCCCACTCTAGTCCATCCTGGTCCATCTAAGGTCCATCCTGGTCCATTTCATTATATTCCTATGAATATAGAAATCATGTAGTGGGGAGAGGGGTTTCATACAGATGGAAATAATCCTGAGATTACATAGCCCAAAATGTTAGTAGTTTGTTTTTTCTGAAAATAAGTTTATTTTCATTTCTGATAAAGGCCATTTTAATTTTCTTATTAAAGAATCTCCTTATTTAAGATAATATACATTTAAATTTTTAAAATAAATTAGAAATACATAAGGGGTAGAAAAAAGAAAAAAAATGGAAAAACACTTGTGAAAAACACTTGTGAAGTTCACAGTCCAGAGTCATAGGCTTACTAAAAGACTGAGACCCAATCTTAGGACTATAGAATGCTGTTCCTCCCCACACACCTCACCACCACATTACTAAAGATCTTTTTACAACATTTCCCTTTAGCCAGTACATCATTTTCCAATATCAAAACAAAACAAAACAAAAAAATCCCAAACAAACAAAAAAACTAAAACATATGAAAATACCAAAGACACAGTTTGAAAAGATAGAGCAAGCTTCAGAAACAGACATGGCAGAAATGTTGTAATTATTAATCAAGACTTTTAAAGATCTATGATTAATATGCTTTAATGGGCTCTAATGGATAAAGTAGACAGCATGCAAGAATAGGTGGGCAATATAAGCAGAGGTGAAAATCCTAAGAAAGAACCAAAAAGAAAAGCCAGAGATAAAAAAAAATAGGGCCTCATAACAGAAATGAAGGATGCTTCTGATAGGCTTACTAGTAGAAAGCACACAGCTGAGGAAAGAATCTCTAAGCTAGAGAATATATTAATAGAATCACTGAAAACTGAAAAGCAAAGAGAACAAAGACTGAGAAAAACAGAACAGAATATTGGAGGACTGTGGGAAAACAACAAAATGTATAACCTACATGTAATGGAAATAGCAGAAGTAAAAGAAAGACAAAGGAACAGAAGAAATATTCAAAACAATACTGCCTTGAATTAATGTCAGATACCAAACCACAGAAGCTAGAACAAGCAAGATAAATGACAAAAAAAAAAAAAAAAAAAAAAAAAAAAAAAGCCACACCTAGTCATATCATTTGTAAACTATAGGGAATCAAAGATAAAGAAAAAAATCCTCAAAGAAGCTAGAGGAGGAAAAAAAGCTTATCTATAGAGAATCCAGGGGAAGGGATAAATTGGGAGTTTGGAATTGACGTATACACATTACTATATTTAAAATAGACAACCAACAAGAACCTACTGTATAACACAGGGAACTGCTCAATATTCTGTAATAACCTAAATGGGAAAAGAATTTGGAAAAGAATACATATATATATATATTTATAACTGAATCACTTTGCTGTATACCTGAAAGTAACACAACATTATAAATCAACTATAGTTCAACATAAAATAAAAAAAAATAAAATAAAGGTTACATCTGACTTCACTTTAGAAACCATGCAAGCAAGAAGAGAATGGAGGAAAAAATATATAAGGTGTTGAGAGCAAAATAACACTAGCTTAGAATCCTGTACCCTGGAAATTATCCTTCAATAGTGAAGAAGAAATAAAGACCTTCTCAGAAAAACAAAAATTGAAGAAATTTGTTTCCAGCATACCTGCCTTGCAAGAAATGTTAAAAGAAGTTCTTTAAAGAGATGAAAAATAATATTGGTCAGAAACTTGGATCTATATAAAGTAAGAAAAAACATAGAAAAAGGAATAAGAAGAGGTAAATTAAATCTTTTATTTGTCTTTTTCTTAATTGATCTAACAGATAATAGCTTGTTTAAAATAATACCAAAAATGTATTCATTTATGTATACACATTCATTTATGTATACACATAATTTATGTATACACAAACATATATGTATATATGTATATATGGCTATGTATGCTTACATTGTATTATTTTATATAAGTAAAAGGAATGACAGCAAGGGACAGGAGTAAAATGAATTTTTTGTTATTGTAAGGTACTCACAACACCCATGAGGTAGTATAGTGTTATATGAAAATGAATTAGCTGTAAATGGTGCAAAGTCAAGGGCAACCACTTAGAAAAGGAAAAAAAAAAAGTATATATTCTAAGAAAAGAGGGAAGTGGAATTATATAAAATGCTCCCTTAAAACCACAAAATGAAGAAAAAGAATAGAAGAAAAAATAGGAACAAAGGACAAGAGCAACAAATAAAAAAGAGGAACAAATGTAGATATAATCCAACTATGCCAGGAATCACTTTGAATATCAATGTTCCAAATGCACCAGTTAAAAGAGAGTAGCAGAGTGGATCAAGAGACAAGATTCAACTATATGGTGTTTACAAGAAACTTATTTTAAATTTAAAGACATATATGGATTAAAAGCAAATGGTTAGAGGATAATATACCATGCTAAAACTACTTAAAATAAAGTAGGAGTATGTATATTAATTTTAGATGAGCAGAATTCAAAGTAAGGAAAATTATCAGGGATAAAGAAGGGCATTACATAATGATAAAGGGGCCAGTTCTCTAATAAAACATAATTTTTACATGTATGCACCTAACAACAGAGTGTCAAACTATATGAGGCAAAAACTAACAAAATTGAAAAAAGAAATATCAATAGATAAATCCACTATCATAGTTGGAGACTTTAGTACCCTTTTTTCAGAAATGGACAGATCCAGCAAGCAGAAAATCAGTAGGGACATAATTAACTCAATGATACCATCAGTCAACAGGATATAATTGACATCTATAGACTACTTTTTGTCCAAAGACAGCAAAATATGTAGAGATTAAATAAAACACAGATCAAAGAAAAAAATCTCAACAGAAATTTTAAAATATTTTGAACTAAATGAAAATGAAAACACAACATCAAAATTTGTGGAATGCAGCAAAAGCAGTGCTTAAAAGGAAATTCATAGAATTGAGTGCATATATTGAAAAGAAGAAAGATTTAAAATCAGTAATCTAATTTTTTACCCAGGAAATTAGAAAAAAAAAGACCAAATTAAATTTAAAATAAGCAAAAGAAAAGAATAAGAGCAGAAGTCAATAAAATTGAAAACAGAAAATCAATAGAGAAAATCAATGTAACCAAAAATTAGTTCTTGAAAAGATCAATAAAATCAATAAGCTATTAGGATTAGGTGAGCTCTTAAGAGTGGAGTCCTCATAAATGATATTAGTGCCTTTATGAGTCTTGAGAAAGTTGTTTTCTCTTCTGCTCTAATGTCATGTTTTCTCTTCTGCTCTCTGCTCTCAATACCTTGAGAGAAATTGTCATTCTCTAACATATAAGAGGTCTGTTATTAGAACCCGATCATGGTGGCATACTGATTTTGGATGTCCAGGCTCCAGAACCGTGAGAAATAATTGTCTGTTGTTTAAAAGCCACCGATATTTTTGTTATAGCATCCTGAGCTAAGACATGTAGTGAACATTATTTTTCTACTTCTCCAAATTGCTCAATTATACTAATTTTCCTCCTGTATGTGCTTTTTTTGAATTTGTTTTACAATTTATTTTCTATTTCTTTTCTTTAATATATTTTTATATTTTTAATTAAAATTAAGTTGTATTTATAAAAGCAGATTTCAGTATACTTAGTGAGGCATGTAGTTAAACAGTTTTTCAATTGCAATATTCCTTATCACTAGATCATATTATTCCAAATACAGTCTTTTTTTAATGGGTACCTATTGCTAATTTTATCTTCCCTGCAGAACAATTATTAATAGGGCACTGTGCTTTATTACATGACACGTGCCCTCAACCTCTTTCAATGGCCTTCATTTTCCTATTCTAGTAACTGGAATATGATTCAGAAAGCATTAATAGTTTCTGTATTATTATAAATTATATCTCTTCAAGAAATTTGACGATTATCATACCTATTATGCACAATTTATTTATAGAGAATGCATCTCAAAAACACAGTCAGAGCTACTTCACATTTTAAATCTACCATATAGATGTTTATGATAATACTTTTCCCCCAAGTACTCTGAACTGTGAAATTATTGTCACATACTTTCTAATTCTAGATGTTTAAAAGATTACTTTGTATTAAGTTATGGCTGAAAGTCTCACATGCTTAAGTGCTTAAATTAAAATTATTAAAAATATATTATTTTTCTATGAACATTTTCAGGTAATAAATTAAATATTTTAGAACATTTAAAATACTTAAACAATATTCAGTGATATTTTTCTAAATTTTATGTATTTCTAATTTATTTTAAAAATTTAAATGTATATTATCTTAAATAAGGAGATTCTTTAATAAGAAAATTAAAATGGCCTTTATCAGAAATGAAAATAAACTTATTTTCAGAAAAAACAAACTACTAACATTTTGGGCTATGTAATCTCAGGATTATTTCCATCTGTATGAAACCCCTCTCCCCACTACATGATTTCTATATTCATAGGAATATAATGAAATGTCTTCAGTTCTTTAATGTTTTAAACTTAGAAACAAAATTTGAGATTCTATCAACAGATGATGGAGTGAAGCAGATTACAGGCTTACTCTCCCAATTATTGTTGAAATGCATTCAAAAAAAAAAAAAAGAAGTAGAAGAAAGAAAAGAAACAGCCAAATAAATAGGAACAAACTGCATGCTGTAAAATCTGAAAAAGAAAAAAAAAGCATGAGCTAAAAAAATAGTATTCTGGCAAAGAATGGCAAGGCCCCTAACCCTAGCTCTGAAAAGAAGATGGAGTGTTGAGTGAGAAAGAGAAACACTCAGAACTGTCAAAAATTTCTCACAACTTTGAAGAAAGTAGAATTGGAGTCAGGGAGGTAAAGTATGGAAAATTATGCCTCTTTCTCCCCTATGATTTTTGTTCTGGGTTCCGGTGAGATCTATTAATGGAAATATCTTCTTAAAAAGGGCATGTCAAACAGTCAATGTGAACAAACACAAAGGTTGCCCCTGAAAGTATAGGTACTAGGCTCCACACATCCACTCATTTATTCATTTATTTAACATATCTTTACTGAGTGCTTTCTTAGTAATAGCAACTATTCTAGACATTAGTACTAATGACAAAAATGAGATATCATGGGTTTAAATTCTAGCGGGTGAGAGAGATAAAGACTGAAACTATAGAATATAGATTACTTCATGGCATGGTAAATGATTGAACTAGATCATTAAGGATAATGTGATAGAGACTAACTAACTAGGATGAGAAGGTGGGCACCATTAGACAGGGTGGTGAGGCCTCTCTGAGACGATAATTGTTGAACTGTAGCCTGAATGAAGGATCCAGCAGGGCAAAGATCCAGCAGGGAGATAGACTGATACACACAGAGGTCAGAGGAAGAAAAAGGGCCTGAGGGGAAAACAGGTTCATCAAGTTCCCTGACTAGATAATAAGACATCCATAGCAGAAGCTTCAAGAGGGGAAAGAGGTTAGATAACACACACCACAGAAGAGCTGGGGTTTTATTTGAAGAGGAATTCGGAGTTTCTCCCAATGACCCTGCCCCAGGATGCAGAAAGGCAGCACTCCCGCGGGATTTGGGGAGACAGACTGACCACAGGGTGGACATCAGCTCTCAGCTCACCAGGCAAGGGCAACTGCATTCTCGCTCCTTGGACCCTCAGCATCATCTTCCTGCTTTTTGTGAAATGTACAAGCCTTTAATATGCTTTAAGTAAATGAAGAAGCTAGAAATTCAGAAACATAACCAAACACATATGGAAACTTGATACCATTGTTTTCCAGTATTAGTGGGGAAAATGTACTATTCTTATTATAAACAGGATATAAAATTATCTTTCCACATGAATTAAATAAGATGAAATTATAATATATATAACTCCATACACAAATATGATTTGTGGTGACTTAAAAATATAAGAAAAGAATGAAACTTTAAGTTTCTTGTATTTTATTATTTATAACTAAAATCTGTTTTATAGAATGAAAATGTAAACAAAGTTAAATGACAAACCACAGAGACTGAGTATGTTTCCAACAAAAGCAAATAAAATTTAAAAAGATAAATTGTAATATACAAAGAATTCGCCCATAAATAACTTTTAAAACAGACTAATTATGTAAATGACAGTTTCTAAGAAGGGGACACAAGCATATGCAAATATATTCAGTCTGAAGGACGTTGGCCAAGACGGTAGAGTAGGAAGACCTTGAGCTCACCTCCGGCCATGGGCACACCAAAATTACAACTATTCACAGAGCAATTATTGATGAGAATGACCTGAAGATAAGTATAAAAGATCTTCTACAACTGAAGATATAAAAAGGAATCACAATGAAACTGGATAGGAGGGGTAGAGATTCAGTACAGTCAACCCCACATACCTGGTTAGGTGACCACAAATGAGAGAATAATCACAATTGCAGAGATTCTCCCCAGGGAGAGAAGGATCTAAGCCCCATATTAGGCTCCCCAGCCTGAGTATCCTGCACCAGGAAGGTGATCTCCCAGAATATCTGGCTTTGAAAGCTAGCGGAACTGGCATTCAGGAGAGCCAGAGGGTTGTAGGAAACAAGAGACTCCATTCTTAAAGGCACACACAAAATCTCATATGCTCTGAGACCCAGGGAAGGACAGTAATTTGAAAGGAGCCTGGATCAAACCCACTTCCTGATCTCAGAGAGTCTCCTGGTAAGGAAGGAGGCAACTGAGACTTACCCTGGGGACATAGATACTGGTGACAGTCATTTTGGGGAGCTCATTTTACTGTGAAAACACTAGTGCTGGCAAGAGGGGTTTTGGCAGCCTCCCTCTAGCTTATTAGCACTGGAACTCAGCCCTGCCCACTAGACAGTTAATGCATGAGTACTGCATTAATGAAGTCACTGTACTTAAAGGGCAATCTGGCATCCTTGGATACATGCTGTTCCACCTGAGCACTGTGGTGGCCACTTCTTCTCTGCACCCAATCTGCTATATCTACTGAAGGGTCATTGCTAGCATTCATACCTGATCATAGGGCATCAGCTTCCTAATTGCTGAGGGGGGGCAGTTGTCAGTGATTTATTAGCTGGGACATTGAAAACAGTGAGGATTGCCTCAGGCACTTGCAGGTGAACCCACATGTCCCTCCACACATCCTGACTCCACAAGGTTCCACACGTGAATCATCCACCCCTTGGCTTCCCGTTGTGCAAGCAATACAGTTAATCTCTTTAGAACAGCCCAACTGTTAGTGCAAAGGATTAATGGCCAGTGCTCACGAATGAACACTAGTCAAACCCACTGGCTGCTGTGATTTATTCCTTCCTGAGAGGCTCAATCTGTGTTTGCTGCTAGGAGATGTAGCTTTATGGGGGTATATCATGTTTCTTCTCTCTTCCATAGCTGGGACCAAAATCCTATGGATACTCTCTCCTTCTGCTGTCCTTGACACAGTGCCTGAACCATAATTTCTGGAATTCACAGATACATCCAACTCAGGGTGATAACAAGAGACTTAATCTACTTCCCTAGTGTTTTTGTCTTCTCAAAAGTGGTTGCTGCTCAGACTCCCAGTCTTACATGTGCCATCTCTTTACCAGGCAGTATAAGGGACAGAGACACTGCAGCAGGTAGGGAATAAAAGTCTTCCAAAACCCCCAAATTCCTACAAAGACTTGCAATGATTTCATGTTCTTAGGAGTTGGACAGGCTTTCACAATATCAATTACAGCTTTAGTGACAACATGTATCTCACCTGACAAAATGACTCCCCAAAACTTACAGAGGTGCTTCGGTCTTGAATTTTCTATGGGTTTGCTGCCCATCTTTTCCCTGGCAAATGTTCCAGCAACGTCTGCATAGTGTTCTGCAGCAGGGGCAAGTTTTCACATGTTAACATTACATCATCAACGTTATGGGCCCGTTTTTACTAATGTGGGAAGGAGAATAGGGACAGGCCTCTGGCTATCAGCCTACAACATATCGTAGGGCAATGCAAGCAGCTTTGGGGAAGGATTTGAAATGTTTATTATTGTCCCTCCCACATGAAAGCAAATTAATCTTAGCTATCAGAAGCCTGTACTTGTCAAAGTCTTTTCCATGAATTTCCTTGAAGATGAAATAGTTTTACAGGAACACATTTTGCCAAAGCATGAGAGTAAAATAATAACTATTTGCAAGTGACAAAAGATTAAAAATGACTATGGTTAAAGGACTGATGAGAGCTCATTATAATGCATTTGACAAAGGAATTTGGTTATTCACATACATATTAAAATCATAAATGTTAACATTATACCAGGACATAGCAGAGTTTTAGAATTTCATACAAATATACCCTAAAGAAAGTTTAGCATCATTTTTTTCTTGTTTTTTCTTTTTTTTTTTTTTTGTGGTGCGTGAGCCTCTCACTGTTATGGCCTCTCCCATTGCAGAGCACAGGCTCCAGATGTGCCAGCTCAGCTGTCATGGCTCACAGGCCTAGCCGCTCCGTGGCATGTGGGATCTTCCCGGACAGGGCATGAACCCGTGTCTCCTGCATCGGCAGGCAGACTCACAACCACTGTGCCACCAGGGAAGCCCTAGTATCATTTTTTATTTGACAGTGTTTCCCATGAAATTTAACATATGCAAAATGTTATATAATTGTAAAAACTTAGCTCTTTTAAATGAGAAGACTCTGTTTTCTTAAATAATCAAAAACCTGATAAAGACAAAACACAGAATCTCTGTTGTCTAGACAGGTTCCATTGAAAGTAAGGAAAAACCTATGTTTACAATGTATTATTAACAGCAGACCAATAATCTAAGACAACTTTATCCTTTTAATGGAGAGAAAACAAGATTCTAATTTTTCGTCAGTGTACTTTTGATACTATAATTCTCTTTTTTTCTTTTTAACTTGAATAAACCTATTCTAATTTTAGTTTGATACACATAAAATTCCTTTCTCAATATTCCTTTTTTACCTTACAAACCTTCCGTATAACTGTCTATATCCATTCAGTTTTTGTCCTATCATTTTTTTTTATTTTGAAACAATCATTTTACTTTCTTAAAGAAAGGACAAAATTACTTTCTTTTTTTCTTATCAAACACACACACACACACACAAAATCCTATGTTCTTTATATTTTTCCTTATCCCTCCTCAAAAAAAAAAACAAACAAAAAATACACATTCTATTTCTCTTACCTACTTTTTACATAGTCATTTCCTATCACCCTTATTACTTCTAGTAGTTTTGGGAGAAAAAAAACATTCAGCATTTTAGAAATCTTTTACAAATATTGACAATACCCTCCATAGGTAGTAAAACATCACATATGCACAACCTAGGTAGATAGGTAGATAGATAGATAGATAGATAGATAAATAGCTAGGTAGATGTACAAAAGTATACATACAGACACAAATAGAAACCCCATAGTTGTCATTCCATATATTATATATTTTGCCTAGCATCCATGCTTATATATAATTATTTTCTTTATTTAAAAAAAATTTAGTGAGTGAGAGAAAAATCTGGGATGGTACAGTAAATGCTGTCAGTGTCTCTGACTCATAGTTGTCCTAATACATTTATAGAACTGTTCCTTGAAGCTTGGAATAAGCAATGGGCTATGGCAGTTGAAATAAAAATTTCATAATTAAATCCTAAATCCTTAGAATCCTAAAACGAAGTCTTTCAGAAAAGTCAGAGAAGTTTTATTACATTAAAGCATATTATAATGAATTTATTAGGTAAGACTAGATAACCCACCAGATGATCACGTTTTCTTCATTAAAGTAATGAGGAGTATGCTAATAAGATCTGAATAATATTGGTAGATTGTTTCAATGTCCATATTTTGCTTGTAATATTGTACTACAGTTTTATAAGATGTTACTGTTGAAGTAAACTTTGTAATGGATACAGAATATCATCCTGTATTATTTCTTACAAATATATGTGAATTTATAATCATCTCAAAATTAAAAGGTTAATTTAGGAATAGAAATTAGCTCCTGGTATACTACAAGGCCTAGGTAGAAACTAAGAATATTATCGGGAGACATCAAATAATTTTGTGCTCACAGTTGCTCATTACGAGTTCGGTTTTATAAAGCTCCATGTTATTAAGTCAAGCAGTTGCAAAATAGTCCATAATACAATGCAAATAGTGCATATAAAATTAAGACCAAGCAGATCTGAGGGTACATAAATGGGTGATCAAGACTCCCATTAACCTCAGTTATAATAATGTCTCTTCATTGACTCATGTGTATAGATAGCCTCATGAGTAGTTTTCTTTAACCAACAGGTGAAAAAAGAAAAAATATCGGTCCTGCATTACAGAAAACTCAACATGTTACTGTGAAGAGAAGATGGAAAGACCCAGTAGGGGTTACCTGAAAGACAGGCTGAGGTGAAATTGTTCCAAAGAACATGGGCATACCTTGCCATTAACTTGGTGAATGAATCACTGAGGCTAATGGTTCAGGGGTCTGGGAAGAGCAGGATAGGACAATCCAAAAGAGAAAACTCTGTGATAAAAAAAAAAAATGAGGACAAACCTAAGAAAGTACAGTGCTCACCAGACAGCATATCCTGCAGAGGAGGTATTCAACAAACAGAAAGAAAGAATGCCTCTCCAGTGGATGTCCCTTTCTCTGACCTCAGCCATCCCAAATGTGTTCACAATAGCACATGGACATCATAGTTATGGTATCATAGTTATGGTATCAGGGATGAACGCTATACATGGATCCAACAGCCTGATCTACCACCATCTGCAGCTGCTAAATATGCAACCTGTCAGCAGTAGGGATGGACACTGAGTCCCTGGATATAGGACCTCTCAAGGAAACCAACCAATTTCTTACTGGCAAGTTGATTATATTGAAATGCTTCCATCCTGAAGAAGATAGTAATTTCTATATTGATTCATATTCTATTAAAATGGATTTGTTGAACCTGTCCTCACAACTCTACCAGCACCACCATCACCATTACAAACATCTTATTTAACAACATAAGATCTCATATAACCTCACCTCAGCCCAAAAGACCCAGTTTTAGATGTGAAAATTACCATTTGATCACAATCCACTGGATGTGCTATATACTGCATCACTTGGAAATTTATGGCCTGACAGCACCTTGAAATCACCTCTTCAAGGGTCAGATAATACCACATTAAAGATGTCACTCTAGGGTTAGAACACCATTATTCAGTATCGGTATGTAAGTTATAGTACTATGTCCTTAGCATCATAAAAAATTGGATCCATATAACAGGTGTAGAATTAGCAGTGACCTCTGTCACCACTACTCTCTGTGATACACTTTGGTTTTGTGTTTTACTGCTTTTAAATTTTTAGACTTGGTAGAATTACAGGCATGGGATTAAAAAGGTAGAATGTTTTCACCTGTAGACATAGGTTGCACTGAACCTAAGCAATGATGTCAAAGGGTCACTTTGGACTCCTCATGTTAGTTTTCCTACAGGAGAAAAAATAAATCAATACATTTGTGAGGATAATCAACCCTGAATATCATAAAAATGTAGGATTGCTACTAAGTAACAGGGGAAGGAATGAGTAGATTTGAAACTCCGGAGATCTACTACGGTGTCTGTTTGTGCTCCTATACTCAGTAAAATGGAAAATTGTAGTAACTGTAGCCTGATAAGAATGAGGAGATTAGGGATTCAGAATTCCACTGGATAAGGATTTAGCTAACCCTACCAGGCAAGCAGTCTAAAACAGGAAAAGTGTTACCTCTTTTTTAACCATTTATTTGTACTTCCTAAATATTAACTTTAATAATCAATTGTATATAAAGTATAATAATCTTATATCTGTAATATGTATGGCATATAACTTGTGTGCATGATTAGTATTTGTCTGATGTGCCAAACATCCTCATCTGCTTATGGCTCATTTCATCCCCTAGAGGAAAGCTCCACTGGTCTGTCTGCTGCCACTACTTAAATTGAGGACCCTACAGATCCACCTTCCAGTTCTGTGTATGCATAGTAACAATGGAGATCTTGAGAGGTCCGCTGTTAATTGTCTTATGATTTTCCAGACCCTATCACGTTTATTCATCAGTGTGGGGAAAGTCCCTCTAAGATTTTTCCCACTCCCCATACCAGAATGTTTTATGCTTTACTGGGGAGGAGATAAAATTATGAGAAGAACAGTGACTGCCTTCAGTTTCACAGGTGATTATTACATTAATAAAAATGTTTGTAACATATTAACACTGTACTGATGTATTTCCCTTACTTTTCTAACCTTGTAGTAATTTTGAAACATATCTAGTAGCCACTGGGAAAAGGAGAGAGCTTTGAACTTTATAAAAAGTTTTTCATGAATTGGGAGATTGGGATTGACATATATACACTACTGTGTATAAAATAGATAACTAATGAGAACCTGCTGTATAACACAGGGAACTCACTGCTCTGTGGTGACTTAAATAGGAAGGAAAACTAAAAAAGAGGGGATATATGTACATGTATAATTGACTCACTTTGCTGTACAGCAGAAACTAGCACTACATTGTTAAGCAACTATACTCCAATAAAAATTTAAACAAATTTTTTCATATTTCCAAAACATTTCAGATTTTCTTGTTTATAGTGCATATCAATCTTTGATGACTTCCTTCATATTTTTTAATAATTTTGTTGATATATAATTTATATACCATGAAGCACACTCATCAAAGTGTATAATTCGGGACTTCCCTGGTGGCACAGTGGCTAACAATCCATCTGCCAATGCAGGGGACACAGGTTCAATCCCTGGGCCAGGAAGATCTCATATGCCACGGAGCAACTAAGCCCATGCACCACAACTACTGAGCCTGTACTCTAGAGCCTGTGAGCCACAACTACTGAGCCTGTGTCCTGCAACTACTGAAACCCGCACGCCTAGAGCCCATGCTCCGCAACAAGAGAAGCCACCACAGTGAGAAGCCCGTGCACCACAACGAAGAGTAACCCCTGCTTGCAGCAACTAGAGAAAGCCTGTGTGCAACAATGAAGATCCAATGCAGCCATAAATAAATAAATAAACAAATTTATTTAAAAAACCCAAAGTGTATAATTCAATGATGTTTAAGTATATTTACAGAATACATCACAAGAATCTAATTTGAAATGGTTTTCGTCACCCACAAAAGAAACTTCATACCCAGAAAGAAACCTCATGCCCATTTGTAGTCACTCCTGTGGTCCCTCACAGCCTTAAGCAGTCACAAGTCTACTTTTTATCTGTACAGACTTAACGTTTCCAAACATTTCATGTAAATTAAATCATACAAAATGTACAATGTATGGTCTTTTGCATCTGCCTTCTTTCACTTAACATAACGTTTTGAGATTGCTAGACATTTTATGAAAAAAGCAAGGAAAAAAACTACACTAAAATATAGAGACTCTTTGAAAAGGTTGATGCAAAAAAATATAGCATAATGAAGAACAAAATTTAATTTAAGATGTCTCTTTAATAATTACATTTCTAATTTTATGGCAACACTACTATGAAGAAGAACATGGTGCTGTTATATACCAACCCAACACTATCATCTCACCAAAAAAGTATCTCATTTTATTTTATGAAATATTTCCAAGGTCCAGAATCCACTAATCATATATGTAAAAAAAATGACAGGCATTTAAGAAATGAAACCTGAAAAATTTTATAATCAAAGGCCTTGAGAACTACCTGCACTCTAGAATAGCTAAGTAATGTAATTTACAAGTGATGCAAAGGACAATTATCTTTATCTACATCTAGTTAATGATACTTAAATTTGAAAGAGTGCTAAAAACTGTCAAAAATCTTCACAATGCAGTACTGTCCTAGGTCTTTTTTGACACCTTTGTAGAAGAGTATAATTTTGTATAATTTTTCATAACAGAATTATCAGGATGAGACTATTAAGTATAAAATCTAAAATGCATAAAGAAGGTAAGATTATAAAACACATAATATGCCTATGCTGAAATATTTTACTTTTTAAAGATATTCCCCAAGTTAACATTAACAGAATTACCTCCAAAATTACCTTTATTCTATACCTTATACTATACTTTCCCCAATATGTATACTGCAATGCCTGGCCTGTGGACTGATGTTTTGCTCCCTGACTGCGGCTAGTGCTAGCAATTCAGAGTGAATAGCTGTGCAATGAGCCCAGGCAGGAAAGAAGGAGCTGTAGGGACTTAGACTTGGCAGATTCCTGTGACTGAACTAGACTAACCAGAGCTGAGCCACTGCCCTTGTGGAGCCATGTGAACTTGGGCATGAAACCCAACAGAATAGTAATGAGACACTAAAGCCTTGTGACCTGCACTCTTTTTTTGGCCTCAATCTTAGGATAAAAAAATATAACACATATAGAACAAAGATCAGGAATAAGTAACACAGTCAGCAAGAAGCACAATTAAATAAATACACAATAACAAATTCAAACAGCATATATGAATTTTACTCCACGGACGTTTTTGTACAAAAGCGTCAAATTGGCATATTTTCTTGTATCAGATAAAATCGTAATGGTCATTGCCTTAAATAAATGTGTGAAATTCAGTCATTGAATTGTTTTCTATTATGATTCAAGCAAAAGTTCATACAAAAGCATAAAGTTAGAAAATTATAGAAAATCAACGCAAGATTCCTGAAGATAAAGATTGTCTCTGTAAACCATTTATCATGGGAAAATACCTTGATAAGAATTCAGCCAGGGCTTCCCTGGTGGCACAGTGGTTGAGAGTCCGCCTGCCTGATGCAGGGGACACGGGTTCGTGCCCCGGTCCGGGAAGATCCCACATGCCGCGGAGCGGCTGGGCCCGTGAGCCATGGCCGCTGAGCCTGCGCGTCCGGAGCCTGTGCTCCACAATGGGAGAGGCCACAACAGTGAGAGGCCCGTGTACCACAAAAACAGAACAAAAAAAGAATTCAGCCATCTATTAGGTAATAAATTCAGTAGTCTACTGTTGTTTTAAAAAATTAAATTTTTATCTCACCATGAGAAATGTGGAAATTATCCTTACAAAATGTCAAAATGTATTTAAGCAGTGACTGTGCTACTCTGAGAAGAATGAAGTTACCACAACTGTGTTAGCAATTACTAATGCAAAATGTGCTAGTTTCAACTGTATAACCTTGTTAATGAAGTCTGAGAAGCACAAGACAAAAATAAAAAAAAAAACAAAACTTTTCTTTGGATAACAGAAGGTAATAGAGGCAAACATATGTGTCTTATTGCTAACATGTTGAAACAAGAAAATATTTGAACTGCATATAAATCTCTGTCATACACTTTGTTTCTCTTAAGGAAAAGGGGCAAGCAAATTAGAGCCATTTGGATAACAAACTAAAATTTTGATTTTAATTGAGTCATGTATTCTTTCAACAAATATTTTATGAGTGTCTGTTATGTGGCATAGTAGTTTGGCAATGGGATTATAATATTCCAAATGTTGCAAGAACTTATATTCTAGTACGAGAGACAGGCAAACATTCATAAAATGTTAGTGCATAAGACAGTGCAATAAGATATTACAGAGAATACCAAAATTGAGAATATCATACTATTGAAACGAGTGTGGATTAGTACCAGTTACCAAACCAAAGGAAAATGTAGTGAATTTTCAATAACTAAAGGCATTCAACCTAGACAAATGACTTTTATCATTAAATTATGTTTCTAATTTGTGTTAAAGTATCCTTTGTTTTACGTGTAAAATATTAATAAATAGAAACCTCAATTAAATAGAGTCGGAGACCAGAAGGGGGAGCTCTCACACCCTGGAAAGATAGCAGAGCCCAACAGGCAGAAGAAAGACTCCTCTAATTCCTGGCAAGGACTCAGGCAATGAAAAGCCGTACCTTTCTTAACTACAGTCCTCCCAGCTTCCCTTTTCTGTCTATAAAAGCATTTTCCTTCTTTGCCATGTGGGGATTTGCACATGGCTCGCCATGTTTGCAGACCTCAAATTGTAATTCTCTACTGATCCCAAATAAAAACATCTTTGCTGCAGAAACATCTGGCAGTCTATTTGTTTTAGGTCAACACCTGAACCTAAGTTAACTATGAATGATGATATTTTAATAGACTTACATGAAAAAATAAAATGTGGGTAATCTTCTTTCACCTCCCATCCTTCTATTTTTCATATATAAAATTCAGGGAAATACTGATTTGACATACAGTGTGTGCACTAGTTAATACCAAAATCATCCTCTCCCAGGAAACTTGACAGTATGTAAGTACCTGTGAGGAAAAACTCTATTACTGTTGAAGAGTAAACCATTAGACTTTAACCTTTTAGGTTTAAAGAAACTTTGTAGCAGATGATGTTTGTCCAGACTCTCACCACTCAGCAAAACACAGGTGGAGAACTGGACTCACTTCACAGATCACAAAAAATCTCTGCTACCAAGGACCATCATCAACATTTCACTTCCACCACTAATGAGACAGTTGTGAAAATGGCAGTGGAGCATAATGTCATCCTCAAAATTCACCTCCGTGTACACATATGGCCTGGAACTACATGTACAGCTCTAACTGAGGTGTTGAATTCTTACCAAGTCTAATTCATGAGCATATGTAATTATACCTGCATTTCCCAGAGGTTTTTGGAAATTTTGGAAATTTGTAGGAAATTCTGTAAAATTCCAAGTTAATATATAAGTGAAGGACAAGAGAACACAGATAGATGGGCCCTCCTTTAATAGGACTTCCTGAAATGAGACTGATAGTTGTAGTGGAATTGGGATATCAACATAAATGCCAACATAACTATATCACTGACTTTCCCACCCCACTAAATGACATTTCACACATTTTTATTTTTCTGTAAATGTTCCCCCTAATAACCTTGTCTTATACTCCACTGAGAAAAGAGCAGTAACCTTAAGAAAATACCTTAATCTGAAAATTAGAGAATTTATTGATCTACCTTGTTTTCAAACTTTTCTCTCTGCCTTGTCTCCTGTTATAGAAGTAGCATTGCTTCTATTAAGTAAATCACCCTCTCCTAACTTACCCAGTACTTCCTAAGGACTTCACTTCTACTATACTCTTTCTATATCTACTTCATCATTTTTTTTTAATTTTTTTTAGTTCATAAGTTAATCATTCTATTCAGAAATACAAACATTCTTTAGAACCTCTACCATTGCAAAAACAAAAACAAATCAACCATAACTTGACATCTGCTTCCTGTTTTTCTGATCCCTTTACAAAATGACTTATCAGAAGAAATCCCTAAGCTCATACTTCCCCTGTCTCATTCTCATTCTTTCAGTCTCAACTCAATCGTCTATAATAAGGGTTTGGTCTTGTACATTTTGTTAAAACTTCTGGGTTTTAGGTCACCAATGATTGGATTAACACACTTCCCAATTTTCATGAGGCAGCTTGCTTTACACTTATTGCTCTAACTAAAGGTTAATAGTATCCCTTTTTATTCTCAAAGTTACCTAGTTGGACAATAAGGTATATATGTAACTCTACCATGATATCTATGTTGTCATATAGAGTTTATTTTTGACTGTAAGTCAGTAGCAGCCAGCAAAGATGAACCTATGTTCTTTTAAAATTTTCTTTCCTTTGTTCCTATGACATCTCATGCTCCTGGTTGGTCGATTGCAGTAAAACTTACCAAATTTTCCCTCTGCTCTGTTACACTTTCCATGTTCTTTCAATTAGTGTCATGTAACAGGTTCTAGACAATAAAATGTGTGGAAAATAATGTGAGTCACATATATGACTCTTCAGTCCTTTTCTTATTAAAAAATAAATTCTTCAAATTGTGCATCTATGAGATGTTTTAGCATCCATCAATGAGGTTCCTAAGTGACTATATGACCATCACCTGATCACCTAGGTGGGACAGAAAGCATAAATGAGAAATAAGTTTTAGATGTTGAACACTGATATATTAGAGTGGTTTGTTACAGAAATAAACCCTGGCCTATTCTGAATAATATACCTAACTTAATTTTTTTTCATTTTCAATTTTTATCCTGGGTCTACCTCCTTTACTTGACATTAAATATATCACACTATCACATTACAGGATTTGATTTTCTTCCTAACACTACTTATCAATTTGTTTGCTTCTGTGATTGTTTAATCCCTACTTAGAATGCAAGCTTCATCAGAGATTAAAATGTATTTGCCTTGTTTATCATTTGATCATCAACTTTAGAACATTTCCTGTCACAAAGTAGTCACTTCCTATTTTCAACTGAATGAAAGAACCTGAGACATATAATTCAAAATACCTAAAATATTTTTATTTGTGTAGCTATTTTTAATTTTGAAAAGTTTTTACTAGAAAATGTCCAGCTCTTGCAATTTGCGTTAGTGGGTCAATAATTTTCAGCCCAGGAAAGATTCCTCCCAAAGTGGCCCAATATGGATAATTTATTATTCCACTTGTTTTAACCTGTTTTCCAGGGCTACTAGTTAACTATATGCTATGATTTGAATGTGTCTCCCCACTCCCTGCAAAATTTATGTGTTAAAATACTAACCTCCAAAGATGACGGTATTAAGAGATGGGGCCTTTGGGTGAGGCTTAAGTTGTGAGGATGGAGCCCTCATGAGATGAATTAGTGCCTTATAAAACAGACTCCAGAGAGCTCCCTAGCCCCTTCCACCACAGGAGGACACAGCAGAGGAGGTGCTAGCTATGAAAAAGAGACTGGGCTCCCACTCTCTGGGGAGTATTCTGGGGTTATATTCCCCAGAATATAACCATGCTAGAGTCTTGATCTTGGACTTCTCAGCCTCTAGAACTCTGAGAAATCAATTTTTCTTGTTTATAAGCTCCCCAATCTGTGGTATTTTGTTATAGCAGCCCTAGCTTCTTTTTTTGTATTAGTACAGAAAATAATGAAGACACTCTGATTCTTATTCTCCTAAAATAAGCTCATAATTTTAATATTTTTATTTTAAAATATTTTATGTGTGAATTTTAAAAACTAAAAATAATTTTGTCTAAATATGGATCTCTTTTCATTAAATTTGAGAGATGAAATGATATAAATTCTCATTGGTAGGAATAGGCTCTTTTTTAAAGAATAAACTTTTTTTTTCTTTGATTATACCTTTCATATGCCCTAATCAACTGAAAAAAAATGCACAACTAAAAGTTGAGAATTATGTTTTATTCAGTGGGATTTCTGAGGACTTCAAGCCTGGTAAGCAGCCTCTCAGACAGCTCTGAGGGACTACTCCAAAGAGATAAGGGAGGAACCAGGATATATGGGAGTTTTGCAAAAAGACCAGGTAGTCTGAACTTCAAAATATTACCTTTAATTTAAAAAAAACCAGAGATCTCAAGTTAATGAATTTAGTGTTTTTCTACCTATGGGAAGATGCAAGAGTCTGAACTCATTGAAATCATTCATTTGATATGCACCTCAGCTGGCTAGTTGCAAAGAAACCTGTTATTTTCCATCCTGAGTCCCCTCAGAGTACACTGTTGGGGGTGGATGCAGTGGCTGAGGACTTGGCAGTGGGCAGCCCATTTGTCTCCATCCTGGGTTCCCTCAGTGCTCACCATCCAAGGTGGCTGTAGTCACTTGATGGCTGCAATATCCTTTGTTTATTGATATGGCAGGCAACATTTTTCATTCACACCCTCTAATCTCTTTTTAATATAGAAACTATTATTATGTATAGAACTCATTTCCATTTATGTTAACATTTTCCATACTTTATACTTTTATCATTTTCATATATGTTTATGGGAGATTCTTCTAGATTTTCTCCTCAGTCCAGGATTCAATTGTATTTATTTCCAACAGTCTTCATTTTCCTAAGTGTATTTGTTTGAAGACAATGATTATATTTTTTAATCCCAAAGCTTTCTTTTAATGCTTTCTTTTAACTTTGGTAATAAAGGCTTTGGTAGTTTCACAAATATAATGTAGACTTGCAATTTTAAAAGGTGAATAGGGTGTCATAAAATATTATCACTTTTCAGTCAGTAAATTTGGGAGAAACTATGCTTTAGCTATTCAGAAAATGTTAGTCCTCTCCTTTTCTACCACAATTTATTTTCATACATTGCTTAATGTTTACTTTTGTTAATTACTGCAAGAAGAAACTTTACTTGTATGAAATTGGCAGTTTTCTAAAAGCAATTTCTAACTTACATCTGTGTCTGTGTATGCCCAAATCTTTCACAGAGATATATGATAGGAAAATGGTAGGGAGGTGGGGAGTTACAATGAAAACAAACAAAAACAAAACAAAACAAGAAATAAATAAAAAAGAGAAACTAGACTATAACTGCAGAGTTCTACCAGTCTGGTGTGGAAATATTACTGTATTAGTATTAGTAATACAAATGTGTTTTGTTTGTTTTGTTTTTCTTTTCTGCTTATTTCCATAGATACTCAAGATCAAGTGGCTCTTTGACAAATCAGATTTTCTGGTTAGTGAGCCATTTAGCAAAAGTATATTCCAAGGCCTCCTGAGAGCATGGTTGTGATTTCTGCACAAATCAGACAAATGAGAGAAAGGTCATGTGTGTGTCCATCTTTAGTCTTTTAAACTGTTCTTATTTTACAAACAATCTGTCAACCAGAAGTTAATGGGGGGGTGGGGGGGGTGGGGGGGTGGGGGGGTGGGGGGTGGATTGTTTTCAGACCTTAGGGACTTTAGTTCTTCAGTACTCTATTAGAGATTCCCCCAATTTTCAATCGAGAAAAATTATCAATTATCTTCAGTCCTTTTCTTCTGTTTGTATAGTATATGTTTATTTTAGTATAAACGGTTCACAAGCTATTTAATTCCTAAAGATAGCATGATTTTTCTTTACATGAAAGCATGATCATGTCACATAATTCAGTGGCTTCTCATTGCTGAGAATATCTACCCTATTTATGAGGCTGCTTTATTATTACACCCCTTTCTTTCATTCTTTGTCAATTTCTTTCTTTATTTTTTATAAATGTAGCATTTATCATTCTGCTCTTCTATCTTCCTCAGCACAAAATTTAGAAAGGTAAACACTAATCCATGGAGGAGTTAAATTTGGGGAATATTGGAATCTACTTCTTGGTATTTTGTCATTGAGAAACGTACATGTGTGTACTTAGGAGTGAAAAAGTGACTACCGTAGAGTTAGTCTTTCAGGAGGCTCTGGGTTATTTGTGATTTTCAGCATTCTATAATTGTAAAATGTAGCTAGTTTTTGTAAATAGTTTTTATAGTTGTGCAGTTTGCTCTCATTTCTATGTGACTTTAACCCTTATATCACACAGGACGTGGGAATTTTTCCCCAGTGGGCCATGGAATCCTATGCTGGTTTTAAACACATCAGAGTGACTGTCCATAAATAAACCTTGCTGGCTTTAAGGAAGTCTAAATGAGATTAAGAAAGTTTAAAACAGGAGAGTTCCATGAGCTTCAGCAAATGTATGTGGGCCTGGCATGGGAGTGGTGTTTTTTATAGAGGCTGGGACAACCTGATAAAACCACACAGAATCAGCAAGGAGGCAGAAGTCCAGCCTTGAAATGTTCAGACTTCAGGGTGTTCACTGTAACACTGTGCGCAAGGTGGGGCTGTTGCAACCTGGTATAAAGGACCAAATATTCCAACCTAGGGAAAAGTCTTCCCATACACATGTCTTTGATTTATTAAAGAGATGAAGTAAATATTTGCTTGTTTAACTTTGTTTTTTCAGCAGGCATGCAGCCTAGGATTTTAAACTGCAGTTAAGTCTTATCTATAAAGGACAAAAAGAATACACAAGAAAAATGGATAAACAACTTGAATAGGTACTTCACAGAAGAAATATAAACGGCCAATCAATATATCAAGATGTGTTTAATATCGTTGATGGCCAAGAAAATGAAAATCAAGACCACAACAAAATAAAATTCTAGATCCGTTTTATCAGCAAAAATTTAAATCCAATATTACCAAATGTTAGAGAAATGGTTGCAAACCATGATTTACAGTTTGCTGATAGGAGTATGAGTTGTTGCAACACCTTAGAAAAGTTTAAGATGATCATTCCATATTTCATACACTGTAGTCGATCAATGCTGTCCCTTATAAAATAGCAAAAGAGATATGATAATAGTATTATTAGTCTTTTCTTTCTTAATTGTTGACAGTCTTACTTTATATATTCGATATATAAGTCCTTTGGTTATTATAAGTATAAACAAAATTGTTCCTGCCATCCAGGATCAAGTCATTTGTTACTGGTCACCCAACAACAGTGTACCCTAAGTGGAATTCAAGATAGAAAAAACAGGAATATATGGACCCCTAGGTAGTTAATATGCATATCTAAGGAAGAATTTCAATGACTTCAGGTTCTTGCATTTTCCCTAATAGAGAAAAGCATTAAAATCACTACCTTGAGATGTCTGTTCTTCATGATTAGCTGGAATACTTCTTTGCTTGACTACATGTATTTCCCAGCCAAAATATTCATACATATACTGGCTTCTCCCCTACTTCTTCAGAGCAGTTCCTCAGAGCAATCTGACAGGATGTCTCCTGGGCTACAGTCCTCAGTAAGACCCTGAATAAAACTTAACACACAACTCTCACATTGAGCATTTTTCCTTCAGTTGACTTAAGTATTGCATATAACTTCTTACACACTGTAGCTGGCTTTTCACTTATTTAATGGTTTATTTAATGACCAAACATCTCTAATATTAATATAATAATAGTGATTATTTTTTGTGGATAAGGCTTTCTGTGTGCTTTTCAAGATATATTTACTTTACCTATATAATAAATATATTGTATATTAATATGCAATTATGTAATTTATAATGTATGTGTAATAAATTACATATAATTTATGGTTTCATTTGGTCATTTATAGACATAATCTACCAAGAATTGATTTTATGGCATAATTGATTTTATGGCATATCAAAAATTCATTTTGATAGAGCACTACATTAAATAAAATATCCTTTATTCTTATTATGTACATATTCTTTCAGTCTTTTTAAATGAGTATCCTTGTTATTTCCCTATTATTTCAGTATTATTTTAGTGGGTACCCTAGGATTGCAAAGCATATCCTTATTTTATTAAAGTTTAATATATATTAGAATTTTACTGAAGTGTTTTGACAATATTAATGCTATTCACTTCCCCCCAACTGTTTTTTAAAATTTAATTTTACACGATATTTTATATAATTAATCAACATGCAAGAAATATTTTGCTTAATATAATCAATATTTAGATTGTGTAATATAGTCTGCTATTCTCTATTTTTCTTCTCTTCCCACTTTTATCTTATAGTTGTTTCAGCACACAACTTTTTTTTTCTCATACATTTGAGACTTTAAATACATAGTATTTTTCTTGCTTTTTCTCCTTGGAAAATTCATATTTCATTTTTCAGATATCAGTTCCTTAATTAGTTGCTGTATATTCTTTGATGGTTTTCAATAAGAAACATATTTCTTTCAGATATACTTACCATACTCTGCCAAATTTCCATTAGTGTAATAATTATATTGTATTTAATTATGTATTTTCCCAATTGTTTTCTCCCTAGGTATTTGAAGGCAAAGAATGCATGTTTCATGTTTTTATCTCTACTGCCTTGTGCATAACAATTATCTGGTAAATAATGGTTAGATCCACAAGTAAATTAACTCTCTGCCACAGATAATGCCCGCCACTTTATAAAGGATATCAAACAAATCCAGCTAACAACAATGTAAAATTCACATTTTAGCATTTCATTTTATCTAAAATTCTAGACTTGTAAAGAAGCAGTAAAATAGGAGAAAAAATTCTTGATACAAATAGATCAAGAATAATGAAATTAGCAGACAAGGATTTAAACCAGCTACTCTCAATAGTATAAGCAGACAATTATTTGAAGCAAAACATCAACATAATATATGCTATTAAAATAACACTTGTGAAGATAAAATTTTTAATATTTTTAGTTAAAATACATCAGATGAAACTAAAAGCAGATTAAAAAAAAACTGCAGAAGAAACAATATATATATAATGTACCTGATGGTATAGCAATACTATCTATTCAAAATGAAGTACAAAGAGAAAAAAAGACTAAAAAACCATGAACAGATCATCAGAGATGTAGGGGACAATATCAAGCAATCTCTAGAAGAAGAGGTTTGTTGGTTGGTTGGTAGAGGGAATAAAAAACTATTTGAAGAAAAAAATAGCCAAATATTTTCTAAATTTGTCAAAAACAATCTAAAGCTAAAAATCCAAGAGATTAAAAACCCTAAAGACAAATAAACTTAAGAAAATCAAACCAAGGCAAGTCATTCTCAAATTGCTGAAAATAAGTGATAGAGGAACATATTTCATACTGAGCAACATTGTTAAAGACTTCGTCAGACTCATCAGAATTTGTGCAAACCTACAGACCTCAGTACAGAAAGGAAAAAAGCAAATCAAAACTGTGTTGGTTGGCAACCTCAGGAGTTTCTCCAGATGAAATATGAAACAAACCCCCATACTTTGAGGGCAAGGAGAGACACAAAAGAAAGGCAGGCCACTCCAAACTTGTAGGTGACAGGTTTAATAAGCAAGGGAACTTACATAAGAGGCTTGTTTTGGGCAGCTGCAAGAAGAATAGATCTCCATACTCACATACCAAACCTTAAAATTTATATAGAGAACTTAACTGGGTTCAGCCAGGTATACTGTCCAGGGGGTCTCAACAGCACATTGCTCTCTCAAGGCTGTGTCCCTGAAACAGCTCTCAGCATGGGAATGGTGGACAGAATATATGCTAAGGACAGGGGAAGGGGGAAGAACCTCCAATTGCCTGAGTCCAGCTCACAGGTCAACTGGCAATCACACTCTCTCTATGATATCTTCCAATAAACTATCTACTTAGAATTCTAGGTCCAGTAAAAAATTCAAGAGTAGAAGTAAGATTTTTTAAGCTAAAAGTTGAGAAAATGTATCACTATTAGATCTGCATGACAAGAAATGTTATAGGAGGTTCTTCCACCCAGAAAGAAAATGATACCAGATATATATTTAGATCTACGCAAATCAATGAAGTGTGCCAAAAAATGTTAAAACAGGAAGAATGACACCAGTTAGCACAACACTTTAAAGTAACATACATGGAGATGTTAGAAAAGTTTAGAAAAAAGGTGGACTAAACTTTTAATGAATTGATCTCTATTATAAGTACATTTCAAAGCAGGAATGTCATTCTTTACCAGAAGCAATAGGGAAATAAATAGACAAGAGTGACTGCCACTGTGTAATTTTCTAAATGTTTTATGAATTTTAGCTACAGTCATAAAAAGCCCTCCCTTTCTCCCTTTCCCCTTTCCAATCTTTACTTCATGTTGACATCATTGTAGCCTTAGTATATGCTACAAAAAAATCACCATGCTAGGCTTAGACCAAATAGTTGGCTACTGTTGTGAATGAATCTGGTATTATGGTCATTTTAAGACAAACTTAAAGAAAACTTTAATGCTGCCTCTATGATTATCTGATTTCTTTCCAATTAAATCTACATGTGCAGACACTTTCTTTTTTAATAAATATAATTTATATTTACTACAAAAAAATTAGTTTTAGAACTCAATATTTTTGACAACAAAATCATATTTTTAACAAGTTTCTTTGAATGGAAAAACAGGAAATATTTTTAATCTGCATGTTTCCTCATCATTCTTCATTTTTTGTTAACCTAACTTTATATACACAATTAAAACTACAAAAGTGAGACACCTCAGTCTGTCACTGACACCAAAACTTTTATTTTCCAAGGGCCAAATAGTAAATATAAACTATATTTGTGCATGCAAAACTGGTTGTAAAGTATTATGACTACTCCTGCTTCTCAAGACAATGTACAATTTGGCTAACTGCTAGGGCTCATTCTTAGGAATTTCAGTTTTTTGGCTTGTTTTTTTCCTATTTAGATTTTTTTACAGTCATATTGAGAATGAGAATTAATCGCTTTTGTCTTTCTTTTCAAATACTTCTGAATTATGTATAGCTAAAATTGTTCTTTTTCAGAAATATAAATTATTAAATTGATCTTTCCAGGGTCAGCAGAGATTGTCTTTACTTTGTACTTTAATCATGTTCTTAACCAAACTACTTAAAAATATATTTTATAAATTTGTGAGGAATATGTTTTCAGAGAACATCTTTTTATAAGTCATAAAATTTGCTCCTATAACTTACTTCTAACTGACCAAAAGAGAAAGAATATAAAACTGCAGAAAATGTGGTAGAAATTTTATTGTCACTTTGTTCTGGTTTTACACTCCACATAATATGGAGCAACTTAGAGCATAAGAATCTAAAATCACCATCAATATCCCTTCTTAGAGATTGACTTTTATGTTTAGTATTGACTACAAAAATTTAAACTGACAGACGAATAAGTAGAGAAAGAGAGACAGATGGGAGGGGGGATGAGAGCGGGAGAGGAAGAGAGAATATCCATTGAATGAATAACAAAATTTACAACAAGGACATGTAACAAACAGAAAAATCAGTAGAGGCAATGGTGTGTGTGGGTGTGGATTGATCTTCAAGAAAGGATTATGTAAGCTACCAGAGTAGCCAAATTAGTGTATCATATATTAAATATTGCTTTGTTCTATGATAAAGAGAATATAGCAACAATTGAACAGCAAGTTTTGTTCTGATAATTTTGGTTTGCAAATATGTAGTATGTAATACTAAAGAAGCAAGTATATTTTCTTTATTAGACTAAGTGTAAATCACCTTGTAATCTTGGGAATTCAGAGTTTTCAATTGTACCTATTTACTCGAAATCAATTTTTCACTACAAATCAATCAATTATTAAAACAAAAATATGATTATTTTCTCATAAATCAATTACTGGTATGTATACTAATAAGTATTGTGTTTTAGCTTGTTATTTGCATCTTAATCTTTTAAGACACATTTCAGAAAAATTACATTTCCCCCATTGTATTATTGCTAGACTCAGTAATATCTTCAATTTTAATACCTGTGTTATTTTGCAACATGTTTTAAAAAATCCATGGCAAAAACGACGTTATTCTTATCTTTTGTTGATCAAGCATTCTTTAATGTAAATTAAATAAGTATTCAGTTTTAATATATACTAAATTTAAATAGCTCTTGTTAATGCGGAGTACTATCCTAGGCCATCAAACTAGCAGATTAAAATAAAATTATGATTAGCCCTATAAATTGTTATGTTATATCTTTGCTTATTTAATTGTCTTTTAAAAAATATTTATCAAAATTTCAAGAATAAATGATGAATTCAGAGTTTATATTTCTCATTATTTTTAATAAAGTTGGTAATCATTTATCAAATAAACCATTAGATAAAACTCAACCAAATCAGTAGAAATCTGCTAATTTTCAACTGTTGACAAATATTAGCCAGTTGATGTATTTTTGTCAATTTGACTGGAAAAATATATTTGCCACCTTTTTAGCTAATAACAATACAGATTTTCAAAAAGTACTTCATGAAAAAGTTGAGTCAGTAATTATTTTCTTTATAGTTGGAGAGTTAACTTACTTACTGCCATAAATATTTCAGTTCATACACTGTGTATATTAGCACTTCAAAATATCCCTGCCCTTTGAAGTAATGTATATCCTCACCTCTTACAACTCCATCAGGAAGAATGAGACAAGGGTTCACTTTTAGTTCTGTGTTTTTTGTTTGTGATCTTAGGAGTTATTAACATGAGAAAAATCTGAATCCTAGTTTTGTTATCCAGAAAGTAAGGGGCTATATTATATGACTCTTCTCATTGTTTGATTTAATGATTAATCTACTAAGGTATGTTCTCTTTTCACTGAAATATAAATTATGATATATGAATGATAATACACTTTTTTTTCTGTCTGACTTTGAGAACACTTCTTATTATAATGTCTTTACATGTACAACAAAATTAAACATGGACTAAGTAAGACATTACTCTGAGTTATAAAGCTATATGTCTATCATGAAATCCTAGTAATATCATAAAAGATAAAAGCATGCTTTATTTTTATAGACTCACTATGACAAAAGATTAAATTATAGCCTAATAATTCATGTTTCCTGGCTTTTATGTCATTTATGTGGCATGCAATTATCAGATGTATTTTCAACATATTTTTGGTTCTTTTCTAATTTTATGAATGCTATAAACCACTATTTTTGAATATGGAGGTCATTAACTATATATTAGAATATGAAGCTACTATTCACTTGCCAAAATTTAAAAGGCATGTAAAATAAATATGTACTGTAAGAAAGGATGAGTTTTGTTGATAGGCTAAAAATGATAGAAGGAGCATACCTTGAATTCATAACCATACAAAAATATTCAATACTTTCATTTAAATTATATCTACTGGGATCTGAGGCAGTTTGTGTTAAAACTAATGTAGTAAAAACCCTATATTTCCAAAGAGAAGATGATGTATTATATAGATTTCATTTTAGAAATCTGAAAATCTCCTAAAACATACCATAACACACACACCAATAAAATAATGTCATTCAACAGCAGTATTTAGTAAATAGAAGCCACTGGGGATTTTTTTTTTTTTCTTTTGCCGTACGCGGGCTTCTCACTGTTGTGGCCTCTCCCGTTGCGGAGCACAGGCTCCAGACGCGCAGGCACAGCGGCCATGGCTCACGGACCTAGCCACTCCATGGCATGTGGGATTTTCCCGGATCGGGGTACGAACCCGCGTGCCCTACATTGGCAGGCGGACTCTCAACCACTGCGCCACCAGGGAAACCCCACTGGGGATGTTTTTTAACCTCAGTTACCCACTGGTGAATACCTGCTCCCTGGTAAAGAAACATGGAAGGCTACTTCAGTCATAAAGCTCATTTGGAACTCATCTAAGACAAGTCAGGACATATGTGAATCAAATGTAAATTTACCTTAGGCTCAAACTGAAATCCTAGTTGTATAAGGAAAAAGAAAAAAAAAATTCTAGAAATAAACTCAATTTTGAGCTTTCTAAAATTATAAATATAGAAAATTGACACTTTTTTTTCTCACTTACATATTAGAGGTCTAACTTCAACAATTAACTAAATCTTAATGTAAATTGGTACATTCATCACTAAAACAACAGCAAATAATCCCTATCTCACGTGAATGTTGCATTCATTGAACCAAATTTACAAACACTTTAGCATCATTATTAGTCATAATTAAATGTTAATATATACACTGTCTTATGCATGTTATAGTTTCATTCCTTTCTTACATCAAAACTGACTATATCAAAGTTAAGAATGTCCATTCATCATAAGATACTATTAAGAAATTGAAAAGAAAAGCTACCAAGAGGGAAAGATATTTATAGTATGTACATCCAACAAAATGCCCAAATCAATAACAGAACCAACAACAACCTTAAATTGGACAAAATTTTTGGGGAAAAAAAAACACTTCAAAAAAGAGGATATCCAAAGAGTAATTAAACATATGAAAATGTTCTCAACATCATTGGTGTTCAGAGTATTTTCAATTAAAACCACAGTGAACTACCAAATGCACCATCCAGGCGGAAAATCCCAGATGTTAGCAGCAATTAGAAGCAAATGGAAATCTCATATTCTTCTGGTGGATCTATTTATCAGTATAAAACAGTTCAAGAGTATCACATATAGTAAAAATACACATACACTGTGACAAACAATTTTATGCCAAGGCATTTATACAACAAAAATGTTTACATATATTTAAAAAAAAACATGGTAGCAGTATAAATAATAGTCATAATAGAAGCTACCTGAACCTACATCAATAAAATGAATAAATAAATTATAATGTAGTCTCATAATGAAACATTATACAACAATGCAAATGAAGAAACTTTTACTATATACATCAACACTGGATGAATCTCCAAAACAGTACTTGGAGTGAAAAAACTGAGCACAGAAGACTATATACTGTATGAGTTAAATTTTATAATATTCAATAGCAAGCAAAATTAATCTATGCTTTTAGAAGCCAGGATATTGTTTACATTTGGAAATGGAGATCATGTAGTGACTAAAAGATTTCCTGAATCAAGATAATATCACTTGATCTTGTAACAGGTTATATAGATGAATTTTCAGTTTGTAAAAATTGTGTGCTCTATACTTATACTTTGTGTACTGTTATGTTTTTATATATTATGAAAAATGTATAAGAATTATAATAAATGGAATTAAATCTATTAAAAAATAAAGAGTATAGTCTTGCTTATCAAATATGATATACTAAAAATACAGTATAATTTTAAAGATATGGTACTGGCATAGGACTAGACAAATAGACAAATGGAAAAGAACAGAGACCCCAGAGACAGTTTTACATACAAAGGAACTTGAGATATAATCAAAATCATATGGCAAAATCATAAAGATAAATTAACAGCTTTAGCATTAAAGAAAAACTCACTTTTTAAATTTTGTTTTATTGTTTGCTTTTAGCAAATCCATCAAGTGAAGAATTTGATTCCTACCTTACTGCACCAAATGGATAAAAGAAAAAACTGGAAAGTAAGATTATAAATCTAGTGAAAGAAAATACTGGAGAATATATTTGTACCCTAAGGATGGAAGTAAGCTCAAAACACACATCAAAATATAAAAACAATTGGTATTGACAAGAATTTTGTCCTTGACCAAACTTTAGTCAGGTTTCTTTGAGCTCTCTTCTAGATGAAACCCGACTTTTGGGCTTCCATGTCTGTCTTTTTTTTTTTTTTGCAGTATGCGGGCCTCTCACTGTTGTGGTCTCTCCCGTTGTGGAGCGCAGGCTCTGGACGCAAAGGCTCAGCGGCCATGGCTCACAGGCCCAGTCGCTCTGCGACATGTGGTATCTTCCCAGATCGGGGCATGAACCTGTGTCCCCTGCATCGGCAGGTGGACTCTCAACCACTGCGTCACTAGGGAAGCCCCATGTCTGTCTTTGTATCACCCAATTTTAGGAACAATCTTGTTAAGTTGGTTTGTGAGAATTCCCCATCCTCAATATCTGATTATCCCTGATATCTGATCAAATTCCTAATCCTCCACCATCCCTCAGGTGATATCTGATCACCCTGGCCTGCTTTCAGCAATAATTCTATGAGATGTGTTTAGCTAGAATCTTCTCTTTCCCCTGATGTCTCCTCTGAATAATTTTCCATTCACCAACCCCCTACCACAATCTTTGGCTATAAATCCCCACTTTTCCTTGTCATATTTGGAATTGAGCCTAGTTCTATACTGAGATTTATTTGCTTTTATTACAATAGATCCTGAGTGAAATCTGTTTCTAACCATTTTAACTACTGTCAAGTTCTAGTTTTTCATTGACAGGTAGCATGATTAATTTTATCAAAATTTAGGTGATGAAGGACATTGGCAGATAACAGATTGAGCAAAGATATTTGTAACATTGAAAACTAAAAAGAGACAAAAATCCAGAAATGCAAGACATCCTAAAACTGAAAAAATATGCAAGGGATGTAACCAGGTAATCAACAGAAAGAAAACACAAATGGGTAACTATACAAAAAGAAGTACTCGTATTCATTAGTAATAAGGGAAATGAAAACTAAACCAATATAGATACCAGATTCTACTCAAGAGATTAGTAAACATTTCACAATTTTGTAATGCTAATTTGGTAATGCTAACTGGAATAGAATTAGGACTAAACATGTCAGCCCTGCACAAAAATATTTGGAAGTGCTTGGGCAAATTGATCATTTTTATATCCTATTATATAGAAAGCCTTCTCCTGGGAAAAAATATCTTGTGAAATGCTTGGCAGATCTCTGATGGGACACACATTTATCTATTCCTTTTCGCACTGCTTTTTTGATGGGAAAATAGAGGGAAACTTGGTGTCCATCACTAGCAGAAGATAAAAGTACAATGCAACTTATACATGCCATGGAACACTTGGCAGACGATTAAAGCAATAAAACTAGATGCACACAGTAATATGGGTAGATTAAAATCTCTTGTTCAGTAAAAAAAAAAGAAGCAGAATTTCACTTTCTGTATACTGAAAACATTCAAATATAACATATATTTTATACTACACAATATATACAAATTACAAAGGAATACACATTAATTCAAGGCACCAAACCAATCACATTAAAGTGGTTGTTTTTGAGAGGGTGAAGAAAGGAGCGAATGTTGTTATGAAAGAATAAATGAACAAAATAAATGGAACCCTCTATTGATCAATAATAATAGTTGCTCAATAACAAAGCAAGAATGAACTCAAAATTTTTAAATTTACATATAGAAGAGGGCATTGATTTGACAGACAAGCTCTGCATGAAAGAAAAGCACTGAAAGAGGATGTAACAAACAACACAATCAAAAAATGGGTGTAATACCTAAATAAACATTTCTCCAAAGAAAACATAGAGATCACCAAGAAACACATGAAAAAAATGCTCAAATCACTAATTACTAGAGAAATGCAAATCAAAACTACAGTGAGATATCACCTCACACTGGTCAGAAGGACCATCATCCCAAAATATACCAACAAAAAATGCTGGAACGGGTATGGAGAAAAGGGAACCTTTTTGCACTGTTGGTGGGAATGTAAATTGATACAGCCACTATGGAGAACAGTATGGAGATTCCTTAAGAAAATAAAAATAGAACTACCATGTGACCCAGCAATCCCACTACTGGGCATATACACTGAGAAAACCATAATTTAAAAAGACTCATGCACCCCAATGTTCATTGTTCATTGTAAATGTTCATTTACAATAGCCAGGACATGGAAACAACATAAGTGTCCATTAACAGAGGAATGGATAAAGAAGATGTGGCACATATATACAATGGAATATTAGTCAGTCATATAAAGACTGAAATTGGGTCATTTGTAGAGATGTGGATGGACCTAGAGGCTGTCATACAGAGTGAAGTAAGTCAGAAAGAGAAAAACAAATATCATATATAAATGCATATATGTGAAATCTTAAAAATTGGTATAGGGCTTCCCTGGTGGCGCAATCGTTGAGAGTCCACCTGCCTATGTAGGGGACATAGGTTCGTGCCCCAATTACACTCGCAATTTTATATTATATATATACACACACACACACACACACACACACACACACACACACACACACACACATATATAGTGTGTTGTTATGAATGAAGAGTACCAAGTACCAAAGATGTTATATAATAGGAATAAAATTAAAGATATCAAGAGAAAAATTAATAAATTAAGACCTAACAGCAGAAAATTTGTTACTCAATGCATTTGAATTAAAACTTTATTATTACTAATTTATAAAACTTCATAGCATACTTATTCAAATCTTTACTCATTATAACTTTTTTCCTATCATGAAACAGATTTTCCATTCTTAAGATTCACTGAGCTAGAATCTTTAGAAATCTTAAATATAAATTAAAATTTTTAGAATTTTTTTAAAGCGACCATTTGGTAAAATAAGATTATTTGCAACCTGCTACCAGTTTAGGATGCAGTCAATTTAAATTAAATTTAAAGCAATGTAAATTTAAACATGAATCAATATTTATAAGCTTACAGTTACATAATTATTCAAAATTTATCCATGAAAAGTCATATTAAAAATGAATCCCATATTTTACTATAATATAACAAAAATAAAGAACACATTGTCATCATTTTTAAGTGGTCAATAACTAAAAATAACAAACCAGGTTCCAATATACTTGAATTCTAAACATTTGTTGAGTAGATGTTCTGTGAAAGTGGTTCCACATGTAGATATATTTTTGATATATCAGTGGAGAGAAGGTGAGCTCCACATCCTACTCCTCTGCCATCTTGATCCACTCCCCTAAACATTTGTTAATATTTCTGTGGTAATATTAGAAAAGATGGACATGCTCAAAGCTGTACACTTGACATATAAACCTTTACTACAGCCTTTACTTTTTAAAATGTTTTTCTTATTATAATTAAAATTTGTTCAACCCCCAAAAATTACTCAAGCAAAAAACTAAAACTACTTTTAGTATGGTTCTATAGTATGGTAGTAAATTGTGCATAAAGTGCTATTCTTTTAATTACAGGATGAAAAAAATAGCCAAATTAGCCTCAGAAACAAGTTTGAGTAGATTCTTGAAATGATAACATATTTTGCTTTCCCTTCAGACATGAATTTATGCAAAAGTGAAAAGAGATCACAGTTACTACTTGCTTCAGGAGGCAGTAACATGTTCTACTAAGCTAACATCAATAGTTAAAATATTTTCTCGGTTTCAGTTAATTTACAGGAAGAAATTGAGCAAGTCTCAACTAATCTACATTAACTAAAATAACATTCTATTTTTTAGGATTTACTAGGGAAAAATTTAAAAGTTAAATCACATTAAGTGAATTTATCATGACATAGTGTTAATATAAAAGAAATGTAACAACATATATATGTATCATATAAAAGCAGTCCTAGAATACCACTTTTAACAAATATATTATTTTATTTAGATATGATGGTAAGCTGGGACGAAGTGAGAGAGTAGCATTCACATATGTACACTACCAATTGTAAACTAGATAGTTAGTGGGAAGCAGCCACATAACACAGGGAGATCAATTCGGTGCTTGGTGTCCACCTAGAGGGGTGGGATAGGGAGGGTGGGAGGGAGACGCAAGAGGGAGGGGATATGGGAATATAGCTGATTCACTTTGTTATACAGCAGAAACTAACACAACATTGTAAAGCAATTATACTCCAATAAAGCTGTTAAAAAAATAAAATATATGTAACGCTAAAAAAAAAGATGGTAATTCAATTAAAAAGAAAAATGTCATACTCTGTTAATATTAACTTGTATTCCAAGACTAACTCACATTCAAAAAATTGTAACATTCAAACTTCTTAATTAGCATATGTGATATCAGATAGATATTTAAAAACAAATGGTTAGAATTACATAATCGGAAAGAGCTATTTACTATTAAGTTCAGGAACTATTGTTTTTAATTACTAGATTATAACCTATGAGATTTGAAAAAATATCTAAGCCTACTCAGTAGGCAACAAACCCAATTCTAGGTAAAGAGGAAAGTCTATAAATAGTTCTGTAGAGGACTATACCTAAAAGAGACTGGAATATTGGGTATATTGCAAATTTTATACCTCAGGAACATAATTGCTCTGGTGTTTCATGCAATCTAGAAAATCTATTCATACCATCCAGAGTTGATCCAGTAGATTTTGCCATAATCAAAAACAGTGAAAAGTGAAAGTAAAAAGCAAGGTCTTTAGAAGCAAGAATTAAATTGATATACAGAATGAAACATTTATAATAATAGAGAATTTTTTAGCCATACTTAAAAATATATGTGTTATGGAGTGAATATTTTGTGCCTCCACAAAATTCATGTGCTGAAATCTTAACCCCTTGGTGTGGCTGTAATTTAGAGATAGGACCACTAAGGAAGTAATTAAGGTTACATGAGGTCATAAGGGTGGTTCCTTGATACATTACAATTAATGTTCTTATAAGAAGAGACACAAGAGAGCTCACAAGAGCCCTGTGAGGACATAAAGAAGAATGCAATCATCTGCAAGACAAGAAGAGAGCCCTTACCCAAATCTGAATTGACTAGAACCTTATGCTTGGACTTCTAGCCTCTAGAGGTGTGAGAAAATAAATTTATGTTTTTTAAGCCACTCACTCTATGATATTTTGTTATGACAGCCAGAGTTGACTAATACAATGTCTGCTAATTGTGCATTTCAGATTTATGAGAATCTGTGAGTTGGTTAGATATATCCAATGAACTTGGAAATGAACTCAAAATGTTACTCAACATTATAGAAATTTTTAAAAAGAATGTTAAATATCTTAATTAACTTATTCAGTATGCCATTTTAAAATATAATTTTTTTAAAACAGGCATACTGAAAGCAACAATCACTCACTCACCAAAAGTGCTTTAATCTAGGTTTGGGGAAAAATAAGTAATCTAAGTAATCTTTGCCATCAGAAGTGCACTTTATATTTGGGCACATAAATTTACAACCCAGGCTTTGGAGGTAGAGAGAGGAAATCAGGGGAAAAAAGCTTCTTTAAAATATTTTAATGCAAAGGACTTTGGGATGATCTTGTAGATATTGAGGAGACTATAAAGAACTTTAAGAAAAGGAGCAGCATGATAAAATTTGTGCCTTAAGACTCCTCTGACTTCAGAGAGAATAGACTGAGAGAGAAAAACCAAAACCAATAGCAGAGAGGCAAGATAGAACAATAATGATATCTATGTGTAAGAAAATGAAGGCCTGACACCATGCAACTGCCTATGTATTGAAGAAGAAGGGTAAGTCTTGATATATATTTAGCTTTAGAATCAATTTAATAGGCTCTATGCCTGAGTATATTTTAGAGAGATAGTTAATTAAAAGAAATATTTCTGGCTACTATGACTAGGGACTTTCTGGGACTGAAAAACATGGCAGATATAGTAGTAAATATATTAAATTAAATTTTAGAATTATTGATTTTAAGTTGTCAGATGTAAAAGTGGACATATTCATTACACATAGATATATAAGGTTAGAGCTCAGACTGGAGAAAATTATGATCTAGAGATTCATGTGTGGCTAAACACCAAATACAGTTGTACTTCAATATCCATGGGGTATTTGTTCCAGGAATCCCCACACCAAAATCTGAGGATGCTCAAGTCCCTCATATAAAATGGCATAGTACAGTCAGCTCTGCATATCCCTGGGTTCTGCATCCATGGATTAAACCAACGGTGGATCAAAATCTGTGCTTGGTTGAATATGCAGGTGAAGAACCATTCGAGACCAAGGCAGGACGGTTCATCAACTAGCAACATCTTATCTAGTGTGATATAAAGAAGAAAAAGTTACACTTCATAAGCTATTCACTCCATATTTATTAAGTATCCATTTCTGCAAACGAATAAGCCCAAAGTTATTGGTTTGAAACAAAAATAAGCACTGATTATTTCTAGTTTCTGTAGGCCATGATTCAAATAAGTCATATGAGTATGAAATATTTTATTGACAAAGTCTGTGGCACAACTGTAATATATGAAAGCTAGATCTGGAGTAATTTAATTCATTCACATGTCTGATAGATGACGTTGACTATCACCTGGGAGCCTAGCTAAGATTATCAGGCAGAACACCTGCATGTGACCTCTGTATATAACCTGATCTTTCTCACAATATTTTGACTGTATTACAGGAGTGGCCTATCGGAAAAAAGAGTGTTTTTTGGGGAGGAAGCCATGTTATCTTTTATAATCTAGCTTTAGAAATTAAGCAGTATCATTCTATTTGTTTTAGTTACAGAGGTCCACCAAGTTTAAAGATTATATCTTACTATTTGGTGGTCAACATAACAATGAAAAAAAAGCATTGGGATATGAAAAAGGAAATAAAGGTGAGACCAGATATTGATGAAATTCAAAAGAGAAAAAATGTTTTAAAAACCTATGAGAATATGTCCAGTAGTGAGATTGCTGTGTTGTATGGTAGCTCTATTTTTAGTTTTCTAAGTAACCTCCATGCTGTTCTCCATAGTGGCTGTATCAATTTACATTCCCACCAACAGTGCAAGAGTATTCCTTTTCTCCACACCCTCTCCAGCATTTATTGTTTCGAGATTTTTTGATGATGGCCATTCTGACAGGTGTGAGATCATATCTCATTGTAGTTTTGATTTGCATTTCTCTAATGATTAATGATGTTGAGCATTCTTTCATGTGTTTGTTGGCAGTCTGCATATCTTCTGTGGAGAAATGTCTATTTAGGTCTTCTGCCCATTTTTGGATTAGGTTGTTTGTTTTTTTGTTATTGAACTGCATGAGCTGCTTGTAAATTTTGTAGATTAATCCTTTGTCAGTTGCTTCATTTGCAAATATTTTCTCCCATTCTGAGGGTTTTCTTTTGGTCTTGTTTATGGTTTCCTTTGCTGTGAAAAAGCTTTTAAGTTTCATTAGGTCCCATTTGTTTATTTTTGTTTTTATTTCCATTACTCTAGGAGGTGGGTCAAACAGGATCTTGCTGTGATTTATGTCATATAGTGTTCTGCATATGTTTTCCTCTAAGAGTTTCATAGTGTCTGGTTGATTTTTGTGTATGGTGTTAGGGAGTGTTCTAATTTCATACTTTTACATGTAGCTGTCCAGTTTTCCCAGCACCACTTATTGAAGAGGCTGTCTTTTTCTCCACTGTATATTCTTGCCTCCTTTATCAAACATAAGGTGACCATACATGCATGGGTTTATCTCTGGGCTTTCTATCTTGTTCCATTAATCTATATTTCTGTTTTTGTGCCAGTACCATACTGTCTTTATTATTGTAGTTTTGTAGTATAGTCTGAAGTCAGGGAGCCTGATTCCTCCAGCTCCATTTTTCGTTCTCAAGATTGCTTTGGCTATTCAAAAAGAGTCATGTACCAAAATGTTCATTGCAGCTCTATTTACAATAGCCAGGACATGGAAGCAACCTAAGTGTCCATCAACAGATGAATGGATAAAGATGTGGCACATATATAGAATGGAATATTATTCAGCCATAAAAAGAAGCAAAACTGAGATATTTGTATTGAGGTGGATGGACGTAGAGTCTGTCATACAGAGTGAAGTAAGTCAGAAAGAGAAAAACAAATACTGTATGCTAACACATATATATGGAATCTAAGAAAAAAAAAAAAAGGTCATGTAGAACCTAGGGTAAGATGGGAATAAAGACACAGACCTACTAGAGAATGGACTTGAGGATATGGGGAGGGGGAAGGGTAAGCTGTGACAAAGTGAGAGAGTGGCATGGACATATATACACTACCAAACCTAAAATAGATAGCTAGTGGGAAGCAGCCGCATAGCACAGGGAGATCAGCTTGGTGGTTTGTGACCACCTAGAGGGGTGGGATAGGGAGGGTGGGAGGGAGGGAGATGCAAGAGGGAAGAGATATGAGAACACAAGTATATGTATATCTGATTCACTTTGTTATAAAGCAGAAACTAACACACCACTGTAAAGCAGTTATACTCCTATAAAGATGTTTAAAAAAATAACATTAGAATAAAAGGTGGTTCTTTGAAAAAAGTTGATAAAATTTATAACCCTCTAGGTAAAATTGCTAAGAAAAAAGAGAAAAGACGTTCTCAATATCAGGAAAGAAAATGAGGGTACCATTACAGATCCAACAGTCATTAAAATAATAAAAAAAGAAATACTTTGAAAAAAATTAAACTCATAATTTTGAAAACTTAGATTAATTGGAACAATTCTTTGAAATAAATTTTTAAAAACTATCAAACTTAACTAAAAAAGAAACAGATAACCTGAATGGCTCTAGATAAATTAATAAAATTAAGCTTGTGGTTAAATCCTGCCAAAAAAGGAAATAAAGACCTCAAAATAGCTTCACTAGGAATTCTCCCAAGTGTTTCAGGAAGGAATAATTGCGATTTCACAAAATTACTTCCAGGAAACAAAAGAAAAAATAATAATATATCCAAACTTTTAATGAAGTCACAATAACCCTGCTACAACTATCAAAGATATTACAGGAATTGTTAACTAAACACCAATATGTCTCATAAAAATAGACACAAACATTCTTCCAAAACATTACCAAACTGAATCTAGCAACATGTGTAAAGGATACTACATAATAGCAAAATAAGGTTGTCCCAGGAATGCCAACATGGTTCCATTACAAACTCAGTCTAAGAAATCATAATAAGAAGAGAGTAAAAAATAAAAGTCATATGAACATTTCAGTAAATGACAAAAAAGCATTTCACAAAATTCAACAACCATGCAGGATATACACTCATCAAACTGCGAATAACATTGAATCTATATAACCTTATAAAAAAGCATCTACAAAAATCCTACTACTCACGTCATACATGTATGAAAAACTGAATGTTTTCCCCCAAGATCAAAAATAAGATTGTCCACTCCCACCACTTCAAAACAATGATGTAGTGAATGTCCCAGTTAGTAGAATAACAAAAAATTAGTAATAATAAAGGGCATAGTGCTTTAAAGGGAAAAAATAAACATGTCTCTATTCTCAGATGATTTAAGTATCTATGGAGAAAATCTAAAAGAATCTTAATAATATTTTAAAAGCTCCTGAAGTAATAAATGAATTTAAGAAAGTTGCAAAATACAAAGTCAACATAAAAAATCAATTCTATAACTGCACTATAAACAATTAGAAAGTGAAAGGTAAAAGTATCATTGAAAATAGTTTCAAAAACATGAAATATTAGTTAAATATCTAATAATATATGTAAAATATATATGCTGAAAACTGAAAAACCATGATAACACAAATTAAAAGATACCTAAATCAATTTCAGGGGCATAATTTGCAGTATTTTTGGTACATATTCATAAACTGAGTCCAAAATTTCCATGGAAAGGTGAAATAAATGTAATTTATTCTGTTTAGCCAAAACAGTTTTGAAAAAGAGGAACAAAATTAGAGAACTTGTCCTCAAGAATTACTATAAACTACAGTAATCCTGACTGGGATTACTATTCCCATGTACTTGAAAAATACACATAAGAAAGAGTTGGCAGGTAGGCTGGACTCTTTTGGATTCTAATCCATTATAACATGAAGGTACTAAAAGTTTGTTAGAGGTTAGTTTTTTCTTTTTTTTTCCTTATTCCCATCTATAGTAGATTTTTCTTCTTCCTGTTTTACCAGTTAATGTATCAGCTGTAGGTGTTTTAAATCCTAGAGTTTTATTTAGGTGGCTTTAGTTCTGTTCTCTGTTGAATTTTAAAGATTGTATTTTTGTAATTCACTCTTTTCTTTTTAATGGAGAGGGTGGCAGGTTTATGGTTTTTCATGCTGTTGTTGTTTTTCATAATGTTTTTCATGAATTTATGTATTCCAACCAGAAGTACATAATGCACTATTAGTCCGAGTTTTAAATTAAAAAAGTAAAACATGTTTCTCAGAAAGAGTATATTGAATTTTCTACATGCCACTGAATAAAGGTAAAATAAGGTTAGTAATGATGTTCTCCACATTTATTTAATGCTTACTCTGTGTCAGGCACTGTCATAAGCATCCCTAGTTACTCATGCACCAACTCTTACAGTATCTATCAAATGAAAAAAGATGATGTTAATTTTTTTGCTCAATGTTACATAGTTTGTAAGTTGTGGAATTCATAGTTGAACACTTGTATTCCAATTACTGAGAGAGGTTTCTCTTCCAAGTTTCTGCTCGATCAAAATCTGGAAGTTGAAACAATAAACACATTTCACAGTCAATTTCATAACATTGAGCCATACTTCCTTCTTTTTGGTTGTTTTTACTTATGGAAGTAATATATCTTTACATAGTTACACTTAGGTAAAAATGTATTAAGGCAATCTCAGAAAAATACATCTTCATCATCTTATGGTTCTGTTCCTCTAACAATAACATTACAAAGCTTAAATATTTTACCACAGTCAACAGACATTCTGTCAAGCATTTGTGTGTGTCTGCATTCATTAATTTCACCTCACCTCCATTTACTAATTAAATATACAGCAGAATTTGTACTTATGTTCCTCTCCTTTGACACTTTTTTGCCAGTAGAAAGTCATTCCATTCTCATCCCTATAAATTCCAGTTCCAAAAATGTCATTTTTAAAAGGTCATTTCTGGTCTGTCACTCTGGGTAGATGTACCTCCTTTCTTGAAAAGGGAAAGTTAAGTAGATTTCTTAAAGGTAAATTGATTCATTTTTTTCTTAAATTCTTATATGCAAAACATGGTCAAATGAATCATTTGAAAAGCTTAGATATTCTCATTAGCCTTGAAACATGTAATATATAAGAAAGTTTCTATAATTTATTATTTCATAATTTTCATGAATTCTTATGTAACTTTCTTGGTGAAACCCTAAGCTGGCAAATTGTACTGAAAAGTACTATGAATTCAACAACAAAGTTATGTTCAAAAAAAATTGTCAGTACTAAATCAGAAGTTCTGAAATTTTGCCAAAATTATTATTCAATAGTCTCCTTTCTTTAACAAGGTTATAATTTTAGTTTTAAGGAAGCAAAAAAAAATTCATCCTTTGACTTTCACTATACACAGCTTTGGATATCCTTGTTTATGAATGAATAATTATGTTATTTGTTAAGATTTTTGGTATTTAATGACATTAATGTATTTAAAATACTTTCAAAGCATAAGCAATTATGTCATCCAAACTACTAATTCCACTGAGAATTCAATGAATAAAGTAATCAAAACTGTTTTAGGTTTACATATTTATGAATGCCTTATGTCCACCTTCACATTCTGATCAATTCAAAATTACTTCTCTCTCTGCTCAGTTGTAGCCACTACATTTAAGCTAACTATATAATGGAAGAAATGTGTATGATATCTGTGGTAGGCAGAATTGTAAAATGGTTACCTAAGATTCCTGGCCCCTGGTTATTTAATCAAACAATAATCTAGATACTTTTGTGAAGGAATTTTGCCAATATAATTTAGGTTACTGATCAGTATTTGTTTGAGAGATTATTTCCATGGGTCTAATGTAATCACAAGCAAAGTTCTCTCCAAGTGGCAGTAGAAGAAGTCAAAGAAATTCAAACATGGAAAGGATTTGATATGCTGCTGCTGGCTTTAAAGATGGAAAGCGTCACATGCAAGAACTGGAGAGTGACCTTCAGGTGATGAGAGCAACCCCTTGAGATTGCCAGCAAGGAAATGGAAACCAGAGCCCTACAACTGCAAAAAACTGGATTTTGCCAAAAGCCTGAATGAAATAGATTTTTAGAAGTGGATTTTTCCCTGAGCTTCCATGTGTGAACCCAACATTGCTGACACATTAATTTCAGCCTTGTGAGGCTCCAAGTGAAGAAATCAGTCAAGCCCACCTCTACTTCAGACCTAAGAAACTGAGACTAAAACAAAATGGGTGTTGTTTTAAGCTGCAAAGTTTTTGATAAATTTGTTATGCAGCAATAGAAAGCCAACAATATATTTAATTCCATCAGTGTGACACAGTAGATCACAAGGCACAAGATAATTATTTAAACATTTTGCCAGTTCTTCCATCAGTTCATTGTAATTTTGTACTTATTGTGTTCTTCTCTTCCAATTATTATTTGGAATAATTTGGAGGTGAAATAATAGATTTTAATTAGGTTGAATTGGAATGTTCTAGATGCAATGGAAGTCATTATCTATTGTTCATCTTATGCAAATTATTGTAATTTTTAAAGCATGATAGGCATTTTATCTTATGTATTTATTATGACTATTGGTCCAATAAATCAGAAACTTAGATATTTATATTTTAATACTAAGTTAAGTTATTCAAAAAGTATCTGTTCTCTAACTAGAACCCTCAAAGCACTACAGCAGGTACTGGACTTAAATTGTTGAGCACAAAATATAAGGTCCTGAATTAAATCATTCAATAAAGTTATTATAAAAATAAATATATAACTATAATTGTAAGAACCCCTATGAAGAAAAAGAATATACTGCTGTGAAAGTATATAATATTGAATTGTTCCTAGATTAGGGTTTTAGGAAAAAGCTTCTCTGAAGAAATATATATCAAGCTGACATTGGAAAGATGAGGAAGAACCGTATAGATGAAAAAAGGGGGAAAATTATTCCAGATAGAGAGAACAACGTGTGCAAAGCTTTTTGGTGGGATAAAGCTTAATTCCTTTAAGAAACTGTGAAAAGACCATTGTGCTGAAGTGGTAAGAATGTATTGGGTTGGCCCAAAAGTTCGTTTGGTTAATGAATACATTGTTCAATAAAGTTCTTGGTGAAAACGAAAAATGTGTCTTCTATTTTTTACTTAAAACCAAAGGAACTTTTGGACCAACCCAATCCCTGGGGATGACACTTAAGATTTATAAGCAGGAGGCTAATCATAGTGTATTGGAGGTTTTGTTAAGGATTTTGGTGTTCATCTTAAACAAAATTGAGGGAATCAAATCAGAATTATTTGGCAAATTCAAAACAGAATTTTTAAAATTCTGCTTTGGTTTGTAATTTGATACTATGTTGGAAGGAGCTGGTTAGAGAATGAAAGAGTGGTAGGAAGAAATTAAAGTATTCTAGGCAATAGATTATGCTTAACTGGATTAAGGTAGTAACAGTGAGTGTAGAAAAAAGTACTTGAGTAATTAGAGGTACTCAAAAGTTATATATATATATATATATATATATATATATATATATATATATATAACTTTTTGATATATTGAATGTGGAAGCTCAAGGAATTCTTTATGATAACTTATAGATTTCTTTTTTAACAACCTGGATATACAGGGGTGACATTTCATGAGACAAATAACATAGGAAAGAGTCTATCAAGAGAGAGAAAGATTATGAAGTGACCTAGGGCATATTAGATTTGTTGTTTTATTTGGGACATCTAGATAAAAATTTCAAGTAGTGAGTTGGCTGCATTGTTCAGAATTTTAGAGAAGAGTTAAAAGTCTATGATGGGAATCTTGAAGTCCTTGACATATGTATAATATTGGGGACAGTGTACATAAATGAGGAAATAGGACTCTATTTCCCTCTAGTTCTCTACATTCAGGGAGAGATATAAGAAGCTAAGAGGAACTGAGACTTGTTGTTGAGATATACACACTGTTTAATGACAGAATAAAGGGTGAGACTAAAACAGATTTACCAAAGAGATGGGAGAAAACCCAGCAGAGAGTAGAGTTGTGGAAATCCAAGAGAGTACATGTTTCCAAAAGGAGCAGAAGAATAACACTGTCAAATATTTCTGAGAGTGCCAGTGAGATTTTATATATATATATATAAACTACGTTTGGAACCACCATGATTGAGAATTCTGTTATTCATCTTTTAGAAAAGCTATTTAATAGTTACATATGGGGGATAGCTTCAAGATGGTGGAGGAGTAAGATGTGGAGATCACCTTCTTCTCCACAAATACATCAAAAATACATCTACATGTGGAAGAGCTCCTACAGAACACCTACGGAATGCTAGCAGGAGATCTCAGACTTCCCAAAGCCAGGTGGCAAACAGAGTCTTGGTGTTCCAACCGGGTGTCAGGCCTGAGCCTCTGAGGTCGGAGGGCTGAGTTCAGGACACTGGTCCACCAGAGACCTCACAACGTCACATAATATCAAATGGTCAAAGCTCTCTCAGAGGTCCCCATCTCAATGTTAAGACCCAGCTCCACTCAATGACCAGCAAGCTACAGTGCTGGACACTCTATGTCAGACAACTAGAAAGACAGGAAAACAACCCCACCCCTTAGCAGACAGGCTGCCTAAAATCATAATAAGTTCACAGACACCAGAAACACACACCGGATGTTGTTCTGGCCACCAGAAAAACAAGATCCAGCCTCATCCACCAGAACACAAGCACCAATCCACTCCACCAGGAAGCTTACACAACCAACTAAATCAGACTTACCCACTGGGGGCAGACATCAAAAACAGCAGGAACTATGAACCTGCAGCCTGCAGAAAGGAGACCCCAAACACAGTAAGTGAAGCAAAATGAGAAGACAGAAAAATACACAGCAGATGAAGGAGCAAGGTAAAAACACAATAGATCAAACAAATGAAGAGGAAATAGGCAGTGTACCTGAAAAAGAATTTAAAGTAATGATAGTAAAGATGATCCAAAATTTGGAAATAGAATGGAGAAAATACAAGAAACGTTTAACAAGGACCCAGAAGAACTAAAGAGCAAACAAAAAATGATAAAGAGCACAATGAATGAAATTAAAAATTCTCTAGAAGGAATCAATAGAAGAATAACTAAGGCAGAAGAATGGATAAGTGACCTGGAATATGAAATACCGGAAATAACTAGTGCATAACAGAATAAAGAAAAAAGAATGAAAGGAATTGAGGACAGTCTCAGAGACCTCTGGGATAACATTAAATGCCCCAACATTCGAATTATAGGGGTCCCAGAAAGAGAAGAGAAAAAAGAAAGGAGCTAACAAATATTTGAAGAGATTGCAGTTGAAAACTTCCCTAATATGGGAAAGGAAATAGTCAGTCAAGTCCAGGAAACACAAAGAGTCCCATATAGTATAAATCCAAGGAGAATTACAGCAAGACATATATTAATCAAACTATCAAAAATTGAATACAAAGAAAAAATATTAAAAGCAGCAAGGGAAAATCAACAAAAAACATACAAGGGAATCCCCATAAGGTTAAGAGCTCATCTTTCAGCAGAAACTCTGCAAGCCAGAAGTGTGTGGCAGGACATATTTAAAGTGATGAAAGAGAAAAACCTACAAACCAAGATTACTTTACCCAGCAAGGATTTCACTCAGATTCGACAGAGAAATTAAAACCTTTATGGACAAGCAAAAGCTAAGAGAATTCAGCACCACCAAACCAGCTTTACAGCAAATCCTAAAGGAACCTCTCTAGGCAGGAAACACAAGAGAAGGAAAAGATCTACAATAACAAAACCAAAACAATTAAGAAAATGGTAAATGGAACACAAATATCAATAACTACCTTAAATGTAAATGGATTAAATGCTCCAACCAAAAGACATAGACTGGCTGAATGGATACAAACACAAGACCTCTATATACGCTGTCTATAAGAGATCCAATTCAGAACTAGGGACACATACAGACTGAAAGTGGGGGGATGGAAAAAGATATTCCATTAGAATAGAAATCAAAAGAAAGCTGGAGTAGCATTCTCATATCAGGCAAAAGGGACTTTAAAATGAAGGCTATTACAAGGGACAAAGAAGGAAACTACATAATAATCAAAGATCAATCCAAGAAAAAGATATAAGAATTGTAAATATTTATGCACCCAATGTAGGAGCACCTCAATACATAAAGCAACTGCTAACAGCCATAAAAGGGTAAATTGACAGTAACACAATAATAATAGGGGCTTTTAACACCCCATTTTCACCAATGGACAGTTCATCCAAAAGGCAAATAAATGAGGAAACACAAACTTTAACTGACATACTAAACCAGGTGGACTTAATATATACAGGACATTCCATAAAAAAAAAAAAGCCAGAATACTCTCTCTTCTCAAGTGCTCATGGAACATTCTCCAGGATAGATCATATCTTGAGACACAAATCAAGCCTTGGTAAATTTAAGAAAATTGAAATCATATCAAGTATCTTTTCTGACCACAATGCTATGAGACTAGATATCAATTACAGGAAAAAAATCTGTGAAAAATACAAACACATGGAGGCTAAACAATACACTACTTAATAACCAAGATATCACTGAAGAAATCAAAGAGGAAATCAAAAAATACCTAGAAACATATGACAATGAAAACACGATGATGTAAAACCTATGAGATGCAGCAAAAGCAGTTCTAAGAGGGAAGTTTATAGCAATACAATCCTACCTCAAGAAACAAAAAGCACCTCAAATAAACAACCTAACCTTACACCTAAAGCAGTTAGAGAAAGAAGAATAAAGAAACTCAAAGTTAGCAGAAGGAAGGAAACCAAAGATCAGATAAGAAATAAATGAAAAAGAAATGAAGGAAACAATAGCTGAGATAAATAAAACTAAAACCTGGTTCTTTCAGAAGATAAACAAAATTGATAAACCACTAGCCAGACTCATCAAGAAAAAAGGAAGAAGAGAAATCAATAGAAGTAGAAATGGAAAAGGAGAAGTAACAACTGACACTGCAGAAATACAAATGATCATGAGATGTTAATACAAGCAACTATATGCCAATAAAATGGACAATCTGGAAGAAATGGACAAATTCTGGACGAAATGGACAAATTCTTAGAAAAGCACCACCTCCTGAGACTGAACCATGAAGAAATAGAAAATATAAATGGACCAATCACAAGCACTGAAATTGAAACTGTGATTAATAATCTTCCAACAGGGGCTTCCCTGATGGTGCAGTGGTTGAGAGTCTGCCTGCTGATGCAGGGGACACAGGTTCGTGCCCCGGTCCAGGAAGATCCCACATGCTGTGGAGCAGCTGGGCCCATGAGCCATGGCCACTGAGCCTGTGCATCCGGACCCTATGCTCTGCAACGGGAGAGGACACAACAGTGAGAGGCCTGCGTACCGCAAAAAAAAAAAAAAAAAAAAAATCTTCCAACAAACAAAAGCCCAGGACCAGATGGCTCCACAGGTGAATTCTATCAAACATTTAGAGAAGAGCTAACATCTATCCTTCTCAAACTCTTCCAAAATATAGCAGAGATAGGAAAACTCCCAAACTCATTCTATGAGGCCACCATCACCCTGATACTAAAACCAGACAAATATGTCAAAAAAGAAAACTACATACCAATATCACTGATGAGCATAGATGCAAAAATCCTCAACAAAATACTAACAAACAGAATCCAACAGCACGTTAAAAGGATCATACACAATAATCAGTTTGGGTTTATCCCAGGAATCTAAGGATTCTTCAATATATGCAACTCAAACAATGTGATAAACCATATTAACAAATTGAAGGAGAAAAACCATATGATCATCTCAATAGATGCAGAAAAAGCTTTTGACAAAATTTAACACCAATTTATGATAAAAACCCTCCAGAGTGCAGGCATAGAGGGAACTTACCTCAACATAGTAAAGGCCATATATGACAAACCCACAGCCACCAGTGTTCTCAACGGTGAAAAATTGAAACCATTTCTACTAAGATCAGGAACAACACAAGGTTGCCCACTCTCACCACTACTCTTCAAAGTAGTTTTGGAAGTTTTACCCACAGCAACCAGAGAAGAAAAAGAAATAAAAGGAATCCAAATTGGAAAAGAAGTAAAACTGTCACTGTTTGCACATGACATGATAAAGTACATAGAGAGTCCTAAAGATGCTACCAGAAAACTACTAGAGCTAATCAATGAATTTTGTAAAGTAGCAGCAAATAAAATTAATGCACAGAAATCTCTTGCATTCCTATACACTAATGATGAAAAATCTGAAAGAGAATTTAAGAAAGCACTCGCATTTACCATTGCAACATAAAGAATAAAATACCTAGGAATAAACTACCTAAGGAAACAAAAGACTTTTATGTAGAAAATTATAAGACACTGATGAAAGAAATTAAAGATGATACAAATAGATGGAGAGATATACCATATTCTTGGATTGGAATAATCAACATTGTGAAAATGACTATACTACCCAAAACAATATACAGATTCAGTGCAATCCCTATCAAACTACCACTGGCATTTTTCACAGAACTAGAACAAAAATTTCACAATTTGTATGGGAACACAAAAGAACCTGAATAGCCATAGCAATCTTGAAAAAGAAAAATGGAGCTGGAAGAATCAGGTTCCTTGACTTCAGACTATACTACAAAGCTACAGTAATCAAGAGAGTCTAGTACTGGCATAAAAACAGAAATATAGATCAATGGGACAGGATAGAAAACCCAGAGAAAAACCCACAAACATATGGTCACCTTATCTTTGATAAAGGAGGCAACAATATACAATGGAGAAAGACAGCCTCTTCAATAAATGGTGCTGGGAAAACAGAACAGCTATATGTAAAATAATAGAATTAGAACACTCCCTAACAACATACACAAAAATGAACTCAAAATGGATTAAAGATCTAAATGTAAGGCCAGACAGTCTAAAACTCTTAAAGGAAAACATAGGCAGAACACTCTATGACATAAATCACAGCATGATCCTTTTTGATCCACCTCATAGAGTAATGGAAATAAAAACAAAAGAAATAAATGGGGCCTAATGAAACTTAAAAGCTTGTAGAACCAAAGAAACCATAAACAAGACATAAAGACAACCCTCAGAATGGGAGAAAATATTTGCAAATGAAGCAACTGACAAAGGATTAATCTCCAAAATACACAGGCAGTCCATTCAGCTCAATATCAAAAAATCAAACAACCCAGTCCAAAAATGGGCAGAAGATCTAAATAGACATTTCTCCAAAGAAGATATACAGATTGCCAACAAACACATGAAAGGATGCTCAACATCACTAATCATTAGAGAAATGCAAATCAAAACTACAATGAGGTATCACCTCACACGAGTCAGAATGGCCATCATCAAAAAATACACAAACAGTAAATGCTGGAGAGGGTGTGGAGAAAAGGCAACTCTCTTGCACTGTTTGTGGGAATGTAAATTGATACAGCCACTATGGAGAGCAGTATGGAGGTTCCTTAGAAAACTAAAAATAGAAATACCATACGACCCAGCAATCCCACTACTGGGAATATACTCTGAGAAAAGCATAATTCAAGAAGAGTCATGTACCACATTGTTCATTGCAGCTCTATTTACAATAGCGAGGACATGGAATCAATCTAATTGTCAATCGACAGATGAATTGAAAAAGAAGATGTGGCATATATATACAATGGAATATTACTCAGTCATAAAAAATTGAAATTGAGTTATTTGTAGTGATGTGGATGGACATAGAGACTGTCATACAGAGTGAAGTAAGTCAGAAAGAGAAAAACAGATACCATATGCTAACACATATATATGGAATCTGAAGAAAAAAAAAAAGATTCTGAAGAACCTAGGGGCAGGAAAGAAATAAAGATACAGACATAATGAATGGACTTCAGGACATGGAGATGGGGAAGAGTAAGCTCGGATGAAGTGAGAGCATGGCATGGACGTATATACACTACCAAATGTAAAAAAGCTAGTGGGAAGCAGCCCCATGGCACAGGGAGATCAGCTCAATGCTTTGTGTTCACCTAGAGGATTGGGTTTGTGAGGGTGGGAGAGAGTCGCAATTGGAAGGAGATATGGGGATGTATGTATATGTATAGCTGATTCACTTTGTTATACAAAGGAAACTACACGCCATTGTAAAGCAATTATACTACCACAAAGGTGTTAAAAAATAACAAATAAATAAATAAAATAAAACACAGGGAAAACAATAAAATATGGAATGAGATAAAAAATGTCATTGGTAATCATAGAAAAAATTAGTTTTCTATAGGATGGGATGGGAAATTATATCAGATGAGTTACAAAGTGATTGTAGAAGGGGAAAAGTTTCAGTGATTAATGCCTATACTAAGTAGCTGTTTGTGAAAAAAAATGTGTAGAAAATATGGATAGTAGCTGGCATAAAATATGTGGTTAAAATTTACTCTCTCCTTTTTTTAAGGTAAGATTTCAAAAATTAAAATGTTTTTTTAAGATATTCTAGGAATGTCATCAAAAAGAGATATTGCATATAGAGAACAATGATGTAAGAGTTCACTTATGTAAGATAAGAGTCCATTCTTTTGCATGTGGATATCCAATTTTCCTTATATCAATTACTACAGAAACTATCCTTTCTCCATTGTGTATTCTTGGCACCCTTGTTCAAGATCTGTTGACTGTATATGTATAGGTTCTCTATTCTGTTCCATTGGACTACAGGTCTGTTTCTATGCAAGTACCATACTTTTTTGATTACTGTAGCTTTGTAATACATTTTGAAATCAGGAAGTGCAATGCCTTCATCTTTGTTCTTCTCTCTCAAGATTGCATTGTCTATGTTGGGTCTTTTCTAGTTCATATGAATTTTAGGATTTTTTTTATTTCTGTAAAATATGTCATTGGGATTTTAAAAGGGATTTCACTGAATCTACAGATAACTTTGTGTACTATGGATATTCTAACAATATTAATTCTTCCAATCCATAAATGTGGGTTTCTTTCCATTTATTTGTGTCTGATTTAAATTCTTTCATCAGTGTTTTATAATTTTCAGTGTACAAGTCTTTCACCTCCTAGGTTAAGTTTATTCTTTTTGATGCTATTGCATTGCTTATATATATATATTACTGTTATATTATTTTTATTGTTATTGTTTCTTAATTTCTCTTTCAGGTAGTTTGTTTTCAGTGTATAGAAACACAATTGATTTTTGTGTGTTGATTTTGTATCTTGCAAATTCGCTAAATGCCTTTATTCTAACAGTTTTTGTGGAATCTTTAGGGTTTTCTGGGCTTCTTGCTACATGGTGGCTTCAGGGAAGTCACATTGCTCCCCTGGTAGCTACTTTCCAATGAAGATTAAGGCAGAAGTTCCAGTAGTCTTACAAGCAACACCCATAATGAGCACAGTGTCACTTCCACTGCACATTATTATTCAAATTGTTCATCAGCCTGCCCAGCCCATGTAAAAATATACACGTTCATTTAATATATATGCAGATGTGTATATGTGTTTTTCACATGCATGTATGTACTCACACACTACATATATAATCAATTTAATTGCATTTTATGCACACTTATCTATGTCGTATTTTCATTTTACTCAAGAATACTTTGTGGAAATCCATCCACTTTCTGATATATTTATAATTAGTCATTTTTAAAGCTACATAATATTCCATATTTTGGATTGCCATAATATATTCAGACATAATCTTATATTGAACATTGGCTTTGCTCTAAGTTTTCCAATTGTGTTTGTGTGTTTTTTTTATCACTACAGATGATGTTACACCAAACATTCTTTACATAGGACTATCATACTTACTTTGTAGGTTGTCCTGTGGATAAGGCTCCTTGCCAAGGAAACGAGTGAGGGCTGAAACACAGCCCATGTTCTACTCTGTAAATCATGAGGTTGGCATCTGCTCTTGGGGGTGGGGAAGAGGGTAGGCATTATTTTCTGACAAAACTCATATTGCTAAAACAAATTGCTTCTATATAATGTGGTACGCAGAAATAATGGTCTTCCATCCCTGACCTCCCCCCCCCGCCCAAATCTAAAATGACCACATTCTAATACCTGGTACCTGTGAATATGTTACCTTACATTGCAAAAGCAACTTTGAAGATGGAGTTAAGGTTGTTAATCACCTGACCTTAAAATAGAGAGTTTATCTTCAATTATCCAGATTAGCCCAATGTAATCACAAGGGCCCTTGAAAGTAGAAGAGAGAGGCAGAAGAAGAATGAGAGGGAGACATAACTGTAGAAGAAATGAGCAGAGACGTAATGTTGCTGTCTTTGAAGAAGGAGGTAGGGGTCGACTAGACAAGGAATGAGAGAGCCCAGTAGGAGTTGGAAAAGTAAAGGAATGAATTCTTCTTTCAAGCCTCCAAAATGGAATGCAGTTCTACCCAAACACCTTGATTTTAACCCAGTGAGATCCATTTCAGATTTCTGACCTACTGAACTGTAAGATGATAAATTTGCGCTGTTTTAAGCTACAAAATTTGTGGTAATTTTGTATGGTATCAATAGAAAATCAATCCTATACATCTATACTTAATAGTGCTTTTATTTTTATGAGCCATATTCACAACAGTGGGATTGCCTGGCCAGAGTATTTTTAATTTATTGACTAATTACCTAGACTTTGATTCCAACAACTTTCAGGACTCCTGGCTGAAATATGTCCCTAAAGAACTGTGTTGAAAGAACTGAAAAACCATATGTCCTTCACTGACATTATAAAAGATGTTCCAGGAGATCTGAAGCTGATAGAGTATAATTGGAATGAGAAAACCCACTTCTGAGTCAGCATTCTCAGATAGCTGTTCACTGAACTGTGTTACGCATATGAGAATTCCTTGTTTTTCTAGAAAGAAAAAAATCACTGTCCTTGTATGTTACTTGAGAATGTTATAATTAACACATTTAAAAATAAAATTTTAAATAACATAGCTGTTTGTAACTGTTGACATGGTAGGAATTTTAAGAAATTTTACCTCAAATTTTATTTACTTTAAAATGTGAAAATATCTCAGTTACCAAAATATATGTACTATTGTATAATTTTATAGTGATGCTATTCTTAACAATGACCAGTGCTTACAAATGATTATCTCTATAGTATTTATTGTGTATTCCTAAAAGTAAAATATAAAATACATCTACTTTGTACAAATAAAAATTATATAATAAGTATAATTTGTGATGTGAAATTGACAAAGTATCATTTTTAACATTTGTGGATTTCATATGTGAGACAATTAAGAGAAACACTGAGAATCCTTCGTCATTGTGGCATTTTTTTTTCAGGCTCGAATGATGTGAAAGTTTTATTTTTATTTCACCTAAACATTTTGAGATTTACAAAACACAACTCATGTTTTTACCTGTATATTTATATCAAAGATGAGTACTCATAAGTGGATGCTTGTTTTGCAGCAATTAATGATGAAGCACTATGTTCTGCTTTCCTTCATAAATGTGTTTACTTGTACACAAAGAGCAATACTAATCTCTTTTGTAGTGTACTATTTTTCTATCCCAAGAGTAACTGATTGTTTCTTGGTTCACAGGTTTCTCCTCTCACTATGACAGTTTTAAAACATTGATGCATTGATGTGCTTAAGACAAACGTATGTGGGCTTCCCTGGTGGCGCAGTGGTTGAGAGTCCGCCTGCCGATGCAAAGGACACGGGTTCATGCCCCGGTCTGGGAAAATCCCACTTGCCGCGGAGTGGCTAGTCCCTTGAGCCATGGCCACTGAGCTTGCGCGTCCAGAGCCTGTGCTCTGCAACGGGAGAGGCCACAACAGTGAGAAGCCCCCATACCGCAAAAAAAAAAAAAAGGAAAAAAAAGATAAACGTATGCTATTTTTCTTATTTTTACATGTTTTCAGTGTTTAGGGTTTTTTTCCCTCCATGGATATGTGATTTTATGACTAGATAAGAAAATTATGTTCCCAAATTCATAAGCTACATGATTAATAAAGTTCTGAATGATGTTTTCATTTAAAACTTTGTCTTAGTTATTTCTTTAAGGTGCAAATAAATAACTGGGGAATATTTGATATTGATTTATATACTTTAATTTTGTGTCTTTAATTGTATGTATGGTGTCTGTCTCTGTTCAAGATGTTTATATGTGTGACTATAACTTGTTATTAGATAGTTAAACTTTTGAACACATCACTGAAATTAGTATTTGAACCATAAAATACCACAATATTTAGTTCTAAGATCCACTATGAGCTTCTTGAAATAACATGGGTACATAGTTTCTCTTCTTTTATTAATTCAGAATTCTCTCATTCTTAAATAAAGTTTACAGTTCTAAATCAAAATATTCAATTAAGTATGCAAACAAAATCTGAGATTCAAGTACTTTAGTCTCTTTCTTATGCCAGAGGTAAGGGCATGGTTACCATTCTCGTGTTTTAATTACTACTTAAGTACAAAAATTTTATTATTTAGGGTTAATGGTTTCACAGAATTAAATTAATATAGATTTTTCTTTATTTATATTTAAGCTACTTTGACATCAAGTCCAAATATATTTTTGCAAGGAGGAAAAAAAATCAAGGCTCAGCAAAATTTTTTGACTTGCCTAAGTTTAGTAAATAGAAACATTCACAAAGAATTGATTTACCTCTTTACTTTTACATGTGAACCTTAGGCAAATTTAATATAAGAAGTACTGAAAGAATAATGAGTTTAGAGAATTGTTATCCACTGTACAATGTGTGTGTATAGCATTTAAAATTGAATTTCATATGTACCCAACTTTTCAGGCACCCAACATTTTTTTTTGTTTCAGGTACAAGTCTTTCAATTAGATCCATTATTTTTTTAAACTAATTTTGTAGCTTATTGAAACATGAATATTATTTATTTATAATATTTGTGGAGAATTCTACAGAATGTGATAATGTCATTCTATTTTATTTTGATTTATTAACCTTTTGATGCATATGCTATGAACTTCTTATTTCTAAAGCTAGCAGTCTGCGAGTGTTTGTGTGTGTGTGTGTGTGTGTGTGTGTGTGTGTGTTTAGGAATGGCAGTGTGCATATATTACATGGGCAGCATTTGCATTTAGGTAACTCAGGCTAAAGAAAGCAGGATCATGAGTAAGCACACACTAATCCTTAATCAAAATTTTTATAAAGCTCAAAGCAAATATTTAGATGTCAGCCCCAAAGCACCCAGGACCATAAACCAAATCCTCCAGAATCCTAGCCTTAGAAAACAGATCTCATAGTCAGGAGAAATGGGAAACTCATTTAGGAATTAAATCACAATATATTTTCCAGTTCATAGCTTTCTAAACAAAACACAAAGTATCTCCAAATGTGGTTCACAGGCTAAAAAAGAGACAGAGGCAACAACCAACAAATTAGCTGTTATCTGGAGATAACAACACACTGTCTAATAATGAAAGATACACTGCTATATTAAATTTCCTAGTGTCCAGATACTGAAGGAAATATCTCCTAACAAGCACTCAACATTTAAGGGAATATTATTTCAAAGTTTCAAATTGTGAGAAATAATTAATATAATTATAATACTAAAATTCCAAGAACAACAATCACCACAAAACCTCAAAAACAATGTTAGCATATGGTCTTTGTTATTAACCAAGGATATTCATTTCAACTATTTATTAGTTTAAAGGCTATGTAAATTTTGAAACACAAAACATGCCCAAAATACTCAATTTGAATAAGATTAGTAAAATGCTTAACCTCTTTCAACCATATTTTGCTTATGCTCTAGCATCAAGGAAAAATATGATAGAGGAATATTACGCTGACCAGAGAGTCAGAAAAGGGGAAATTAATGGCAAACCAAGATCTGAAACATGCCATTCTTCAGAGAAAGAATCGAACACCCTTGACAATGCTTGATAGAGATTTTTTCTATGCACAGAGTCGCTGCACAGATAGACCTATTTTGCTGTTAGCTGCCTGATGCTTCAGAATGAAGAATGTGGCTGCAGGATGAAACAGCTAATTCTGGGAGAGTGGCCAGAGGGAAATCAAATTTCCCTCATGGGAATTGTTGGTAGTGCAGTCCTGGATATATAAAGAATTATTTAGGTAAAACTTCTCTTACAGCCAGTCTTTTGCCCTTACCCTATAAATTTAATTTTCTACATTAAACACATTTACACACTAAATAGTATTGTAAGTACATGTGTGGTTTTCTTCTAAGAAAAAGTAAGGAATATGCAATCTTATTAAGCTTCCAGGTTGCAAATTCTATCAGTGAAGAAAAGAAAAAGCACTTGTTAAAAATATGTGCTATTGTTTAAGATCTAAATAATGTGGATACTTAAAATACAAGTGCTTTTCTAATTGTTGACTTTGGCAAAATTCTCTCATTAACAAAAAAAATGTAGCATGGCCCCAGACAGAAAATTAAAATTTGTTTTTGAGCTTCAACCTCTAACTAGTGCCAAGATGCTGTTTGTGACACGGCACGTTCATATTAATAGTATGCAAGATACTTAATTTTGAAATAAGTGCTTACTGTCAGTGTATCAATGTGACATGTACAGGCTGCATGTACATTTGCAGCAAGAGAGAAAACTTATAAGCATTACAGTCTTTCCCTGAGAAATGAGTGCAGGACAATGCATATCTCTCTTGAGTAAAGCTTTGAGAAGTGGTAGAAGACTAATCTTCACTCATCTAATTGCCTAACAAGAGGACTTTTTGATATGTTACCTACATGTGAATATCTTTCCTAACTACTTTAGGCAGCATTTTGTTGCTTTACACAGTTCTCCAAGACAACACATGACTTGCTAAAGAGTGTCAGATTCTTGCCTGAAACAAGTTATAGCTATCATATTAAATAAATCACTGAACCATTGTGTTCTACAGGGAATGAAAAAAGTGATGCAATTCATGCAGGCCTGCTTCTACCTGAATCCAGGAATTGATGGTTTGATGTGTATTCTTTAGTTCAAACAGAAATAAAAATCTTAAGAGGAAGTTTATAGTCACTGATATAAATAAAGGAATTATTTCTCTTATCAGTACATTTAAAGCATACCATAATGAAATATAAACACATGAAGGAGTTAAAGGCTTGCAGATGACCAAATTACAGCCATATTCCATGGTAGCTTAGCTTCTGTGTTCTGCAAATGTGGAAGTAGTAATAGCACATGAACTTTAACAGAAATATTTCCCATAGACATAACACAGACAGAAGTTAAATATTGTCTCCTGCCATGCAACTGACTACATTATGGGCTTGTTTTAAATAAAAAGAAATTCATTATGAATGTTTGTCACTTTTAATTCAGCAACTATGAACAACTGTAAACAATTCTGTTTAAAAAACAAGTTTCAAAATCTGTCTGTATGATAACACACAAAATTGCTTGGGACATAAATTAAAGAGAGCAAGTATGTCCCATCAGCATACAGTAAAAAATGTAATAATGACAATGGCTAATTTTTTTAAAGTCAGAGATTCATGCACTAATTCAAAGTTTTAAATTTGCTAATTTTTCATAGTATCATCTTGAATTACCATACACCATACACTTTCTACTGAAGTATTTGATTTATGCCTAACTAATTTCATAATTTATTAAAAATTAATGTAATAAATCTAGATGATAATTTATAAGCACATTTATATATATTAATTTTTTGATTTTCATCTTCACAATAGCCATGTGACAAAATCATGTATGTGAATTTGATCATGGAAACTGAACTCTGAGGCTTGAACTGTTCCATCTTTATACCCATCAACAATCTCTCTCTTCCTTATCTCTCTTTCTCTATGTCAGTCACACACACACACACACACACACACACACACACACACACATTTGTGCAGAATAGATAATAATGAAAAAATCTTCCAAGTTTAAAAAGCAACCATCTATTTCCACACACACTCTTGTAAAGTTTTTTAATCCAAATTTTGGTAGCTTCTAAAACAATTTATGGAATCAAAGAATAGTTACAAGCCCACACCAGGTGCTAACTAGGCAGAAATGGAAGGATTTAAAGCAAATGATAAGAAAACAGCACAACTACAAGCTCCCAATTTGCAGTGGAATGATGGTCTAGGACCAGCATAATGAACAGGGTCCTGCTCCTTAGCGATTCAGGAGCCAACTTTGGAGGGCCATGTCCCTTCTTTCTGGATCTCAAAGGCAAAGAGCTTGAGCCTTTTAACTAAGTCATATATTTATAGTTGAGAAATATTTGAAATATTACAGGGTGGTCCTTGGAAATCTCTAGATACACTTTTTCCTTTGGTTCTGTCTAAAAATTAGACTTTCCTTTAAATACCTGCTGGTATAATTTACTGATGTCATGAGCAAAATTTGATGAAAACTATCTCCATTCTACTCCCTCATTTTAAGTGTTTCTCAGAAAACTTTCATCATTAGTATTAAAATTTACTCCATATTATATAATATGTTTGCTCTAAGTGTAATAAGAAGCACTATGATTATATAATGAATTTTTGTTCTTTTTGAAAGTTATCATGGCATAAATTCTAATAAAGCAAAAGTTGATTTTTAACTCAGAGAAACCTGTTTGTTCTCTGATTATTGTGTATTGTATGAATAAGTATAACTTCTGACAAAGTAAAATTTCTTCATTTGTAAGGTGAGCAAGAGTATTGAGTGCCAAATATCTCTTAAAACTACTAATATGTGATTAAGCAAGAGTTTTATCTAGAAACCTATGTAGATACTTCAAATATTTGTGGTGTCCTACAATTAAGCAGTCATTCTACACTTTAGGATTTACATGCTGATTAATATGGAAACTTTATTAATGAAATTAAATTTTGGAATATGAAGGTTATTTATGTGTAAGAGACAGCATCCTGTCCCCTAGAATTCATTTATCCTCTCTTTGATTTGGTAATAGACACCCTCTGCCTTTGAGTGTCAGCTGGATACTTGATGGTCCAGCTAGAGTGTACATTTTCCAGCCTCCCTTTCATTAGCTGTATCCTTATGGATAAGTTTCGAAGAGTGGAATGTGAGCAGAAATAATGTGTATTAATTTCATATTTAATTAATAAAACTGATTATGTTCAACTTTTTCCTCTTTTCTACTACAGGAAGTAGCAATAATTGGAGTAGCCACCTTAAGTTCAGACATGGAAGCCACGTGATGAAAATAAAGGACATTCTGCTAACCTGGATGCCTGAATGACCATGTGAATAAAAGTCACAAATCCACCCAGGACCACTTACTTACCTCTGGACTCTTGAGGGAGAAATACAATTCTGTCTTGTTTAATCTCATTATTATTGGATCTCTTTGTAATGGCAGCCTTACTAACCATACATTGTCCCAGATTTATTTACTAAAAGCACATTTTCTAAAGTCTTTTGAAGTCAGAATATTCACCATCATCATCAACACTCATTATTTAGATATGCAAACATAACAAGTTGAAACAAGACTATGAGTAGATTACTGTGCATATAGCAAAGACATGTAGCACTAACTTATCAAATATTTTATAAACATTAAAATATTTATAAAATGATCTTTAATAATATCTTGTGTATGCTATTTATAATTAAAATTCCCTTCAAATGCAATTCTTAATGAAATCTGACATTTTAACAACAGACTAAATGCCTATTCAGGAGATTAACTATGTATCTCAGACCATAATGAACTTTTAATAAAATTATGTCTGTAGTAAGGCAGAATGATATTGCCAACAGAATTCATATGGAGATGTGTAGAAGAGCTAACAAGTAATATTTATGGAATACCAGCTTTGTACCAAACATCCTTCATATGATATTTTATTTAATTCTCAAAACAAAATCCTCATAAGGTTTTTATTATCATGGATGCTTTGCTTCTAAGGAACTCTCAGATGTAGATGGCTGCCTCTCTCCCAACCTTTATCAGTTATCATTGTCCCAAAGCCTGCTCTTAGAGTAGAATATCTCAAATGGTTACAGCTTGAGCAGCCCCTTAACCTATGCCTTCTCTTCTTCTTAAGTAAAGGGTGTAATTCAATTGGAGGTTGAGGGAGACAATTTTTTCATCTACTCAATGTTTCTGCATTATCAGTTGCAGGATAGTGTAACAAAAGTGCTGACTTCAGGACTACCTGTATTATAAGGAAACAACTTTCTTGATGGTGAATATACTAGGTACATGCTTGACTCTCCTACTCTCCTTTTGACTTTATTCAGATCATGACCAATAGTGACAGAGCTCAGCTTGGGGAGTGAAGGAAAAGTAAGTATTATTTCTTAACAGTAATCATGTTATCTATGAATAAGTATATTTGACAAGCACTCAATCACTGACTCTTGGAGGAGGAAAAGGGTGAACTTATTACAAAGGGTTGGGTAAGTCATTAAACTTACCTTCACAGCAGATATAATCTTCCCCTAAAGCCATGGTCTTAGGGTAGGTAAATATAGTAGCTATTAGGGAGAAAAGTCAGTTAAGTTCATTTTTATGAAGTCTGAGGAAATTTCTATAACAAAAGAATAATTATCTCTTTTTTCACAACTTAAGTCCTAGTAGCTCACTCCTGAGCAAAAGGGAAAAGTCGCAGTGAATATAGATTATCTAGTAAATCCATGAAAATTGCTTCTGAATTTTTTTTTTGATATTGCAATATCAAACAATTGAATCCAAGTCATTCAAAATGTGAAAAGATTTTCTGTAAACATTACCAAACAATCCCTTAGATCACTTTCTTAGAAAAAGAACACACATAGAGGGGTGTCACTGTCATTTTAGCTGAATGTAAAGATTGTACAAATTAACTTTTAAATTAGTTAATTTAATAATATTGTTTTGCTATCTCTCATAAACCAGTGTATTGTTGAGATTATAATTGCAGGAATATGATTCAATGGTTCATTTTGGATCATTGCTATACTGTGGTATTTTTCACAGAACTAGAACAAAAAATTTCACAATTTGTATGGAAACACAAAAGACCCCAAATAGCCAAAGCAATCTTGAGAATGAAAAACGTAGATGGAGGAATCAGGCTCCCTGACTTCAGACTATACTACAAAGCTACAGTAATCAAGACAGTATGGTACTGGCACAAAAACAGAAATATAAATCAATGCAACAGGATAGAAAGCCCAGAGATAAACCCATGCACATATGGTCACCTTATTTTTGATAAATGAGGCAGGAATGTACAGGGGAGAAAGGACAGCCTCTTCAATAAGTGGTGCCAGGAAAACTGGACAGGCATATGTAAAAGTAAGAGATTAGAACACTCCCTAATACCATACACAAAAATAAGCTCAAAATGGATTAAAGACCTAAATGTAAGGCCAGAAACTATCAAACTCTTAGAGGAAAACATAGGCAGAACACTCTATGACATAAATCACAGCAAGATCCTTTTTGACCCACCTCCTAGAGAAATGGAAATAAAAACAAAAATAAACAAACTGGATCTAATGAAGCTCCAAAGATTTGCACAGCAAAGGAAACCATAAACAAGACCAAAAGACAACCCTCAGAATGGGAGAAAATATTTGCAAATGAAACAACTGACAAAGGATTAATCTACAAAATGTACAAGCAGCTCATGTAGTGCAATAACAAAAAACAAACAACCCAATCCAAAAATGGGCAGAAGTCCTAAATAGACATTTCTCCAAAGAAGATATACAGACTGCCAACAAACACATGAAGGAATGCTCAACATCATTAATCAGAGAAATGCAAATCAAAACTACAATGAGATATCATCTCACACCGGTCAGAATGGCCATCATCAAAAAATCTAGAAAAAATAAATGCTGGAGAGGATGTTAAGAAAAGGGAACACTCTTGCACTGCTGGTGGGAATGTGACTTGGTACAGCCACTATGGAGAACAGTATGGAGGCTCCTTAAAAAACTACAAATAGAACTACCATATGAACCAGCAATCCCACTACTGGGCATATACCCTGAGAAAATCATAATTCAAAAAGAGTCATGTACCAAAATGTTCATTGCAGTCCTATTTACAATAGCCAGTATATGGAAACAACCTAATTGTCCATCACCAGATGAATGGATAAAGAAGATATGGCACATATATACAACGAGATATTACTCAGACATAAAAAGAAATGAAATTGAGTTATTTGTAGTGAGGTGGATGGACCTAGAGTTTGTCATACAGAGTGAAGTAAGTGAGAAAGAGAAAGACAAATACCATATGCTAACACATATATATGGAATCTAAGAAAAAAGTATATCATGAAGAACCTAGGGGTAAGACGGGAATAAAGACACAGACTTACTAGACAATGGACTTGAGGATATGGGGAGGGGAAAGGGTAAGCTGTGACAAAGTGAGAGAGTGGCATGGACATATATACACTACCAAAGGTAAAATAGATAGCTAGTGGGAAGCAGCCGCATAGCACAGGGAGATCAGCTCGGTGCTTTGGGACCACCTAGAGGGGTGGGATAGGGAGGGTTGGAGGGAGGGTGACACAATAGGGAAGAGATATGGGAACATATGATTATGTATAACTGATTCACTTTGTTATAAAGCAGAAACTAACACACCATTGTAAAGCAATTATACTCCAATAAAGATGTAAAAAAAAAATAGCTTAACTATACATGTGTATGCATGTCGGGTGTTTATATATCACAAACACACAAAGAGACACAGTGAGAAAGGGGAGTTTTTGTTTTTGTTTTTACTTTTAACTTTTAAAGGTCATAAATCTCAACATCTACTTGTGAGTTAGAGGCTTGATATTTTGAAACTAACTTTTACAAATAATGTGTAATGGTTTCCTTGGGTTCATGGTTAACATTTAAGTAACATTTCCATGCATTTTATTGGTACTCATATCAGATGTTTACTTCAAACATTTAAACCAGAATTCTTGTTTAGAGGAACAAAATTATTGCATTAAATAATACTTAATATATTTTTCTCATACTTATTTTTAAGAAATAAATAAAATATTGTATGCCACTAAAAGGATCAAGAAAATGAATACAATCCATGTTTTACTGTATTGAGAGGTTTATATTTCCAACAGTAAAATGAGAATTTCTGTTATATTTGGTGAAAACTGTAGAGCCAGTAATATTTTGCTTTTACAATCTGAAAACACACTGATTATTTTTTAAAAGAGATATTTTGTACGTGAAATTTAATTCCCTTGGCTCTTTACCAGTTGCACTGATGATAACAGTACATAGTGTTTCGCTAAAATTGAGACTTCATGAAAAATGCAAGAACTCTATGCATAAGTCACTTTTTATCCATACACAGATTTTGATGGCAATCACCTTATTTTGTGATCATTGGGGTAAGTATAATTATATTTTGCACAGGTTTAACAACAGTTGATCCTTATACATCAGAAAATGAAAAAATAGAAAATTAGCATCTTTTATCACATATCTTTTGAAGATGAGTAAATTTTTTTTTTTGGCATTTCTGTGGTCCTTGAAATTCTACAGTGCTTGAGAAAAGCACAGCTAGATAGAATTCTAAGTGTGTGGTACCCAATTCCAACCTTGACCTTACAATAACTAGGGACATATAGTTAGTGAATAAATTATTATTTTTTCACAAAAGCAAATATTTTGAGATCTGAAATACCTGGGCGTAGCTGCAAAGGTGTACAATTAGATGTTTTTAAATTATAAAAGCACTGCTAACAGATCTGACATCTCCTAACAATTCTTATTATGCTGTTATCATCCAGTTCTCTATCATTCTTCTTATTTCTTGCTACAATAGATCAGAAATATGGATTTCTAATTTTATTCTAATGGCAATGTTAAAACAACATTTTCAGACTTGTGAGTGATAAAATAGGATTTAAATTTTAGAAGACTCTCTCTGCTTGCATGTTAGAAAATTGACTGTAGTTGGAGAAAATAATGAGGAAAATCAATTGAGAGGAAATTCAGTAGTCAAATGGTAGGAAAGATGGTGATATGGACTAGAGTCATAGCAGGAAACCAAGAAGTAAAAAAAATACTTAAGGTACATTTGGAACAAAGATGAAAATATATGGTGATGAATATGGTTTAAGGGAAAGAGAAGAATGAAGGATGATTCCTATGATGTTTTTGGTTAGGAAAACTAGACAGATTATGGGCTTATTTTCTAAATGAGGAAGACTCAGGAAAAAACATTTAGGAGAGGAAGCATATGAACCCAACAATTCTGTTTTAGACAAGATCAAATTGAGATGATAATTAAATATTCACTTAAGGTATAACTGAAACAATTGAATATAGAAGTCCAGCCCTCAAATAGGAGGGCAGGGCTAGGGAGACACACTAAAAGGTCAACATTATACGGGAGATATTAGGCTTGTTGATTTGACTGAAAAAAATTTATGGTAATAATGTAAATAGAGGGAAAAAAATCAGAGGAGTAAGTTATGGGGATACAAACATTTTAGGGATCATATAAAAGGGCATTTGTATAAAAACAGACAAAAAGTGTGAGGTGTCATGAAAGTCAAAAAAGAAAAGAAAAGTCAAAAAAGAATAAAATTAGAAAAGGAAATCTACTGTGTGGAATAAAGTGAATGGTTGAGTAAAATGAGGATACAGTGGCATCCATGGAAAAGGCAAATGGAGGTCATTGTTGATCTTAACAAGAGCAAATTCACCTAGGTGAAGGTTTTTAGGGGATATAAGCCTGACAGAAGTGGTTTTAATAAGTGAAAGATGAGAAAGAAAAATAAATGAAGTGAGGAGTATTATAGAATTATATATAATGTTTTTTTAATGAAGGATGATAACAGTACATTTTTGTGAAGAAATGTAAGTCTACAAATAGCAGGTGTATTTTTCAGTCACTCTTTTACTTGGTGGTTGACAATGATGCTTTTACTATTTCTGATTTTCCCATTGTGTATGACGAGTAATCATCAGCTAAATAGTGGGAGAGGGCAGAAGGAGATCTGGGTAAAGAAGAAAAACATAAGATAATTTTCTCAGAGAGTAGGGAAATTATATTGGAAAATATATGGGACTGACAGGTAATATAATATGACAATGTAAGTCCTGTAATCATAACTTTAAATTAATCTACCTAACTAACAGAGGAAATTTTCTGAGATGGATTTCAGAAGAAATCCTCCCAAATGCATGATCAGTCAGATCTACCACTCTTAGCTTTGACAATTCTATGAGAAAACTGACCATTTCTACAGCCTTTAATTACTTCATCAGGTATTTGTAGACAAGCTAATGGATAAACAATAACTTTACTTTTTAAAGCTGCATCAGAGTTTAATATTATAAAGACATTTTAAGCAATAATGAGACATGGGCTTAAATTCATGTTAGTCAAATGGTCAAAAATCATATGAAAAGATACTCCACATTAGCAGTTGTCAGAGAACTATAAGTTAATAACTCAAGGCAATACCACTATATACCCACCAAATGGCTAAAAAGAAAAAGACAGAAAAACAACTATTTTGGTGAGCATATGGATCAATTGAAACTTAGAAACATTACAGGTGGGAATGTAAAATGGTAGTATCACAATGGAAAACTATTTCAGCTAAGATTTTTGGTAGTAGTCTTACTTAACACATCCCAATTTCAAAAGTATTGTTACTGTTAAACATGCAATTTAAGATTGAGAAAATAAGTTAAAATAAATTATATTTGCTGTTATGCGTAAACCAGCCATATCTGGAGAAGCTATCAAGCTCATAATGCTTTTTTTGGTTTTCTAGCAATAGATCTTTACCTAGATACACACAGTTAATTATGGGCTACCAGCAGTTATTTGATTCCATGTACTTGTCCTATTCGCCAGATTTGATTGGATTCCAACAGGGAATCAAACAATTTGTTAATTATGACTTTGGAATTGGAACTAAAAACATCCTGTCCCAGTCTGACTAATATTTAAACAGAGGATATACATTTTTACTTTAAGACATACAGACTAGGAAGGAGAAAATGAAGTTCTGCAATGAGGGAAAAAATCCAAACCAAAACAATGAAAAAAATGCACAGATGTGAGATGCAATGTGATACTGCTTGTACTGAAGCCATTTCATTTCCCAATTTTTAGTCCATTTATTGTTGTCTGCAAACAAAAGATTATTAATAAATGTACATGAGCAGAAATGGGGAAGTCTGAGTATGAGACACTTAAGGTTCATGGAAAGGAAGAGAAATCACTCCATGTATGTGAAGCAGAAATGTGTGTAACAATGTGGATTTAGATACTTACAGATTTATTGGATGGGCTGCAGTCTGCAGACATTGCAGAACTATTGTATTCAGGGAAATATGACAAAGTTCTAATCTTAAGGTCAGGAATCTCCTGCTGTTGCTGCTGCTGCAGCTATGATTATATTACATAACCACAAACTGATAAGTAGATATAAAAGTGTTGAGTCTGGCCACTGAAACTGCTGGTTAGCACCCATATGTTTTTGTCCTTGCTTGATAACGTCAAAACAGATGGCCTCAACCTCAACTTTGCATTCCAAAACCCACGTGTGTGTATCTTATGAGAGAAAAGAAATGTATATACAGAACCGCTATTGCAGAGATTAAAATACGTGATTTTAGGTGTCAAACTATAGTAATAACAGTAGGATCAGATGGATATTAATAAACCAATTCATAACGTGTATCACATATGTGATTAAGGGAGTCATATTCACTGTAGAAAGTCCTACCTGTCTTCTGAGAATTTGGACAGTCACTACGAAAATTAAAAATTGAAATTTTTTCTATGTTAGGCAAAATGGCAAATAAATGTAATTTTTTACACCATTGATATTTTTTCTCTTTATAAATATTCTGTTTACACATTCCTCAAATATTTAATGAGAATATACTGAGTACCAAATACTTCCTAAGTGCTGAACAATCAGCATTAAAAAAAAAGACCAAAAAAAAAAAAAAAAGAAAGAAAGAATCTCTACTGTCTTAGTTTGCATAATCTAATTGGACAGGGGTATATGTTAATCCAATGCTCCAGGAAATATGATTAAAAATAAAAGAAAATGCCAGACAGGAATTGTACATCGTGTAGTTATTATAAGGTCTTATAATAAAATACTCTGTTTCAGGGAGGACTTTCTTGAAGAAATAACAATTTAGCAGAGCTCTAAAAAAAGAAAATGAATGAATACAGGTCTAAGCTTAGGAAATAGTATGTGCAAAGACCCCAAGTTTTTGGAACCAGTTGTGCAAAGGAGCACACTCAGACTTACTCAGGTAAGCTAATTGTGTGACTCTTTTCCCAACTCTATATTTCTTTTATAACTTTTTCCAGCTTCTTTGGGATATAATTGACAAATAACACTCTGTAAGTTTAAGGTATACAATAAAATGATTTGCAATATTATATATTGCAAAATGATCACCATAATAATGTTAATTAACACATCTTTCACCTCACATAGTTACAATTTTTTGTGTGTATGTAATGAGAACTTTTAAGATCTACTTTCTCAGTAACTTTAAAACATACAATACAGTATTGCAAACTATAGTCACCATGCTGTACATTACAGCTCCAGAAATTACTCTTCTTACAAATTGAAGTTTATACCCTTTGACTACCTTTACACATTTCCTCCACAACGTCCCTATCTGTGACCTCCCTATCTGTAACTACTAATCTTCTCTCTCTTTCTGTGAGTTGGTCTTTTTAGATTCCATAAATATAAGTGAGATCACACATCTCTTTCTCTGTCTGACTTATTACAATTAGCATAATGCCCACAAGATTCATCCATGTTGTAGTAAATGGCAGAAGTTCCTTATTTTTATGGCTGAATAAAATACCATTCTATATATATACAACACATTTTCTTTATTGATTCCTTGAATCGACAGGGTTTTTTTTCATATTTTGTTTATTATAAATAATGCTGCAATGAACATGGTGTTGCAGATATCTCTTTGACAGTACATGTATGGATTTATTTCTGGGTATAAGTCCTGTAGACTTTCTTCAATACTTTTCATTATTTTTTTTCTTTTACCCTCTGACTAGATAATTCCAAATACCCTTTCCTCTAATTCATTCATCCTTTCTTCTGATTGGTCAAGTCTGTTGTTGAAGCTCCCTACTGAAAATCTAAATTTGTTGATGTCATGTTAGCTGGATACCAGTCATGGTGAAAATATTTACACCACAGAAATTATCAAACACTACAAATCATTATTTTATTTACCCCAGAAAACTGGTGTTAGCCATTTTCCAACACACCACTAGTATGAACATCAGAAATAAAAAGCAATAATAGTATGAAATAAAGCTAGGGATGTAGGCAAGTGTTCAGAGCAATAGCCCTTACACGGGAGTTTTAGGCATTATCTTAACAAAAATAGAAAGACTCTGATTGCAATTCAATTGGCATATGGCATTACCAATTTGCAATTTGAAAATACCACACTAGTTGAAATAGGAAGAATGAATTGCATTGAGAAACTAAAACCTGCAGAGAAATCCGTTGAGGGGCCTAGAGTAGTCCATGAGAATAAGAATATTAATTTAGGCTAGACTGATGGCAATGAAGATACAACAAAGTGAATAGTTATAATAGCTATGTAGGTGGTAACATAGCCTAAAATCATAATGGATTGGATAAGGGAGTGAAAGGAACTGTGATGTAATGGGTAACTTATTTCACAATTTGACAGATGGTAGTGATATACAATGAAAATGAAAGAGTGTAGAAAAGTGACCAATTTGAGAGAAGGGGGAGTAGGGGTGTTTATTTATTTATTTTTAAATTAATTTTTTTTGGAATATAGTTGCTTTACAATGTGGTTTAGTTTCTTGCTGTATAGCAAAGTGAATCAGTCTTAGGTGTATATATATATATATATCTCCATTCTTTTTAGATTTCTTTCCCATTTAGGAAACAACAGAGCACTGAGTAGAGTTCCCTGTGCTATACAGTAGGTTCTCATTAGCTATCTATTTTATTTATTTTATTTATTTATATTTTTTTTGCGGCACACAGGCCTCTCACTGTTGTGGCCTCTCCCGTTGCGGAGCACAGACTCCGGACGCACAGGCTCAGTGGCCATGGCTCATGGGCCAAGCCACTCCCGTGGCATGTGGGATCTTCCCGGATCGGGGCACGAACCCGTGTCCCCTGCATCAGCAGGCAGACTCTCAACCACTGCGCCACCAGGGAAGCCCGCTATCTATTCTATAAATAGTAGTGTATATATGTCAGTCCCAATCTCCCCATTCATCCCCACGACCACCTTGGTAACCATAAGTTTGTTCTGTACATCTGTGACTCTATTTCTGCTTTGCAAATAAGTTAATCTCTACCATTTTTCTAGATTCCACATATAAGTGATATTATACAATATTTGTTTTTCTATTTCTGACGTACTTCAGTCTGTATGAGAATTTCTAGGTCAATCCAAGACTCTGCAAAAGACAATATTTCATTCCTTTTTTATGGCTGAATAATATTCCATTGTATATATATACCACATCTTCTTTATCCATTCCTTTGTTGATGGACATTTAGGTTGCTTCCATGTCCTGGCTATTGTAAATAGTGCTGCAATGAATATTGGGGTACATGCATCCTTTTGAATTCTGTTTTTCTCCACATATATGTCTAGGGGAGGGATTGCTGGGCCATATGGTAGCTCTATTTTTAGTTTATTAAGAAAACTTCATACTGTTCTCCATAGTGGTTGTATCAATTTACATTCCCACCAACAGTGTAGGAGGGTTCCATTTTCTGCACATCCTCTCCAGCATTTATTGTTTGTATATATATTTTTTATTATGGTTACTCTCACCAGTGCGAGGTGATATCTCATTCTAGCTTTGATCTGCATTTCTCTAATAATTAGTGATGTTGAGCATATTTTCATGTTTTTGTTGACCATCTGTATGTCTTCTTTGGAGAAATGTCTGTTTAGGTCTTCTGCCCATTATTTTTTGATTGGGTTGTTTGTTTATTTGATATTGAGCTGCATGAGATATTTGTATATTTTAGAGATTAATCCCTTGTCAATTATTTCATTTGCAAATATTTTCTCCCATTGTGAGGGTTGTCTTTTTGTTCTGTTTATGGTTTCTTTTGCTGTGCAAAAGCTTTTAAGTTTAATTAGGTCTAATTTGCTTATTTTTGTTTTTATTTTCATTACTCTAGGTGGTAGGTTGAAACAGATGATGCTGTGATTTATGGCAAAGAGTGTTCTGCCTATATTTTCCTCTAAGAGTTTTATAGTATCCAGCTTTACATTTAGGTCTTTATTCCGTTCTGAATTTATTTTTGTGTATAATGTTAGGGAGTGTTCTAATTTCATTCTGTTACATGAAGCTGTCCAGTTTTCCCAGAACCACTTACTGAAGAGACTGTCTTTTATCCATTGTATATCCTTGCTTACTTTGTCATATATTAGGTGGCCATAGGTGCATAGATTTATCTCTGGGCTTTCTATCCTATTCCATTGATCTATATTTCTACTTTTGTGCCAGTACGATACTGTTTTGATTATTGTAACTTTTTAGTGTAGTCTAAAGTCAGGGAGCCTGATTTCTCCACCTCCGTTTTGGTTTCTCAAGATTGCTTTTGCTATTCAGGGTCTTTTGTGTTTCCATACATAATGTACAATTTTTTGTTCTAATTCTTTGAAAAATGATCCTGGCAATTAGATGGGTATTGCATTGAATCTGTAGATTGCTTTGGGTAGTACAGACATTTTCACAATATTGATTCTTCCAATACAAGAACATGGTATATCTCTCAATCTGTTTGTGCCATCTTTGATTTCTTTCATCAGTATCTTATTGTTTTCTGAGTATAGGTTTTGGCCTCGTTAGGTAGGTTTATTCCTAGGTATTTTATTCCTTTTGATATGATGGTAAATGAGATTGTTTCCTTAATCTCTTTTTCTGATTTTTCATTGTTAGTGTATAGAAATGCAAGAAATTTCTGTGCTTAATTTTGTATCTTGTGTCTTTACTAAATTCACTGATGAACTCTAGTAGTTTTCTGGTAGCACCTTTAGGATTTTCTGTGTATAGTATCATGTCATCTGAAAACAGTGACAGTTTACTTCTTTTTTTCCAATTTGGCCTCTTTTTACTTCTTTTTCTTCTCTGATTGCCATGGCTAGGATTTCCAAAACTATGTTGAATAAAAGTGCAGACAATGGATAGTTTTGTCTTGTTCCTGATCTTAGAGGAAATGCTTTTAGCTTTCAATCATTGAGTATGATGTTAACTGTAGGATTCTCATATATGGCCTTTATAATGTTGAGGTAGTTTCCCCCTAGTCCTACTTTCTGGAGAGTTTTTATCATAAATAGGTGTTGAACTTTGTTATAAACTTCTTCTGCATCTTTTGAGATGATAGTATGGTTTTTATTCTTTAATTTGTTAAATTGGTGTATCACATTGATTGAAGAATCCTTACATCACCATGATAAAACCAACCTGATCATGGTGTATGATCCTTTTAATGTGCTGTTCGATTCAGTTTGCTAGTATTTTGTTGAGGATTTCTGTGTCTATGTTCATCAGTGATACTGACCTGAAATTTTCCTTTTTTGTTTGATATCTTTGTCTGGTTTGGGTATCAGGGTGATGTGGGCCTCTTAGAATGACCTTTTCTGCAGTTTTTTGGAAGAGTTTCAGAAGTGTAGGTGTTGACTCTTCTCTAAATGTTTTATAGAATTTGCCCATGAAACCATCTGGCCTTGGAGTTTTGTTTCTTGGAAGATTTTTAATCACAATTTCAATTTTGGTACTTGTGATTGGTCTGTTCATATATTCTATTTCTTCTTGGTTCAGTCTGGGAAGGTTGTACCTTTCTAAGAACTTGTCAATTTCTTCTAGGTGGTCCATCTTACTGGTGTATTGTTGCTTATTGTAATCTCTTATGATCCTTTATATTTCTGTGATGTCCACTGCAACTTCTCCTTTTTCATTTCTAATTTTATTGATTTGAATCCCCTCCCTTTTGTTCTTGCTGAGTCTGGCTAAAAGTTTATCAATTTTGTTTATTTTCTGAAAGAATGAGCTGCTTTTAGTTTAATTTACTTTTGCTGCTGTTTTCCTTGTCTCTATTTCATTTATCTCTCCTCTGATCTTTATGATGTCTTTCCTTCTACTAACTTTGGGCTTTGTTTGTTCTTTATCTAATTGCTTTAGGTGTTTATTTGAGATTTTTCCTGTTTCTTGAGATAAGATTGCATTGCTATATATTTCTCTCTTAGAACTGCTTTTGCTGTGTCCCATAGGTTTTAAATTGTTGTGTTTTTGTTGTCTTTGTCTCTAGGCATTCTTTTTCCTCTTTGATTTCTTCAATGATCCATTGATTATTTAGTATACACTGTTTAAACACAGTATGTTTGTGTTTTTTACAGTATTTTTTCCTGTAACTGATTTCTAATCTCATAGTTTTGTGGGTGGAAAAGATGCTTGATATGACTTTGATTTTCTTAAATTTACATCTGTGGAGAATGTTCTGTGTGCACTTGAGAAGAAAGCGTATTCTGCTGCTTTTGAATGGAATGTCTTATAAATATCAACTAAATCTACCTAGTCTAATATGTCAGTTAAGGCTTGTGATCCCTTATTAATTTTCTGTATTGATGATCAATCCCATGCTGTAAGTAGGGTGTTAAAGTCTCCCACTATTATTGTGTTACTGTCAATTTCCCCTTTTATGGCTGTTAGCATTTGCCTTATATATTTAAATGTAGTGTATGTTGGGTGCATACATATTTACGATTGTTATGCCTTCTTCTTGGATTGATCCCTTGATCATTATGTAGTGTCTTTCCTTGTCTCTTGTAACAGTCTTTATTTTAAATTTATTTCATCTGCTATTAGTATTGCTACTTCAGCTTTCTTTTCATTTCCATTTGTATGGAATATCTTTTTCTATACACTCACTTTCAGTCTGTATGCGTCCCTAGGTCAAAATTGGGTCTCTTGTAGGCAGCATATATACTGGTTTTCATTTTGTATCCATTCAGCCAGTAAGTGTCTTTTGGTTGGAACATTTAATCAATTTACATTTAAGATAATTATCAGTATGTATGTTCCTATTGCCATTTTCTTAATTGTTTTGTGTTTGTTTTTGTAGGTCATTTTTTTCCCTTGTGTTTCCCTCTTAGAGAAGTTCCTTTAGCATTTGTTGTAAAGCTGGTGTGGTGGTGCTGAATTCTCTTAGCTTTTGCTTGTCAGTAAAGCTCTTGATTTCTCTGTGGAATCTGAATGAGATTATTGCTGGGTAGAGTAATCTTGGTTGTAGGTTTTTCCCTTTCATCACTTTCAATATATCATGCCACTCCTTTCTGGTCTGCAGAGTTTATGCTGAGAAATCAGCTGTCAACCTTATGGGGATTCCCTTGTGTGTTACCTATTGCTTTTCCCTTGCTGATTTTAATATTTTTCTTTGTATTTAATTTTTTCAGTTTGATTAATATGTTTCTCAGCTTGTTTCTCCTTGGGTTTATCCTGTATAGGACTCTCTGAAGTTACTGGATTTGGGTGACTATTTCCTTTTCCATGTGTGTGAATTTTTTGACTATAATCTCGTCAAATATTTTCTCACACCCTTTTCCTCTTCTTTTTCTGGGACCCCTATAATTCAAATGTTGATGCATTTAATTTTCTCTCAGGAGTCTCTGAGACTGTCCTGATTTCTTTTCATTCTTTTTTCTTTATTGTGCTTTGCAGCAGTTATTTCCACCATTCTATCTTCCAGCTCACTTACCCATTTTTCTGCCTCAGTTATTCTACAACTGATCTCTTCTAGTGTATTTTTCATTCCAGTTACTGTGTTGTTCATCACTGATTGTTTGTTCTTTACTTCTTCTAGGTCCTTGTTAAACATAATTGTATCTTCTTGATCCATGCCTCCGTTCTATTTCCAAGATCTTTAATCATCTTTATTATCATTACTTTGAATTCTTTTTCAGGTAGATTGCCTATTTCCTTCTCAATTATTTGGTTTTATGGGTCTTGACCTTGCTCCTTTGTCTACAACATATTTCTCTGTCATCTTATTTTGTCTAACTTACCATTTTTATGGTCTTGTTTCCACAGGCTGCAGGATCATAGTTCCTTTTGCTTCTGGTGTCTGCCCCTGGTGGGTGAGATTGGTCCACGTGCATGTGTAGGCTTTCTACACAAGGTGGAAAATACTGGTGTCTGTGCTCTCATGAATGGAGCTGAGTCTTGTCCCTCTAATTTGCAGGGCCACAACAGGGAGTGTGTTTTGCAGTGTCTGTGAGCTTAGTAGGACTTTAGGCCACCTGTCTGCTGATGGGTGGAGCTGTGTTCCTGTTTTGCTGGTGTCTTGTCTGAGGCATACAGCACTGGAGCTTGCAGGATGTTGGGTGGAGCCAGCGATTGGTGCCAAGATGGGGACCTCTGGGAGAGCTCATGATAATCAATATTCCCTGGGGCTGGGAAATCTCTGGCAGTCCAGAGTCCGGGACTTGGTGCTCCCACTCTTAGGGCCCAGGCCTGACCCCTGGCTGGGGGAGCAAAACTCCACAAGATGTGCAGCATGCCCCTCCAAAAAGGAAAAGAAAACAAACAAGCAGTCAAACAAAACCCAAGAGAAATAACAAAAACTAACAAACAACAAGAAAAGAGAAGAAAACAAAGAAAACCCATGACAAGTAATGAAAACCAAACCAAATAATAACAAAAAGAAAGAAACAAACAAATTAAAATAAAAAGAGAAGAAAAATGAAGAAAAAAAAACAACCAAAGAAACCAAAGACCAGAGCAAATAATAAAAATAAAACTAATAAAAATAAAAAAGTAAAAACAGAAATGGAAAGCAAACTAAATAAAGCAAAGAAAACAAAAAAGAAACACACAAAAATGACCATAAAAAAGTTAAAACAAAACAGAACAAAAAAAAATCAAACAAACAGAAAATAGCCAAACAAAAAATAAAAATAGAAAAATAAAAATATATATTTAAAAATTAAACAAATAAACAACAAAACAAAACTTTTCCTGCGGCCTCCACTATCAGTGTCCTTGCCTTCATGGTAAGCCACAGCTAACCCCCACTTCCCAGGAAGCCCTCCAAGACACCTAGGTTGGTCTCTGGGTTTGCTGTGTGCACTGTGGGGGCAGCTCAGACTCTGACCTGGCCCAACTTCCATGTATACTTGCCCCCCAAAACCACAGCTGCTAAAGCTAGACAAATCTCAGTTGTGGGAGCACTCATTGTCCTTTCAGATATTCCACAGATGCAGGGTTGACCAAGCTGATCACCTGGGTTTGATTCATGGCTTGTGCAGCTGCAGGGAGAGATTTCAGTTTCTCTTCCTTAATCACACAGCTCCTGGGGCTCAGCTTTGGTTTTGGCCCCACCTCTGCATGTGGGCCACGCTCAGGTGATTGCAGCACCTGAGTGGGGCATGTTTGCTTGCTCAGGCAGGAGAGAGATAAGATGGCCATGACTGGGGCACTCATGTTTGCTCCAATGGGATCTCCCTCTAGTGCCTACAGAGTCAGGAGCTGGTGTGTGGGGAGAGAGTCTACAATGGTGCCTCCACCCCTTCCACACCACTCAAAAATGGTGCCTCATTTCCAAGGCAGACCCTGCTTCCTCCAGGAGAATTTCCAGCTGTGGATCTCCTCACTCCCTTCCCCTAAGGCAGTCTCTGAGCAGCCAACAGCAATCCTCCCTCTCTGTCCCAGCAGATTTCCCCACCATGAGGGGACAGCTCTAAGTGTGGGAAACTCTCCTCACCTTCAGCTCCCCACCAGGGGTGCTGGTCCCTTCCCATTTCTTCCTTTTTTTTCTTTCTTTCTTCCTACCTGGCTGTGTGGGGATTTTTCTTGTCCTTTTAGGTGTCTGAGGTACTTCACTAGTGTTCACCTGGTGCTCTGTGAGATTTGTTCTATTTGTAGATGTATTCTTGATGTACTTGTAAGGAGACATGAACTCCATGTCCTCCTATTCTGTCATCTTGACTCAGCCCCCTCTAGGGGTCTTTCATGTGTTTTACGTACTATATCTAAGGTCTCTTTGAACAGCTCAAGTGTTATTGAGTAGGTTGTTACTTTGATTTTTTTACTCTCTGGTGATCTGAAGGAAGACAAAATTACCTGTAGATGATCTATTATTGTAAATACTGCCTATTTTCTGGAAATCCTATATTTCCCAAAATCATATAATTCTTCCCAAACATCTTGGTATTTTGGAAACAAAATAATAATCAAAATAGTGTTGTAAACCCACATTCAGAGAAAGAGATTATTAATAAAGGTAAATTAGACTTTATTCTACATTTTATATGGCCATAATTTCATCTGAATAGCAACTTTTCAGTTACTGTAAGAGAGAAGGCCATAGTAGATAGTGGGTGAATTTTGTCAGATTTTTGAAGGAATGTTTCAATCAAGCCACAAAAAAATATTGATAAACTGGTTTAAAGTAAAATTAGGCTTAAATATTCATATTTAGCAGACAGAAAAAATTATCATTCTTGTTTGGAAAATGGCTATATAAACATTGATAAACGTTTACCCATTTACTCTCCACTTTCATGGGTGGATGCAATATATCACTTTGCTATGGGAGAGCACAGAAAAAAAAAGTCACATGTGTTGCAAGCCATTTTACATCACTTATACCCCAGTTCCACTTTCCTCAGGTCACAGTATTAGAATCTTTCATTAAACTGTAATAATGACCATGGTTTTCTTATTCGACTTGGGATATAATAAGTTTCCATCAAAATTTTGCTTATAAATCTTTTCTGTAGCATGTAGCAAATAGCACTGACAGACATCTGAATTGTTTCATATCTAATTGTGTTTGATCCATGGTCCTCACAGCAGTATTACTACATACACTGAGGTTTAGAAAATAGGATCAGATAATTCAAAATGTTTGCCCAATATTTGAATATCCACCCACTTTGAGAATTCGGACTACCATATTTTTATTATGTCACAACTGACAGAACATTGTTAATCCAAACTAATTGTGTTATTTTACTCATTTCAAAATCAGAAGTCTATTTCATGTTGTAATTTATTTCCAAAACTTTGAGATAATTAGTAGTAAATGCACTGAGAGATAAGTAGACTCAGAATATGATAGCCTTCAATTTCAGGCTAAGTGGGTTTTTTATGTTTTATCCTTAAGTGGAGGGAAATAACTGTAAGATTGCAGTAATGAAATACAAAATGAAATCTATATTTTAGGAAGCAAGTTTGTGAATAATACATAGGTAATTTACAGTGTCCATGACAACTGGCATTCAAACAGTGTTAATGTGAATAAAAAGAAAGTTAGTAGTCATATATCATGTAAGAAATGAAGGACTTAATGGATGAATATATTTCTAGAATAAATATTTAGAGGAAATAAAGATTGATAGATGAGGGAAAACACTTCCAGAGTTGGAAAAAAGATGTATGAAAATTCACCACTCAATAAAAGCAATAAGAACACGGAAAAAATTTATCAAAATCAATTTTTTTTCAGAATTGTTCAAATTAATTAAAGAATCCCAACAGTATAAAGAGTATTTATTCAAGAAAAATAATTAAATCTAGGTAAAAACAGCAAGCTTGATAGCATTTTACAGTGCCTTAATCTCATCTCCCTCTTCCCAGGTCCACTGTATATTTGAATACCTTTATCCTAGTAACAGCTGTAGATGTAAAAACCTGGAGCCAAGAAGCCACTAAAGGGGGTAAAACGGTCTAGAATTCTCCCAAAAGCTAGGTTTCCAGAGGATTACCACTATTTGAGTTATCTTTCTATAAATCTCTTTTCTCAAGGCTTGTTTTACCTGACTCAGAGCTTGCTCTATTTGAACAGTGCTATCACCAGAATGCTTGAGGGATACAGTCAGGAGCAAATGTTAATACTGTAGCTACCTTATCTGCCCTTATTAGTTGCCCAACTGACCAAAACTGAAAAGGAGTAACTAGGAAATGAGATGTCCATGAGTGGGTTTATAAATCTCCAACATATTTCTGGGAATTTATAATTCCAAAAGCATGTCCAGAGCTGTGTGCATGCCAGGAATGACCTAAGAAAATGTTAATCTCTCAATTCTGGCTGACCTTGAAGGCTTGCACAAGAAGCAAGTAAATGCCAAAGCAGAGTTTCAAGCTGCCTGCTGGAATGTGGAAAAGTATGGACCCAAACACACAGAGCCACTCAACAAAGTCTAGGAGATATACATATTCAAGGCATTTAAAAAATCTCTGTCCAATCATTAGCCAATCACTAAGCTAAACAAGTATACACTTTACTGGCTACACATAAACCCACAAAATACACACTTTGCAAATTAGACAGGGAAGATATCTAAACAAACAAACAAACTGGCAGAGGGATTTGATTTTCAGAGTTGTCACTAGATGTTAGACTTAACAGAAACTTTAAATCAACGATTATAAATATGTTCAAAATACTTTAAAAACCATGTCTAAAGAATTAAAGGAACATATGAAAATGATAGTTCATCAAATAGAGACTATCTGTAAGGAAATAGAAATTATAACTATAACCAAACAGAAATTCTGGAGGTAAAAAGTACAATAAAAGAAATTAAATAATTCACTAGAGTAGCACAGACATAGATTTGAAGTGATAGAAGAAAGAACAAGTGAAAATGAAGAAAGATCAATAGAAATGATCTGGTCCCAGGAACAGAAAGAAAAATAATTTTTAAAAAATGAACAGAGCCTAAGAGTATTGTGAGACATCATCAAGCATATCAACATAAGCATATTACAAGGCTCATACAGAGAGAAGTTTCAGGAAGATTGTTTGAGGATATAATGGTATAGTACTACTCAAATTTGTTGAAAAATATTGATATAAACATCCAAGACATAGGATTAACTCAAAGAGATTCAAAAACAGACACATCATAGCAAAAATATTGAGGAAATAAAAAGCAAAGATAATTTTGAAAGCAACAAGAGAGAAAAGTCTCATCATGTACAAGTGAACACCAAAAAGATTTATAGCTAACTTCTCATTAGAAACAATAGAGGACAAAGGAAAAGTGATGATATAATGCTCAGGGTTCTCCAGAAACAAAATCAATGGGATATCTATCTATCTATAAATCTATCTATTGATCTATCTATCGATCTATCTATCCACATATATCTATCTAAATCTATATGTATTTATTTATTATAAGGAAAGGATTTATGTGATTATGGAGGCTGGGAAATTTAAAATGTAAATTTTGGACAAGCAGACTTGATACCCTGGAGAGTGAGCAGTGCAGTTATAGTCTGAATGCTGACAGGCAGAGATGCAGGAGAGATGATGGCACAGATGAAATCTGAAGGCAGTATGCAGGAGAATTTTTCTCTTGCTCCAGCAGGACACCCTTTTTGTCCTATTCAGGCCTTCAGTTGATTTGATGAAGCTTGCCCACATCATGGAAGGTAATCTGCTTACCCAAAGTTCATTGATTTAAGTATTAAGCTTATTTAAAATCATCCTTCAAGTTACACAAAAATTAACTATCACTGGATGGACATAGAGTCTGTCATACAGAGTGAAGTAAGTCAGAAAGAGAAAAACAAATACTGTATACTAACACATATATATGGAATCTAAAAAAAAAAAAAGGAAGGTTCTGATGAACGTAGGGGTGGACAGGAATAAAGATGCAGACATAGGAGGTTGAGGAAGATGACAGAAGAGTAAGATGTGGAGTTCACCTTCCTCCTCACAGATATATCAGAAATACATCTACACATGGAACCGCTCCTATAGAACACCGACTGAATGCTGGCAGAAGACCTCAGACCTCCCAAAAGGCAAGAAACTCCCCACATACCTGGGCAGGGCAAAAGAAAAAACAGACACAAAAGAATAGGGATGGGACCTGCACCAGTGGGAGGGAGCTGTGAAGGAGGAAAGGTTTCCACACACTAGGAAGCCCCTTTGCAGGCGGAGACTGTGGGTGGCGGAGGGGGGAAAGCTTCGCAGCCATGGAGGAAAGCGCAGCAACAGGGGTGCGGAGGGCAAAGCAGAGAGATTCCTGCTAACCCCATCCTGTCTGAGTGAAGAAAAGATGGCCTCAGGTGACCTACACACAGAGGCAGGGCCAAATCCAAAGCTGAACCCCAGGAACTGTGTGAACAAAGAAGAGAAAGGGAAATTACTCCCAGCAGCCTCAGGAGCAGCGGATTAAATCTCCACAATCAACTTGATGTACCCTGCATCTGTGGAATACCTGAATGGACAACGAATCATCACAAACTGAGGAGGTGGCCTTTGAGAGCAGAATATATGATTTTTTTCCCCCCTTTTCCTCTTTTTGTGAGTGTGTATGTGTATGTTTCTGTGTGAGATTTTCTCTGTATAGCTTTGCTTTCACCATTTGTCCTAGGGTTTTTTCCAGCCATTTTTATTTTATCTTTTACTTAAAAAAATATTTTTCTTAATAATTATTTTTTAGTTTTTATTTTAATAACTTTATTTTATCTTACTTTATTTTATCCTCTTTCTTTTTCTTTCTTTCTGTCTTTCTTTTTTCTTAATTTATTTCTTTCTTTCTTTCTTTCTTTCTTCCTTCCTTCCTTCCTTCCTTCCTTCCTTCCTTCCTTCCTTCCTTCCTTTCTTTCTTTCTTTCTTTCTTTCTTTCTTTCTTTCTTTCTTTCTTTCTTTCTTTCTTTTTCTCCCTTTTATTCTGAACTGTGTGGATGAAAGGCTCTTGAAGCTCCAGCCAGGAATTAGTGCTGTACCTCTGAGGTGGGAAAATGAACTTCAGGACACTGGTCCAAAAGAGACCTCCCAGCTCCACGTAATATCAAACAGCGAAAATCTCCTAGAGAACTCCTAATCAACACCAAGACCCAGCTTCACTCAACAACCAGCAAGCTACAGTGCTGGACACCCTATGCCAAACAACTAGCAAGACAGGGACACAACCCCACCCTTCAGCAGAGAGGCTGCCTAAAATCATAATAAGGCCACAGATACCCCAAAACACACCACCAGAAGTGGACCTGCCCACCAGAAAAACAAGATCCAACCTCAACCACCAGAACACAGGCACTAGGCTCCTCCACCAGGAAGCCTACAAAACACACTGAAACAACTTTAGTCACTGGGGACAGAAACCAAAACCAACAGGAACCATGAACCTGCAGCCTGCAAAAAGGAAGCCCCAAACACAGTAAGATAAGCAAAATGAGAAGACAGAAAAACACACAGCAGATGAAGGAGCAAGGTAAACACCCACCAGACCTAACAAATGAAGAGGAAATAGGCAGTCTACCTGAAAAAGAATTCAGAATAATGATAGTAAAGATGATCCAAAATCTTGGAAATAGAATAGAGAAAATGCAAGAAACATTAAACAAGGACCTAGAAGAACTAAAGAGGAAGCAAGCAGTGATGAAAACAAAATAAATGAAATTAAAAATACTGTAGATGGGATCAATAGCAGAATAACTGAGGCAGAAGAATGCATAAGTGACCTGGAAGATAAAATAGTGGAAATAACTACTGCAGAGAAGAATAAAGAAAAAAGAATGAAAAGAACTGAGGACAGTCTCAGCGACTTCTGGGAAAATATTAAATGCACCAACATTCGAATTATAGGGCCCCAGAAGAAGAAGAGAAAAAGAAATGGTCTGAGAAAATATTTGAAGAGATTATAGTTGAAAACTTCCCTAATACGGGAAATGAAATAATTAATCAAGTCCAGGAAGTACAGAGTCCCATACAGTAAAAATCCAAGGAGAAACATGCCAAGACACATATTAATCAAACTATCTAAATGTAAATACAAAGAAAATATATTAAAAGCAGCAAGAGAAAAACAACAAATAATACAAAAGGGAATCCCCATAAGGTTAACAGCTGATCTTTCAGCAGAAACTCTGCAAGCCAGAAAAGACTGGCAGGGCATATTTAAAGTGATGAAGGAGAAAAACCTTAAACCAAGATTACGCTACCCAGCAAGGATATCATTTAGATTTGATGGAGAAATTAAAGTCTTTACAGACAAGCAACAGCTGAGAGTTCAGCACCACAAAACCAGCTTTACAACAAATGCTAAAGGAACTTCTCTAGGCAAGAAATAAAAGAGAAGGAAAAGACCTAAAACAACAAACCTAAAATAATTAACACAATGGCAATAAGAACATACATATCGATAATTAGCTTAAATGTAAATGGATTAAATGCTCCCACCAAAATACACAGACTGGCTGAATGGATACAAAAACAAGACTCATATATATACTGTCTACAAGAGATCCACTTCAGACCTAGGGACACATACAGACTGAAAGTGAGGGGATGGAAAAATATATTCTATGCAAATGAAAATCAAAAGAAATCTGGAGTAGCAATTCTCATATCAGACAAAATAGACTTTAAAATAAAGATTATTAGAAGTGACAAAGAAGGACACTACATAATGATCAAGGGATCGATCCAAGAAGATATAACAATTGTAAATATTTATGCACCCAACATAGGAACACCTCAATATATAAGACAAATACTAACAGCCATAAAAGGGGAAATCAACAGTAACATATTCATAGTAGGGGATGTTAACACCCCTTGTTCACCACTGGACAGATCATCCAAAAAAAAAAAAAATAAGGAAACACAAGCTTTAAATGATACATTAAAGAAGATAGACTTAATTGATATTCATAGGACATTCCATCCAAAAACAACAGAATACACATTTTTCTCAAGTGCTCATGGAACATTCTCCAGGATAGATCATATCTTAGGTCAAAAATCAAGCCTCGGTAAATTTAAGAAAATTGAAATTGTATCAAGTATCTTTTCCAACCACAACACTATGAGACTATATATCAATTACAGGAAAAGATCTGTAAAAAATACAAACACATGGAGGCTAAACAATACACTACTTAATAACGAAGTGATCACTGAAGAAATCAAAGTGGAAATCAAAAAATACTTAGAAACAAATGACAGTGGAGACATGTTGACCTAAAACCTATGGGATGTAGTAAAAGCAGTTCTAAGAGGGAAGTTTATAGCAATACATCTTACCTTAAGAAACAGGAAACATCTCAAATAAACAACCTAACCTAGCACCTAAAGCAATTAGAGAAAGAAGAACAAAAAAACCCAAAGTTAGCATAAGGAAAGAAATCATAAAGATCAGCTCAAAAATAAATGAAAAAGAAATGAAGGAAACGATAGCAAAGATCAATAAAACTAAAAGGTGGTTCTTTGAGAAGATAAAGAAAATTGATAAACCATTAGCCAGACTCATCAAGAAAAAAAGGGAGAAGACTCAAATCTATAGAATTAGAAATGAAAAAGGAGAAGTAACAACTGACACTACAGAAATACAAAAGATCATGAGAGATTACTACAGACAACTCTATGCCAATAAAATGGACAACCTGGAAGAAATGGACAAATTCTTAGAAATGCACAACCTGCCAAGATGGAACCAGGAAGAAATAGAAAATATGAACAGGCCAATCACAAGCACTGAAATTGAGACTGTGATTAAAATTCTTCCAACAAACAAAAGCCCAGGACCAAATGGCCTCACAGGTGAATTCTATCAAACAATTAGAGAAGAGCTAACACCTATCCTTCTCAAACTCTTCCAAATTATAGCAGAGGGAGGAACACTCCCAAACTCATTCTATGAGGTCAACATCACCCTATACCAAAACCAGACAAAGATGTCACAAAGAAAGAAAACTACAGGCCAATATCACTGATGAACATAGATGCAAAAATACACAACAAAATACTAGCAAACAGAATCCAACAGCATATTAAAAGGATCATACACCATGATCAGGTGGGTTTTATTCCAGGAATGCAAGGATTCTTCAATATACGCAAATCAATCAACATGACACAACATATTAAAAAATTGAACGAGAAAAACCATGTGATCATCTTAATAGATGCATAGAAAACTTTCAACAAAATTCAACACCCATTTATGATAAAAACCCTCTAGAAAGTAGGCAGAGAGGGAAATTCCCTCAATATAATAAAGGACATATATGACAAACCCACAGCCAATATCGTCCTCAATGGTGAAAAACTGAAAGCATTTCCACTAAGATCAGGAACAAGACAAGGTTGCCCACTCTCACTACTATTATTTAACATAGTTTTGGAAGTTTTAAACACAGCAATCAGAGAAGAAAAAAAAAACAAAAACTAAAAGGAATCCAAATTGGAAAAGAAGAAGTAAAGCTGTCACTGTTTGCAGATGACATGATACTATACTTAGAGAATCCTAAAGATGCTACCAGAAAACTATTAGAACTAATCAATGAGTTTGGTAAAGTAGCAGGATACAAAATTAATGCACAGAAATCTCTGGCATTCCTATACACTAATGATGAAAAATCTGAAAGTGAAATCAAAGAAACACTCCCATTTACCATTGCAACAAAAAAGAATAAAATATCTAGGAATAAACCTACCTAAGGAGACAAAAGACCTGTATGCAGAAAAATTATAAGACACTGATGAAAGAAATTAAGGATGATACAAATAGATGGAGAAATATACCATGTTGTTGGATTGGAAGAATCACCTTTGTGAAAATGACTCTACTACCCAATGCAATCTACAGATTTATTGCAATCCCTATCAAACTACGACTGGCATTATTCACAGAACTAGAACAAAAAAATTCACAATTTGTATGGAAACACAAAAGACCCCAAATAGCCAAAGCAATCTTGAGAAAGAAAATTGGAGCTGGAGGAATCAGGTTCCCTGATTTCAGACTATACTACAAAGCTACAGTAATCGAAACTGTATGGTACTGGCACAAAAACAGAAATATAAATCAATGCAACAGGATAGAAAGCCCAGAGATAAACCCATACACATATGGACACCTCATCTTTGACAAAGGAGGCAGGAATGTACAGTGGAGAAAGGACAGCCTCTTCAATAAGTGGTGCTGGGAAAACTGGACAGGTACATCTAAAAGTATGAGATTAGAACACTCCCTAACACCATACACAAAAATAAGCTCAAAATGGATTAAAGACCTAAATGTAAGGCCAGAAACTATCAAACTCTTAGAGGACAACATAGGCAGAACACTCTATGACATAAATCACAGCAAGATCCTTTTTGACCCACCTCCTAGAGAAATGGAAATAAAAACAAAAATAAACAAATGGGACCTATGAAACTTCAAAGCTTTTGCACAGCAAAGGAAACTGTAAACAAGACCAAAATACAACCCTCAGAATGGGAGAAAATATTTGCAAATGAAGCAACTGACAAAGGATTAGTCTCCAAAATTTACAAGCAGCTCAATAACAAAAAACAAACAACCCAATCCAAAAATGGGCAGAAGACCTAAATAGACATTCTCCAAAGAAGATATACAGATTGCCAACAAACACATGAAGGAATGCTCAACAACATTAATCATTAGAGAAATGCAAATCAAAACTACAATGAGATATCATCTCACACCAGTCAGAATGGCCATCATCAAAAAATCTAGAAACAATAAATGCTGGAGAGGGTGCAAAGAGAAAAGGGAACACTCTTGCACTGCTAGTGGGAATGTAAATTGATACAGCCCCTACGGAGAACAGTATGTAGGTTCCTTAAAAAACTACAAATAGAACTACCATACGACCCAGGAATCCCACTACTGCGCATATACCCTGAGAAAACTATAATTCAAAAAGAATCATGTACCAAAATGTTCATTGCTGCTCTATTTACAATAGCCAGGACATGGAAGCAACCTTAGTATCCATCATCGGATGAATAGATAAAGAAGATGTGGCACATATACACATGGAATATTACTCAGCCATAAAAAGAAACAAAATTGAGTTTTTTGTAGTGAGGTGGATGGACCTAGAGTCTGTCATACAGAGTGAAGTTAGTTAGAAAGAGAAAAACAAATATCGTATGCTAACACATGTATATGGAATCTAAGAAAGAAAAAAAAAAGTTCATGAAGAACCTAGGGGTAAGACGGGAATAAAGACACAGACCTACTAGAGAATGGACTTGAGCATACGAGGAGGGGGAGGGGTAAGCTGTGACAAAGTGAGAGAGTGGCATGGACATATCTACACTACCAAACATAAAATAGATAGCTAGTGGGAAGCAGCCACATAGCACAGGGAGATCAGCTCGGTGCTTTGTGACCACCTAGAGTGGTGAGATAGGGAGGGTGGGAGGGAGGGAGATGCAAGAGGGAAGAGATATGGGAACATATGTATATGTATAACTGATTCACTTTGTTTTAAAGCAGAAACTAACACACCATTGTAAAGCAATTTTACTCCAATTAAGATGTTAAAATAAAAACATAAAAATAAAATAAATAAAATTTAAGAAAAGATGCAGACATAGAGAATGGACTTGAGGACACAGGGAGGGGGAGGGGTAAGCTGGAGCGAAGTGAGACAGTAACATTGACATATATACACTACCAAATGTCAAATAGATAGCTAGTGAGAAGCAGCTGCATAGCACAGGGAGATCAGCTCATGCTTTGTGGCTACCTAGAGGGGTGAGATAGGGAGGGTAGGAGGGAGAGGAGGGTATATGGGGATATATGTCTACATATAGCTGATTCACTGTTATACAGCAGAAACTAGCTCAACATTGTAAAGGGACTATACTCCAATAAAGATGTTAAAAAATAATTAACCATCACAAGTCCACCCCTTATCAATTTGGCACGAAAATGTATATCTTTAAATCATACTTATTCTCCAAATAAAGATAATCACAAGGTTACACTTCCATTTTACATGGTCCCACTACTATTCATACAACCAGAAACATACCATCCTTTATCCCAGAAGAGGAAGCAAAGTTCTTGGATGATGTACTGTTCTTGGTATCTCATAACTAAAATATAAAGTTAATAATACTTAAATACTATGATATAAAGTCAATATATATTTTGTTATATGATAAGGGGATAAGAGAGAGAAGAAAACAAAGATATATGTTTTAACAGAATTATAATAAAATAAAGAGGATATATGACAATTACAGAATTTGATTCTGTAACTGGTCATATGGTCATAGCTGGCATTCATAACTACAAGTTCCCACTCTCCATTCTATATTACCTTTTCCTTCAGTAAGTATCTTAGCTGATCATGGTTCTTTACCTGGTAGTGTGACCCAAACCTTCACTCCTGAGAGCTCTGTGCTATTAATAGTTCTATCTGAATTGGGTTGTTGTAGATTTTCATTGGCTTTAACCACAGAGCATGATAACAGTAAGATACTCTAGTATGCCTATATTTCAGACATACTCTTCTTTACCTCCATTTTGAAATAGTAGTCCAATTTCCCCTTGATAGTCAGTGAAAATAACCCCAGCCAGCATTGTAACTCTTTTCTTTATCTGTTAATTCAGAGGCATGAGGAATTCAAAATGGCTGAGTGGCAATATTTACTTTCAGTTCAATTCCTTTCTTTAGATCTAAGATCTCTAGGCCAGCAGAGCATAAAGTTGTGAGAACAGGAAGCCAAACTTGTGTTACTTGGACATTAGGGATAATAGTGAATAGTGCCACTACCATTTCCACCTCTTGATTCCTGGACCCATGGATCCTGGCTATTGGAGAAACAACACTATATATTAGGCACTGATTCAGAGCCTCTTAAAGCATCTTGCCTCAGCCCTGCAAGGTATTGCCATCCAGTTGGTACTATAACTGAGTCTTCAAAACACAGTTCCACCGTTATAACAAGTAAGCTGCTTCATGATGGTGAAGAACACTCTAAGAACATGAGCTCATTGCTGTGCTTCATTTGTTATGAAGTTAGTTGCATAATCAGATGCAATGCTATGTGGAATACATGATAGTGGATAAGATATTCTATAAGTCTATGAATGGTAATTTGGGCAGAAGCACTGCATGCAGGGAATGCAAATATGTACCTATAGTAAATGTCTATTTCATTAAGAACAAAATACTTCCATTTAAATGACAGAAGTGGGCCAAAGTAGCAAACCTGCCATCAGGTAGCTGGCTGATCACCCCTGGAAATGGTGCCATACTGGGGACTAAATGTTGGTTCCTGCCTCTGGCATCTTAGACACTCAATAGTGACTGAGTAGCCAGGCCATGCTTAGTTAATGTAAGCCCATGCATAACCTCCATCCCTGCCACCAGGGCCACCTTGTTCGTGAGTCAATTGTGTAATGACAGGGGCAGCTGTAGAAAGAGACTGACTGATATCCACAGAAGATGTCACCCTATGAACTGATTTAAAATTCTCTTCTTCTGAGGTTACCCTCTGGTGAGCATTGACATGATATCTTGGTGATTTTTGCCCATTCAGAGAGGTCTATCTGTATTTCTTTTCCCCAGACTTTCTTCTCACCAATTTTCCCATTGTATTTCTTCTAAGTCCCTGATAATCCACCCAAATCATTGCCACAAATCATGAATCAGTATATAATAACACGTCTGGCCTTTTTTCCTTCAGAGCAAAATAAACAACCAGGTGCACTACTCGAAGTCCTGCCCCCGGGATGATCTCTCCTCACTACTGTCCTTCAGGGAGGTCCCAGAAAGGGGATGTAGAGCTGCAGTTGTCCACTTTCAAATGATGCCTGCATATTATTTAGAATCACTTATAAACCAGGCCTGAGTGTTCTCTTCCTCTGTCCTCTTATAATAAGGAACTCTGCATGGTCATGGGTACAGACTTGGGAGAGGGAAGGTATGTGAGGCAGGGACCAGGACCCTGTGCATTTGGGCCACTTCTTCATGTAACTTATTGTGCCTTCAGGGCCTTCTCAGGCCCAATCTCATGAATACCATTTCTATTTGATGATGGATTCCTGCTTTGCATGTCCAACTTTATGACTTTGTAGGTCAAATAACACCCAGTTCATGATGGGCTCAGGTTGCATGGTAACTTACTGGCCCATGATTAAGCATTCAGTCTCTACCAAAGCCCAGAAGCAAGCCAGGAACTATTTCTCAAAAAGAGGGTAGTTATCTGTGGATGACAGAAAGACCTTTCTCCAATATTCTAAAGACCTTTCTCCAATATCCTAAAGACCTGTACTTGATTCACCCATGGAACTGTCAAAGGCTCCAAACAGCATCCCTATCTGACATTGACACTTCAAGCACCATTGGATCTGACAGATCATGTGACCCAATTGGCAGAGGCAGCCTGGATCTGTTGTGGATCCTTCTTTTGTTCTGGGTCCCATTTCAAGAAACTAGGTAAATAGGTAGGCCAGAGTAACATATTCAAATGAATATGTTGCTTCCAATATCCCAAGGGGCCCACCAGGCATTGTGCCTCCTTTTCTGTTGTAGGAGGGGCCATCTTCAACAACTTATCTTTTACTTTGAAAAGGATATCTCAGTATGCCCCACACCATTTGACTTCTGGAAATTTCACTAAGGTAGAAAACTCCTGAATTTTTGTCAGATTTATTTCCCACCTCCTGACATGTAAATGTCTTATCAATATGTCTAAAATAATTGCTACTTCTTCCTCATTAGGTTCAATCAGTATAATGTTATCAATGTAATAGACCAGTGTGTAATAGAAAGGGGATCGAGATCTTAGCAAAACTAAATTATGACAGAGTTTATAGAGTTGATATACTCCTGAGGTAGGACAGTGAAGAGGTATTGCTGGCCTGGCAAGCTAAAACTCAATGCTTCAGGTGGTGTTTATTTACAGGGATTAGAAAAAAAAAGCATTTGTCAAATTAATAACTGGTACTAAGAGTACCAGTAGTGGGTACCAGAGGATGTGTTAATGTGCTCAAGCAATAAATCCACATCTGGTACAGCAGCTGCAATTGAAGTCACTGCAAGATTAAACTTACCATAATCCACTGTCATTATCAAAGATCCATCAGTATTCTGCACAGGACAAATAGTCATATTGAACGGAGATGAGGTGGGAATCACCACCTCTACATCCTTCAAGTGGTGGCCTTAATCTTGGCAAACCCTCCATGAATATGGTATTGTTTTTGGTTTACTATTTTTCTAAGTAGAGGCAGTTCTAGTGGATTCCTCTTGGCTATTCCTGTCATATTGCCCTTACTCCACAGGTCATGGAACCACACTGGGGATTCTGCCAGAGGTTAAATACATCCAGCATTCCAGAACTGGAGAGAAAACCACAAGATGAGATCAGGGACCCATGTGCCCACTAGGAGGTAGATCTAACTAATACTCCATTGGTCACCTGACCTCTATAACCCACACTTCTGAGCCATGAATGATATTGATGTTTTGTGTCTCCTGGAATTAGTGACAGTTCAGAGCCAGTGTCCAGTAGGCCTCCAAAGGTTTGATGATTTTCTTTTCCCCAGTGCAGTTAACCTAGTATAAGGCCTTAATTTCCTTCAGGAACACTGGGGGAATGATTAACAGTGTAAACTTTTGGCAATGTACCAAATTCTTTTCTCAAGGGGTTTTGGCATCCTCTTTATTCAAGAGGTTCTGTGTCTGTAAACTGGCTCAAGTCTGGGAATTGATTGATGGGCCATGACTGTCTGTTTTTATGATTTAGGCTAGTCTTTTGTTCACTTGACATAGAACTTTTCTGCTTATACAGGCAAGAATTTAGTAGGTTTCCTAACTATTGCCTTTCTAGGAACACCATGATCAACTAGCCAATCGCATAGGTCTGAGAGAGTCAGACTATTCTGATTGCTGTTTGGGCTCTATTGTCCATTACAGTAACCACACCCACCCTGCATTTGGCAGTTGAGTACCACCACTTGGCTCCTGTCACCCCAGGATCCAATTATTCCCAATTCAGTGACCCAATCCAGTGACCTCAGTTCCCATTGTAAGGTCTAGCCTTCAGAAAAAAGCAATCACATAACTCTTCAAGGATGCTGGGGCTCCGCTCACAAAGTTATCTTCTTACAAGTCATGGTGAGAGGTGTGTCTTCTGAACCCTGTGAGCGTGGGTGAGAGGTCTTAAATGACTAATCCACTCTAACATTCTAATATGCTTAGCCTTTGAATTACTTCCTCTACAGTAAACCATGGCAGGTCTGGCCTTTCTAGCTCACTCACTCTGGGCCACCTTCTAGTCCTTGCTTAAGCCAAACAAACTGTTAAAGCCCTCTCTAATTTGCCAATCTATACTATTAAATTTTAAATCTCTGTTCAGTGGACACATATCAATAAATTTGCCCTGATCCAATTTTATTTTCCTTTGAATATTACTCCACACCCTTAATATCCATTCCCACACATATTCCCCAGATTTCTGTCCATATAAAATAGAAAATTCTACTAGTTATTTTGGAGTGTAGTTCACCTTCTCATGGGTCACATTTTATACCTCTCCTTTGGGGGTCTGCTGGAGTCTAGTAATAGTTCTAAAAGTAAAACAAGTTGTTGTGGGTGGTTCCTAACTAGAATCAGCATTGTCTTGCATGGCAACTGCCTCGGGGGGAGCCATTACAGTTTCTTCAGGCAATGCAGAATTAATCTCCTCACAAAGGAGTGGAGAGGCTGCTTGTACTATAGGTGGATAGGCTGTTTCTACTGGCAAAGATTCCTCATAATTTAGGTGCTCAATTGCTCAATGTCCTCAGCTTCATTCAACATCTTTCTACAAATCATGATTCTAACTTTCAGGATCCCATTCCTTCCTAATCAAGGCTCTCAAACAGTAGACACCCTGTGAGACTGAGAATTCACTTTGCATTTTAAGTTAGTCACTTAACAAGATAAGTTTCTGGGTTTGTTTTTCAGCAGTCTCAACACTGTTGATACAGAAAAAAAAAAAAAAGGCATTTTTCAGTATAGGCATAGAAGTTTTCAGGTCATTTATGAGCCCTTGAGCTGGAAATTTGAATTCTTGAGCTCATTATTTGGTTTTCCCACTTTGTCTAGTGATATTAGTAGAAAGTACCCAATTCCATTATACTCCTTAGTTTGAGGAAAATGTTTGAAAGTATCATATACATGGTCACTCACCTTGCTTCTTACAAACGTTTGATAAGAAGTTTCCAATGGTGATATTTTGTTTATCTCTATTGCTTATCACACCGTGGATGTGCTCTCTTTACACTGGAAATAGAGTCATTATTGTCTTTAAATCTAGTCAGGTTAGACAGCCAATTCCAGAAACTCCAGAACTAGTCTAGAAAATTCATCTTTAAGATCCTGTTTCTCTAGAATTACTCTCAGTACCAAAATCTGTAGTCAAAGTTATTCAGAGAAATAGAACAAATAGGATGTGTGTGTGTGCATGCATGTGTGTGTGTATTTCACACATATCTATTAAGAGACTTATTTTAAGGAATTGGCTTATGTGATTATGGAGGTTAGGCTGTCCAAAATCTGTAGTGTGGGCTTGACAGGCTCAAAACACTATAGAGCTGATGGTGCAGTTCCAGTCTGAAGGCCAGCAGGTGGAGACTCAGGAGAGCTGATGGTGCAGATGAAGTTTGAAGGCACTCTGCTGGAGAATTTTTCTCTTGCTTGAGGAAGCTGAACTTTTTGTTCTATTCAGGCTTTCAACTGCTTGAATGAAGCCCATTGATATTATGGAGGACAATCTGCTTTACTCAAAGTTCACCAATGTAAAAGTTGTTCTCATTTAAAAACATCTTCCAAATTGAAACAAAATGTTAACCATCAGAGATGACATAACCTAAATGCTAAAAAAAAAAGTCAACCAAGAGTCTTAAATAAAGCAAGAATATCTTTCAAAAATGAAAGATATATATTCTATATTCTCAAATAAAGTAAGCTGAGGGCACCTATTGTTTGCAAACTTGTCCTACAAAAAACATCAAAAGGAATCCTTCAAACTGAACTGTAAGGACACTAAACAGTAACTCAAATCTACACAAATCATTGTACAGAAAACACAAGAACTACACAGGAAAACGTAAAAGGTAATATAAATACACTCTTGTAACTCTTTGATCTGTTTAAAGAAAACTTCATTAAGCAGTAATTATAAAATAACATTTATGGACTTAAAATGTATAAAGATGAAATTTGTATGTCAATAATAGCACAAAGGAAGGGGTACAGAATGAAGCTACATTACAGCAAAGTTTTTCATATATTTTTGAAATTAAGTTGGTATTTATCTAAACTAGATTGTTTTGAATTAATATGTTAATTTGAAAACCCAGGGCAACCACTAAGATAATAACTATGAAATATAGTTAAAAAGTAATAAGAAAAATATAAGTATAGAAAAAAAAATCTATTTAACACAGAAGAAGGCAATACTGGAGGAAAAGAGAAAAAAAAAACAACTGACATAGGTCATATATAGCACAAAGATCAAAATTGTAGAAGTAAATTGTATCATATCATTACTTACATTAAATGTAAATGAAATACATACTCAAATAACATACTGGTAAACATTTTACATTTATTAATATTTCCAATAATCATTAAAGTACTTATGAATTATGTGCTATTTTATCTCCATTGCACGAAAATTTAAATTGATTGAGGATCTTTTCCAAGGTTGTATAGACACCCTTAAGTTATAGTTTTACCACTCTTAACCCGAGAGTTGGTGTATCTACAATGAAATTTCTAAAGTACTTTATGTAATAATTGATCCATGGACTAATATTACAACTCACAATATTACTTGATATATTAGGAATAAAGTCTATTTAATTAATCTACTATTTACTTTTAATTGACAATAGCCACATGTAAGGGAAAGAAAAATCAAAGTTTATTTTTAACAGTCAAAACTATAAACAAAAAATGTAACTGATAATAAATCCCATTCTACTGAGTCAATTATTTTTTTAGACCTTTATTTTGCTGTTGACAACAAAATGTCATCATAACCTGATTCTAATGTCACCATTTAAAAAATGTGAATTGATAGGTGGTGGTAAGGAATAGTTATAAAGGAGAGCAGAACACTTTGATAGTGTCAAAAAGGAAGAAATTTCTTTGTGTTTCAGATGATTCTTATTAAACCCAACCTATTATTTAATCTAAATGTCATTCAGCAGCTTATATCTCTTTCTGAGAAAGGGGGCCTGTGGGTAGTGTGATCACTTAGCATCAAATGGGGGTACATTAGAGAGTAAAAGTGAACATTATTAATAAATCTGCACAAATAGCAGGCATAAATCAAGACTGTTCCAGGGAAATGAGAAAACACAGTTTCTCCTACTTAGCTATGGGCCACTAATAGCTTTTTTCAATGAAAGGTATAACCTGCCTTTCAATGCATAAGACTTGTGTTGATCACTATTACACACTATGCAGAAAATCAATTCAAAATGGATCATAGTTTATATTGTAACCTTAAAATATAAAAATTCTAGAAGACCACATAGGAGGCTAATCATGGCACTGGGATAAGTAAGATTTCAAATTGGTTCATTTTTTCTCCCAAGCCCTATAGGTATGTCACAAAACATTCTTCCTATTTCCTTTCCAGCAAGATAATTTTTCTTACTCTTCAGTTAAAATGAGCTCCCCAAGTGGTTTTTCTCAGGATAAAAATCTGCTTAGTGAAACTTTTAATTTTTGCTTAGAGTAGAAGTTTTAAAACCCCTGCCTTACCTGATATTCAGTGTCCTTAAAAACATCTCTTTTGTGGGTCATCACTCTTCTTACTAAAAAGCTGGTGCTTTTTGGGCACTGATGACTATGAGAGTTGTTATAGACTCCATCAGTGACCAACAACTCTGTCCACATCATTCATGCTTTACATACCACATGGCTGCTCCTCTGTGGAAACAGTGAACATTGGTCTGTAACCCTGAGTAATAGCTGCCTGCCTGACTTCATTTAGTCAGGATTACAAAAGCATAACTGCTTTGTTCTGGAAAGGACTTTTAAACACCCTTGCTGTGTTAGACTTACACATTCTCTTTCCTTTTATTATGTGTGTGTGTATATATACATCTGTATACACAAAAATGCACTTTAAGTAAAATATCATGCATTTATTCCCTTGGGCAAACTAAATTTATCTTATAAAAGTAACAATACAGTAAAAATAACTTATTTTTCACTTATTGTCATGGTGAGGTAATAGAATTGTGAGTTTGCAATTAACCTACTTGAGAAAATGCAAGAACCAGAGGAAAACGAGGAGGAGAAGGAAGACTCTGATGCTTATGGAAAGTAAGCAGAATCCTATAGAATCAAGAAAGATCTGTTTCACTGTACAGTCACGTAATGGACTGCTTTTACACAGTCTAATGTAAATGAGCTAGCTTTATTTGGACTCGTAAGGAATAATCTCTAGGACATAATGATAAAGTAAGGTGCAGACAAATGTGCATAATATAATAAAATGTCTGTTTTTAAAATAATATATATACATATATGTTTATCTGTATGTTTCTGTAAAGATACACAAGAATTATATCTGTTGTAAACTCTAGAAGGAAAGGTTTTAGTGTGTAAAGAAAGCAAGCTTTGCTCTAAAGTTTTTGTACTGTTTTATTTTCTTACCATGTATATGTATTGTTTTATATATATATATTTTTTGTTTGTTTGTTTGTTTGTTTGTTATTTTGTGGTACGCGGGCCTCTCACTGTTGTGGCCTCTCCCGTTGTGGAGCACAGTCTCCGGACGCGCAGGCTCAGCGGCCATGGCTCATGGGCTTAGATGCTCCGTGGCATGTGGGATCTTCCCCGGACCGGGGCATGAACCCGTGTCCCCTGCATTGGCAGGCAGACTCTCTACCACTGTGCCACCAGGGAAGCCCTATATATACATTTTGTTTCTTACAAAAGGACCCATTGCACAAGCACAAAATAATGTAATTTCTCAAAATAGGAAAAAAAGAAATTAAACCTTACTTTTATTCCAATTTTGATTCTATGCTTATTTTCAGTGGAGAATAATTTGGTTACAGCTATTAGCCTCCACAAACTTCTTGGCAGTGGTTAAGAGTAAAATTTCAATAGAATATTTAATGACTATGATACTGTCATTATTGGAAAGGTGGCTAGTTGCATCTCACATTACATACCACAAAGATTTTGGAACCAGATGAAATGCCAGTATGCAGATGGAATTGGGAGTATGCATGTCCTCCCTTAATGCTTTCAACGTTTTTTAAAATATTTTGTTGGCCAAAGAAACCACACACACAGCTACACTCACCCCATATTCCTAGATTTAAAATCCCAGTCTAGAACTAGGGCTGTGTTTATACTTCTTGGTCTTATTTTCAAGAAAGATGGATTAAAGTTCAATAAAAGTGAATACGAAAGTTGAAAAAAGAAGAAGTAAAAAATGTCAAGTATTTTCTACTACAATTTCTGCTGATGAAGTTAGAAACAGTGGGACTAAATTTGCCATCTCATGAAAAATATGGCCAAGTCTGAGGCAATGAAAATCTGTATTCTAGCAGTTGATACAGCTACAGAAAATGAAAAATAAGAATGAAAGAAAAGTTTTATTATTTCACATACTCTGAACATTTTAAAATGTACCCTTATGTTTATTAAGTATCAAACCTATGCATTCATGCAAAATTCAAAATATTAACCATAGTTTTAATTTAATCACAATGTAAACATCAGAAGTGTTGTATATTTTTAGCAGAGTCAATATATCCAAGCAACGTCTTTTTTTTTTTAATTTTTGAACTTTATTTTATTTATTTTTTATACAGCAGGTTCTTATTTGTCATCAGTTTTATACACTTCAGTGTATACATGTCAATCCCAATCTCCCAATTCATCACACCATCATCCCCAACCCCCCATGGCTTGCCCCCCTTGGTGTCCATACATTTGTTCTCTACATCTGTGTCTCAACTTCTGCCCTGCAAACTGGTTCATCTGTAACATTTTTCTAGGTTCCACATACATGCATTAATATACGATATTTGTTTCTGTCTTTCTGACTTACTTCACTCTGTATGACAGTCTCTAGATTCATCCACGTCTCAATAAATGACTCAATTTCATTCCTTTTTAAGGCTGAGTAATATTCTATTGTATATATGTACCACAACTCTTTATGCATTCGTCTGTCAATGGGCATTTAGGCTGCTTCCATGACCTGGCTATTGAAAATAGTGCTGCAATGAACATTGGGGTGCATGTGTCTTTTTGAAATATGGTTTTCTCTGGGTATATGCTCAGAAGTGGGATTGCTGGATCATATGGTAATCCTATTTTTAGTTTCTTAAGGAACCTCCATACTGTTCTCCATAGTGGCTGTATCAATTTACATTCCCACCAAAAGTGCAAGAGGATTCCCTTTTCTCCACACCCTCTCCAGCATTTGTTGTTTGTAGATTTTCTGATGATGCCCATTCTAACTGGTGTGAAGTGATACCTCATTGTAGTTTTGATTTGCATTTCTCTAATAATTAGTGATGCTGAGTGGCTTTTCATGTGCTTCTTGGTCATCTGTATGTCTTCTTTGGAGAAATGTCTATTTAGATCTTCTGCCCATTTTTGGATTGGGTTGTTTGTTTCTTTATTTTGCAGATTAATCCTTTGTCCATTGCTTCATATGCAAATATTTTCTCCCATTCTGAGGGTTGTCTTTTCGTCTTCTTTATGGTTTCCTTTGCTGTGAAAAAGTTTTTAAGTTTCATTAGGTCCCATTTGTTTATTTTTGTTTTTATTTCCATTACTCTAGGAGGTGGATCAAAAAAGACCTTGCTGTGATTTATGTCAAAGAGTGATCTTCCTATGTTTTCCGCTAAGATTTTTATAGTGTGCGGTCTTACATTTAGGTCTCGAATCCATTTTGAGTTTATTTTTGTGTGTGGTGTTAGGGAGTGTTCTATTTTCATTCTTTTACAAAGCTGTTCAGTTTTCCCAGAACCACTTACTGAAGAGACTGTCTTTTCTCCACTGTATATCCTTGTCTCCTTTGTCATAGATTAGTTGACCATAGGTGCGTGGGTTTACCTCTGGGCTTTCTATACTGTCCCATTGATCTATATTTCTGTTTTTGTGCCAGTACCATATTGTCTAGATTACTGTATCTTTGTAGTATAGTCTGAAATCAGGGAGTCTGATTCCTCCAGCTCCGCTTTTCTCCCTCAAGACTTCTTTGGCTATTCGGGGTCTTTTGTGTCTCCATACAAATTTTAAGATTTTTTGTTCTAGTTCTTTAAAAGTGCCATTGATAATTGGATAGGGATTGCATTGAATCTGTATATTGCTTTGGGTAGTATAGTCACTTTCACAATATTGATTCTTCTAATCCAAGAACATGGTATATTTCTCCACTGTTCATGTCATCTTTGATTTCTTTCATCAGTGTTTTATAGTTTTCTGAGTACAAGCATTTTACCTCCTTAGGCAGGTTTATTCTTAGCTATTTTATTCTTTTTGTTGCAATGGTAAATGGGAGTGTTTCTTTGATTTCACTTTCAGATTTTTCATCATTAGTGTATAGGAATGCCAGAGATTTCTGTGCATTAATTTTGTATCCTGCAACTTTACCCAATTCATTGATTAGCTCTAGTAGTTTTCTGGTGGCATTTCTAGGATTCTCTATGTATAGTATCATGTCATCTGCAAACAGTGACAGTTTTACTTCTTCTTTTCTAATTTGTATTCCTTTTATTTCTCTTTCTTCTCTGATTGCCGTGGCTAGGACTTCCAAAACTGTGTTCAGTAGTAGCGGTGAGAATGGGCATCCTTGTCTCATTCCTGATCTTAGAGGAAATGCTTTTAGTTTTTCACCATTAAGAATGATGTTTGCTGTGGGTTTGTCATATATGGCCTTTAGTAGGTGGAGGTCGGTTCTCTCTATGCCTATTTTCTGGAGAGTTTTTTTTTTATCATAAATGGGTGTTGAATTTTGTCAAAAGCTTTTTCTGCATCTATTGAGATGATCACATGGGTTTTATTCTTCAACGTGTTAATAGGGTGAATCACATTGATTGATTTGCATATATTGAAGAATCCTTGTATCCCTGGGATAAATCCCGTTTGATCATGGTGTATGATCCTTTCAATGTGTTGTTGGATTCTGTTTGCTAGTATTTTGTTGAGGATTTTTGCATCTATATTCATCAGTGTTATTGGTCTGTAATTTTCTTTTTTTGTAGTATCTTTGTCTGGTTTTGGTATCAGTGTGATGGTGGCCTCATAGAATGATTTTGGGTGTGTTCCTCCCTCTGCAAATTTTTGGAAGAGTTTGAGAAGGATGGGTGTTATCTCCTCTCTAAATGTTTGACAGAATTCACCTGTGAAGCCACCTGGTCCTGGACTTTTGTTTGTTGGAAGATTTTTAATCACAGTTTCAATTTCATTACTTGTGATTGGTCTGTTCATATTTTCTATTTCTTCCTAGTTCAGTCTTAGAAGGTTATACCTTTCTAAGAATTTGTCAGTTTCTTCCAGGTTGCCCATCTTATTGGCATAGAGTTCCTTGTAGTAGTCTGTTAGGATGCTTTGTATTTCTGTGGTGTCTGTTGTAACTTCTTTTGCATTTCTAATTTTATTGATTTGAATCCTCTCCCTCTTTTTCCTGATGAGTCTGGCTAATGATTTATCAATTTTTTTTTTCTTCTCAAAGAACCAGTTTTTAGTTTTATTGATTTTTTTTTTTTTTTTTTTTTTTTGTTTGTGGTATGCAGGCCTCTCACTGTCGTGGCCTCTCCCATTGCAGAGCACAGGCTCCGGACGCACAGGCTCAGTGGCCATGGCTCACGGGCCTAGCCGCTCTGCAGCATGTGGGATCTTCCTGGATCGCGACATGAACCCATATCTCCTGAATTGGCAGGTGGACTCTCAACCACTGCGCCACCAGAGAAGCCCCAATTTTATTGATCTTTGCTATTGTTTTCTTTGTTTCAATTTCATTTGTTTCTGTTCTGATCTTCATGATTTCTTTCCTTCTGCTAACTTTGGGTTTTGTTTGTTCTTCTTTTTCTAGTTCCTTTAGGTGTAAGGTTAGACTGTTTATTTGAGATTTTTCTTGTTTCCTGAGGTAGGCCTCTATAGCTATAAACTTCCCTCTTAGAACTGCTCTTGCTGCGTCCTATAGGTTTTGGATCATCGTGTTTTCATTGTCTCTCGGTACTTTTGGATTTCCTTCTCTGATTTCTTCAGTGACACTTGGGTATTCAGTAGCATATTGTTTAGCGTATTGTGTTTGTGTTTTTTACTTTTTTTCCCCTGTAATTCATTTCTAATGTCATAAGGTTGTGGTCAGAAAAGATGCTTGATATGATTTCAATTTTCTTAAATTTACTGAGGCTTGATTTGTGACCCAAGATGTGATCTATCCTAGAGAATGTTCCATGCACACTTGAGAAGAAAGTGTAATCTGCTGTTTTTGGATGGAGTGTCCTATAAATATCAATTAAATCTATCTGGTCTATTGAGTCATTTAATGCTTCTGTTTCCTTATTTATTTTCGTTTTGGACGATCTGTCCATGGGTTTCAGTGAGGTGTTAAAGTCCCCCACTATTATTGTGTTACTGTTGATTTCCTCTTTTATAGCAGTTAGCAGTTGCCTTATGTATTGAGGTGCTCCTATGTTGGGTTCATATATATTTATAATTGTTATATCTTCTTGGATTGATCCCTTGAACATTATGTACTGTCCTTCCTTGTCTCTTGTAACATTCTTTATTTTAATGTCTATTTTATCTGATATGAGTATAGCTACTCAGCTTTCTTTTGATTTCCATTTGCATGGAATATCTTTTTCCATCCCTTCACTTTCAGTCTGTATGTGTTCCTAGGGCTGAAGTGCGTCTCTTGTAGAGAGCATATATATGGGTCTTGTTTCTGTATCCATTCAGCAAACCTGTGTTTTTTATTTGGAGCATTTAATCCATTCGCGTTTAAGGTAATTATCCATATGTATGTTCCTATGACCATTTTCTTAATTGTTTTGGGTTTGTTTTTGTAGGTCCTTTTCTTCTCTTATGTTTCCCACTTAGAGAAGCTCCTTTAGTATTTGTTGTAGAGCTGGTTTGGTGGTGCTAAATTCTCTTAGCTTTTGTTTGTCTGTAAAGTTTTTGATATCTTCATCAAATCTGAATGAGATTCTTGCCGGGTAGAGTAATCTTGGTTGTAGGTTCTTCCCTTTCGTCACTTTAAGTATATCATGCCACTCCCTTCTGGCTTGTAGAATTTCTGCTGAGAAATCAGCTGTTATCCTTACGGGAGTTCCCTTGTATGTTATTTGTCATTTTTCCCTTGCTGCTTTCAATAATTTTTCTTTGTCTTTAATTTTTGCCAATTTGATTACTATGTGTCTTGGCATGTTTCTCCTTGGGTTTATCCTGTGTGGGATCGCTGAGCTTCCTGAACTTTGGTGACTATTTCCTTTCCCATGTTAAGCAAGTTTTCGAGTATAATCTCTTCAAATATTTTCTCTGGTCCTTTCTCTCTCTCTTCTCCTTCTGGGACCCCTATAAAGTGAACGTTGTTGCATTTAATGTTGTCCCACAGGTCTCTTAGGCTGTTCATTTCTTTTCATTCTTTTTTCTTTATTCTGTTCTTTAGCAGTGAATTCCACAATTCTGTCTTCCAGTTCACTTTTCCGTTCTTCTGCCTCAGTTATTCTGCTATTGATTCCTTCTAGTGTAGGTTTAATTTCAGTTATTGTATTTTTCATCTCTATTTGTTCTTTAATTCTTCTAGGTCTTTGTTAAACATTTCTTGCATCTTCTCGATCTTTGCCTGCATTATTTTTCTGAGGTCCTGGATCATCTTCACCATCATTATTCTGAATTATTTTTCTGGAAGTTTGCCTATCTCCACTTCATTTAGTTGTTTTTCTGGGGTTTTTATCTTGTTCCTTCATCTGGTACATAGCCCTTTGCCTTTTCATTGTGCCTATCTTTTTGTGAATGTGTTTTTTTCCCCACAGGCTGCAGGATTGTAGTTCTTCTTGCTTCTGCTCTCTGCCCTCTGGTCCAAGCAATGTCTTTCATAGCATGTAAATGAGGTTGCAATCCTGCTGCCCAATCTGTTCCTTTAAAATCTTCACAATGGTTACTGACTACCAGGACCAAATTAGCCATGCATTGGTAGGTCCCAGTCATTCTTAACAGTTGAAATGAAAAGGTAAGTTGTTCCATTTCTATTCACTTCATGTGTATAAATGTGCCTTTGGATAAGAAATATGATTCAATAAGACTGTGGGGAAGAGCTTCTGGTGAATAAGAAAACTGTTTAACTTGAAAGCCTTAATGAAAATGCCAGCAAAATTTATCTTACACTTTTCATTTTTGTTCCACATGATGCCAGATTATTTTGGTCTCTAAAAGCCACACACACTTGTAGCATAATACAGTTTAAAACAGTGATATCAAAGTAGACCAGGGTAACCCACTTCCTCTGAAATGGATATTGAAGAATTCACTGCATGCTTCATTATATTCACTTAATCATTATGATATAATCACAGACATTGCCATTTAATTCATTCTTTTCAAAGAGCAAGCTCTTATAGTTCATTACTCCTGCTTCTCATGAGCAGAGCTGTATAGTGGCATTTATAGGTTGCTGACATTGTTATCAAGTGGGAGAGTAAAAATATTATTATATGTATTTGTGCTGTAAATTGTCCATGAACAGTACCATATGATGCTCTTTACTTAATTATTATCTTACACAGTCCAATGAATTATATGATAGACCTATTGAATAATTTATATTTGAGTTTACCATTTGAAAAAAGAGTGGATAAATTAACATGATTCTATTCAAATAGATTTGACCTTAAAGAAGAAAATCACATTTCATTATTTCTATAAATCATTTCTTTTATGCCTTATGCATTGTTCAAATGATACTCCATAAGGAAACTGCTCTGCAGAATATAAAATATAACAAAAAAGCTTTTTTTGAGTAAAAATTTTTTTCCCAAAATATCTTACTGATCAAATAAATAAAAATAAACTGATCAAATAAAATGCATAATAAACTGACATTTATTCACAAATAGTAGAAAACATTCACTTTTTTTCCATGTCTCAGTTGTTGAATTTTCTTGGCATATACCTGCAACCATTGAGTTTTATCTCTTTTTCTATTGAATTATGGCTTCTCAGGTTTCAGTACATTGATAGGAAAAACACAGATATGTTCTGCCTTCAGATACATGGGGAAGTTGAATTCATCTTACTTGGTAAACAATAAAAAGTGAGATTTTTATTTATAATAATTGGCACATTTTAAAGATATAATTACATATTACAAGAAAACTTATTGTACTTTGTATTGTATGAGTGAATATAGGTTCAATATTTTGTATTAGTCTAATTTAACTTGAAACATCCTTTTAATCCAAATTTTATACACATAATAACTAGTCACAATACAACTAGACTTTATTTGACAAATAAGCAAGAGGAAGCTGATAAAATGTAGAAGCTGTTAGCTCCAAAACAATTGGTCCTCTGAATAAGTTCCCTAACTCTTTGAGACAGCATGTCAATAACATTTTACTCTTAGTAAGTGTTTTCTTGGTACATTAGGTTGAATCCAGTTTTCATGGTCTGTTCTGTTCCCTTCACCTTCAAGGTTGTCTGTTTTTTATTTGATTCTAGTTAGGGCTTAGTGTAGCAATCTTTGAATAAAAACAGGCAATACTTTATGATGAATTCAACAATTGATGAGACAAAAAAATATGTCTCAATTTTATTACAAGTGTATAAATGTGTAATCTTGTGGAAATCTGGAAATTTCATTTTAAAATTACTAAATTATGCTATATAAAATATGGTTTTCTTTACTTTTTTTAATAGATATTTATTGGAGTATAATTGCTTCACAATAATATGTTTGTTTCTGTTATACAACAAAGTGAATCAACCATATGAATACATATATCCCCATACCCCCTCCCTCTTGAGACTTCCTCCCACCCTCCCTATGCCACATCTCTAGGTCTTTGAAAATCATCCAGCTGATCTCCCTGTGCTATGCTGCTTTTTCCCACTAGCTAACTATTTTACATTTGGTTGTGTATATATGTTGCTGCTATTCTCACTTTGCTCCAACTACCTCCTCCCCTCCCATGTCCACAAGTCCATGCTCTATGTCTACATATTTATTCCGACCATGCCACCAGGTTCATCGGTACCATTTGTTTTTGTTTTTTGTTTTTTTTAGATTCAATATATATGTGTTAGCATATAGTATTTGTTTTTCTCCTTCTGACTTAATTCACTCTGTGTGACAGACTCTAATCAATCCACCTCACTACAAATAACTCAATTTCTTTTTATGGCTGAATATATTCCATTATATATATGTGTCACATATTCTTTATCCATTCTTCTGTCGATGGACATTTAGGTTAACTCCATGTCCTGGCTATTGTAAATAGCACTGCAATGGACATTGTGGTACATGTCTATTTCTGAATTATGCTTTTCTCAGGGTATATGCTCAGGAGTGAGATGTCTGGGTCTTATGGTGTTCTACTTTTAGCATTATAAGGAACCTCCATACTGTTCTCCATAGTGGTTGTATCAATTTGCAATCTCACCAGCAGTACAAGAGGGATCCCTTTTCTCCACACCCTCTCCAGCATTTATTGTTTGTAGATTTTTTGATGATGGCCATTCTGACCGGCATGAGGTGATACCACATTGTAGTTTTGATTTTCATTTCTCTAATAGTTAGTGATGTTGAGATCTTTTCATGTGCCTCTTGGCCATTAGTATGTCTTCTTTGATGAAATGTCTATTTAGGTTTTCCACCCATTTTTTATTTGAATTGTTTGTCCTTCTGATATGGAGCTACATGAGCTGTTCGTATATTTTGCAGATTAATCCTTTGTCTGTTGTTTCATTTCCAAATATTTTCTCCCATTCTGAGGGTTGTCTTTTTTTCTTGTTTATGGTTTCCTTGGCTATGCAAAAGCTTCGAAGTTTAATTAAGTCCCATTTGTTTATTTTTGTTTTTATTTCAATTACTCTAGGAGGTGGGTCAGAAAAGATTTTGCTGTAGTTTCTGTCAAAGGGTGTGTTTTCTATGTTTTACTCTAAAAGTTTTATAGTGTCTGATCTTACATTTAGGTCTTTAACCCATTTTGAGTTTATTGTTGTGTATGTATGGTGTTAAGGAGTGTTCTAATTTCATTCTTTTACATGTAGCTGTCCAGTTTTCCCAGCAACACTTATTGAAGAGGCAGTTTTTTCTCCATTGAATGTTCCTGCCTCCTTTGTCATAAATTAGGTGCCCATATGTGTGTGGGTTTATCTCTGGGCTTTCTATCCTGTAGCATTGGTTTATATTTCTGTTTTTGTGCCACTACCATACTTTCCTGATTACTGTAGCTTTGTAGTATAGTTTGTAGTCGGGGAGCCTGATTCCTCCACCTCCATTTTTCTTTCTCAAGAATGCTTTTGCTATGCAGGGTCTTTTGTGTTTCCATACGAATTGTAAAACTTTTTGTTCTAATTCTGTGAAGAATGCCATTGGTAGTTTGAAAGGAATTGCACAGAATCTGTAGATTACTTTTGGTAGTATAATCGTTTTCACAATATTGATTCTTCCAATCTAAGAAAATGGTTTATTTCTCCATCTGTTTATGTCATTTTTGATTTCTTTCATCAGTGTTTTATAGGTTTCTGAGTACAGGTCTTTCACCTCCTTTGGTAGGTTTATTCCTAGGTATTCTATTTTTTTTGCTGTGATGGTAAATGTGATTGTTTCCTTAATTTCTCTTTCTGAATTTCCATTGTTAGTGTATAGGAATGACAGAGATTTCTGTGCAGTAATTTTGTATCCTGCAAACTTACCAAATTCATTGATTAGTTCTAGTAGTTTTCTAGTGGCATCTTTGGGATTTTGTTTTTTTTTTTTTGTATCTTTAATGTCCAGTGTTTCTTTAATTTTTGTCTTACTCCAGCTCCATTTTTTTAAACATCTTTATAGGAGTATAATTTTTTTATATTGTTGTGTTAATTTCTGCTACATAACAAAGTGAATCAGCTATACATATACATATATCTCCATATCCTCTCCCTCCCACTCTCCCTATCCCACCCCTCTAGGTGGTCACAAAGCACCAAGCTGATCTCCCTGTGCTATGCAGCTGCTTCCCACTAGCTACCTATTTTACATTTGGTAGTGTATATATGTCAATTCTATTCTCTCACTTCGTCCCAGCTTACACTTCCCCCAACCCATGTCCTCAAGTGCATTTTCTACATCTGCATCTTTATTCCTGTCTTGCCCCTAGGTTATTCAGAACCTATTTTTTTATTATTTTTTTTAAGATTCCATATATATGTGTTAGCATATGGTATTTGTTTTTCTCTTTCTGACTTACTTCACTCTGTATGACAGATTCTAGGTCCATCCACCTCACTTCAAATAACTCCATTTTGTTTCATTTTATTTCTGAGTAATTTCCATTGTATATATGTGCCACATCTTCTTTATTCATTCATATGTTGATGGCCTCTTAGGTTGAATCCATGTCCTGGCTATTGTAAATAGTGCTGCAATGAACATTGTGGTGAATGACTCTTTTTGATTTATGGTTTTCTCAGGGTATATGCCCAGTAGTTGGATTGCTGGGTCATATGGTAGTCCTATTTTTAGTTTTTTAAGGAATCTCCATACTGTTCACCATAGTGACTGTATAAACTTACATTCCCACAGAAAGTGCAAGAGGGTCCCTTTTCTCCACACCATCTCCAGCACTTATTGTTTGTAGATTTTCTCATGATGGCCATTCTGACCAGTGGGAGGTGATACCTCATTGTAGTTTTGATTTGCATTTCTCTAATGATTAGTGATGTTTAGCATTATTTCATGTGTTTGTTGGCAATCTGTATATCTTCCTTGGAGAAATGTCTGTTTAGGTCTTCTGTCCATTTTTGGATTGGGTTGTTTGTTTTTTTGTTATTGAGCTGCATGAGCTGCTTGTAAATTTTGGAGATTAATCCTTTGTCAGTTGCTTCATTTGCAAATATTTTCTCCCATTCTGAGGGTTGTCTTTTCATCTTGTATATGGTCTCCTTTGTTGTGCAAAAGCTTTTAAGTTTCATTAGGTCCCATTTGTTTATTTTTGTTTCCATTTCTCTAAGAGGTGGGTCAAAAAAGATCTTGCTGTGATTTATGTCACAGTGTGTTCTGCCTGTTTTCCTTTAAGAGTTTTATGGTGTCTGGTCTTACATTTAGGTCTTTAATCCATTTTGAGTTTCTTCTTGTGTATGGTGTTATGGAGTATTCTAATTTCATTCTTTTACATGTATCTGTCCAGTTTTCTCAGCACCACATTTTGAAAAGGCTGTCTTTTTTCCATTGTATATTGTTGCCTCCTTTATCAAAGATAAGGCAACCACAGGTGTGTGTGTTTATCTCTGTGATTTTGTGCCAGTAGCATACTGCCTCGATTACTGTTGCTTTGTATTATAATCTGAAGTCAGGGAGTTTGATTCCTCCAGCTCTGTTTTTCTTTCTCAAGATTGCTCTGGCTATTCGGGGTCTTTTGTGTTTTCATACAAATTGTGAAATTTTTTCTTCTATTTCTCTGAAAAATACCATTGGCAGTTTGATAGGAATTGCATTGAATCTGTAGATTGCTTTGGGTAGTATAGGCATTTACGAATGTTGATTCTTCCAATCCAAGAATATGGTTTATCTCTCCATATGTTTTTATCATCTTTAATTTCTTTCATCAGTGTCTTATAGTTTTCAGCATACAGGTCTTTTGTCTCCCTAGGTAGGTTTATTCCTAGGTGTTTTATTCTTTTTGTTGCAGTGGTAAATGGGAGTGTTTCCTTAATTTCTTTTTCAGATTTTTTATCATTAATGTATAGTAATGCAAGATATTTCTGTGCATTAATTTTGTATCCTGCTACTTTACCAAATTCATTGATTAGCTCTAGTAGTTTTCTGGTAGCATCCTTAGGATTCTCTACATATAATATCATGTAATCTGCAAACAGTTACTGTTTACTTCTTCTTTTCCAGCTTAGATTCCTTTTATTTCTTTTACTTCTGTGATTGCTGTGTCTAAAACTTCCAAAACTATGTTGAATAATAGTGGTGAACGTGGACTCCCTTGTCTTGTTCTTGATCTTAGAGTAAGTGGTTTCAGTTTTTCACCATTGAGAACAAGGTTGGTTGTGCATTTGTCATATATAATCTTTATTATCTTGAGGTAAGTTCCCTCTATGCCTACTTTATACAGAGGTTTTTTAATCATAAATGGGTATTGAAAGCTTTCTCTGCATCTATTGAGATGATCATATGGTTTTTATCCTTCAATTTGTTAATATAGTGTGTAACATTGGTTGATTTGTGTATATTGAAGAGTCCTTGCATTCCTGGGATAAAGCAGACTTTGTCATGGTGTATGATCCATTTAATGTGCTGCTGGATTCTGTTTGCTGGTATTTTGTTGAGGATTTTTACCTGTATGTTCATCAATGATATTGGCCTATAATTTTCTTTTCTTGTGACATCTTTCTCTGATTTTGGCATCATAGTGATGGTGGCCTCATAGAGTGAGTTTAGGAGTGTTCCTCCCTCTAATTTATTTTGGGAGAGATTGAGAGGTATAGGTGTTAGATCTTCTGTAAATGTTTGATAGAATTCACCTTGGCTTTTGTTTGTTGGAAGATTTTTAATAACAGTTTCAATTTCAGTGCTTGTGATTTGTCTGCTTATATTTTCTATTTCTTCCTGGTTCAGTCTCAGAAGCTTGTGCTTTTCTAAGCATTTGTCCACTTGTTCCAGGTTGTCCATTTTATTGCCATGTAGTTGCTTGTGGTAATCTCTCATGATCCTTGGTATTTCTGCAGTGTCAGATATTACTTCTCCTTTTTTCATTTCTAATTCTATTGATTTCAGTCTTCTCCCTTTTTTTTTCTTGATGAATCTGGCTAATGGTTTATCAATTTCGTTTATCTTCTCAAAAAAAAACAGCTTTTAGTTTTATTGATCTTTGCTATTGCTTCCTTCATTTCCTTTTCATTTCTTTCTTATCTGATCTTTATGATTTCTTTCATTCTGCTAACTTTGGGTTTTTTTTGTTCTTCTTTCTCTAATTGCTTTAGGTGTAAGTTTAGGTTGTTTATTTGAGATTGTTCTTGTTTCTTAAGGTAGGACTGTGCTGCTATAAACTTCTCTCTTAGAAATGCTTTTGCTGCATCCCATAGGTCTTTGGTCATTGTGTTTTCATTGTCATTTGTTTCTAGGTATTTTTTTATTTCCTCTTTGATTTCTTCAGTGGTCTCTTGGTTATTTAGTAGTGTATTGTTGAGCCTCCATGTGTTTGTAATTTTTATAGTTTTTTTTTTCTGTAATTGATATCTAGTCTCATAACCTTGTGGTTGGAAAAGATAACTGATATGGCAATTTTCTTAAATTTATCAAGGCTTGATTTGTGACCCAAGATATGATCTATCCTAGAGAATATTCCATGAGTACTTGAAAAGAACGTGTATTCTGTTGTTTTTGGATGGAATGTCCTATAAATATCAATTAAGTCCATCTTGTTTAATGTATCATTTAAAGCTTGTGTTTCCTTATTTTTTTTTATTTTGGATGATCTGTCCAGTGGTGAAAGTGAGGTGTTAAAGCCGCCTACTATGAATGTGTTACTGTTGATTTCCCCTTTTATGGCTATTAGTAGATGCTTTATGTATTGAGGCGCTCTTATGTTGGGTGCATAAATATTTACAATTGTTATATCTTCTTCTTGGATTGATTCCTTGATCATTATGTAGTGTTCTTCTTTGTCTCTTGTAATAGTCTTTATTTTAAAGTCTATTTATCTGATATGAGAATTGCTACTCCAGCTTTCTTTTGATTTCCATTTGCATGGAATATCTTTTTCCATCCCCTCACTTTCAGGCTGTATGTGTCCCTAGGTCTGAAGTGGGTCTCTTGTAGACAGCATATATACAGGTCTTGTTTTTGTAGCCATTCAGCCAGATTATGTCTTTTGGTGGGAGCATTTAATCCATTTACATTTAAGGTAGTTATTGATACATGTGTCCCTTTTACCATTGTCTTAATTGTTTGGGTTTGTTATTTTAGGTATTTTCCTTCTCTTGTGTTTCCTGCCTAGAGACGTTCCTTTAGTATTTGCTGGTAAGTTGTTTGGTGGTGCTGAATTCTCTTAACTTTTCCTCCTCTGTAAAGGTTTTAATTTCTCCTTTGAACCTGAATGAGATCTTTGTTGGGTAGATTAATCTTCGTTGTAGGTTTTTCCGTTTCATCACTTTAAATATGTCTTGCCACTCCCTTCTGGCTTGCAGAGTTCCTGTTAATAGATCAGCTTTTAACCTTATGGGGATTCCCTTGTATGTTATTTGTTGCTTTTTCCTTGCTGCTTTTAATATATATATTTTTTTCTACTTAATTTTTGATAGTTTGATTAATATATGTCTTGTTCTGGTTCTCCTTGGATTTAACCTGTATGGATCTCTCTGTGCTTCCTGGACTTGAGTGATTATTTTCTTTCCCACATTAGTGAAGTTTTCAACTATAATCTCTTGACATATTTTCTTATCCCTTTCTTTTTCTCTTCTTCTTCTGGGACCCCTATAATTTGAATGTTTGTTTGTTTAATGTTGTCCCAGATGACTCTGAGACTGTCCTAAATTCTTTTCATTCTTTTTTCTTTATTCCACTCTGAAGTAGTTATTTCCACTATTTTATATTCCAGGTCACTTATCTGTCCATCTCCTCAGTTATTCTACTATTGATTCCTTCTAGAGAATTTTTAATTTCATTTATTGCATTGTTCATCATTGTTTGTTTGCTCTTTAGTTCTTCTAGGTCCTTGTTAAACATTACTTGTATTTTCTCCATTCTATTTTCAAGATTTTGGATCACCTTTCCTATCATTACTCTGAATTCTTTTTCAGGTAGACTGCCTATTTCCTCTTCATTTATTTGTTTTGGTGAGTTTTTTCCTTCTTCTTCATCTGCTGTGTATTTCTCAGTCTTCTCATTTTGCTCAACTTTCTCTGTTTGGTGTCTCCTTTTGCAGGCTGCCGTTTTGTATTTCCCATTGTTTTTGGTGTCTGCCCCCAGTTGGTAAGGTAAGGTTGGTTCAGTGGGTTGTGTAGGCTTCCTGGTGGAGGGGACTGGTGTCTGTGTTCTGTTGGATGAGGCTGTATCTTGACTTTCTGGTTGTCAGGACCATGTCCAGTGTGGTGTTTTTGGGTGTCTGTGAACTTATTATGATTTTAGGCAGGCTCTCTTCTGATGGGTGTGTTTGTGTTCCTGTCTTGCTAGGTGTTTGCCATGGGGTGTCTAGCACTGTAGCTTGCTGGTTGTGAGTGGAGTTGGGCCTTAGTGTTGAGATGGAGATCTCTGGGAGAGCTCTCACTGATTGATATAATGTGGGTCTTGGAGGTCACTGGTGGTCTAATATCCTGAACTCACCTCTCCAACTTCAGAGGTTCAGACCTGACACCCGCCTGGAGGACCAAGACCCTATTAGCCACACAGATCAGAATAAAAGGGAGGAATAAAAGAAAGAAAGAAGAAAAATAAAGTTTTTAAAATAAAACATTAAAAAAAGTTAAAAAATACTAAAAAAATAAAAAGTATATAGCAACCAAACCAAAAAACAAATCCACCAATGATAACAAGCATTAGAAACTAAAGTACAATAAACACATAAAACAGAAACTAGCCAGTCACATAAAGCAAACCCCAAGTCTACCCTTGACCCCAAAGTCCACTGCTTTAATTTCGGGATGATTTATTGTCTATTCAGGTATTCCATAGATGCAGGGTACATCAAGTTGATTGTCATGATTTAATCCACTGTTCATGAGGTTGCACAGAGAAATTTCCCTTTCCCTTCTTTGTTCACACAGATTCTTTGGTTCAGCTTTGGATTTGGCCCCACCTCTGCATGTAGGTTGCCCTCTGGCATCTGTTCTTCACTCAGACAGGAGGGAGTTAAAGGAGCTGCTGATTAGGGGAACCCGGTTCACTCAGGCTGGTGGGAGGGAGGCTTATGGAATGTGGGGCAGCCTGCGACTCCAGAGGCCAGCATGATATTGTACCAGCCTGAGGTGTGCCATGTGTTCTCCTGGGGAACTTTTCCCTGTATCATGGGACCCTAGCAGTGGTGGGCTGCACATGCTCCCAGGAGGCGAGGTAAAGAGAGCACCTGTGCTTGCACACACGATTCTTGGTGGCTGCAGCAGCAGGGTTAGCATTGCATGTCCGTCTCTGTGTCCACACTGATAGCTGCGGCTCATGCCCATCTCTAATGTTCATTTAGGCAGTGCCCTGAATTCCCTCTCCTTGCACACCCTGAAACAATGGTCTCTTGACTCTTAAGCAGTTCCAGACATTTTCCCAGATTCCATCCTGACTAGCTGTGGCACAGTAACCCCCTTCAATCTGTGTTTACGCAGCCAACCTCAGTCCTCTCCCTGGGATCTGACCTCCAAAGCCCTTGCCTCAGGTCCCAGCCCCCACCTGCCTTGGCGGATGAGCAGACTAGCTCTCAGGCTGGTGAGTGTTGGTTGGCACCAATCTTCTGTGCGAGAATCTCTGCATCCCTGTTGTTGCACTCTCCTTCATGGCTCAAAGTTACCCCCCTTACCACCCCCCTGTTTCTGCCAGTGAAGGGACCTCCTAGTGTGTAGAAACTTGTACTTCTTCACAGCTCCCTCCCTGAGGTCTAGGTCCTGTCCGTATACTTTTGTCTCTGATTTTTTTCTTTTTTCTTTTGCCCTATCCAGGTATGTGGGGAGTTTCTTCCCTTTTGGGAAGTCTGAGGTCTTCTGCCCAAGTTCAGTAGGTGTTCTTTAGGAGTTGTTCCACATGTAGATGTATTTTTGATGTATTTCTGGAGAGGAAGGTGATCTCCACGTCTTACTGCTCAACCATTTTGAAGGTCCTCTCTAGGATTTTCTATGTATAGTATCATGTCATCTGCAAACAGTGACAGTTTTACTTCTTCTTTTCCAAATTGTATTCCTTTTATTTCTTCTTCTTCTCTGATTGCTGTGGCTAGGACTTCCAAAACTCTGTTGAATAAGGGTGGCAAGAGTGGACTTCCTTGTCTTGTTCCTGATCTTAGTGGAAATGCTTTCAGTTTTTCACCATTGAGTATGATGTTTGCTGTGGATTTGTCCTATATGGCCTTTATTATGTTGAGGTATGTTCCCTCTATGCCCATTTTCAGGAGAGGTTTTATCATAAATTGGTGGTGAATTTGTCAAAAGCTTTTTCTGAATCTACTGAGATGATCTTATGGTTTTCATTCCTCAATTTGTTAATATGGTGTATCAGATTGATTGATTTGCATATATTGAAGAATCCTTGCATCCCTGGGATAAATCCCACTTGATCATGGTGTAAAATACTGTTAATGTGTTTTTGGATTCTGCTTGCTAATATTTTGCTCAGGATTTTTGCATTTTTGTTCATCAGTGATATTGGTCTATAATTTTCTTTTTTCATGATATCTTTTTCTGGTTTTGGTATCAGGGTGACTGTGGCATTTCAGAATGAATTTGGGAGTGTTCCTCCCTCTGCAATTTTTTGGAAGAGTTTGATAAGGATCAGTGTTAGCTCTTCTCTAAATATTTGATAGAATTCGCCTGTGAAGCCATCTGGTCCTGGACTTTTGTTTGTTGGAAAATTTTTAATTACAGTTTCTATTTCATTACTTGTGATAGGTCTTTTTATATTTTCTAATTTTTCCTGGTTCAGTCTTGGAAAATTGTACCTTTCCAAGAATTTGTCCATTTATTCGTTGCTGTTCATTTTATTGGCATATGGTTGTTTGTAGTAGTCTCTTATAATGCTTTGTATTTCTGTGATGCCAGTTGTGATTTCTCCTTTTTCATTTCTAATTTTATTGATTTGCATCCTTTCCCTTGTTTTCTTGATGAGTCTTTCTAAGAGTTTATCAATTTTTTTTATCTTCTCAAAGAACCAGCTTTTAGTTTTATTGATCTTTGCTATTGTTTTCTTCATTTCTATTTCATTTTTTTGTGCTCTGATCTTTATGGTTTCTTTCCTTCTACTGACTTTGGACTTTGGGTTTTCTTTATTCTTCTTTCTCTAGTTGCTTTAAGTTAGGGGTTAGATTGTTTATGTGAGATTTTTCTTGTTTCTTCAGGTGAGATTGTATTGCTGTAAACTTCACTCTTAGAACTACTTTTGCTGCATCCCACAGGTTGTGGGTCATTGTGTTTTCATTGTCATTTGTTTCTATGTATTTTTTGAATTCTTCTTTGATTTCTTCAGACATCTCTTGGTTATTTCTTAATGCACTCTTTAACCTCCTTTGAGATTTTTAGACATTTTTCCTGTAATTGATTTCCAACCTTATAACATTGTGGTCAGAAAAGATGCTTGATATGATTTCAATTTTCTTAAATTTTCCAAGGCTTGATTTGTGACCCAAGATGTGATCTATTCTGGAGAATGTTCCACATGCACTGGAGAAGAAAATGTATTATGCCAGTTTTGGGTGAAATAGTCTATAAATATCAATTAAATCTATCTGGTGTATTGTGTCATTTAAAGCTTGTGTTTCCTTATTTATTTTCTGTTTCGATGATCGGTTCATTGGTGTAAGTGGGGTGTTAAAGTCCCCTACTACTTTTGTGTTACTGTTGATTTCCCCTTTCATGGTTGTTAGCATTTTCCTTATGTATTGAGATGCTCCTATGTTAGGTGCATAAACATTTATTATTGTTATATCTTCTGCTTGGATTTATCCCTTCATCATTATGTAGAGTCATTTGATGCCTCTTGTAATAGCCTTTATTTTAAAGTCTATTTCATCTGATACGAGTATTGCTACTCCAGCTTTCGATTTCCATTTGCACAGAATATCATTTTCCATCTCTTCACTTGCAGTCTGTATATGTCCCTAGGTCTGAAGTGGGTCTTTTGTAGACAGCATATATATGGGTCTTGTTTTTGTATCCATTCAACCAGTCTGTGCCTTTGGGTTGGGGCATTTCATCCATTTACATTTAAGGTAATTATCGATATGTATGTTCCTATTACTATTTTCTTAATTGTTTTGGGTTTGTTTTTGTGGGTCTTGTTCTTCTTTTGTGTTTCCCACTTACAGAAGTTTCTTTAGCTTTTGTTGTAAAACTGGTTTGGTTGTCCTGAATTCTCTTAGATTTTGCTTCTCTGAAATGCTTTTGATTTCTCCATTGAATCTGAATGAGATCCTTTCTGGGTAGAGTAATCTTTTTTGTAGGTTTTCCTTTTTTATCACTTTAAATATATCCTGCTATTCCCTTCTGGTTTGCAGAGTTTCTGCTGAAAAATCAGCTGATAACCTTAAGGGGATTCCTTTTTATATTATTCTTTGTTTTTTCCTTGCTGCTTCTAATATTTTTTCTTTGAATTTAATTTTTGTTACTTTGATTAATATGTATCTTGGTGTGTTTCTCTTAGGGTTTATCCTGTATGGAATTCTCTGTGCTTCCTGGAATTGGTTGGCTCTTTCCTTTCTCATGTCAGTGAAGTTTTCCACTAAAATCTCTTCAAGTACTTTCTCACACCCTTTCTTTTTCTCCTTTTCTTCTGGGACCCCTATAATTCAAATGTTGGTGTGTTTAGCGTTGCCTCAGAGTTCTCTGAGACTGTCTTCAGTTCTTTTCATTCTGTTTTCTTTATTCTGTTCCTCAGCAGTTATTTCCACCATTTTGTCTTCCAGCTCACTTATTCATTCTTCTGCCTCAGTTATTCTGTTATTGATTCCTTCTAGTGTATTTTTCATTTCAGTTATTGTGTTTTTCATCTCTGTTTATTTGTTTTTTAGTTCTTCTACATCATTTTTAAACATTTCTTGTATTATCTGTATCTGTGCCTCCATTCTATTTCCAAGGTTCTGGATCATCTTTACTATAATTATTTTGAATTCTTTTTCAAGTAGATTGCCTATTTCCTCTTCATTTATTTGGTCTTGTAGGTTTTTACCTTGATCCTTTATCTGTGACATATTTCTTTGCCATCTCATTTTTTTTGTTTGTTTTTATGAATGGGATTGTGTTCCTGTCTTACTGGTTGTTTGGCCTCAGGGTTCCAAAACTGCAGTTTTAGACTGTTAGGTAGGGTTGGGTCTTGGTGCTGAGATGAGGATCTCTGGGAGACCTCACTCCAGTGAATATACACTGGGGTCTGAGGTTCTCTGTTATTCTAGTGGTTTGGACTTTGAGCTCTCACTGCAGGAGTTTCAGCCCTACCCCTGGTTCATGAACTAAGATCCACAAGCCATGTGTGGCACCAAAAAAAAAAAAAAAAAAAAAAGGAGAACAATAACAAAGTAGAAAATAAAATTAGACTAGGAAACTAACAGCTATGTTAGAAAAAATATAAAATTAAACATATAGATGAAACAAACACCAGAAGGTAAAACAGAACCACAATAGTAAACAAGACTTGGAGGGAAAAAAAAAGGTGGACAGGCCTTGGTTGTTGATGGTGGGACCTAAGCAGCAGTGAGTTTTAGGTGGTGAGTGGGGCCTAATCTTAGTACCTACAGGAAAGGGTGGAGCAGGCTTGGGAGGTGGGGCTTAGGCTCAACTGAACAGAAGGGGCCCAGGTGTGCCTCCTGCCTCCCATCTCAGAGCACAGGAGACCCCTGTGCTGGGAGCCCAGCAGGATTCCTGGGCTCAAATGGGCAGAGCAAATGTCCTCTGCTGCTCTCCCTCTCCTCTTATCCTCAAGGTCCCCTCCCACCTATGTCTACTGATCTTCTTGGGCTCCTTCCTATGCCTCCAGAGCCCACATAGCTGGAGGGGAATTTGGAGGGCTGAGGACTGGCCTGGGAACTCAGCAGCCTCCCCAACCCTGAGTAGGAGGAGCAAACGCCCTCTGCTCCTCTCCCGCTCTTCCCATCCTGGATGTCCCCTCCTATCTACCTGTCCTGATCTCCCTGGCCTCCCTCCCATGTCCCCAGGACCAATCCAGCCAGGAAGGGACCTCTGAGGGCGTAGGACCCAGCCCAAGAGCCAGGCAGACTTCCCTGGCCGATTTGGCAGAGGAAACACTGGACCCACTCCCCCCAATCCAAGCCCTCCCGAGGCAACACCTCCCCTATCCATCTTCTACTTCTCCTTCACCCTCAGTCCCCCCACGGCCTACCAGTTTGCTTGGCAGTTCTTCGCATCTCCTTGGACATCAGGGTCCCCCACCAGCGTCCAGCCAGAGCCCTAGTTGTGGGGAGATGCAAACTCTGCATCTTCCCACACTGCCGTCTTGACTCCTTCCAAATGTATGGTTTTCTTAAGAACTCTTTTGTGATATTTCATCAGAACTAAACTCCAGACCTTTTTTTTTTCTTTTTGGCAATTGTTTTTCTAAATGTTCTCAATTTTTTGTAGAATGTAAGAATTTTTTTTATGCTATTCTTCCCATAGATATTTATTTATTTAGATTTCCCTTGATTTTATATAGATATATTTGAATAAGAATTCTGGGGTTCTTTGTGCAATTATGTTTAATATCTTCGCTTTATGACATCAGCTTCTCAAACAATTAAGGCAAATATTTTCATACTCCAGGGGGAAAAAAAACTCACACATTGAATTTCCAGATTCTGGGAACCAGAAACTTACTCATCTGTTCTGTGGTGTGGTGTGTGTGTGTGTATGTGTGTGTGTTATATAAACACTTAACATGAGACCTAACCTTCTGACATATTTTTAAGTGCACAATAATATCTTTAACTATAAGCACAATGTTGTACAAAGCAGAAATCTAGAACATATTCGTCTTACATAACTGAAACTATATGCCCCTTGAACAGCAACTCCCCATTCCCCTTACCTTCTAGGCCCTGGAACCACATTTTATTCTCCTCTATGACTTTACTATTTTAGGTATCTCATATAAGTGGTATCTTGCAGAGTTTGTCTTTCTGTGACTGGTTTATTTCACTTAGTGTAATGTCCTCCACATTCATCCATGTTGTCATCATATATGACAGAATTTCCTTTTTTTTTTTGACTGAATAATATTTTATTGTATGTATATACCACATTTTCTTTATCCATTCATCTTTCAATGGACATTTAGTTTGCTTCTATATCTTGGCTATTATGAATAATGCTGCAGTAAACATGAGAGTACAGATATCTATTCAAGGTCCTGATTTAAATTCTTCATAAATATATATAGGTGGATAAAGAATCATATAATATACTCATCATGCCTTCAAGAAATTTGAAGTATTTAAAGAGATAAAACAAATACATATAAATGCAAGTGAACTGGGTAATTTATAATTGATAATATCTAGGCAATAAGAAATTAACTCAATAGATCATAGAAAGAAGAAATAAGAATTTGACTATTTGGGAGTATATTCTAATATAGGTCAGAAAGAATTTTGGAAAAGGCAGACATCCAAAATAACTAATTTTGTAAGATAAATAAGATTATCTATAAAAGAAATCATGCTTCACAAATTTATATGATTACTATCCTGTCATGTACTAAGAATAAAGTAGTCATTCAGGGAAAAAGCCTAGGAAGTATAATTTAACAAGGTTTTATGTAAAAGTTTTAAGAAAAATATTAAAACAAACTCCCAGTGACTGTTTTGTCACTGAAGATTAATTCAACCAATATTTATTAAATGCCTGCTACATTCTAGGCTTTAGGAATTGAATATTTTTCCCATTCCATTTTTCTCTTCTACTAATGGAGCAGCCAACCTCCAACATGCCCTCAGTGATTCCTGCCTCCTGTTATTCATTTCCTGTTTAACTCCCCTGTGTAACTGTTATGCATGACAAATAGAATATTGCAGAAATCATGATATGCTACTTCTATAAACTTTTTATTTCATATTGGAGTATAGCCAATTAACAATGTTGAGATAGTTTCAGGTGCACAGCAAAGCAACTCAGCCATACATATACACATATCCACTCTCCCCCAAACTCCCCTCCCATCCAGGCCACCACATAACATTGAGCAGTTCCCTGTGCTATACAGTAGGTCCTTGTTGGTTATTCATTTTAAATACAGCAGTGTGTACATGTCAGTACCAAACTCCCTAACCATCCTTTCCCTCACGCTTCCCCCCAGTAACCATAAGTTTATTCTCTAAGTCTGTGAATCTATTTCTGCCTTGCAAATAAGTTCATTTGTATCATTTCTTTTTAGATTCTGCATATAAGCAATAACACACGGTATTTCTCTTTCTCTGTCTAACTTACCCCACTCAGAATGACAATCTCTAGGTCCATACACGTTGCTGCAAATGGCATCATTTCATTCTTTTTAATGGCTAATTTTCCAATGTCCATATGTACCATATTTTCCCTATCCATTCCTCTTTCGATGGACATTTAGGTCGCCTCTGTGTCCTGGTCATGGCAAACAGTGTTGCAATGAACACTGGGCTGCATGCATCCCTCTGGACCATGCTTTTATCTCGAAAATTGCCCAGGAGAGGGACTACAAGATCACATGGGAGCTCTATGTTAGTTTTTTAAGGAACATCCATACTATTCTCCCTAGTGGCTGTACCAATTCATATTCCCACCAACAGTGTAAGAGAATTCCCTTCTCTCCACAACTTCTCCAGCACTTACTGTTTGCAGACACCTTGATGATGGCCATTCTGACCAGTGTGAGGTGACACCTTATTTCTCAAAGTTGAGAAAGCTTCAACTTTCATTTCTCACATAATTAGCGATATTTAACATCTTTTCATGTGCTTTTTGGCCATCTGTATATCTTCTTTGGATAAATGTCTAGTTAGATATTCTGCCTTTTTACAGATTGGGTTGTTTGTGTTTTTGATATTGAGTTGCATGAGCTACTTGTATATTTTGGAGATTAATCTCTTGTCAGTTGCTTCATTTGAAAATATTGTCTCCCCATCAGTGGGTTGTTTTGTTTTGTTTATGGTTTCCTTTGCTGTGTGGAAGTTTTTGAGTTTAATTAGGCCCCATTTGCTTATTTTTGTTTTTATTTCCATTACTCTGGGAGACAGATCAAAAAAGGATATTTCTGTGATTTATGTCAGAGAGTATTCTGCCTATGTTTTCCTCTAGGAGTTTTATAGTTTCCAGTCTCATATTTAAGTCCTTAATCCATTTTGAGTTTATTTTAGGGTATGGTGTTAAAGAATGATCTAATTTCACATTTTTACATAGAGCTGTCCAGTTTTCCCAACACCAATTGTTGAAGAGACTGTCTTTCCACCATTGTATAGTCTTGCATCCTTTGTCATAGATTAATTGACCATAGGTGTGTGGGTTTATTTCTGGGCTTTCTATCCTGTTCCATTGTTCTATATGATTATAACTTTGTAGTAGTCTGAAGTCAGAGAGCCTGATTCCTCTTGCTCCTTTTTTCTTTCTCAAGATTGCTTTGGCTATTTGGGGTCTTTTGTGTCTCCACACAAATTTTAAGATTTTTTTGTTCTAGCTCTGTGAAAAATGCCAGTGGTAATTTGATAGGGATTGCATTGAATTTGTAGATTGCGTTGGGCAGTATAGTCATTTTGACAATATTGATTCTTCCAATCCAGGGACATGGTATATCTTTCCATCTGTTTGTGTCTTCTTTGATTTCTTTCATCAGTGTCTTATAGTTTTCAGAGTACAGGTCTTTTGTCTCCTTAGGTACATTTATTCTTAGGTATTTTATTCTTTTTGATGTGATGGTAAATGGGAATGTTTCTTGAATTTCTCTTTCTGGTTTTTTGTTGTTAGTGTATAGAAATGCAACAGATTTCTGTGTGTTAATTTTGTAGCCTGCAACTTTTCCAAATTCATTGATGAGCTCTAGAAGTTCTCTGGTAGCATCTTTATTATTTTCTATGTGTTGTATCATGTCATCTGCAGTGACAGTTTAACTTCTTTTCCAATATGAATTACTTTAGTTCTTTTTCTTCTCTGATCACTGTAGCTAGGACTTCCATAACTATGTTGAATAAAAGTGGGGAGATTGAACATCCTTGTCTTGTTCCTGATCTTAGAGGAAATGCTTTCAGGTATTCATCACTGAGTATGACGTTAGCTGTAGGTTTGTCATATATGACCTTTATTATTTTGAGGTATATTCCCTCTATCTCCACTTTCTGGAGAGTTTTTATCATAAATTGGAACTGAATTTTATCAAAAGCTTTTTCTGCATCTATTGAATGGTCATCTGATTTTTATTCTTCAATTTGTTGATGTGGTGTATCACACTGATTGATTTGCAGATATAGAAAAATCCTTGCATCCTGGGATAAATCTTACTTTTTCATAGTGTATGATCCTTTTAATGTACTGTTGGATTTGAATTGCTACTATTTTGTTGAGGTTTTTTGTGTTTATGTTCATCAGTGATATTGGCCTGTAATTTTCATTTTTTGTGGTATCTTTGTCTGGTTTTTGTATCAGGGTGATGATGGCATAATAGAATCAGTTTGGGAGTTTTCCTTCCTCTGCCATTTTTTAGAACAGTTTCAGAAGGACATGTGTTAACTCTTCTCTAGATGTTTGATAGAATTCACTTGTGAAGCCATCATGTCCTGGATTTTTGTGTGTTGGGAGTTTTTTAATCACAGTTTCAATTTCAGTTCTTGTGATTGGTCCATTCATATTTTCTATTTCTTCCTGTTTCAGTCTTGGAAGGTTGTAGCTTTCTAAGAATTTCTTCATTTCTTACAGGTTGTCCAGTTTTTTGGCATACAGTTACTTATAGTAGTCTCTTATGATCCTTTGTATTTCTGTGGTGTCAGTTGTAACTTCTCTTTTTTCATTTCTAATTTTATTGATTTGGGTCTCCTTCCTCTTTTTCTTGATGAGTCTGGCTAAGGGTTTATCAATTTTGTTTATCTTTTCAAAGAACCAGCTTTTAGTTTCATTGGTCTTTGCTATTGTCTTCTTTTTCCCTATTACATTTATTTCTGCTCTGATCTTTATGATTTCTTTCCTTCTACTAACTTTAGGTTTTGCTTATTCTTCTTCCTCTAGTTGCTTTAGGTTTAAGGTTAGGTTGTTTATTTGAGATTTTTCTTGTTTCCTGAGGTATTGCTATAAACTAGATTGTATTGTTATAAACTTTCCTCTTAGAACTGCCTTTGCTGCATCCCATAGGTTTTGGATCATTGTGATTTCATTTTCAGTTGTCTCTAGGTATTTTTTGCTTTCCTCTTTGATTTCTTCAATGATCTATTGATTGTTTAGTAGCATATTGTTTAGCCACTACATATTTGTGTTTTTTATAGTTTTTCTTCTTGTACTTTATTTCTAATCTCATATCATTATGGTTGGAAAAGATGTTTGATATGATTTCAATTTTCTTCAATTTACCAAGGCTCACTTTGTGGCCCAGCATATGGTCCATCCTGGATAATGTTCCCTGTGCACTTGAGAAGAATGTGTATTCTGCTGCCTTTGGATGGAATGCTGTATAAATATCAATTAAGTCCATCTGGTCTAATGTGTCATTTAAGGCCTGTGTTTCCTTATTGATTTTCTGTCTGGATGATCTGTCCATTGTTGAAAGTGGGGTGTTAAAGTTCCCCACTATTTTGTTACTGTTGATTTCTCCCTTTATGGCTGTTAGTGTTTGCCTTATATCTTGAGGTGCTCCTATGTTCAGTGCATATATATTTACAATTGTTGTATCTTCTTCTTTGATTGATCCCTTGATCATTATGTAGTGTCCTTGTCTCTTATAACAGTCCTTATTTTAAAGTTTATTTTTTCTGATATGAGTATTTCTATTCCAGCTTTCTTTTGATTTCCATTCTCATGGAGTACCATCTTCCATCCCCGATATGCTGCTTCTGTAAATAGGTTATAATACACTGTAGCTTCTGTCTTGAACCCATTCTCTCTTTTGCATTATTTGCTCTTTTGGAATAGATAATATTAGCAGTCAGATTCATAGGCCCATGTGTCAAGAACTGAAATCTTGAAAAAAAAGAATACAAAATGAAAATATGATTTTGACTCCCCAAATTCTATTCCCCAAAAGCTGCTGAGAAAATTCCACAGCTGCAAATACATGCTACCTGTTATAAAAAAGGAATGTTGAATCAGAGAGTAGAACAGAGAGCTCAAAAGAAGACAAATCCTAGAATCTTGGAGAATTATTCACAGGGCTTAAGACATACTCAAAGATATCCAATATTTACTTCACTGAATTTAAAAACTGTGATGACCCCCAATGTTTCCCTTCTTGGAAATGTTCTTTCCCAAAGTCAAGCCTTTAAATGAGACCACAGCCCTGACCAACACTTACATTATAAATATCTTTTAGATTCTAAAACAAAGGGCCCAGATAAGCTGTGTCCAGGTTTCTAGGATGCTTATCAGTCAAAGTCCATTGACCCTATATATTAACCTAAGACTTACTTCCACTATTGTCAGAGCCTCACAGTTTTCTTCTGACTGACATATGGCCTTCAGTAGTCCTACATAATTGTCTATACATTTTACTCTGGGATCAAGTACTTATTTATTTTTTTAATATATTGAGAATTCTTTATTTCAAAGCAGTAATTATGTTATTCTGTCTAGAGTTCCAAACATGTATCAAAAACTTTCCAAATCAAGGCTTCCCATACAAATCATCTGTAGAGCATTAAACCCCCTGAATCTGTGCTCTGTGTGTGTATGTTTGTGCATGTACATTTAAATGTGTGACAGGTATATAAATAAAGGCTCATATATAAACATTTTAACATTTTCAAGGATATTTAATATAAGCCACTTATCAATATTTCAGAGAGTATCCCAGTTATATCTTAGAGAATAGTTTGCTTTGGACTCTTGCAAAGCATCAGTCTTAATGATCATAATATGTGATTTCTTCCTGGAAGCTTCCATAGATTCTCTTTGAATAATCAATTAACTTAGAATAAAAACAAATAATCCAGATTGATATTCTTATGTGAATTTAATAATTGTGTCAAAATAATGATACAGAATAAAAAAAGAAAAGAAAACAAAGAACCCCCACTACAATATACTATGTAGCAATTGGAAATTTGAGGAATGTATTTCTGGCAAAATGGTGAAAGAAGACAACAAAGTTGTTTATTCAAAATCCTAGGATAATCTTTTCAAAATTTAATCATTAACATTAGCTGCCCCCACCTATCAATTCAAAGGAAATCATAAAACTGATAACATTTTCTTTGATGAGACACAAATAAAGTGTCATCTTTTATTAACTAAATATATAAATTCTTCAATTTGTTTTTAAAAACAAATATAGACAGTTTTTAATAATTACTATACTTCAAAGTTCTTAATTTTTAATTTAAACTCTTCTAAATTTTATTTTATTTTCTGATATTTTAATTGTATACTCTGACTAAATTGATATATTGTGAAATTAAAAGTTATAAATATATCAGGTCACATACTTTTGTGATGTATATGTATATATTTGAGATCTGTAACTCAATACACACATATACATATGTAAATATGTATATACATATAAATTTCTCAATTTATTTACCTACTTACTTATCTGAAGCAAATTTTGTATAATTGTCTTCAAACTCTATCTAGAAAGTTTTTAAAGATACTTCAATTTGAAAGTATGAAAAGGTAGAGTGAGTGGTACAAATTATACTATTTAGATTTTTTAAATATGTAGATTTATTTATATGTTTTTATTTAACTATTATGTCTGAGAGGAATAAAAAGGAAAGTTAAAAGAAAATTCCTGTTAACTCACCTGTCCACATGAGTACCCATATAACTGCACCTTCCCTACTGCTCTTCCAATGTCTATTTAAAGTGGCCAAGACCCTGGCCAAAAGTAATCCCTTCATTTTTCAGTAGGTCCCTGTTACCCATACATAATCAATGACTATTTTTATTCTAGCAGTTCTTTCTAATTTCTAGAAATAATTAATTTTTCTCTCTACTTTGAATCATTCATATCAAAATAAAATCTATAATATCTCCTCTTATGTTGTTTTTTTCATCCCATATTCTATGCTATCTACCATCCACTTTCTATCCTCCCCATTTATGTCATCTGGCCATGGAGACCGGAAGAGAGTGGTGTGTACATTAAAAGTACTAAAAGGAAAAATTAACCATCAACCAAGAATTCTATATCTAGCAAAATTTTCCATCAAGAATAAGGGAGAAACTAAAAAGGAAACCATCAACAAAACAAAAAGACAACCACTGGATGGGAGAAGATATTTGCAAATGGTACGGTTGATAATGGTTTAGTATCAGAAATGCATAAGCAGTTCATACAACTCAATATTTAAAAATATGATTAAAAAATGAACAGAAGACCTGAATAGACATTTTTCCAAAGAAGCTATACAGATGACAAACAGATACATGAAAAGATGCTCAACACTGCTATTCATCCAAGAAATGCAAATCAAAACTATAATGAGATATCACCTTAAACCTGTCAGAATGGTTATCAACAAAAAGTCTACAAATAACAAAGGCTGGCAAGGATGTGGATAAATGGGAACACTTGTTCATGGCTGGTGGTAATTCAAATTGGTGCAGCCACTGTGGAAAACAGTATAGAGGTTCCTCAAAAAAATGCTATAATATGATCCAGCAATTCCACTCATAAGTATATATCCAAAGAAAATAAAAACATGATTTTGAAGAGATACATGCACCCCAATGTTCATAGCAGCATTATTTTCAACAGCTAAAATATGGAAGCAGCCTAAGTGCTGGCAATAAATAGATGAATGGATAAAGAAGTTTTATATATATATATATATATATATATATATATATATATATATATATATATATCACAGACATCTAATGGAGTATTACTCAGCCATAAAAAATAATGAAATTCTGCCATTTGCAACAGTGTGGATGGACCTAGGGGGTATTATGCTTAGTGAAATAAGCCAGACAGAAAATGACAAATACTCTATGTTATCACTTATATGTGCAATCTAAAAAAATAAATCAAACAAATGACTATTACCAAACAGACTGGGACTCACAGATATAGAGAACAAACTACTTGTTACCAGTGGGGACAGGGAAGAGGGGAGGGGCAAGATATAGATGATTAACAGATGTAGAGGATTAACAGATACAAACTACTATACATAAAATAGATAAGCAACAAGGATTTATTCTATAGCACAGGGAATTATATGCAGCATCTTGTAATAACCTATAATAGAACATAATCTGCAAAAATAATGAATCACTATGCTGTACACCTTAAACTAACACAATATTATAAATCACTATATTTCAATTTAAAAAAGAAGAAATGAGGGATAAATTAAAACATCCTCAGATGAACAAAAACTGAGGGAGTTTGTTATGACTAAACCTGCCCTACAAGAAATGCTAAAGAGAGGACCCCAAATTGAAATGAAAGGACACTAGACAGTAACTTGAAGCAATATGAAGACATAAATATCTGTAGTAAAGGTAAATATGTAAACATAAATATAATCCATTATTATTCTACTTTTGGTTTGTAACTCTACTTCCCACAGAATTTAGAAGAGAAATACATAAATAATTATATATCTATATTATCATACACACAATAAAGATAACAATTACAACATAAGGTGGTAAGAAAACAGAGCTGTATAGAGGAAGAGTTTTGTATACTATTGAAGTTGTTGGTGTCAATTTTAACTAGACTATTATAAGTTTAGTTTAAACTATTACATTTAGATCTTAAATGTAATCTCCATGGTAAGCCCAAAGGAAATATCTAAAAATTATACACAAAATAAAAAGAAGGGAAACAAAATGGTTCATTATAAAAAATCAACAACCAAACAAAATTCAGTAATGAAAAAAATTAGAGACAAAAATTTATAAGACATACAGAAAAAAAAAAACAAAGTTGTAGGAATAAATCCTCCATTACTAGTCATTACATTAAATGCAAATACATTAGCCTCTCCATTCAAAAGGCAGAGATTAGTATAATGGATACAAAAATTACAACTGTATGTAGTCTACAAGAGATTCAGTTTTAGATTGAAAGATATAAATAGATTGAAATTGAAAAGATGTCACTAGGGAGAATAGTATGGGGGTTCCTTAAAATCTAAAAATAGAGCTAACATATGATCCTTCAATCCCACTCCTGGGCATATATCCAGAGAAAAACATGGTCCTAAAGGATATATGCACCCCAATGTTCATTGCAACACTGTTTACAATAGGCAATACATGGAAACAATCTAAATGTTCATCTACAGAGGAATAGATAAAGAAGATGTGGTACATATATACAATGAAATATTGCTCAGCCATTAAAAAGAATGAAATAATGCCATTTGCAGCAACATGGATGAACCTAGAGATTGTCATACTGAATGAATCAAGTCAGAGAAAGAGAAATATTGTATGATATCACTTATATGTGGGCTCTAAAAAGAAATGATACAAATGAACTTATTTACAAAACAGAAACAGACTCACAGACTTAGAGAATGAACTTATGGTCACCAGGGGGGAAAGGTGGGGGGAAAGGATAGTTTGGGAGTTTGGGATTGACATGTACACACTGCTATATTTAAAATGGATAACCAACAAGGATGTATTCTATAGCACAGGGAACTCTGCTCAATATTATGTAACAACCTAAATAGGAAAAGAATTTGAAAAAGAATAGGTACATGTATATGCATAACTGAATCACTTTGCTGTACACCTGAAACTTTCATAACATTGTTAATCAACTATGCTCCAATATAAAATAAAAAGTTAAAAAAAAACAAAGTGAAAGGATGGAAAAATATTGTATGTAAATAGTAACCAAAAGAGACCTGGAATGGCTATATAAGTATTAAATACATATTAAGTAATATTAAGTAAATTTTAAAGCAAAACCTATGACAAGAGACCAAAAGATCATTATTATGTATTGTTAAAAGGGTCGAATTGTCAAGAAGATAATAATTATAAACATGTATGCACTCTTGTACATTGATACTGGGAAATATAAATGTTGCAGCAGCTATGGAAAACATTTCATTGTTCTTCAAAAAGCTAAGAAAAGGCACTTCATGGTAGCCATGAGTTGTAAACAAGCCAAATACCCATTGACAGATGAATAAATAAATAAAATGTGGCATATACATAAAAGGAATATTATTCAATAATAAAAAATAATGAAGTTCTGATACATAAAGAACTTTGAAAACATTATGCTAAGTGTAATAAGACAGACATAAAAGGACAAATATCATTTGATTCCACTTATAAGAAATATACAAAATATTCTAATTCATAGAGGAAGAAAATAGATTAACCAAGGGTTGGGGGAAGGGAAGAATACAAACTTACTGCTTCATGTTTATAGAGTTTCTATTTGAATGACAGAAAAATTTTAGAAATAGATCATGGAGATGTTTTCTCAATACTGTAAATATTGAGATATTTACTGTAAATATATATATATATATATATATATATATATATATATATATATATATCCCCAATAAGAAAAATTCAAACATCTGCTTTTAGCTTCACATTTATTTTCCAAGAGAAGAGCAATATCTAAAGCAAATCTGAGCTTTCCCAATAGCTCTTAAAAGTATCAGGCAGGTCTCACATGAGTAATGTTCTGTATACTAAAACAATCGCATTGATCCTGGGAACTGGGTATTCTAAATGGACAGGACTGGCTCTTAAAAGGAAATCTGTTGTCAGAGAATAGATTCTACTGCCTGTAAACAGATGGAATTAACTGCTGATAGAAAAGAGAAATTCTATTATCAATAAAAGGAGAAGTGCCATAGGCAGATCAAAATAACAAATTGCTACAGCAGTCTTTACCACATATCTAAAATTAAACATAAAACTGTAAATTACAGAAGAAATTCCGAAGATGGTGGAGTAAGAGTACATGGAACTCACTTCTTCTCACAGAAAATACCTTGAGACAAATGAAATGAAAACACAAATTTCCAAAATCTATGGGATCCAGCAAAAGTAGTTCTAAGAGAGAAGTTCATAGTGATACAGACCTTCCTTAAGAAACTAGAAAAATCCAAAATAAACAACTTAATCTACCACCAAAAATAATTATAAAAAGAAGAACAAGGCTAAAGTCAGCAGAAGGAAGGAGACAGTAAAGATCAGAGGAACTAAATAATAGAGATCAAAAAACAGTAGAAAATATCAATGAAACTAAGAACTTTTCTTTGAAAAGATAAACAAAGTTGATAAACATTTATCCAGGCATAACAAGAAGAAAAGACAGAGGGCCCAAATAAACAAAATAAGAAATGAAAGAGGTAAAATAACAACTAATACCACAGAGATGCATAAAAATCATAAGAGAATACTATGAAGAGTTATATGATGAGAAATTGAACAATGTAGAAGAAGTGGACAAATTTCAGGAACATGCAAGCTGCAAAAACTGAGTTAAGCAGACAATTGGACAATTTGAACAGACTAATCACTAGAAGTGAAATTGAATTTGTTATTGAAAAATTCCCAGAAAACCAAAGTCCAGGAACAGACTTTTTCACTGAACTAGAACAAATTATCCTAAAATTTATATGGAAACACAAAGGAACCCAAATTGCCAAAGCAATCCTGAGAAAAAAAAGAACAAAGCTTGAGGTAAAATCCTCCCAGACTTCAAACTATACTGCAAATCAACAGTAATCAAAACAGCATAGTATTGGCACAAAAACAGATACATTGATCAATGGAACAGAATTGAGTGCCCAGAAATAAACCTATGCACTTTTGCTCAATTAAACTATGACAAAGGAGGTGAGAATATACAATGGATAAGACAGTCTCTTCAACAAGTGGTTCTGGGAAAACTGGACAGACACATGTAAAAGAATGAGATTAGAACATCCATCACCCCATAAACAAAAATAAACTCAAAATGGCTTGATGACCTAAATGTATGATCTGAAACCATAAAACTCCTAGAAGAGAACATAGACAGAACACTCTTTGACATAAATCATAGCAATATTTTCTTGGATCAGTCTCCTAAGATGAAAGAAATAAACGCAAAAGTAAACAAATGGGGCCTAATTAAACTTCAAAGCTTTTGCACAGCAAGGGAAACCACTGACACAATTAAAAGACCACCTACAAAGTGAGAAAAATATTTGCAAATGATACGACCAATAAGGGGTTAATATCCAAACTATATAAACAGCTCATACAGCTTAATATCAAAAAACAAACTACCCAATCAAAAGATGGGCAGAAGACCTGAGTAGACATTTTTTCAAAAGAAGATGCAGGCACATGAAAAGATGCTCAACATTACTAATTATTAGAGAAGTGCAAATCAAAATCACAGTGGGGTATGACCTCATACTGGTCAGAATGACTATCATCAAAAAGTCTACAAATAACAAGTGTTGGCAAGGATGTGAATAAAAGGGATCCCTTGTACAATGTTGGTGCAGCCACTCTGGAAAACAGTATGGAAATTTCTTAAAAAAAGAAAAATAGAACTACCATATGACCAGTATTACACTCCTGGGGGTATATCCAGAAAAGCAAAAACAAAGACAAAAACACTAACTTGAAAGTATACATGCACCCCAATGTTCATAGCAGCACTGTTTACAATAGCCAAGACATGAAAGCCACTCAAGTACCCATCAACTGACAAGTGGATTAAGAAGAAGTGGTGTGTGTGTGTGTGTGTGTGTGTGTGTGTGTGTGTATAATGGAATATTATTCAGCCATTAAAATAATGAAATTCTGCCATTTGCATCAATGTGGATGGACCTAGAGAATATATGTTTAGTGAAATAAATCAGACAGAGAAATACAAGTACTATATGATATCACTTATATGTGGAATCTAAAAAATAATACAGATTAATGCATATGAAAAACAGAAATAGACTCACAGATACAGAAAACAAACTTGTGGTTACCAAAGGGGAGAGGGAAGGGGGAGGGACAATTAGGGGTTTGGGATGAACAAACTACTATATATAAAATAGATAAGCAACAGGGATATATTAAATAGCACAGGGGATTATACCCATTACCTTTTAGTAACTAATAATGGAGTATAATATGCAAAAATACTGAATCCCTATGCTGTACACCTGAAATAATCAGAATATTGTAAATCAACTATACTTCAGTTTTAAAAGAACCTGTAAGTGGTAGGGAAATAAAAATTTAATAAATATCAAAAATTGTTCAAGTGTTTTTATTTATTTTTTATTTATTTATTTATTTTTGTGGTACGCGGGCCTGTAACTGTTGCGGCCTCTCCCGTTGCGCAGCACAGGCTCCCGACGCGCAGGCTCAGAGGCCATAGCTCACGGGCTCAGCCACTCCGCGGCATGTGGGATCTTCCCAGACCGGGACACAAACCCGTGTCCCCTGTATTGGCAGGTGGACTCTCAACCACTGCACCACCAGGGAAGCCCAATGTTCAGGTGTTTTTAAATTATTTATAGTGATAGGGACATGTTTGTTTCTCACAATTTTGTTAGTAATCTGTTGTACAATAAAATTTCTAATATATGACACTGTATTCAGTAAATGAACTGTTACCTTAATCTCCTATTTGAAGTAATTTCAGAAGATAAGAATAGTTAAATGTTTAACAATCGTCTCGCAGTGCTTAATAAATTTTAGAAGTTGGTTGCATTGGTTAGCTAGGATAATGTCATTTATCTTTACTTTTTTTTTTTTAACTGTGTCCTGTTTTATGATATTATCCTCAGAGACATGCATCCTCATCACAGCCTTGCAAGCTCCCTTGTACCTTCATATTTAAGAGAACTCAGTCTCAGCAGTGGAACACTGGTTTTCTGGCAAATACCTTGCTAAAAAGTCCATTCAATTTTAAGCACTAATTAGTAAGTGGCTGAATATAACTATCCCTGTTAGAATTCAATTGGAACATCCAGAGCTCCATAAGGAAACCTATTTGCAGCTTTTTAGAGTAATGGATTTGTTTGTTGGGTCACCATCGAGAGTACACTTCTGTTTTCGGTCTCATGTTGAGACTGCCAAAGACAAGGATTTCAGAACATTTTGGAAGGGGAAAATATTTAGAGATAGATGTGGTCTTGACATCCTCCAAATCATGTTAGGTTAAAATATTTTGGAGTAGTATATGCAGGGTAAAATAAGATTACTGAAGTGCTTGACACACTCCAGAAAAGAATATGCCTCTGGACATGATGCTAAAATAATGGCAAAATGCATTAGAATTCTACCTGTTGTGAGACTAAGTTTATAAAATGTAAAGTACTAAATTGGCCAGTAGAAAATTGTTCTCAGTGTGTTCACATATTATAAATGCTACTGTCAGATGAATTCAAATGTAAATTTCAAGAGATAATTTTGAAAATTGTGAGACAGGTTTTAGAGGAAAACAATGATTTATCCAACACCAGAGTAGCACAATTTACTATTGAGGTATTCTAGAAGGAGTAGTTATATTGTTTTTAATTAGTTGTCTTCTTCTTTCTGGAGGATTTGGAGTTAAAATATTTCCATTAATGAGATTCCACTAGTGAATTCAACTTGTAGAGCAACTCCTTTTAAAATCAGGTCATCCCCAAGATCTTTACCCTTTTGGTCAGTTAACCCTAATACTGCTCTAGGAAAAAGTACAGCTTGAGAACTGAGGATGGGGTCCTTTTGCTACCACATAGCCACTTAGGGTGATTGAGGCTGTTCATCATAAAAACCCTGTAGCTAGAATAATAAGCAGCCATTTGAATTATCATAGTGCTTATTTATATAACCCCAAAGGTTTCACACCTATTTAACCAGCACAATAAATGGTGCCCTTGTGGTATAAAAAATTGAATGCAGCTTTAAACTGCTTAACTTCCTCTCCTGAGGTAGTTGATACATTGGGAGTCTCTGGCTTGCATTATCATTATATGCCTGGTTATCAGACATGGTTTGCAGACAAATAGTTCCATTCTGGGAAAATTTGAAATATGGGGGGAATCTAATTATGGGCTCCCTGACTAGCAGTAAATCATGGTATTTTACTCTTATTTCATGCTCCCTCTGCTAGAATGTCTTCAAACATTTTATTAGACAACTTTGCAATTTCAACATCATGAAGAAAATTCCTAGAAAGAAAGCAGAGGCCCATTGCTAGAGGAAAAAATATAGTTGGCAACAACAAGCCCAAGGATTATCAGCAAGTGTGTCTCATATTGACTTTACTATGGTTTCTTGTCCTTTGCCTAAAGTTTGCTGAAATTTCTCCATCCTGAAAAACTAAACAAAACTAAAATTTCCTTTAAAATGTCTTTTTTTCCAAACCACAGTTATAAATATGTTCCTAATCCACTATTTAAAATATACTAATTGAAGAACCCAGCTCCAGAGAGTCACTCAGAATTCTGTATAAAACTTAAATGAACCCTCTAAAATCTTGTGTCTTCTATCTTGCACTTTCAATCCCCTTTCACTCAACTTTCCTTTCACACAAACACAGAGAAGTTCTAGACCTACTGCTCAAATTCATGGATAGATGTCATTTAAGTCTAGTTGACATATTTTATTTTTAATTTAAAAAAAATTAAAATAAATCATAGAGAAGAGAGTATAAATTATGTATAGAGAATCAGTAAGAATTTATTTAATCATGTTGGTTAAAAAAATAGTCCCAAGATTGTAGAAGACCCCTGTGTAAATTATCTCTCTCTCTGTTCTCTAGATATAACCAGCATATTGACTTATCTGATAAAATTCTCTTGCTTTTTAAAAATGTAGTTTCTTTACATATTTGTGCATCCTTGAACAAAAATAGTTTAATTTTTCCTTCTTTCCAAATTTGTGGAAATGGAGTCATTTGTGGACTATACCCGAATCAATGCATGATTCATTTGTTTTCATTGCAATAATAATCCACTGTGTAGACATATGATTTACTTTTCAGTTCTATCCAGGACTGGCTATATAATTTGTGAGGCCCAATTCAAAATGAAAATGTGAGGCTCCTAGTTCAAAAAGTATTAAGAATTTTAATATGGTGATAGTGGAGCATTAAACCAAGCATAGGGACTTTTTAAGCGTGGTACCCTATTCAACAGCAGAGATCACATGTCCATGAAGCCTATACTGATTCCATCATTGATTTACATGTGAATTATGTCTTTGTTTTTCTTTTCTTTTAGTTACTAACACAGATGCTACAAACATCTTGCTGAATTTCTCCTGGAGCACCCGTTCAATTCAATAATTTTTCTAGGATATGCACACCAGAAACTGTTGACTTTTAAGGGACGAGCATTTTTACAAAATCAGTAGCTGATGGAAGATGCTTAGTACAAGTTACATTACAATACAGTAGATTAGATTTCCTTTATTTCACATCCTTACTAGTGTATTATATACTTAATCATGTAGGATAGTATCTCCTCGTGATTTTAATTAGCTTATTAATAAAATAATGATTAATCACCCTTTCATAACCTCTTGTGATAATAATTGGGATATAATTTCATTTATTGTTTCAATGTGAGAAAAATTAATATCTTGCAATGTGTTTTCTAATCATTGAACATTGTATATATTTCCATTTAAAATATTTTTAAATGTCTCACAATTATATTTCATTTTTTGTATGTAATTTTTATAGATTTTAAATTAGAATTTCCCTTAGTACATAATAATTTTCATTTAAGACTTTTATGTCATTTTAGTTATTTTCAGTGGAATGTTATTCTGAATAGCTAGCTAGTAGCTAATAGCTAGTCTGTGAAATAATGGAAAATTATGGTTTCTATTTCCTGCTATTAATTATCAAAATTTTCAAAAGTAATCTATATTTGCTCTTTATTTTTTGATTCCTCTATTTTCTGATCATATGAATTTGTAATTTCATTTTTTATTTGTTCATCTACTAAATGTAGTTCTTCTAAAAGATCATTGACCATCTAATTCTAAAGTCAGCTAAATTTCAATCTTTTAAACTCGGTTACTGTTTGTCATCTCTCCACATTTTATACATTCCTTTTTAAAGCTCTCCTCTCTTGGCAATAGTGCACATACTTCATTCCCTTCTTTCTTTTCAGCATGATTCCAGAGAATCACTAATAAAATTATTCTCCTATGTTGTGGCCTTGATCATTTACTTTCTTAAAAAATAGATTTTCAGTGGTGGACTTCAGTATTTCCATAGCTTTAAGTGCCATATCTAGCCAATAATTCTCAATTTTACATTGAAAATATAACTTTCCTTTTTAACCTGGAATTCAATTCCCAGTTATTTGCCATATCCATATTTCTTTCTATACAAAATGTCATATATTTCATTGATGGCTAAATTTACATATTCCTTTTACATTCCTCATGTGGTTTATAGTATCACTTTTGTCAAAAATGTGACAAATTATTCTGTCAGGAAACAGAACGCTTTCAGTAACCTTAAAACTCTAAACTAGTTTGTAGCATTTACATGATTTTGTCAGTGAAACTCTATTACTTCCTGGACAGTAAGTCATGGATTCATTAATTTTTTTTTCACTTCCATGGTAGTAGATGTATTTTTTTTCAGCAGATTAACATAGTTTATTAAACAGAAAATAAAAATCCTAAATAATTTCTATCTAGCTTATTTCTAAATTTTCATGCATCTCTCTTGGCTTCAGAATCCAGCTGAGAGTTTGTTTCTTTTCTTCTCAGTATATACTCTCAGCATTTTGCTCCCATGTAAATTTTCACATTGGTTGTCCTCTATATTGATTATGAAAAAATCATATGAATTTCAGGGTCTGAAAGTTCAGCAAAATCAAATAATGAAAAACAATATGAAGTTTTAAAGTGTTTTAGTTGAATTATAAGAACAGGAAATATTTATGGAAAGTTTATTATATTCTAGGGACTGTGTGAGACATTTTTCATGCAGTAATTCATTAAAGCTTCACATAGATTGTAATGATTTCCTAATCATAGAGAAGGAAAACTGAAGCTTAGAGAAGCTAAGTAATTTATCTAAGATTACTCAAAGGGGTTGAGCCACTTGGCTCAGAATTGGAAGATTAAAAGATGTGCATTTAAATGGTATTCCTTCTGTCTCCGTTTCCCACGTAAAGAAATGCATGAGCACAGAAGGCTATAGCTTTATCTAATTCAAGAAAACAGTGAAAAGGAAATATTTTCCAGACATCTGTGAAACAAGATTCCTTCAGGACTTTCTCAATTTTGATTGAAGTTACTTTGAGCACAAAAATTCCAGGACGTGAATCTAGATACAGTACTCAAATTCCTCATCTCTTTCTAAAACATCTATTCAATATTTATATCTCATATGTTTTCCCTCTTGTATCTCAAATCCATCATATTCTTTTTATTACTATTGCACCAGTGATCTTCTTGGGAATAAGTGAATCATAGCTAGACTGTTTGAACACCAGCAATCTTTCTAATAACTATTGCTATGGACTGAATATTTTTGTCCCCCCAGAATTCATATGTTGAAATTATAATCCCCAACGTGAATTTGTTAGAGGTGGGGACTTTGGAGAAGATTAGGTCATGAAGTGGAGCCAATTCATTTTGGACTTGCTCAGGACCTGTTACACTTTTCAATTTCTCTCTTTTGCAAGAGGCACATGTATCTATTCCAAACCTTTCTCAACATTGTATTTTGGGAGTATATAACAAGTTTGATTTCACAGGTTTACAGCTAGAGGAGAGCAGTTTGCCTCAGAATGAAACATACCTTAGTTTCATCCATTTGCATTTTAGCTCATTTTTAAGTGACACTTTGTACTTAAGCTTTAAAATTGATTCTGGAATAGTTAAAACTTTTGTGGCTATTGAGATGAATGAGTGTATTTTACATGGGAGAAGGTATGAATTTTGGGGGTGGTCAGTGGGGGGAATGTTATATATTGTGCCCTCCCATTCCTATATTGAAATCCTAACCCCCATATATGATGGTATTAGGAGGTGCGGCCTTTCGGACCTGGTTAGGTTGTAAGGGTGGTGTCCTCAAGAATGGGATTAGTGCCCTTATGAAAGAGTCTCTGTGGAAAGAGCTCCTTCACCACATGTGCCAGGAGAGAACACAGCACAAAGACCGTCATCTATGAACCAGATACTGATTCTGCCAGCACCTTGATCTTGTGCTTCTCAGACTTTACAATGATTAGAAATAAGTTTAATCCTCTTTATCATTTAGAGAAAGATAAGATAAAGCATGCCTCTGAAAAGATTTACAGATTGTCCTTAACTATCTAAACAATAGGGAAGATGAAAACATAAAAATTATATTTCATATACCTAAATGTGTAAAAGAAAGGAAACGACAAAGAGCACTGCACATTTAGAAAGTATAAAATAAGAAATATACTTATTAAAATTAATGAAAAATAATGTAAATTTATCTTATTCATTATGACTTAAACATACTATTGGGAGGGCATACTATTATTTTTTGTAATTATTTCTATTTCTTCCTGTGAGAGAATTACACTTCTTTGCCCTAAGGACTTCAGGATTGGTCATGTGACTTGCTTTGCCACTGAAATATAAGCAAATGTGATACTTCCAAGCAGCAGATTTAGGAATTAGCACATGGTTAGCCAAGGTTTCTTTTCTTTCTTCCACTAGGAAGGGCAAAATTATTGAAAGAAGACTGATTGATATCCTGGATGACAGTGATGTGGACAGAACCATACTGACTCATTATGGATATCTGACCATCAGCTAGAAATAAACCACTATAGTTGTAAACCACTGAGATTTTTGGATTGATTTTACTGGCACATAGTTTATCTTATCCAAAATGATAGAATACTATCTAGAGATTGTTTAATTCAGATTAGCAGAATCTTGTCTAAAAAATATTCTATAGAAGATTTTAAGAATCATATATAATCCCTTTGATAATTTACCTACATGTTTCAGCTATTATGTACCCAACTCTGTTGTTGGGATCATGACTGAACCACCAAAAAAAAAAACCAAAAAAAAAAAAAACCACTGAACTGATCTCCCTGTGCTATGCTGCTGCTTCCCACCAGCCAACTATTTTACATTCGGAAATGTACATATTTCGACGTTACTCTCACTTTGCCCCAGCTTTGTCCCCCCACCCCATGTCCTCAAGTCCATTCTCTATGTCTACCTCTTTATTCCTGCCCTGCAACTAGGTTCATCAGTACCATTTTTTTTTTATTCCATATATATGTGTTAGCATATGGTACTTGTTTTTCTCTTTCTGACTTACTTCATTCCGTATGAAAGAATATAGTCCATCCACCTCACTACAAATAACTCAATTTTGCTTTTTTTATGGCTACTATTCCATTGTATATTTGTGCTACATCTTCTTTATCTATTCATCTGTCGAGGGACATTTAGGTTGGTTCCATGTCCTGACTATTTTAAATAGTGCTTCAATGAACATTGTGGCACAAGTCTCTTTTTGAATTATGGTTTTCTCAAGGTATATGCCCAATAGTGGGATTGCTGGGTCATGTGGTAGTTCTATTTTTAGTTTTTCAAGGAACCTCCATACTGTTTTCCATAGTGGTTTTATCAGTTTACATTCCCACCAACAGTGTAGGAGGGTTCCCTTTAAACCACACCTTTTCCAGCATGTATTGTTTCTGCTTTTTTGATAATGGCCATTCTGACCAGCATGAGGTGATAGCTCATTGTAGTTTTGATTTGCTTTTCTCTATTAATTAGCAATGTTGAGCAACTTTTCACATGCCTCTTGGCCATCTGTGTGTCTTCCTTGGTGAAATGTCTATTTAGGTCTTCTGTCCATTTTGTAACTGGATTGTTTGTTTTTTTGATATTGAGCTCCATGAGCTGCTTGTATATTTTGGAGATTAATCCTTTGTCTGTTTTTTCATTTGCAAATATTTTCTCCCATTCTGAGGGTTGTCTTTTTGTCTTGTTTATGGTTTCCTTTGCTGTGTAAAAGCTTTTAAGTTTAATTAAGTCCCACTTGTTTATTTTTGTTTTTATTTCTGTTACTCTAGGATGTGGGTCAGAAAAGATCTTGCTGTGGTTTATGTCAAAGAGTGTTTTTCCTATGTTTTCCTCAAAAGTTTTATTGTGTCTGGTCTTACATTTAAGTTTTTAATCTATTTTGAGTTTATTTTTGTGTATGGTGTTAGGTAGTGTTCTAATTTCATTGTTTTACATGTAACTATCCAGTTTTCCCAGCACCACCTATTGAAGAGGCTGTCTTTTCTCTATTGTATGTTCTTCCCTCCTCTGTCATAAATTAGGTGCCCATATGTGTGTGGGTTTATCTCTGGACATTCTATCCTGTACCATTGATCTATATTTCTGTTTTTGTGCCAGTACCATACTGTCTTGGGGAAGATGGGAGGGAGGCTTAAGAAGGAGGGGATATGGGGACATGTGTATGCATATGGCTGAGTCACATTTTTGTGCAACAGAAACTAACACAGTATTGTGAAGCAATTATATTCCAATAAAGATCTATTAAAAAAATAAAAAACAGTCAAAACCTCTCCCCTCATAGAACTTACATTCTAGTGGAAGGAGAATGGTAATCAAATACTTAAATTTTATAGAATGTTAGGTAATAAATATTGTGGGGAAAAATAAAGCAAGGAGATTTGATGGAGAGTCTAGTGGTTGGGAAGGCACTGAATCTTTAAAGTTCTCAGGGAAGATGTCACTGAGAGGGTAACATTTTAGCAAAGACTTAAATGAGGTGAAAGGGCAAGACTTGAGGATATCTTGGAGAGAAGAATATACACAGGGAGAGCTGCCTGGACAAAGATTGTGAGCCAGAAATATAATCACAGCAAGGAAAACAAGTCCAGACCAAAGTGAGTGAGAGAGAGAAGAGTAGGAGATGAGACCAGAAATGTAATGTTATCCAGATCATGTGAGGTCCTCTGATTTAGGCTTTTATACTGAGTGAAATTGGCAGCCAATGTAGAGTTTAAACAGAAATTCAGTGACATGTAACCATGGTGGCTGTTGTATTTTCAGTGCACTGTGGGGTTAGAATCCAGTTGAACCATTGGGAGGTTTTACCTATGGTCTGGAAAATAGATGGTGGTACCTGCAACACAGTAGTAGCAGTGCAATTTGGTTAATTTCTGGACATAATTTAAAGATAGAGGCATTTGGATGTGATGATGATTAGGAAGAGTTAAAAAATGTGTGAGGGATGATCCACGTCTTTACCTGAGTGACTGGAAAACAGGAATTTCTATTAAATTAGAGAAATCTAGAGAAGTTGAGGATTAGGAGGTGATGAAAATCGGGAGTCTTTTACATTAATGGGCATATTACATTAATGGGCATATATTAATGGGGATAGGAGGTGATGAAAATCGGGAGTCTTTTATATTAATGGGCATAGAGATGTCTATCAGGTGTTAGTTATCCATAGTTAACATCTCCAAGTGGACATGCTAACTATTGAATTCATGGTCTGGAGTTTAGGAGAGTTGACAAGCTACAGTTAAAAATTTAGGAGTCAAACAGATTGATTTAAAGCCATGAGAGGTGTGAACATATCTAAGGAAATGAGAGTTGAGACTTGATTTATAAATGAGTATAACATACTCACTTACATCATAATTTCTGCTAAAGAAAGTGATAACGTGTAGGATTACAGTCACAGTTTCAGAAATCCTAGTTAGGACAGAAATTAGACTTAAGAGTATAAATATGTTGATTGCAAGAGCCATTATCTGACATTCATTATGTATTCAAATCAACCAAAATATATGTAATATAAATTTCTCTTCTTAACAAGATGATATTGTCAATTTTTTATAGGAAAATGACCATATGTCATCACTCATCTAAGTTGTTTTCCTCAGTTCCCTAATAGAATGATAAAAATATTTTAAGAAATTACTACATAGAGTTGTTTATTTATTAAAAAAATAAATACATGACAAACATAATAAAGTAAAAAGGAGAGGGAAACATCATGTTATTTGGAATGACAAAAGAATTATGATTATATTGAGGTGATTTTTTCAAATTATTGTATTACTCTGTGTTCTGGGAAAAAGTTCATCATTAATGATAATCTTAAATTACAACAGCAACTCAAGGATATCAGCAAATGAGCTAATATTAAGAACAATAAAAATAAAAAGTATAAAAATTCAATTCAATCTAAACCATATGATTTTTCTGGGGGAGATTCAAAACACCTTCAGGTGAAAGATAATCTATACAAAATATAGAAAAAAATTTAAAAAAATACATATTCCTTTTACCAATCTACAAAAACATTCCTCTCTTCCTTCCAAAAATAAAAGCAAACAAAAAAATATCAAGGGACAGACAGCAATAAACAACCCTGACAGCTGTCAACTCATAGCTGACATAGCATTAACTGTTAGACTATGGTATTCTGTTGAACATAAATAATTTCACAAACTCACAATATCACATGAAATCACTCTATGGTCCTGGTGGAAAGAAAGAAACAAACAAAATTTCTCTGTAATCACCTCTGAGCACAAACAACAACAGCAACAGCAACAACAAATAGCTCCCTTTTCAGGATGCTGCAAGTGACTGCTACTTCTATTCCATCTACAGTTTTAGCCTTGTTCTGTTTTTCCACCCTCCTAGAAAACAATTATTAATGTACTAACCAAGAGGGCTTTAATGTTCCCCTCAGCTTAACTTAACTGTAGTCATCTTTCGTTTTGATGATAGGTCTCTGACCTCACTTTTCTCAGAGGCTTTACTTTAGAAAACTTTTAATTGTAAATTCTTTCTCTGTTCTTTGAGATGTAAATCTTCTACCAGTCTTGCCAGTTTCACCACCCAAGAATGCCTTACTCAAGGACCTGGGAGCCATATTTTTGAAATATAATCATCAAGAAAGATAGCTCTCCTATTTCCTAATCTCTGTGGAAGGATAGGATCTTAACTTTATCAGTAAGCACCAATTAACAAACATGGATGACCTCATCACCTTGACCAATCTCCTGCCTAATGGCCCCAGCATTTAAAAATTCTCCTGTCTTGTTTCAGTGGTGTTGAATTCAATCTCACTCCCCAGTTGCAAAAGCTTGAACTTCTACTACAATAGTCATTTGTTGTGATTTTTTTTTGGACATTACTTAATAGAATTACCAGTGCCTTATAATAACATTCAATTCTGAATGTAATCTGGTTTATTGAACCCTTCCCCAAATCACCTAACAGAACCACAAATCTTACAAAAAGCACCTGCTAACATCTTCTTACTAAGATGTCCCTTATTTCCTTATAACCTCTATTGTTTGACTATTGGTGTGTTTCTGGTAAACTTGGCTGGTGAGCACCAATAAGACTAATGTCACCTATAAACATAGGAAAGACTTCTAAATTAATTAAGAAAATATAAACATAAAGTTATCAAAATATATTAAATTACAATAAGCTGTGGCTTTTGGAGGAATGAAAGATTAGTGATTAACTAAACTGCTAAAATGTACTATGAACTCAAACATTTACCTCTACAGTTTTTAAAATTCCTTTAAATTATCAAATCATATACCAAATTAAATAGTACACATGCACACACATTCACAGCACAATTCATTCAGAACAGCATTAGAAAATAGGAAAAACATTCTGTAATATTGCTAAGTGTCTTAAATCTCATTATGGTATGGGCATGCCTTTTAAGCTGAGATTTGAAAGGCAAGTAGAAATTCGACAAGAAAAGGCTTAATGGTTTAATGAAACTTACCTGAAAGTGTTCAGTGAGTTAGGGCATGAAATGTGATGAGGCCAGTTTCAGGGAAAAGCCCCAGATAACTTGACATGTGTGTTCTTTCAAATATTTTAATAAAGGAATAATAACATTCCTTCACAAAATCTCTCAGAAAATTAAGGAGGGAACCCTTCCCATCTCATGTTGCTAGTGTTACCCTGATACAAAGCCAGACACAGACATCACAAGAATATACAAATTAATATTCCTCAGGAACACTGACACATAAAAATTAATATGATAGAAAAAAAATTAATACAATAGTAACAAAACAAATCCAGCACCATATAAAAATGATTATATACCAAGACTAAGTAGAATTAATCCAAGGAATATACTGTTGTTTTACAATCTGAGAACAATAAATGTAATAACCATATTAATAGAAAAGGATACAGAAGCCAAATTGCATCATAATCTCAATAAATGTCTGAAAAAGTATCTGACAAAATCCAACATCCATTTGTAGTTTTAAAAAGTATTCAGCAAACCAGGAAAAGAAGGGAATTTCCTCAATCTGATAAAGGGAACTTACAAACACCTCACAGCTTACATTATATGCAACAGTAAAAACAGAATGATTCCTCCCTAAGATTGAGAACAAGGCATAAATGTCTACTCTCACCACTTCTATTCCGCACTTTCTTGGAGATTTTAACCTGTACAGTAAGGCAGAAATGAATAGATAGATAGATAGATAGATAGATAGATAGATGGATAGATGGATAGATAGAGATAGAGAGATAAAAGAAGTAAAACTGTCTTTTTTCATGGATGACTTGATAATATATGTAGAAGATATCATATAAAGGAATTCACAAAAGAGCTATTAGCATTAATAAAAAAATTTAGTAAGGTTGCAGGATTCAAACTCAGTATAAAAATCACTTCTATTTATACACCTTAGTAACAACAAAAAATAAATGGAAGAAAGAATTCCATTCACAACACCTTCAAAAAGGAAAAAAAAATCTTAATTTAGCAAAATAATTGCAAGTCAAACTTAGAACTACAAAATACTGCTGAGTAAAATTAAAGAACATCTAAACCAGCAGTCCCCAACTTTTTGGCACCAGGGACCAGTTTCGTGGAAGACAAGTTTTCCATGGATGGGGACGGGGTCGGGGGCTGGGAGGCATGGTTCAGGCAGTTATGCCAGCGATGGGGAGCGGCAGATGAAGCTTCACACTCACCCGCGCTCACCTCTTGCTGTGCGGCTCTGTTCCTAACAGGCTGCGGACCAATATGGTCCAGTGGCCCAGGTGTTGGAGACCCCTGATCTAAATAAATGGGGAAAAGTTCTATGCTCTTGGGTTGTAAGACACAGTATCGTCAAGATGGTAATTTTCCTCAAATTTATCTGTTAATTTATTGTTTTCTCTAAAAATATCCAACAGGCTCTTTTATAAAATTTCCAGGCTAAAGCTAATATTTATATAGAAATCCAAAATACCTAAAACAGCAAAAACAATCTGTCAAAAGAGGAACAAAGTTAGAGAAATTATACTTCCTCATTTCCAAACTTAACTACAAAACTACAGAAATTAACCAGTATGTGAAACAGGCATAAGGATAGACATATAGATCAATAATAAAATAGAGAGTCCAGAAATAAGCCCTTGCATGTATTCATTTTCAATAAATGTACTAAAAAATTTTACTTGAAGAATATAATCTTTTCAGCATGTTGTGCTTGGGCACATGTGAGGACTCTTACTTCACATGATACATATACAATGGACCACAGACCTAAAACCTGTAGAAAATGCAGGAGAAAAATTCTGTGATCTTTGATTAGTCAAAAAGTCTTAAATATGACATCCAAAGCATGTTTCATAAAAGAGAAAAGTTGATAACTTTTACTTTATCAAAATAAAAAAAATTATGCTTCAAAAGGCCCCATTAAGAAAATGAAAAGATAAGCCACTCTGAAAAAAAATTTTGCAATTCATATATGTGACAAAGGACTTTATTAGAATATTTAAAGAACTCTATAACACAATAATAATATGAAAGCAAATATCCCAATTTAAAAGTCCCAATTTAAAAACAAGTTGAATATACATTTCACCAAAGAAGATATAATGAATAGATATTAACCACATTAAAAGATGTTCAACAATATTATTCATCAGGTAAATGCAAATTAAATCCCCAATGACACCACTATACACCCACTAAAAGGATACAATTAGAAGGAGAGACAATAGCATGCTTTGACAAGGATGTAAAGAACCTGGGACCATCATATATTGCTGGTGCGAATGTGAAATGGAAGATAGTTTGAGAACTTCTCAGAAAGTTTAACATAAACTTATCACTTGACATGACAGTTCCACTACTGGGAATTTAGTCAAGAGAAATAAAAAAAATATTTACATAAGGCAAGCATGCAGCATTTTAGTGATATTAACTATATCCCAAAACTGAACAAAGTCCAGGTACCCATCAAATGATGAATGAATGGATAAACAAATATAGTTTATCCATATTGATCTCAGGTGGCCTTGGCAGCAGCTTGAAGCAGGATTTTGGCTTTTGGCCAGAGATTGAAGTCTGGTCGCGGCAGTGAGAGTGCTGAATCCTAGCCACTAGACCACCAGGGACCAGTGGCCATTTACAAGGCCCTGTCCCATCAGCTACGTAGAAATGAATTTCCACATAGACATGGAAAGTAGTGAAACAAGTGTTTATTAGGAGGAAAAGTGGTGTGTGTGGATAGACACATGGGCGAACTCAGAGTCACACTCACATGGTTGTTTGAATCACTTATATGGGGGCATTTCTTCCAGGTTTCCTTTGGCCAATCATCTTGATTTGCCTGGTTCTGAGTTGTATCTGGTTTATCTCAGGGTCCTCCAATGTGTACATGCACATCTCTTAGCCAAGATGGAGTCTAATGAAGAGGCCTATGGGTAAGTTGACATCACCTACTATGGGGTGGCGCCCCCTCCCTTTTTGACCCCTGAGGAGCCTTTCTGAGCATGTGTAATCAGAAAGGTCTCCTTGACTTTGAGAATGAGGAAAATGTGGTCTTTTATCTCTTATCTGGGCAGGACTCTGTTCTTCTTTCGCTCCTGCTATTTTGGAGTATCTGTCCACAGGGGACAAACTCCAGCTGCTCAGCCTGGGGCCCATCTATCTCCTCCCTCAGTATAATGGGATACAAACAGCTGATACATGCTGCAACATAAGTGAACGTTAAAATATGCTGAGTGAAGGAAAACATACAGAAGACCCCATGGTGTTTGACTCCAATTCTAGAAGCTTTCTAAAAAAGGTAACTTGATACAGAAAGAAAGCAGATCAATGATAGTACAAGGCTGAGGGTGAGTGGGAGAATGAATTAACCACAAATGATCACCTGGGAACATTTTGGGGTAATGGGAATGTTTATTGGATTGTGCTGATGGTTGAAGAACTGTATACATTTGCTAAAAACAAAGAAAGATAATAGAGGAGGAGTGAGTTCCTTTATGTAGGTGCCTCTCAGAGGAGGCGATAATGGAGCTAGGACCTGGAGTATGGGAAAGATCCAGGCTAAGTAAGAGTGTTGAGGAAGAGATTAAGGGCATCAAGGAGCCTTCCAGAATAAGGACAACAGGCAGTTGGTTAAATGCTACCACATCAGGATACAATAAAGGTATGAAGACATAAACCAGGGCAGCTGCTGATGACAAAATTTCCACACCTGAAATATTTGCCTAAGCTTGGTTCTCATCTCTCTTCTCTTGCCTAGAATCAAAGGAAAATCTTCTCCTTTATATGGAAGCTGGGGAGTGCAAGGAGGGTCTCAACCCCAACAGCCCTTTGTCCTGCCTTCCCTGGTGAGCCTGTATCTGGGTAGAGGAGGTGAGAGTGTCAAAATTCCTCTGTTTTAATTATAGGGATCTGCCCACAACTGAAGAACATATCTCCCAATACTAGAAGCAGAATACAAAGTTAGATACACCTCATTCTACTGTCCTCTGCCTCCTTGCAGAGCAGTTTTCTTCTTCTACTGAAGAAGCCCTTCCTCTCTCCAGCTCTCTAATTCATGCTCAGGGAGCTGCATGTCAAGTAGACATAGATCCTAACAAGCTTTTACTAGGGCAAAAGCAAGAAGACACCACGGAACACCTTCTGATCCTTGGGGACTTTAATAATCTCATCTGCAAATCATTAGGCAGATTTTATCAACTGTTTCTAGCTAGGTGGGCTGAATGGGCAAGCACAGGACCCCACACTCAGAAGGCTCTCTGATTTGTTTAATTCTCTGCTATCACCATCTTGGAATTCTGAATAACTTGAACTTTGAACTTCCATTTTGTAATGGAAGGACAATGAAACAAAGAAAGAAATCATAACAGCAATAACAATAATAGCACCATCAACAAAATTGAGATTATCAAAACCTACACATCTATGTCCACTTAAAAAATACCACAACATTATAAAGAAGAAAAAATCAGGCAGAAATGTAGGCAAACCCCAGCAATACCCCCAAATGTGAGAATACTTCTCACTGAAAATAAATAAAGGAGGAAATAGTGACAGAAAGACAGCAATGTGCTGAGTACCAAGTGACATTGTTAAACTTGTACAAAATGATACTTCTTATTAAAGGATTAGGGAAGCAACTGAAGCCTCAAAAGGCAAAGTTGACTTGATAAGGGGAAAAGTACTTGAGTCATAGAACACACTTGTCTAGTTATCAAACAAAACAAAACAAAACACAGCTAAACAATATAAAGATATTTAAGGGGACATGAAGGACTTTGGAAATAACAAATAGATCTAATATAAAATCATTGGATTTTAGACTTGGGAAGAAACAACCTTCTGTCTTTCAATGAAACCGTGTACAAGCCCCTGTGTCCTTGTCTTTTGAAGCAAAAGTTTGACTCAAGAGTTAATGAATGAGAAATGTGAAGACGTAGAAACAAAGAGTAGCTGTTGGGCTGGGGAACTGGTAACAATTTAGACTATAATTCTGCCACATCACAGAATCACTGAACTCCCAATTCCCTGAAATATATAGATAAAGGCCTGACACATATTCCTAAGTTGTTTTTACAGGAAGCAGACCCCCACCAGATGAAAATTGCTCACTTCAAGAACATAGACCCTAGACTGGTTGAAACCAGAAGGATGATGATGCTTGAAACCACCTTGATACCAACCAATCCCAGAAATGTCCACGAGCTGATCATGCCTGCACCTTGAACACTGTAAGACTCCTCACTACCTTCTCCAGGGGTGGAGTCATATAGTCTTGAGGGCATTAGCCTGTTGTGGCCCCCTTTGCCTGGCAAAGCAATAAAAGCTACTCTTTTCTACTTCACCCAAAACTCTGTCTCCACATTTCTATTCAGCACTGGTGAATAGAAGCCTAGTTTTGGCAACACCAGCATTCTTACTGAATTGCTCCAATGGCAGCAACTGCTCCAATTCAAAGATTCAATACTCATTTTGTTGTTAATTCCTCCCTCCCTAACATAACTCTCCTAATCTCCAGTAATTCCTTCAGTAGGGTTTCCAGGGTCCATCACTCCAGCCATTCTCTTGCCCAATACCTTCAAATCCATTTACTATATTCATCTTTTCTCCTCTATAAGACAACATTCTGATCCTGAGTAAATCTAGCTGTCTGACTTCCTCATAACTGTTAGTAGATGTTGTAATGCTTTTTGATATACCATAAAACTGTAGTGTCCAATATTTGTGTAACTTTCATCACTGCCAAGATTTTTTTCTTGTTTTCCACAAAGACAGTTTCAAATGGTTTCATTGTCTTCATCTTCTGATTTCTTCATGAAACTGTCCAAAAAAATTGTGCCAGCCTGTGGAAAACAGACATGGAAGACTTACTCAAGACTATTTCAATGGAAGAAAGAGATTTAACATAACTCCACTGAAATGAAAGGTAGTGGAAAAGTACTGGAGGATGTTAGAAGAGAGGCTGGAACATTCTGTGTTTGCTCATTGGCAGAAATGAAAGTTAAGTCCCTACTCTCCCACAGAGACTGGAAGATAGTAATTGTATCTTTCTTGATGGTTACATTTCAAAAAGATGGCTCCCAAGTTCATGAAAAAGATATTGCTGGGTTGCAAAACTGACAAGAAGCTGTGAGGAGATTTACGTCTTAAAGAGACATAGAAAAAAATGTACAATTTAAAGTTTTCTAAAGTAAATCCTCTGAGAATAGGAAGGATTGTGAAGTCCAGACCCAATAGGCAAGAAGAGACACGTCTGAAGTTTGGTCAAGCTGAGGGGAAATTTAAGGCCTTGGTCCTGCCCCCTCACTCTTTTTTTTTTTTGCGGTACGCAGGGCTCTCACTGTCGTGGCCTCTCCCGTTGCGGAGCACAGGCTCGGGACGCGCAGGCTCAGTGGCCATGGCTCACGGGCCCAGCCGCTCCGCGGCACGTGGGATCTTCCTGGACTGGGGCACGAACCCGTGTCCCTTGCATCGGCAGGTGGACTCTCAACCACTGCGCCACTACCTCCTCACTCTTCTGAGGAAGCCCCTACCCCCTCACTCTTAATTAATGACATCTACTTCACATAAGCCTTTCATCCTACCTATGAGTTGACTTGTTCCTTTCTTCCTAGGAAAGTGGTTTTCCTTATTTCCTCCTCTCTTCATGTAACCTAAGCCCCTTTCCCTGTATCTTGCATTCCATAACTTTGACTTTCTTAGGAAACTAATTTCCCAACTATCCCTTATATCTTCAACAGTTTAGTCTCTTCTTGCTCCTTCCCACTAGTATCAAGTTATTTCCCAAACAGCAGGAACAAAACAATATAGTCCGTTGGCTCCAAATCACTTTTATCTTATCTTCTGTTATTCAGCTTCTCTTTAGAGCCACACTTATTGAAAGATTTGATAAAATCACTGTCTCCTAGTCTTTACTTCCTATTTTTCACCCATTAATTTTTCTCTGTATCACTTACAAAAAACTTCCTTTATAACAAAAAGCAATGGTGATTTAATGGTTCCCTTTATACTTGGTATTTCAATAGCATTTGGGTGTACTGAGTATACTGCCTGTTTTGATATCTACTTAACTACCACAATACTATAATTTCTTAATTTTACCCTTGAGGTACAGGCATATTTTGTTTTCTTCATATAATATTTCCCTTTGCTTTTTCCTAAATGCTGGTGTTATAAGAATTATACCTTTCTGGGCATATACTCAGAGAAAACCATAATTCAAAAAGACACATTCACACCAATGTACATTGCAGCACTATTTATAATAGCCAGGTCATGGAAGCAACTTAAATGCCTATCAACAGATGAATGAATAAAGAAGATGTGGTACATATATACAATGGAATATTACTCAGCCATAAAAAGGAACGAAATTGGGTCATTTGTAGAGATGGGGATGGATCTAGAGACTGTCATACAGAGTGAAGTAAGTCAGAAAGAGAAAAACAAATATGGTATATTAACACATATATGTGGAACCTAGAAAAATGGTACAGATGAACCAGTTTGCAGGGTAGAAATAGAGACACAGATGTAGAGAACAAACATATGGACACAAAGGGGAGAAAGTGGTGGTGGGGGTTGGGGGGTGGGATGAATTAGGAAACTAGGATTGGCATATATACATTAATATGTATAAGATAGGTAACTAATAGGACCTGCTGTATAAGAAATAAATAAAATAAATTTCAAAAATTAAAAAAAAAGAATTATGTCTTTAACCCTCTTCTCATCTACACACTCTCTCAAATTGTATCCACTTCTGTTACTATCTATAGACTGATAACTTCTGTGTATTTCTATTGTAAATATTCCTCTTGAGTTTCTGACCACACATAAAACTTAACATCTCACTGACAAAGAAAGAAAACAAACAAGAAACAATGAAATTGAGAACTGGTTCATTGAAAAGATAAGCAAAATTGACAGGCCATTAACTAGGCTAACCAAGAAAAAAAAGAGAGAGGGCACAACCAAATAAAATCAGAAATGAAAGATGAGAAATTACAACTGATATCACAGAAATACAAAGGATCATAAGAGACTACTATGAACGATTGTACCTCAACAAATAGGACAACTTATAAGAAATGGATACACTTCTAGAAGCATACAATCTTTCAAGACTGAATCAGGAAGATATAGGAACTCTGAATAGACTGATTACTAATGAGGACATTGAAACAGTAATCAAAAAGCTCCCAATAAACAAAAGCCAAGGGCCAAATGGCTTCACTGGTGACTTCTACAAAACATTCAAAGATTTAATATCTATCCTCAAACTTTTCCAAAAAATAGAGAGGAAGGAAACTGTTCAAAGGCATTTTACAAAACCAGCATTACTCTGATATCATAACCAGAGAAGGACATTACCAAAAAAGAAAATTACAGGTCAATATTCCTGATGCACATAGATGCAAAAATTCCCAATAAAATATTGCCAAACAGAATTCAACAATACATTAAAAGGATCATACACCATGATAAAGTGAATTTATTCCAGAGATGAAAGGATGCTTCAACATCTACAAATTAATCAGTATGATTCATAACAATAACAAAAAGGAGGAAAATTATATTATCATCTGAATAGATGCAGAAAAACGTGACAAAATTCAACGTTCATTTATGATAAAAACTTTCAGTCAAGTGGTTATAGAGGGAACATACCTCAATAAATAAAGGCCATATATGACAAACCCATGGCTAACACCATACTAGGTAGCCAAAAGCTAAAAACTTTTCTTAAGATCAGGAACAAGAAAAAGGATGCTCACTTTCACCACTTTTATTTAGCATAATATTGTAAGTCCTAGCCACAGCAATTAGGCAAGAAAAAGAAATAAAAGAAATCCAAATTGGAAAGAAAGAAGTAAAGCTGTCACTATTCGCAAAAGACATGATACTATATAGAGAAAACCCTAAAGACTCTACCAAAAACTATTAAAACTAATAAATAAATTCAGTAAAGTCACAGAATACAAAATCAATATACAGAAATTTGTGCCATTTCTACACATTAATAATGTACTATCAGAAAGAAAAATTAAGAAAATCCAATTCCAACTGCATCAAAAAGAATAAAATATCTAGGAATAAATTTAACCAAGTAGGTGAAAGATCTATACACTGAAAACTATAAGACACTGATAAAAGAAACAAAAAATTGAAAGATATTTCATGCTCATGAATTGGAAGAATTAATATTGTTAAAATGTTCATACTACCCAAAGCAATCTACAGACTCAATGCAATACCTATCAAATTTCCAATGACATTTTTCACAGAACTAGAACAAATCTAAAATTTCATAGAACCACAAAAGACTCTAATAGCCAAAACAGTCTTGGAAAAGAAGAATGAAGCTGGAGGTATTACACTTTCTGATTTCAAAGTATACTACAAAGCTATAGTAATCTAAACAGCATGGTACTGGCCCAAAAAAAGACACACAGATCAATGGAACAGAGTAGAGAGCCCAGAAATAAAACCACACATATATGGACAATTAATCTAGGAAAAGGGAGCAAAGAACATACAATGAAGAAGGCACAGTCTCTTCAATAAATGGTGCTGGGAAAACTGGAGAGTCACATTGAAAGGAATGAAACTAGACCTCTATTTCACACCATACACAATAATTATCTCAAAATGGATTAAAACCTTACATGTAATACATGAAACCATAAAGTTCCTATAAGAAAAGATGGGGGTAACCTCATTGACATGTGTCTTAGTGACGTTTTGTGGATCTGACTCCAAAGACAAGGGAAACAAAAGCAAAAATTAACAAATGTAACTATATCAAACTTAAAAGCTTTTGCACAGCAAAGAAAACCATCATCCAAATGACAATGAGAAGATATTTACAAATCATATATCTGATAGGGGTTGATATTCAAAATATATAAAGAATTCATACAACTCAACAACAAAAAAACAAACAACCCACTTTTAAAATGGGCAGAGAACTTTAATGGATATTTTTCCAAAGAAGACATAAAGATGGCCAACAGGCATATGAAAAGATGTTCAGCATCACTAATGATCAGGGAAATGCAATTCCAAACCAGCTCACACATGTCAGAATGGCTATAATCAAAAAGACAAAAAATAGCAAGTGTTAATGAGAAGGTGGAGGAAAAGGAAAAGGAACCCTAGTACAATGTTGCTGAAATGTAAATTGGTGCAGCCACTACAGAAAACTGTATGGAAATTCCTCAAAACATTAGGACTAGAACTACCATAAGACTCAGCTATTCTGACTTTTGAATATTTATTTGAAGAACATGAAAACACTAATCTGAAAATATATGTATCCCTATGTTTACTGAAGCATTATTTACAATAGCCAAGATATGGAAAAAAATCTGAGTTGGCCATCAATAAACGAATGGATAAAGAATATGTGTTTTATGTATACAATGGACTATTATTCAGTCATAAAAATGAATTAAATCCTGCCATTAGAGGCAATATGGATGGATCTTGAGGGTATTATGCTAAGTCAAGTAAATCAGGTTAAGAAAAACAAATACTGTGTAATTTTACTCATATGTGGAATCTAAAAAAATAAATAAATAATTAAAAAACAATGAACAAACTCATAGGCAGAACAGATGAGTGGTTACCAGAGAGGAAAGAGTTTGGGATGGGGGTGTACAAAATAGGTGAAGGAGTCAACAGTGCAGTGATGGATGCAGGCTTGTGGTGATCACTCTGTACTGTATATAGATGTTGAACTGTAATGATGTACACCTGATTTTATATATATATATATATGGACACACACGTATATAAAACATCTCACTATGGATGTAAATATGGTACACAACTAATCCATTCAAAACTGAACTCATCAGCTTTACTCTCCTGTCCTCAACGTTGTCTTCATATTTCTCCCCATTTTTTATTAGGTGGAACGGTTTACCTAATAAAAATCTGGGAGTCACCTGTGATTTTCTTTCTCTCATTCATTTCAACTCAAATACCAAGTCATGTTGTTTCTAAATGTTAAAATCTCTTGAATCTACAAATTTTTCTCTATTTTGACTGTTACTTCTCCACTTTGGGTCCATTATCTCTCATCTAGCTTATTGTAATATCTTTCTAGAATCAAGCCTGGACCCCTTTTAAGAAATTCTTTAACTAGCATTTTAATATATAAATCTGGCTATTTTATTTACTTACTTTGAAAATTTTGTACTATGTTCCTTACTTTAAACACTTTATAAAATAGTTAAGCACTTTGAATCTTACCACTTCAGGCAAATTCTCCATAATCCTAAACACCTCTTGTACTATTTTGTATCTATCCTAATTGCTGTTTAGTTCTTCAGATGTTAAATGGTCTCATATCTCCAAGTTTTAATATTTGCTTTTTCCTCTAACTGAAATACACCTCTACTTCCTATACAACCTCTCACTGGGTATATTAGTTAGCTGTGCTGCAGTAGCAAACAATGCCAAACTTTCAACAACAAATTTATTTTTCTCATTCATTTTACATGCTGCCATCATGAGTCAGCTGCTGTAACTTTACTGAAAAGTAAGGCATTTAATTATTATTGTTTTTCTCTTTAACTTGGTAAAAGCCCCTTGTTTTCAGACATTTCGTGTTCTTGTTGTTTTGTCTATTTTTGTCAGTACATTGAATAGTATGTTGGACTTTTAATAAGAAATATTGAACTAAATTGATATGTTAGCATTCAGACAAACCTTGATGCCTATATTTCAGATTTAATATACAACCAGTATCTATATAATGTATACCTTTTTTTAATTTATTTTACTTTTCATTACATGCTATGATTTTCAACAAGGAAAAACAAAGAAATTAAGTGTACAATAGTGTGTAAAAATCATTATCTTAAGGTCAAAAGAAACCCAGAACACCTAAAATAAAGACTTGATTAAGTATGTTTTAAGTTACTTTTTTATTATTTTACTACATTCCCAAGGACACAGTGTAAAGTGAATTGGAGTGAAAAAAAATTGAGTGATCAGTATCATCATGGCCTAAATTACCTTGAATCATTTGCTCATCTCTAACTGTTATGAGCAACTTGAATGGACATTTTCTATATCAATTAACATGATACTGAATATATTTCAATTTAATTTCCTCTTAAATACCATTTTTATGTGCTACATAGAACAAGATTCTGGGGTGTAGCCTTCATTTCCAGTTTATTTGCTTCAGTTGAAAGATAATTTGATTGCTTTCCTTTTGTGTCAGTTAGGATACTATTAGAAGTTTTTCATACAAATATGAAACTCAAAATTGAGTTTATAATTATCTGTACAGAATTACTTGGTCTATTTATGTGATCTTTTTCTAAAGAGTATGAGTATTTCTGTCTCCTATAATACATAAATGGAGAAGACCTGAAGGTAAAATTCAACTTGTACTGAATAGAAAACCATTCTAAGAGCTACAAACCCCAAACACAGATCAGTAGAAATTTCTTTAAATCCAGCCCCAATTTACTCTCTTGGACTATTCTAATAGATAAATAAATGAGTTCTCTATATCTGGACATGCCATGTTTCAATTCATTTATTTATAGCCAGAGTGAGCCTTCTGACTCCTAGTATGATCTTATCATTCCCCTGTTTGAGAGTCATCAATGTTCTTTTAAGGAATCTTGTAAACTTTTCAACCCCTAAATCTTAACATTGGCACTCTAGCTATATTGCATGAACTGTGTTTGTGTCAAAATGTTTTGATTTCTATGCCTTCACATATAATCTTCTCTATATCTGAAATGACTTTTCCCATCTTCTTTTCATTGGTGAAATGTTTGGCTTTTTTAATGACTCAGTTATTTAAACTGTTGGGTTCCTTCTTCCTTTATTTATTTTATAATTTATTCAACACATAATTATTAAGAAGCTACAATGTGTTGGATAGGATGGCAAGACTTGGATAAATAAAAGTAGATAGTCACTCTAAGCTTTTTGTGAAATAGAATATCCAATGTCTCATATAAATATAAAGACATAGCAAGTGAACAGTGCTATAAAGAAAAGAAACATGGAATTATGATAGAACATAAATTAGGAACATTACCAAATCACTGAGTTAATGAAGCCTTTACAGACAAAATAATAATTAAAACAAGAAGTAAAAGGTGAGTGAGTAGGAGCTGACTACATGAAAAGGCAGGAAGAGAGAATTCAAAGCAGAAGGAAAACCATGTTAAATTCTCTGTGGTAGAAATTGGTTTGGAAGATACAACATTTTGAAAGAGGATTCATCTAGGTGAATGATGAATTTGTAAATCCTTCAAGTTGCAGTCCAGGGAGCCGTGTAAAATATCTTCCACTTATTTATCATAGCTTAAAGTATGTTCATGAGGGAAATCTATGGAGAACATCCTGCCTTTCTTATCTCTTTTGTTCAAGCTATATTTTATTTTGTGAATATTGTGCAAAGCTTGTCAAATGGTCATTCTCTAATTGGAGTTTAAATGAAGTTTTCTTTAGTTGTGCTTCCACTGCCATTTCTCTCAGAAGCTTTATCTAACGTTAAAGAAGATTTGATGTCTGTACATCTGCATAACTTGGATTAAATTATTCTGAGTTTTTGTTTGCTTTGTTTTACATATGGTTGTACACACAACTCCATATGCACAGAGAAGTCAGTACTATTAAACAAGACACATAAAATGAGCACAGGTAACTAATGACTCAACTACCAGACAGCCATCCAGTTAGTTATGAAGAATCTAAATTTATTAAACCAAAAAATATACATCTCTCATATGAATGGATAAAGATGATGTGACACATATATACAATGGAATATTACTCAGCCATAAAAAGAAACAAAATTGAGTTATTTGTAGTGAAGTGGATGGACCTAGAGTCTGTCATACAGAGTGAAGTAAGTCAGAAAGAGAAAAACAAATACTGTATGTTAACCCATATATATGGAATATAAAAAAAAATTGATTCTGATGAACCTAGCTGTAGGGCAGGAATAAAGAGGTAGACATAGAGAATGGACTTGATGACATGGGGTGGGAGGGCGAAGCTGGGGTGAAGTAAGAGTAACATCGACATATATACACTACCGAATGTAAAAGAGTTGGCTGGTGGGAAGTAGAAGCATAGCACAGGGAGATCAGCTTGGTGCTTTGCGATGACCTAGAGGATGGGATAGGGAGGAGGGGAGGGAGGCTCATGAGGGAGGGGATATGGGGACATGTGTATGCATATGACTGATTTGCTTTGTTGTACAACAGAAACTAGCACAGTATTGTGAAGCAATTATACTCCAATAAAAAGCTATTAAAAATTATATATATATATATATATATATATATATATATATATATACATCTCTCTAAGTATTATATTACTGTTACAGGCAATAGAGAGGAAAACTTAGTTCATAGGCAGCTCTGTATTACAACAAGTGTAAGAAATTTTCAAACATTGTAAATTTTATGAGAAATTACAAATGAGAAAAAGACAAGCTTTTCTTCTACTCCAAATACCTTAAAAAATAAATACTTCATTTGTGAGAAAATGTCCCTAGAAATATTACATAGATTAATGAAACTATGAAAATCATTTGGGAGCCTCATTTAGATACACTGACACAGTGTACTACTTTCTAGAATACTCAACACTCATCACAATAAGGACCCTAGAGCACAAAGTACTAAAGAGTTTTTAAAATTTTCTTATTAGTTGAAAATATTTATTAAATATTGTGCAATGGCGCTTTCTCCAGAAATTTCTGAAATACTTTAAAAAAGGTATTTGAGTCTCACATATTTAGAAGTGAGGAAATATCCTATTTCTTCTTACTTAGTAAGAATAAAACACACAAACATTCTTTTACTCCTTTGATGTAACTATACTATTTGAAAAAATTGATTTTCATATATAAACACAACAAATCTGTAGAACTAGATAATTTTTAATATTAATGTAGCATTACATAAACCTCACTAAATCTATCTTTTACTATAGGTAATTCTGATTAAATAAATTTGACATATGCTTTAAAAGACTAAAGAGGCAAATTTGACTTAATCATTTCGGACATATATATACACAAAGCAGAAAATTCAGACTACCAAATATGAGCACTGGACAGAAACAGAGGAAGCCCCCAGAATTAAGTGTGCATCATCTGGCCAAGTTATATTCAGTATTTTCTCACTTCTACATTTTTATCCTTTAAAGAATCCTCCTTAGAGATCTAGGGTCTACTAGATCATTCATAAGATGCTGTCGTGTTTTTAAAAACTAAAAAACATGGAAACCCTCAATTAAAATTTATATTTTTCATGCCCTGAGGGATTGTTTTATGCCAATTTTAAGTAAGTTAATTTGTATTCAAAATTTAGCTGACTTATTTGAATAACTCTTGCTATTTTCTTTGTTCCAAACATTACTATGATAATTTTTATATAGCTTATGGTTAACAGTATTAGGCATGTTTACAAGACTTGTGCTATCAGATAAAATCCAATAAGTGTCACAGAGAGCTGTGAATGTTGTTTTCTGACTAAGATGATATGAGAAGGCTTTAGGGAGAAAGGAGCCATATGTCAGAGTTTTTAAGACTAGGTACACTCTGTAAAAACTCAGATGGAGAGAAAGAACATTTTAAATAATACAAAAATTTTAAAAGAAGAAATGATGTAGGAAAGTTAAGCATCTCTTGATGAACAGAATGTAGTAGTAAAGTTTGGAGACAGTGAACATTTTTTTGTAAAAGGGTTGTAAACAAGGCAAGAAAATACATATGTAAGGGAAATGTATTGGGAAGCATCTGGAATGGAAGAGTAGAGGAAGACACAGCTAAAGTTGCTGTTGTTGTTTGGTTTTATTCATTTTTAATTGATAAATTCTTAATATTTAAGCTTTCATGTAGAGATTTTACTTTATTAATAAGTTGGCTCACTCAAAACCGGAATTTCAATGACAGTAGAACTTGTTGCTCCCAAGAGAATACTTCCTTAATTTTTACTGTTCATTTTAAAATAACTTTTTACTGAAATACATTTTAATGTGAGTATCAGAAAAGCCCTAAAATCATGAGTGCACAACTGAATGAACCTTTATCAAGTGAACACACCTGTATAATCACAGCACAGATGAAGAAGTGGAATATTTCCAAAACCCAGTATTCACATTCTCCTTTAGTTGCTGTATATCTCACAAAGGTGATTGGTAACCTGACTTCTATCATGATAGATTATTTTTATCTGTTTATAAACATTATATAAATGGAATCATAGTGTGCACCATTTAATATCTGGCTTCTTTAACTCAACAGTAGGCTTGTAATATTCATGTCATGTGTAACAAAATTTCTTTCTTATTTATTGCTATATAGTATCCCATGGTCCCTCTAAGAAGAAAACACAATACATATAATTATCCATTTTACTGTTGGTGGTTATTTAAGCTGTCTTCTGTTTGGGGGTACCATAAGTAATGTAGGAATGAACAGTCTCTGTTATGGAATGAATTGCACCCCCCCAAATTTATATGTTAAAGCCTTAATCCCCAAAGTGATCATATTTGGAGATAGGCCTTTTAAGGGAGGTAATTAAGGTTAAATAAGGCCATAAAAGTGGGGCTCCAATTTCATGGGGTTAGTATCCTAGAAGAAGAGAAAGAGACACCAGATATCTCCCTTTCTCTCTGCCTCAGTGCAAACACAGAAAAAAGGCCACTTGTGGACACAGCAAGAAGGTGGGCATGTACAAGCCAGGAAGAGAGACTTCACCAGAAACCAAACTTGGCACCTTGATCTTGGACTCTGGCCTCTATAAGTGTCAGAAAATAAATATCTGTTGTTTAAGCTACCTAGTCTGTGGTATTTTGTTATGGCAACTCAATTAGTCTAATAAGCTCTCATACATAAATACCATAAAATTCTGTGTTCATTTTAATATAGAGGTTTTGCAAATTTTTCATTAGTTTTTTTGTTTGTTTGTTTTGCTTTGTTTTTGGCTGATTGTGTCTTCATTGCTGTGTTCAGGCTTTCTCTAGATGCGTCGAGCGGGCTTTCTCCAGTTGCGTCGAGTGGGGGCTACTCTTCATTGCGGTGCACAGGCTTCTCATTGCTGTGGCTTCTCTTTGTTGCAGAGAACAGGCTCTAGGTGCATGGGCTTCAGCAGCTGTGGCATGTGGGCTCAGTAGTTGTGGCTCGCAAGCTCTAGAGCGCAGGCTCAGTAGCTGTGACACATGGGCTTAGTTACTCCATGGCATGTGTGGATCAGGGCTCAAACCTGTGTCCCCTGCATTGGCAGGTGGATTCTTAACCACTGCACCACCAGGGAAGTCCATTTTCGTTAGTTTCATTACTAGGTAACTGAAACTTTCTGCAACTACTAAAATGTTATCAATCACTTTGTAATTTTCATTGTCAACTTATAAAAACATTTTATGTTGGCCTGGCATACAGTTCTCTGTAAAATATAACTTTTTAACTGTAACAGTTTATTTCTAGATTATCTTGGATGTTCTATATACACATTAAGTCATCTCCAAATAGGCAGTGTTTCATTTCTCTTTCTGCAATTCTTATAATTTATATTATCTTGCCTTATTATACAAGTAATATTTCTAGTAATATGATAAATAGAAGTGATAAGAGTAAACACACTTCTTTTATTCCTGATCTCAAGATTGAACACTTTCAATCTTTCACTGTTATGTGTGATGTTTAGTGGAGGTATTTTAAAAATATGATTGACTCTTAAACAACATGGGTTCAAACTATGAAGGTTCACTAATACACTGATGTTTTTTCAAAAGTAAACACTACAGTACTACTTGATTTGAGGTTGGTTGAGTCCTTGGAAGCAGAACTGTGGATTTGGAGGACCAACTGTAAGTTATAATCAGATTTTCAATTGTGCAAAGGGTTGGCACCCATAACCCTCATGTTGTTAAAGGGTCAACTGTACTCTTTAACTAATTAAGATAGTCTTTTACCATTTGTAGTTTACTAAGATGTTTTTCTTATATTTATCAAATGATAAAATGCATCTACTAAGAGTATGACTTTTTTCTCTTCCTTTGTATCAGTCAGGATTTGATTAGAGAAGCAGGTCACTAGAAGTGATTTCAAATAAGAAGAATATTATTTGAATTTGACCTTAGACAATTGTGGTAATTAAATAAACAGCTCATGCAATTTTGTTGACTTGGAGTCTGGTACAGCACAGGGTAGCATCTGCATCAGCAGCACAGACAGTTAGGAAGGAAGATGAATGGGAGGTAGAGAAGACCGAGGACAAACTGGAATCCATGAAGAGAAGCTCAAACTCACAAAGGTAAATTGAAACCCATTAGTCTCACCATATCTAAGCTTCCAACTTCAATGATCTGAGTGATCTGCAGGAGAAAATGGTATTATTTCATCTAATCCAGTAGTGAGAGCAACAGAAAATAATGACCTAGAGGAAGCTGAAAGAACTACTACCACGTACCAACAATGTGAGCCAGTTGATTGATGACAGCATGCATGAGTTGCAACAGTGCCTGAACTTACTCTGACTCCCCAGCATAAAAATGGCAGCTGTTTATTTTTCACCTTCCAAATATTATATAGCTTTCTCTTGTAACCAACCCTAGACAAACCACATTTGAAGAAGGAAATTCTTTTCCAGTTGAGCTATATTGACACAGAACAAATACATACACAGCTATCCATACCTAACTTCCAAATAAAGACAAAAGCAAAAGCCTGATTCCACGTAGGATGATAGTATAATAGCTAGTATAACTGAAAGCATTCTAACTGTAAACTTTTACGTCACCCCTAAGCATCTTTCTCCTCAAAGTAGTAGACGTCAGGGTAGAGTGGGTAGAAAGGATGGGGTGTCGAGCAAGAGAAACTTCATGCCTGTAAATAAGACATTGTATTTAATTTTTGTTTTGAGAAGCTGTCTACACAGCTCAACCAAACAAACTTCTAATGTTTTCTGTCCACCCAATTTTCTACATCTTCATTCCCAACACCATATATTTTACACTTGGGGACTTCTTGACCCAATAGCTCTAGCCACCTTATCCGTCATCTGGGACTGCAGAACTTGTTTCCCTGTTGTCATAAGAACATACCTCCTTCCTCCTGCCTGAAGGAGAGTGAGCAATGATCAAAGCACCATTTGGGCAGCTTTTTTCAATCCTTCTTCTCACTGTTCATCCTTTAAACATTCATTAGCAGGTAGAGAAGTGGGGGACCCTTACCAGCACTCCACTCACTCACCACTTGGATAAGGACATTTGCTAACAGCTCCAAATGCAAATTTTTGTATTCCTTATGTCAGCTCAAACCGTCATCCTTTCTCTTCTAGAAAGCCATGCCTTTGTCAGCACTTCATTCTCATTGCCCAAACTCTCAGTACCTATGAAGAATCTGAAATTTTACACTGTTTGCAAGCTAACAAGTTAGTCTGCCACAGTTTGATGGATACTAGAGAGAAAAATGAGTGTACTGGGTCAAAGATAAAAGAGTTACTAGTCACAAAGATAGCAGCAGTCAAAGTGTCAGGATTTGTGCTAGTTCCCTGAGACTGAATTCCCACAAAGTGATTCAAAGGGGGTTAGATATTGCCTGCACATACTATAGCTTGTATTACAGTAGAAAAAACCCAAGTTTAGGAAACCCAAGCTTTTATACTGGTCAGGTTGTTCTGTTTTTTGCCCGGACATTATCTTTACTATACTGGATTGTAATGAAGCTTGCCATTTACTCCAGAGGGAGGTGCTATCTTAATCTTCCAAGGCTCTGTGCTCTACAGACATCCTTCAAAAGATAAGGTGGACAAAGCCAGTCAGTTCCTTTGCTCAGAAGACATGTAGAAATGTAAGAGAGCCATGGAGAATTATCTCCCAATATTCAACTGAACTCCACTGAGGTCACAGGTGTAAACTGAAAGGAAAGAGGCAACAAAGTAGGAGGATGGGCCATGGACATCTAGGCCATAGGCCATGCAACCTACTTACGACTTTAGGACCTTCCCAAGCTCAATCTTGTATATAGTAGTTCTGTTTGATGATGGAGTATTGCTGAACACATACCCCTTTAAGGTTTGAAAGGTCACAGAATACCCAAGTCATGATACATAGCTCAGTTCAAATGGTAATTTTATGCTGTATGGTCAAACATTCTGTCTCTCCTAGGGCCCTGAAGAAAGTTAAAAAGCTGTTGCTCAAAAAGAGAATTATTATCATCTGGGTAAGGGATCACATTACTACAAATTTTTAAGGAGCAGCCTAAGAGTTCAAATAGCAATCCTATTGGTCAAATATATTTCAAGAAAAATTGGATCCTCTGGGCCATATGGCCCAAGTGGCAGAAGAGTTTTTTTGTTTTGTTTTGTTTTTGTTTTTTATGGAACACTGTACCTGTTGCAGGAATTTATATTTTTCTAAGTCCCGTTAAAAACTGCCAACTTTTAGGGTTCCTTGGTACATGGGTCAGAGATGCTCACCCATAGCGGGTATTTGTTGCCTTCAATATTCAAAAGGCTGACTAAGCTTGTGTCTCTTTTTCTAGCACTACAAGATATCAGATGCAAAAATGTGTCCATTGAAGAAATATATTTCCATGTCTTGAACAGCTGGACCCCAAGAAACTTAACCTAGTTGACAGACCCCTAAACATTTGTAGAATTTATTTCACACTATCTGGAATACATGTGTCTTACAAGGGATTCTAGAATATTTGGTACTTTCTGCTACTAAGTTAAAAGATCATGTTATAATCAGTGTAATGGAGAAGTACAATGTCCTGTAGAATAGAGAGGCAATCAAGGTTGGAGAGTTGAGCTAGCCCCAAAGGAGAGCAAAGAAGATGTATTGCTGGCCCTAACAGCTCTATGAAAATGGCTGCTGAGGATCTTTAACTGAGTATAGAGAAAAAAACAAAAACAAAAACACTGGCCAGATTAATACACTTACCAGATCCCAGCACATGGGTTGACTTCTTCCAGCAATACAATCACATTGAAACAGTAACTTTAATTAAAAGAAAGACCCAATTAAGTTTATAATAATCCACTGTTGGTATCTAAAATTCATCTGAAAATTGTATGAGTATGTGGTAAGTAATCATTATCCTTACATCTTTCAGGTTTTTAATGGTGGCACTAATCTCTGCAATCCCTCCAGTAACGTGGTGCATATTTTGTTTTAATACTTTTGTAGCTGAGTGGAAGTTCTGGTGGCTCCGTTTGGCTTACACTAGCATCACATTTCTCAGTTCATAAGTTAGGGAATACATGTGGACATTCTGCAAGGTACTAAATATGTCTATCCTATTAATCATTTTGGACTGGGGATACAATCACAGAGGACTCATGGTCTACGGGGACCACTGGGAGAAGGGCTCAAGCCAAAACTCCATTCCTAACATAACTCCATAATCCCTAGTAAGACTGTGGACCACAGTAGCATTTTGGGTCATCCGTAATTGTCAGTTCAAAGCAATGTATCCAGCAGTATATAAAATGCCTGATTATTTCCCTTTCTCCAGTGCATAGTCGCCCTAGTAAATGGTCATATGTCTCTTTGTAGAAGTCTGGGGAGATATATAGCATACAGCATCTGTTTATATAGTAGGATCCTTCCTCAAGCTATACTATCATTCCCTTAACTCAAGGTATTCTTGGGTTGTGAACTAGCTCTAGCCTGGAATTATTTGTGGGACTGTAACTCATTATTGTGGTGATTCAAGTCAGATCCCTGTCATCAGATCTAGAGACTTCCAGGTTATACAAATCAAGTAAGATTTAAGCAGCCCACCCATGTATTTCAATTCTTGGGGTACCATAATCAGCTAAGCAATGCCAAAGACCTCTGATGGTCAGAACATTCTGACCACTTGATTCTTCCCTGCTACCCAGTATAGTGAGCAGACTTCCTGTGTTTTTGTTGAGTATAAGCACAACCCCCATAGCTTTTTTGTCAAGTCTATTTTTAGCCCTAAATTTATTCTGCCTTGTTTCCTTTTTCATGTGCTCCTGACTATTACGTACTATTAAAAATAAGTATGTTTGAACATATTCATGCAAAGACACAAACACAAAGATAGGATGGTGAACTTAACATTAAAAGAATTATGTGTTGTTATTCTTAGAAAAGTACTTTTCGCATAGTAGAGTCTCCTTAATATTATAGATGACTTTGAAATGCAAATCAATTCTCCACAAAATAATTGTGACAGAAAGCCAGCTCAACATAGCTTAAGGATAGAGGAAAATATATTGCTTCCTGTAACTGAACCATAGGAAGGACAAGTATACAACGTAACCTTAAGCATATTGAGAACTGTAATTTACACCACAGTCCAGACCTTTGTCTCCACTGCTTGTTTTTATTTCTCTCTGTATGTGGGCTTAATTCTCCCTGATTAGTTTTCTCAATTTTAGTCATTACTACGGCCCTCAGCATATATTAGAATAATACATTTGCACTTTTATCACTGGAGAGTATAAGCAAGGTAATAAAATAAATAGCCCATTCCTGGAAAACGTTATTGGCACAGGATTGAGAATATTCTTCCCAAGGTAAGTATACTGTTCTGTAACAGAGAAAAACTAGATAGTCAAAATAATAAACATTACTGATAAGAAAGAACTAATATTCATTTGTCTAAGAATTTCATCAACATCACCAAAATGAGACTGAACAAATAAAGGCATGATTTATGCTAATGGAAAGATACATAGGAACTGTAAATTAAATGTTATGCATAGGTGTATAAATACATACATGCATATGTGTGTGTACATATAAAGGCATATATGCGTGTAGGTAGATAGATAGTTGTATTTAAGTTTAACAAGGGAAACAATCTTATATAAATAAAATGTTGTAAACATTTTAAAAAGATGTAAAAGGATGTAAACATTCGTTACCTCTGTTTTATTCAATTAAGTAAGGAAAAATCATAAAGCATAATAAGTGATCCAAATTTGAAATCTTATAAGCTTTAAATGTCATTTGTGTTTGTGTTACATCAGATGGTTAAATTGTCTTGGAAACTAAATTGGGAAATTTCCCCAAAATATCAAAAGACAAAATAGATAAAACTAATAAATTGACTCTAAACACGTGTGTGTGTACATAACAAACATTATAAGGAGGTAGACGATAGAATATAGACAGGGATACATGAGAGATAGATAGATAGATGATAGGGAAAACAATATTTAAAGGGAAAAAGGAAATCAAATGGCATTGTATTTTCAATAGTTTATTATATGATTGTTAAAGAAATAAGTAAATATGTTTTTAAGCTAAATCTATAGGTCTGTACTATACTTTGGCAAGGTAACAAACTATGCTGTGTGTTAGAAATTGTGTTGAGTCTAACAATCAGTTCCAGCCACCATACTTCAATTGAGTTGAAAAAAGGTCTATGGACTTTGACCTGACTGTCCCTCCTATTGATTAAGGAGCTGTTTCCCACTGGTCTGATGCACAAAATAATGACTATGCATGGATTGTTTGAGGACTCTGGCATTTTATCAGTAGGTGTGTTTCAACTCCAAATAACTAGTACCCATTCACTGAGATATTTTAGATTTTTATATAAAAAAGATACAATAGAATAGGGAATAGGTAATTAGAGAAATTTTAAATTTATTCAAAGTAAAACTACTTGCCTTTTCTTAAATGAAAATAATCTAGATTTTATAACTAAATGATACCACTTATATTAGCTATAAAGTAGAGAAAGATGGATGAACAATTTTATGGTTTAGATATAATTGTTGCTTTTCTCTCTGTTGAAATGTGCTTATGAGTCTCTTCTGTGTTTTGTATTGATCCATCACAGTCACAGAGTTGCCTTGTCTGATATTAGAGCTCTATGAAATTACATTCAACAGGAGAATGTGACAGCCTAGCAGTTAGGGCTGGACCACCAGCTAACTCCAAGACCAAGCTGATAGTGCCAGGCCAGCTTCCAGCTGTCATTTTCCTATGGAAATGTAGATGTGTAAAACTGAACATAATATCATAAAAGTAGAATAAAAAGTACAGATGGCAATTGAGTAAGGGTTGGGGTGGATCTTTCACACCAGCTGAATTCACTGAAGCATTTACCTTATCAAATAAAGTACATATCCAGCCAAAAAACTCACAAAGGTATTATTGAATTCTGGAAATATTTGTGAGGTCTGCTCAGGTTGTGATAACAACTTCAATTGCATTATTAAGTGAACAATTTGTCTGAAATATTTTCATGTGACAGAATATTGTCTTTAAATGCTTTTTAAAGTATTAATCATATCTCCCACTCAATATTTTTGGGTTTTCAAGGGCTGTAACTGTGCCATATACGTCCTTCTATCCACCATATAACACCTACTCAATGATAGTCTTAGTGTGGATGTTAATAAACAATTAAGTGATTGGTCATAGAAATGGATTAAATAATTAATAATTAAATGGAAAATAGAAATGGATTAAAAAGAGAAGTGACTTCTTCAAACTACTATAATTCATAATATTAGATGTCACCAGCTTCAGGAAATCATTTTCTTCTGAAATGTATTTAAAATGCAATTTATGGAATATCTTATTTTTATCTCCCTCCTCCTTGAAAGCTTACTTCAATAATTCTATGAGCTGCAACTTGAGATGATAACTTTTTCATTTATTTCCAACTGTCTCTGAAAATTAGTGATAACAGGGATACTCAGACATTCAGCCTTTATAAGCACTTACACGTTCACCTTCTCTGATTCCTAGGATTGCTATCCAGCTGTAGTGCTTCCTATTGAAGAATACTAAATTACCTCAAACTCAGATATAGCTACCTCCTGGAAGCTTACTAAGTATAAGAATGGTTTAGGGCTTTCCTAGTGGCGCAGTGGTTGAGAGTCTGCCTGCCGATGCAGGGGACACGGGTTTGTGCCCTGGTCCGGGAAGATCCCACATGCCGCGGAGCGGCTAGGCCCATGAGCCATGGCCGCTGAGCCTGTGAGTCCGGAGCCTGTGCTCCGCAACAGGAGAGGCCACAACAGTGAGAGGCCCGTGTACTACCAAAAAAAAAAAAAAAAAAAAAGAATGGTTTAGAATGTTCTCAAACTTTATCATACATTAGAAACACTTGGAAGCTTGTGACCACATAGTTTGCTAGGCCCCACCTCCAGAATTCCTGATTCAGTAGGTTCCCAGGTGACATGAACGCTGCTGGTCTAGATACCACATTTTGAGAAATATTCATTTAGACATTAAAAAACTTATTTTGAGAGCTACTGATTTAAATATTGTGGTAGGAAGAATAATAGTCCCCCAAATGTGTGCACAACTTAATTTGCTAAAGCTGTGAATATATCACATTACATGGAAGAAGAGATTTTTCAGATGGGAATAACGTTAAGGACCTTGAGGAAGAAAGATGACACTAGGTCATAAGGGTGGACCCAATATAATCACATGGGTCTTTAAAAGTGGACATCCTTCCCAGATGTATTAGAGAGAAGGCAATGTGACTACAAAAGAAAGGTCAGAGAGATGAAATGATATTGGCTTGCAAGAGGAAGGAAGGTTGTCATGAGCCAAGGAATATGAGCAGCCTCTAGAAACTGGAAAAGACAGGTTTTCACATAGAGCTTCCAGAAAGAAACTCAGCTCTACTAACACCTTGACTTTAGCCTACCAAGACTCATGTTAGACCGACCTATAGAATATAAGATAATAAATTCATATTTTTAAGCCAGAAGCAATAGAAAATGTATATACGTATTGAAAAATTCTATGACCTGGAATTACACATCCCTATCTGTTCTTTCCTAACCCTTCACATTCCACAACTCCAAAATATAGGTGACCATCACAGCAGCAAAAACCCTGAACCTGATATCAGAAAACCAGCATTTGAAACATTTATCTACCACTTACTATGTGTATTAATTTAGACGAGTGCATTTCTTCATTTAATTGACAAACAGTTGAGACTCTCCTATGTAAAAGGCATATGCTATGTGTTGGGACAGAAAATCAAATCAGGTATAGCTGCTATCTTTAACTGGCTTTAATGTTAGAGAAAGGGCAGGAAATCAAGACATAGAACAGTGTGAAATGATCTAGATATTGATATTCAGAATAGTGATATGAAAGCCTAGAAGAAGGGTGTTTCAACCCAAGTCTTCTGATTTCAATATTTTTTTCATATAAAACTATAGTCTTCACAATGAAGTGGACTTAATATTTATTGAGGTCAGTCAGAGCTACCAGGTGTTTAGGTGGTCAGTTAAGACAATAAGTAATGTTCAAGCTTTTATTCACTAACTGAAATAGTATAAGTGAGTGGTCAAAAAATAATAGAATGCTTGCCAACTTCTCCCTTCCCCGAAGATTGGCATCAGTGAGGATCAGGTGATGTCCTGGGAAGATAAGGGAAAGTGTCTTGGTGTTGAGGAACTCTGAATAAAAGGCTCTGGACATTTATGGACCAGAAAACTCTGGGCAGGGGAAGGGTTAGGAGTGGGAAAGTAGTGAGTCAACATAGTCAGAGCCCCCAGATAAAAATGTCTAGGTGCAAAGGCTTGAAAAGTACTTCAGCAGGGTCCTCTCCCCTGTTCCCCAAAAATAGACCTCCATATGGAGGTGCCTAGATTAATACAGATATGTATTCGAACATGACTGGCACTGGGTGGGAATCCTTGAATACAACTCCCACAAAAGACTGTAATGCATTGGCTGTGCATCAAGTCTGGTGTGAGGACAGCAGCTCCCCCATGAGGTCTGCAAGGCATAGCCTTTCTAATTGTCAATGGTTAGGCCTTAAGGATCAAACACATGATTCTAGCCTGATAGGTCCTATATGTATAGACTGGTGCAGTCCAAAAGAATTATAATGTGAGTCACTTACATAATCTTAAATTTTATACTAGCCACATTAAAAAAGTAAGAACAGATAAAATCAATTTAATAATATAAGTTTATCTAAACCAATGTAGACAAAATATGTCCAAGTATATTCAATATTAAAAATTATTTTTAATTATTAAAAATTATTAATGGGATATATTAAATTCTTTTTTCCACGTTAAGTTTTCAAAATCTGGTGTGTATACACACTTGTATAGCATCTCCATTGGGTCTAGCCACACTTCAAGTATTTAATAATCACAGGTGGCCACTGGCTATTATACTGGACAATGTAGATATATGTCCTTCTCTAAGCATTTGGGGAAAGGCACAAAGGTATAGTCCAAACTTATTCAATCCTGGTTTTCAGTTTTTGTTCCCCAGTTATTAGTCTTGTGGCCATAGGCAAAATTCTTACTTCCTTGAGTTACTATATTTAAAGTATCTAGTAAAGACTGTGATACATACTTGGGACTCAAAATGCATCATTTCCCTTTACCTCAAAGTTCCTTTCTTTACAAAAATTATCTCAATTGAAGAGGATCCTTGTGGGGTTTTAATGAGATAAAACGTATTAACTATTTTGGTGGGTGTGCAGAAAAGAGTTAACATAACATATCTGAAACTTGGGAGCTCCCACCATGGACCTCCCACCAGAGACTGTGATTTGGTGTAATATGCTCAAAACTAATCAGGTTTGAAGCTAAGAAGAAAACCAAGTGCTTTTCTCAGGACCCTGGTACTGATTTCATGACAGTGTATTAAAACAGCTGAAGTTAAATGTTTGCAATGAATTTACATGTAAAAATCTCATAAATGTAGAAGCAACAAATGGCACTCTACTAGATATGGAGAAATGCCCTCAAAAAATTGCTGACATTTTCATGGCAGGCATTTGTTGTTGGGAACTCCATAAAACTAGAGCAAAGCATCCTAGTCTCCCTTTCATCCAGATAGGACCATATAACTAATTCTTAATGGAACATGAATGGGAGTGATGTGTTCCTGCCAGGTTCAATTTTCTAAGAAGTAGATGTCCTTCTCCACTGCCTTCTGCCTTGTCAGCTGGGTGGAGCAGAAGATTCCAAGATCACGGTGGATGGCAAAACCAAAAAACAGAAAGAGCCCATGCTTTGAACCCTGTCACAGGACAACCAGCTGACCCAAAACATCCACATTGGCTGTTGTAGGAATAAGGCATACACATTCATTGTTTGAAGATTCTAAAATCGTAAGGCTATCTATATACAGGAGTTGTTACTCTAAACACAAGAAAATTTCAGGATATAGAAACATAATGTATTTAAAAACTCCCTCTATTTGATCTCAACATTCAAACACACCTTGACAAAGTTTTAGCTCCAGAAGATCCTATTACCTGTGGAGACGTTAGCACCTTGACAAGATGATAATGAGAGCACTCTTTATGATGATCATTTTTTTTAAAGAGTTAAAAGCAGATTGGAACTGCTTTTAAAGAATCCCAGGCCAAAGAGGAATATACAAAATTTAACCTAAATAAACATTTAAGGGTGTTTTACAATATTCTCACTTCTGACTCTTAGACAGTACCCACCTCTCACCTAACGACTAGGATCACACCATCCCTAAAGCCTCACACTCACTCATACTCTCCAAGAATTCTCTCTCATGTTCTCTTGGTGTTCTGATCTCAACATCTTGATTCCTTAATCACCTCCTCCTTTACCAAAATGCTGCTGCAGTCAGAAGAAGCGTGAACCCCATGAGCATTACATCTTCAAAAGGACACACGTTAGATAGAATATACAATGCTATAGTAGATTTTTATACATGCAATGAATTATATATCAGTTGCCAATTTGACACATAGTCATTCCTCAGTATCCAGGGGGGATTTGTTCCCCTGCAGATACCAAAATCTGTTGGTGTTCAAGTCCCATATATAAAATGATGTATAATAACTGTATATTTAATTTCCATATTTCCTTAACAGGAATTTTAGTCATTTCTATGACTTTCCTGAAGAGTTTGAAAAACAAAATATCTCTATCTGCAGATGCCACAAAATATAATGTATAATATTATACATTAGAAGTTTCAATATATTCTTAGTCTTTCCTAATAACAAGGGAATATTATTTGCCTTTAGGTATCTGCTAATTAGTGGTACAGCATTATTTACTAAAGGGACCACTGTGAGTTGAAATCAATGTATCAACTCATTGAATTACTAATAAGATAGAGTACAAGGTTTTGGTTTTTTTTGAAAGCATACGGTTTAAATTTTGTATCAGCAACTAAATAGGTTAATATGAAATGATATATGATACACACCTTTCTTACCTGGAAAATTTCTACTAGGTAAAATTACTTTTAGCAGTTGCAATTTTATTTTAATACTTATTAATGATGTTTTAGAGAAATCACTGAATGATAAAAAAAATTTGCTCTTTTGAACAGACAAATTGGGCAATACTCAGACTGGATTGACTTTTATTTTGTGAATATGTGAATCTATAAAAGTTTCAGAATGACACACACCAGAATAATGTGAATTTATCTACAGCAGAGTTGATATTGTGCCAGATTCTTCAAGATCCTCTCTTTTTTCCCAAAATTTATTCTAATCTCTGAAAAGCATGCAAAATGGAATAACTATTAAATAAAATGTTTCTTTTCTCTATTTGAAACAAAGAAAATATGACAGTTCTTGGAAAATGTAGTTTGTTTACATTTACTCTTCATTTTTATAATAAAATGAGAAAGATAATACATGCTTTACAGTAGCAAAAATTATGTAGTCAGAGATTTGACTTTCCAGGATAATTTCTATGTTGAACAGTCCAAGAATTTTCAATTTTAAAAACAATATATTAAGAGTTTTTCTGGAATTTATAAGAAATATGCAGTCTAAGTTTCTAAATAAAATCAAACCACCCTACTGTGATTTATATTGCTCTGAATGATACATTTGAATTTTTTTTTGGTTTTAATGTAGAACCAATCTTCCAGAAATTTTATAATAAACTCATTGCATTTCTAGTCCTCCCACTTTCTTTTAAATTATTATTATAATCCTTATTCAAACTCTGCTTTTCTCTTTGTGTAACAAAATCAAATTCTGAATTCCAAAATGAGCACCTGTCAGGTCAGGCAGAATAATTTTTGTGTTGATTTCCCATTTTTGATCTTTGTTACAGGAGTGAATCCAGAAATAGTTGGTGAAACACTGTACCATGTGTACCTCAGGGCCGTTTTCATGAAGTACTATATGAGGATAACCAATTCATCATTTGGCATATTGTCATGCAAAATGACTCCAGATTAACTGTGGAGTGGGGAGGAAATCTAGCTTAACATTAAACCATTGCATAAATACAAATTAATTTTCTATTTATCCTTTTAAAAATGTTCAATTAACTAAAAAATTAACCTTAAATGTAATAATTAACCTTGGCCTGATTGTACTATGAAATATCGTATTCTACTTTGTACAGTTGAAGCATTTATGCTAGACTTGGTTTCTAAAACATGGCCACCTCAACCACATGATTCTACCTGCCTTTCCTAATTTTCTTGTTTTTATATATACTAAATTTATACTTAAAGCAAAAACACTTAACAAGATTTTTTAAAAATATTTCTGCCCTAAAGTGTGATTGAATTTCATTCTGTTACCCTCAAGTGTCATGCAGCCACTTGAGGATGAAAATATCAAGTTTTTAGCTCAATCTTTCCCTGAAATGCTGCTCTGGGAGTAATTTTCCCACCTGTTTAGAAAGTGCAAGTGAGATGAGTTTGATTTCTCAGTCTTTTATTTCTGTTCCAGTTTTGCCCCACCCCATTCAATATACCTTTTAAATTGTACTCTTATTTCTAATGGACCTTAACGCCCTTAATACCCTAGAATCTGATTTTTTATTTTCCTGCATTTAGAGAACTGCAATACTTTAATTATACCTTACTTCTTCACTGTATCTACATCTATATTTTAATTCAAAACTATACTAAGGACCACTCTATGCCAAGGTCATCACATACTCTTACATGCCATATTTCCTTCTATAGTAAGTTCAAATACAAATAGGACCAATAGTCATTGCAGGATCAAGCCCCATAATATTGATGCTCTCTTGCTCTCTGTGCATCCCCAGCCCGAAATGGCCCTGCCTCACCCTTACCTTATGCACATTATTGTTTCCCCCTCCTAAGCTGAAAATTTAATCAGTAAATACCTGTGTGATCGGCCCAACACCCACTAACGATTGTTCTAGCCCTCAGGCCAGACCAGAACGGTTCCAGCTCTGGGTCATCAACAGGAAACAGTGGCCCTCTCAGTAGTTGCTAACCCAAAGAGCTGGGGAGGGACATGTTCCAGCTGTCCCCTGGCAACCAAGGAGCCCTTCTGATGTTATGACCCCTTTATCTGATGGCCTCCTCCTCCCTGCAAAGATTGCTGCTGTGTCCTGCCTGCCACTGGCCTTACACATTGGGGAGTCACTCCATTTGCCTCTGACTTGTAAGATTCCCTGTCCAATAAATTGCTGATGTCTCTGTCGTTGACTCTGGGTTCTTTCTTCAGTCTCATGGCTGGGCAGTTGCAAGGATTGCAGGACTGTGAGGTGCAGCCCAACAGCCATGATTATAAGATTGCCTTTATTTAAATTGTTTAAATAATGTGCATAAAATTTACACCTGCCATCCTACCTGCCCCTGGGATAGATTTTCCATACTTTAAATATTAAATTATGATACTTCAGTCCTCCGGAATTTCTGATTAGTCCAGAATTCTCCAGAGAATTCCCTATGCAGGAGATCACCACACTGTTTCTCTCTGGAGTTGGACCAGATCATAGTGAATTGTCTAAACAACAAGTACCTCTAAATGCCTTAAACAGAGCAGGTGACTGGCACTTGTGGCTAATTGTTACAAAAGTCTGGACACACCAAGAAAATATCAAACTGAAACATCTCACTTAGAAATTATCCCTTGCTTATACCTTTCTACCATTCTTGTATGGTAAATTAAATTGTGTAAAAATTAAATATAGAGCAAACTGCTGACCATAATAATTTCATGTGAAGATCAAATATTAAAACATTTAAAAAATTTTAGATGGAATGAATAAAAGCAAGAGTAATAATAACACTCTAAAGCTACATTGTCTGAGGCACTTTTCACATGTGGCTATTTAAATATAAAATTTAAATTAATTAAAATCAAATAAAATTTAAAAATCAGTTCTTTGGTTGCACTAGCCATATTTCAAAGTGCTTAATAGACACATGGATTTCCATCATCACAGAAGGTTATACTAAGCAGTGCTACTGAAGGATAAAAAATTACATTCTAATTTACATTTTAGTTTATAATGGAAAACAATTTTCTATCTTTACATGCACAGATACACCTTGGTTACAAATTTGCTCCCAAAGTTGGAAACCAGCATGAATAGAATGATCAAGGACAAAGATAATGATTAATCAAAATAAACATGTAACAAAACCAGCTAATTTTGCACTGATAAATTTCAACTTTTATGTAATATTTGATTTAACAATGATAAATTACTGCTCCCAGGGCACCTCTGCAAAAATTCCTATCTCAAAAATTGTAAGTTGTGGATTTTCTCTTTCCTTTTTAAAAGCATGGAGGAAAAATAACAAATGAAATGCCAAAATCAAATTGGCATGCCCATGAACTAAAGGTTTTTCATAACTATTAAGAGAATTATAACTACTTTGTTGTGCTACAGTTCTCTGTAGAAATAGAAAGACAAAGAAACTGCACTTTTTGGTTCTATATTTCTTTTTTTAGAAATGCAAATCCACATTTAAATCTCAAGACAATTATTTTAAATCCTAGCTGTCTTTCAGAGACTATAAATTACAGAGATTACTTTTCAAACCTACAGAAAAGAATTTATAAACCATAAGGAATAGAATAGAGCAAGGTGTCTATAAGACTTTAAAGAAGACAACACTTCATCTGAACTACTGAAACACTCTTATCATTCTCCACAATAAAGCAAAAAATAATAATCTTTTTCCTCAATATCATTACACTCGTGTGTTTGTACAACACATATTTAGTACACTACTATAATTTTAAGTTATTAAATGGAGTATGGGACAGTTTTGTCCTCTAAATCATATTTTCCTGAAAAATTAGTAAGTTGTTAAGATACATAAGTATGAATTTTTCCTATAAACAGATAATTTTCCTTTCTGCTGGTAATAAAACATTTTCAGAAATTGTAGTTTGGTTTCTTCTCTCTTTTTGTTTTTTGTGTTTTTGTTTTTTGGTTTTTGCCCTCTTACCAATCCTATCACTGCTGCATTTATGCTGCTGTATACATGCTTGATTCTCTTTCGGAGACATATAAATCCATAGGTTTTAAGATTCTTACTAGTCAGGTATATTCTTAGGCGTTTAATATGGGGTGTTGAATCCATTTCGTCGAGCAAGGAGTAGGTCTTATACTCTTAATTGACTAAAGATCATATTACATTACAACTGGAGTAAAACTAAATAGTACAAATGATATAAATTATAGCACATCTATAGAAACATAATTATCTTGTTGCAAGTTTCAAAGTATAAAATTACTCTTTAACAACGTATATTATAAATGTGTTTTTTCTAAATTAATGTGATTAATATTACTTAAAGTAATGTAATAAAATTTAGCATTATTTCTAACAGTTTTAATAATTATATATACAAATAATATTGGATATAAGTGATCAAGGGAATGAATTATAATATATAATTGAAAATCAATGTGAGTAGAGATCAATTAAATTAAATATACTTATTTCCACATGCAAGTGTCTGACAAAAATTTTGTGAGAGTTTCACAGTGCCAATTTCTATGAAAGAATATACTATATTGTCATTTAGTTTGTAAATTAACCAATTTCATCACACTGAAGGATATCTTCCAGGCAACAGCATCTCTCTCACTGAAAATTTTACTTAACAGGTCTTCCTTCTTTTGTGAATATAACTATTTGCAATTTTAAAAATATCTACATGTGGCCCATTCTTAGAAATGTTCCAAGTTTAATGCATTTAAATCTATATTTGAGTTTCAAAATTTATTTTGATTTTCAAATAAAGTAACTATTAAACTGTGTTCAATCTTTTCAACACGGAAAACTTAGATTAGATATTTGTAGTTCACAAAATAAATGATGGTCACAAGTGAAAGTATGAAAGCCCTTTTTTCTTGTGCTGGATATGATGCAATAAAATGAATATTCATTCATATATAAATAACATCTGTAGGTTTTTTTTCTATGGACAATTTACACCCCAACTGTCTACTAAAGTGTTATTTATCCTCAATAAATGGGCAGGTACTTGGATTTGTGTTTTGATACTCGATACAATTTTAAGTCTTGGCAAATTTAAGCAATCTTTCTGAAAATCTGATATATATATGAATATTAAGTTGTACTGTTGATTGAATAATCAAGTTTTCTAAAATATTATAACTGTCAGAAGTCACAAAATGTCAATTATCATAGCCTTTAATCTACCTCTCATATATTTAATATTTATAGTCATGTTTTAACTAAAATATTATACTTTCAAATTTTGGAATTCTTTCAGTTAATTATTAAAAAGGTGGAATAAGTTAGTTCCTCCTTTATATTAAAAATATTCTCTGTAAGATACCTAGCTTAATTAAATATGCTAATTTTACATACTTTTTTCTTATTAATATTCATTCAATTCAGTGCTGAGATATCATATTCAATTATTGAGGATGCATGCCCCTATAAAATAATAAAAGTGGTCTATCTTTTAAATTTATAAAATTATTTTGTGTAGTTTACAAAAGAACTATAAAATATGTCTTTTAGCATTAAATGAGTTAATTGGGGAAAACGTGCATTATGTTGCCAGGTAAATATTGAAATTAATACATCTAGAAACAGACTATAACAATTTTAATCTAATAAAAGTATCAGATAAAAACAGAAGTCTGATTTTTTCCTAAATAAAAAAGTTTCATAGCCCAGCAAGGCTAACATTAATGGAGGGCATACTATGAACTGTGTCAAATACTTCACATGTTTAAACTTGCAGGAAGTCTTCTCACTCATTTTATGGAATTAAATATTGAAGCATAGAAAGGTCTAGCAACCTGTCCAAATTCACACTGAAAGTAAGTAGCAGGGCAGGGGACAGAATTCAGGAAGTCTAACCCAAAAACCACACTTGTCATTACTGTAATTCATTGCCTCTTAAGAGAGATTTTAGCCCTTTTGCAGTTGTTTTACAATCAACACAATTAATTCATCAGTTCTTTTGGGTAAAAGAAAGTTTGGGAAAAGGAATCACTCACATTGGCAAATATGACATAGGAAGTAGAGGAAAGGGAAAAGATTTAAAGTGGAAATGTGGGATTTGGAATTTCAGAATATTATATATTATATATTTTTTCCATTTTCTTCTAAGGGAAATTATAAATTTTGGAGAACTCAAAATTTAGCTTCATTAAATTAGGAGGGAGCAGAGTTCTCATTACTGGTCCGCACAATTTTTTTTCATCCAAATTGTGACCCATCTTGTTACTACAAGCAATCACTGATGCTGTAAGCCACATATTTCCTGGTGTTTGTTCTGGGAACATGGCAGGAGTGTACTTCCCTGTCCCTTGAAAATAACATGGAATGAGAGCAGAAACAACATGTAAACTTCTTCAGGGAAGAGCCAGTGTGCAATTAGCCACCTGCCCTTCTCTCTGCTATAGTGATCATAGAAACATATGTCAAGGTCAAGTCTCCATTGGCCTGGGTCCCAGAAAGACTGCAATGAACTGAGCCCACCTGACAACTCCTGTAGAACATATAGCATGGTGAGAAATAAATGTATATTCTAATAAACCACTGATATTTAGGGTTTCTTTGTTACATCAGCCTAACTCAGCCTATGCTGAATAATACATTCTCAAAGCACCATGGGGTGTCTGGGAAATAAATATCTGTTTATGCAAAACCTTGGTCATAAAATTGTAAGGAGGATTTTATTATTAATAAATCTAAAATGAATTTTATAATGATTATTAGAGACAGTTATCTTTGAATATGTGTTCTAAAATATCAACAAATGTAGTAAATCTTATTTCTAATTAACTTTATATTTCCATTACTGAAAATGTCCATGGACACAAATCATGATACATCTCCTAGCCAAAAGATAACACTAATAGCATATCACCAAAAAATTTAGAAGGAAAAAAGGTGTTATTTTCCATCAGTAATGATATCCATATTTTAGATCTCTTCTCCCTAATCCTGAATAACACTGGAGTGACCATCTCCATTGTTAGTCAAAACAGTCTCTTTATTTTAAGAATATCTATGAATTTCTCCATTTGACTGATGTTATTTAAGCAGAAAAGACAGAGGGGAGAAGGGGATGAATCTCCTGGAGAAAGTAAAACCAGGGTGTAGATAAAAAGTAGTATTTCAATGTATTTACTACCAAGTGGCCATTATGACATCACCAATATTTTTACCTGCTGCTACTTTTCTCAATAATGAAAAAGGTACCACGATAAAAATTTAGTTATCAGAACTAACTTTTTTCCCATCACAGCACTCACCTGCAGGGCACTAAATCTTATTAGGAGATTTTGGTTTAAAAATTAATTTATATGTTAATTGATTGACTCATTCAACATATTCTAAATAGAATTATGTTAAAAGTATAGATTAAATTTCCACACTAGCTTTAAAAATCTGCACAGATTTTGTGTGTGTGTGTGTGTGTGTGTGTGTGTGTGTGTGTGTTTATACAACTTTCAGAAAATTAACTTCCTTTCTGGGAGTTGTTAGCTGCCCATACACTAAATATTTCTTGGCAACATCAGATTTTCTCATTTATATGGCAAGGTGAAATTCTTTGCTGTATTCAAAAAATTTCACTGTACTTTGAGGATCACACTGTATTTTTAATCCCTTAAAATTTCCTAGAAGAAATGCAGTCATATTTTTATTGTACGTGTTTTAATATATGCTTTACAAAGATTGCATGAACCTCTTTTGGAGGAGTAATGATAATCTGTTGAGTAAATGTAATGGACTTCACCAGTTTTCAAGGAGTTAAGTTTTATCATGTTAACCAATTTAAAAACATTTCTTTTACATGAACACTTTTATAATATATGGAAACAATCTATTGTACATAATTACAAATTATAGGAGCATGAAGAATCCTGTTTAAAGAAATTATCTTACAGTGTAAATACATTAATTCTTTGTGTAATCCTATTAAAATAATTCATATTGTTATAAAAACAGGAAGAGCCTGATTCTATAGTAAACTATTCTCAGTTACCATGTGCATGTTGGATAAAATTTCAGGACCTCAGGATTTCATTTTATATAGCAGGATGAACTAATATATTTCACATGAGCAAACATTTATTTAAAAGATTCAGGTTATTTCTTGGAAAATTCTGTCTAATATTTCTCCTTTGATTTCCATCTTCCACCTAAATAGTTAGAAATCTTAGTTTCACTATTTTATTTTTACAGTATTACTTTGATTAGTCATTATTTCACTGAATGATAGAAATATATCAGAGGATGGCCTAGAATAAACGATTCTATAGTTTCTACTTGGAAAGAATTTTTGTTGTATGGGCCTCTGAATTTGCTTTTCCTACTTTAAATGTCTTAATCCATGAAATTCTTCATTTTGCAAATATCTACAATGTCATTCTTATTGTATTGTTTAATCATGTATGCATATTATTCCTTTTGGTTCCATTATTTTTAATTAAAAACCACCAAATTTTAATATTGAATATTTTATAAGAAGAATGGTTTTACAGACTTGTCCTCTTTCTTCTTTCTTTTGCATCTCAGGCTCTTCTCTACCCCTTGCTTGCCTTCTTTCTGCTGGAATATTCATTTTAGGAGCACAAATGAGAATAGTAAATTATAGAAATACAATGGCTATAAAAAAGTATTTTTTAATCCCTTTTGAAAATCAACTAAAATGGCATAATATAAATGTTAGAAAAATAAACTAAAACCCTAAAAACAATCAGAAAATAATAGGTTTTTTGTTTCTTTATAATAAGAAAAAAGGATAAGTAACATAAAGGTAACCAACTTTGTGAATTTTAAGTTTATAACTTTCAATATATTATATAAAATTGTAAAAATTAAGGTATTAGTCTAATATATGTTTAGGTATTTATTTTACATAATTTGAGGGGAGATACACTTTTATTCCCTGTAAAAAATAAATGGCAAGGAATTGTAAATGGGCAAAAAATTATTGCATCTTTTACTGCAATGCCACTTAAAGGATTGTCCAGTGCATCCTCTAGGTATTTTCTAATTCTATGGGGGTGTGGATCTTTGGTTGACTTTGATTGACTAGTCCATTTTACAACTTTGTGGGTATAGAAATTAATTTATATAAAACCAATTGTAATACAAATGTCTTCACCTGTAGCACCGTGAATGAGTATTTTCCAGTAGATAAAATCAACCTCCAAATATCAAATTTTCACTAGAATTTATTTTAACTCATTATTATTTTCCTCATTAAAAGATTAATTTAATAAAATGTTTGACATATGTTCACTTAATACATGTATGAGTCATGATTTAAATTTTTTATAATTACAATATAAATGTAATTATAATATAAAATTTTAATAATTATAATATGGGGGGCGCTTCAAGATGGTGGAACAGTAAGACGTGGAGATCACCTTCTTCCCCACAGATAAATCAGAAATACATCTACATGTGGAACAACTCCTACAGAACACCAGCTGAACGCTGGCAGAAGACTTCAGACCTCCCAAAAGGCAAGAAACTCCCCACATACCTGGGTAGGGAAAAAGGAAAAAGATAAAACAGAGAAAAAAGAATAGGGATGGGACTTGCAAACGTGGGAGGGAGCTGTGAAGGAAGAAAAGTTTCCACACACTAGGAAACCCCTTCGTGGGCGGAGATTGCGGGTGGCGGAGGGGGGAAGCTTCGGAGCCACAGAGGAGAGCACACCAACAGGGGTGCGGAAGGCAAAGCAGAGAGATTCCTGCACAGAAGTTTGGTGCCGACCAGCACTCACCAGCCTGAGAGGCTTGTCTGCTCACCCATTGGGATGGGTAGGGGCTGGTAGCTGAGGCGCCGACTTTGGAGGTTGGATCCCAGGGAGAGGATGGGAGTTGGCTGAGTGAACACAGCCTGAAGAGGCTAGTGTGCCACGGCTAGTCAGGAGGGAGTCCAGGAAAATGTCTGGAGCTGCAGAAGAGGCAAGAGACTTTTTCTTGCCTCTTTGTTTCCTGGTGCACGAGGAGAGGGATTAAGAGTGCTGCTTAAAGGAGCTTCAGAGAAGGGCGCGAGCCGCGGCTATCAGCACGGACCCCAGAGACGGGCATGAGATGCTAACGCTGCTGCTGCAGCTGCCAAGAAGCCTGTGTGCAAGCACAGGTCACTATCTACACCTCCCCTCCCGGAAGCCTGTGCAGGCTACCACTGCCAGGTCTAGTGATCCAGGGACAACTTCCCCGGGAGAACACATGACTTGCCTCAGACTGTTGCAAGGTCACACTGGCCTCTGCCACAGGCTTGCCCCTCATTCCATACCCTGCCCTCCCTCAGGCCTGAGTGAGCCCGAGCCCCTGAAGCAGCTGCTTCTTTTACCCTGTCCTGTCTGAGGGAAGAGAAGACGCCCTCAGGCAACCTGCACGTAGAGGTGGGGTCCAAATCCAAAGCTGAATTCCAGGAGCTGTGTGAACAAAGAAGAGAAAGGGAAATTTCTCCCAGCAGCCTCAGGAGCTGCGGATTAAATCTCCACAATCAATTTGATGTACGCTGCATCTGTGGAATACCTGAATAGACAAAGGATCAGACCAAATTGAGGAGGTGAACTTTGGGAG
>NW_020837960.1:450894-451501 GCF_003676395.1 Aethalodelphis obliquidens
TCTTTGTTTCCTGGTGCACGAGGAGAGGGGATTAAGAGTGCTGCTTAAAGGAGCTCCAGAGAAGGGGGCGAGCCGCGGCTATCAGCACGGACCCCAGAGACGGGCATGAGCTGCTAACGCTGCTGCTGCAGCTGCCAAGAAGCCTGTGTGCAAGCACAGGTCACTATCTACACCTCCCCTCCCGGAAGCCTGTGCAGGCTACCACTGCCAGGTCTAGTGATCCAGGGACAACTTCCCCGGGAGAACACATGACTTGCCTCAGACTGTTGCAAGGTCACACTGGCCTCTGCCACAGGCTTGCCCCTCATTCCATACCCTGCCCTCCCTCAGGCCTGAGTGAGCCAGAGCCCCTGAAGCAGCTGCTTCTTTAACCCCGTCCTGTCTGAGGGAAGAGAAGACGCCCTCAGGCAACCTACACGTAGAGGTGGGTCCAAATCCAAAGCTGAATTCCAGGAGCTGTGTGAACAAAGAAGAGAAAGGGAAATTTCTCCCAGCAGCCTCAGGAGCTGCGGATTAAATCTCCACAATCAATTTGATGTACGCTGCATCTGTGGAATACCTGAATAGACAAAGGATCAGACCAAATTGAGGAGGTGAACTTTGGGAG
>NW_020837960.1:451901-594659 GCF_003676395.1 Aethalodelphis obliquidens
TTTGTTTGTTTTTGATTTTTGCTGTTGTTTGTTCTTTTAGTATACTTTTTGGCACTTGTTATCATTGGTCAAAATGTTTTTTGGTTTGGTTGCTCTCTTTTTCTTTATTACTTAAAAAATTATTTTTTATTATAATAAATTTATTTTATTTTACTTTTTTATTTTATTTTATTTTATTCTACATTTCTTTCTTTTTATTCCCCCTTTTATTCTGAGCTGTGTGGATGACAGGCTCTCGGTGCTCCAGTCAGGCATCAGGGCTGTGCCTCTGAAGTGGGAGAGCCAAGTTCAGGACACTGATCCACAAGAGACTTCCCAGCTCCACATAATATCAAATGGTGAAAATCTCGCAGAGATTTCCCTCTCAATGCCAAGACCCAGTTCCACTCAATGACCAGCAAGCTACAGTGCTGGACACCCTATGCCAAACAACTAGCAGGACAGGAACAGAACCCCACCCATTAGCAGAGACGCTGCCTAAAATCATAATAAGTCCATAGACACCCCAAAACACACCACCAGATGTGGACCTGCCCACCAGAAAGATAAGATCCAGCCACAACACCAGAACACAGGCACTAGTCGCCTCCAACAGGAAGTCTACACAACCCACTGAACCAATCTTACCCACTGGGGACAGATGCCAAAAACTATGGGAACTATAAACCTGCAATCTGTGAAAAGGAGACCTGAAACACAGTAAGTTAAGCAAAATGAGAAGACAGAGAAACAAAGAGCAGATGAAGGAGGAAGACAAAAACCCACCAGACCTAACAAATTAAGAGGAAATAGGCAGTCTACCTGAAAAAGAATTCAGAATAATGATAGTAAAGATGATCCAAAATCTTGGAAATAGAATGGAGAAAATACAAGTAATGTTTAACAAGAACCTAGAAGAACTAAAGAACAAACAAACAGTGATGAAGAACACAATAAACTAAATTAAAGATTCTCTAGAAGGGATCAATAGCAGAATAACTGAGGCAGAAGAACGGATAAGTGACTGGAAGATAAAATAGTGGAAATAACTACTGCGGAGCAGTATAAAGAAAAAAGAATGAAAAGAATTGAGGACAGTCTCAGAGACCTGTGGGACAATACTAAATGCACCAACATTCGAATTATAGGGGTTCCAGAAGAAGAGAAAAAGGAAGGGACTGAGAAAATATTTGAAGAGATTAGAGTTGAAAAATTCCCTAATATGGGAAAGGAAATAGTTAATCAAATGCAGGAAGCAGAGAGTACAGGATAAATCCAAGGAGATAAACCCAAGGAGAAACACACCAAGACACATATTAATCAACCAATCAAAAATTAAATACAGAGGAAAAATATTAAAAGCAGCAAGGAAAAAACAACAAATAACACACAAGGGAATCCCCATAAGGTTAACAGCTGATCTTTCAGCAGAAACTCTGCAAACCAGAAGGCACTGGCAGGACATATTTAAAATGATGAAGGAGAACAAACAACAACAAAGATTACTCTACCCAGCAAGGATCTCATTCAGATTTGATGGAGAAATTAAACCTTTACAGACAAGCAAAAGCTAAGAGAATTCAGCACCACCAAACTAGTTTTATAACAAATGCTAATGGAACTTCTCTAAGCAGGAAACACAAGAGAAGGAAAAGACCTACAATAACAAATCCAAAACAATTAAGAAAATGGTAATAGGAACATACATAATGGCAACTACCTTAAATGTAAATGGATTAAATGCTCCAACAAAGAGACATAGACTGGATGAATGGATACAAAAACAAGACCCATATTTGTTCTGTCTACAAGAGACAGACTTCAGATCTAGGGAAACATACAGACTGAAAGTGAGGGGATGGAAGAAGATATTCCATGCACATGGAAATCAAAAGAAAGCTGGAGTAGCAATTCTCATATCAGACAAAATAGACTTTAAAATAAAGACTATTATAAGAGACAAAGAGGGACACCACATAATGATCAAGGGATTCATCCAAGAAGAAATAACAATTGTAAATATTTATGCACCCAACATAGGAGCACCTCAATATATAAGGCAAATACTAACAGCCATAAAACGGGAAATCGACAGTAACACAATCATAGTAGGGGTCTTTAACACCCTACTTTCACCAATGGACAGATCATCCAAATGAAAATAAATAAGGAAACACAAACTTTAAATGATACATTAAACAAGATGGACTTAATTGATATTTATAGGACGTTCCATCCAAAAAACACAGAATACACTTTCTTCTCAAGTGTTCATGGAACATTCTCCAGGATAGATCATATTTTGGGTCACAAATCAAGCCTTGGTAAATTTAAGAAACTTGAAATTGCATCAAGTATCTTTTCCAACCACAACGCTGAGAGACTAGATATCAATTACAGGAAAATATCTGTAAGAAATACAAACACATGGAGGATAAATAATACACTATTTAATAACCAAGAGATCACTGAAGAAATCAAAGAGGAAATCAAAAAATACCTAGAAACAAATGACAATGAAAACACAATGACCCAAAACCCCAGGGATGCAGCAAAAGCAGTTCTAAGAAGGAAGTTGATAGCAATACAATCCTACCTTAAGAAATAAAAAACATCTCAAATAAACAACCTAACTTTACACCTAAAACAATTAGAGAAAGAAGAACAAAAATACCCCAAAGTTAGCAGAAAGAAAGAAATCATAAAGATCAGATCAGAAGTAAGTGAAAAAGAAATGAGGGTAATGATAGCAAAGATCAACAAAACTAAAAGCTGGTTCTTTGAGAAGATAAACAAAATTGATAAACCACTAGCCAGACTCATCAAGAAAAAAAGGGAGAAGACTCAAATCAATAGAATTAGAAATGAAAGAGGAGAAGTAACAACTGGCACTGCAGAAATACAAAGGATCATGAGAGATTACTACAAGCAAATCTATGCTAAAAAAAAAATGGGCAACATGGAAGAAATGAACAAATTCTTAGAAATGCACAACCTTCCGAGACTGAGGTGGGAGGAAATAGAAAATATGAAGACCAATCACAAGCAATAAAATTGAAACTTTGACTAAAATTCTTCTAACAAACAAAAGCTCACGACCAGATGGATTCACAGGTGAATTCTAGCAAACATTTAGAGAAGAGCTAAAACTATCCTTCTCAAACTTTTCCAAAATATAGCAGAGGGAGGAACATTCCCAAACGCATTCTACAAGGCCACAATCACTCTGATACCAAAACCAGACAAAGATGTCAAAAAGAAAGAAAACTACAGGACAATATCACTGATGAACACAGATGAAAAAATCCTAAACAAAATACTAGCAAACAGAATCCAAAAGCACATTAAAAGCGTCATACACCATGATCAAGTGGGGTTTATCCCAGGAATCCAGGGATTCTTCAATATACCTAAATCAATCAATGTGATACACCATATTAACAAATTGAAGGACAAAAACCATATGATCATCTCAAGAGATGCAGAGAAAGCTTTCAACAAAATTCAACACCCATGTATGATAAAAACCCTGCAGAAAGTAGGCATAGAGGGAACTTTCCTTAACCTAATAAAGGCCATATATGAAGAACCCAGAGCAAACATTGTCCTCAATGGTGAAAAACTAAAACCATTTCCACTAAGATCAGGAACAAGACAAGGTTGCCCACTCTCACCACTATTATTCAACATAGTTTGGGAAGTTTTAATCACAGAAATCAGAGAAGAAAAAGAAATAAAAAGAATCCAAATCAGAAAAGAAGTAAAACTGTCACTGTTTGAAGATGACATGATACTATACATAGAGAATTCTAAACATGCTACCAGACAACTACTAGAGTTAATCAATGAATTCGGTAAAGTAACAGGATACAAAATTAATGAACAGAAATCTCTTGCATTCCAATGATCAAATATCTGAAAGTGAAATTAAGAAAACACTGCCATTTACCATTGCAACAAAAAGAATAAAATATCTAGGAATAAACCTACCTAAGGAGACAAAAGACCTGTATGCAGAAAATTATGACACTGATGAAAGAAATTAAAGATGATACAAATAGATGGAGAGATATACCATGTTCTTGGATTGGAAGAATAAACATTGTGAAAATAACCATATTACCCAAAGCAATCTACAGATTCAATACAATCTGGCATTATCACTGGCGTTTTTCACTGAACTATAGCAAAAAATTTCACAATTTGTATGGAAACACAAAGATCCCGAGTAGCTAAAGCAATCTTGAGAAAGAAAAACGGAGTTGGGGAAATCAAGCTCCCTGACTTCAGACTATAATACAAAGCTACAGTAATCAAGACAGTATGGTACTGACACAAAAACAGAAATATAGACCAATGAAACAGGATAGAAAACCCAGAGATAAACCCATGCATAATGGTAACCTTATCTTTGATAAAAGAGGCAAGAATATACAGTGAAGAAACGACAGCCTATTCAATAAGTGGTGCTTGGAAAACAGGACAGCTACAGGTAAAAGAATGAAATTAGGACACTCCTTAACACCATACACAGAAATAAACTCAAAATGGATTGGAGACCTAAATGTAAGGCCAGACAATATGCAACTCTTAGAGGAAAACTTAGGCAGAAAACTCTATGACATAAATCACCACAAGATCCTTTTTGACTCACCTCCTAGAGAAATGGAAATGAAAACAAAAATAAACAATGGGACCTAATGAAACTTAAAAGGTTTTGCACAACAAAGGAAACCATAAACAGGATGAAAACACAACCCTCAGAATGACAGAAAATATTTGCAAATGAAGCAACTGACAAGGGATTAATCTCCAAAATTTATAAGCAGTTCATGCAGCTCAATATCAAAAAAACAAACAACCCAATCCAATAATGGGCAGAAGACCTAAATAGACATTTCTCCAAAGAAGATATACAGATTGCCAAAAAACACATGAAAGAATGCTCAACATCATGAATCATTAGAGAAATGCAAATCAAAACTACAATGAGATATCATCTCACACTGGTCAGAATGGCCATCATAAAAAAAAATCTAGAAACAATAAGTGCTGGAGAGGGTGTGGAGAAAAGGGAACACTCTTGCACTGCTGGTGGGAATGTAAATTGATACAGCCACTATGGAGAACAGTATGGAGGTTCCTTCAAAAACTACAAATAGAACTACCATATGACCCAGCATTCCCACTACTAGGCATATACCCTGAGAAAACCATAATTCAAAAACAGTCATGTACCAAAATGTTCATTGCAGCCCTATTTACAATAGCCAGGAGATGGAAGCAACCTAAGTGTTCGTCAACAGATGATTGGATAAAGAAGATGTGCCACATATATACAATGGAATATTACTCAGCCATAAAAGGAAAAGAAATTGAGTTATTTGTAGTGAGGTGGATGGACATAGAGTCTGTCATACAGAGTGACATATATATATGTCATACAGAGTGACATATATATATATGGAATCTAAAAGAAAAAAAATGGTCATGAAGAACATAGAGGTAAGACAGGAATAAAGACACAGACCTACTAGAGAATGGGCTTGAGATACGGGGAGGGGGAAGGGTGATCTGGGACAAAGTGAGAGAGTGGCATAGACATGTGTACACTACCAAACGTAAAATAGATAGCTAGTGGGAAGCAGCTGCATAGCACAGGGAGATCAGCTCTGTGCTTTTTGACCACCTGGAGGGGTGGGATAAGGAGGGTTGGAGGGAGGGAGATGCAAGAGGCAAGAGATATGGGGACATATGTATATGTATTACTGATTTACTTTGTTATAAAGCAGAAACTAACACACCATTGTAAAGCAATTATACTCCTATAAAGATGGTAAAAAAAATAATTATAATATAACATTTCTAACTGGTGAAGCTGTCTATAAAGGATACTAAGTTCCTTTAAACAAAAAAAGAGAACATGAAATAAAATTATTTTTTTTTATATACGAGTATTTGACATCTAAATTTCCTCTATTGCTGAAAAACCTTCTAGAGCAGTGTTTGATTTTGTATGTACTGTGAGAAAGTTGACTTCAAAACACGGAAACCCAAACACTGCTCTATCTTAAATTGAGTGAGTGGCTCTCTAAGCCACTCCCCATCGAGGACTCCCTGAGGGGCTTCCTAAGAAGTTTTTGGGTTTTTTTTTAAAGTCACCGTAGACATTAAGCCCGGAGTAATTAAAGTGGAAAGATCATATCTTTGTAATTCTTGAGGCTCTCTAAATTTGAAAGACTATACAGAATTGAAGAATAACAGTGTGGTTGGTCGATCTATGAATTTTCTTCAAAGATTGTATCATCTCATTTGAAATATTTATCATATGGTAAAATAAGTACCTCTAATATTTCTCCCTCATATTTTAAACAAATATGTAGTTGGGATACAACATCAAATTTGTTTTCAGAGGTCGATGATCTTCAAATTATCATACCATAAATCTTATTTTATCTTCAAAAACTTTTTGAGAATTGTTAAAAATATTAAACTCTCTTGACAGTAATATAATACTTTACAGCTGTGCTTTCACTTAGAAAGAGTCACCAAAGATTGCAATTTGTCACTTCAATCAAGACATTTCTTTCACTGTGATGTGTAAATATTTCTGTGTAGGTATCATTGAAAGTTTTTGCAAATAAAGCCGTCTTGTGTTTTTGGTGACATATTGAAAGCTTTGAATATGAAGAAGAGGACTAAAAACTGACTCAAATAAATTACACATAAAACTTAAAAAGAATGTTAAATTAGGAGGCACGATCTAAAATTAGAAAACTAGTCATAAGTATAAGCTAATAGAAAACAGAGAGAATCCAAAAATCAAATTAGATAGTTGCCTGTATATATTGCACTAAGTAGAGAGGAAATATGCTAATCCAGATATTAACATTTAAAAGAAAGAGGCATTTTCTTGAGATTTGGAACATTTCATCTAAATAGGTGAAGTAATGGAAACTTAGAGTAGATTTAGAATCAAAGGCAGAGTATAAGTAACCTTTAGTATAATGGGCTTACACACATCTCTTTCTATATGTATTGCTGGCATTTTTCACTTGTCTATAAATTTTCATTTGATCGTGCCTCTCATTCTGATGTGTGCTATTAATACTTACAAAAGATCTTATCTAAGCAAGTTTTAGACAATTTCAGTTTAACTCTATCACATCTTCAGAAATGTAAAGAGAACATACCCGCATACAAACAGCATTTTTCGTAAGGCACGTTATCATTTTCCACTAAACATAAAAAATGTTGCATTTTCTTCATCATGCACAAAGGCAACATTACAAAAGTGCATGAAAAACTCCAAATGTTCATATAATTTCTTTCTGCCCAGGTGCAGAAGTATCCATTCTCCTTAGAAGTTCTGATTGGCTTTAAAAAAGTGGAGGAAAAAATAAAACCTCAGGACAACAAATTACTTGGAGAGAGAATTTCACACGTATTGTTAGGACAGAGAAATAAACTGAAGCCTCATTTTGGGTAACACAAAAAGAAAAGTCACAACTCTCAATTCTAGATATTTTATTTATCTCTGAAGAATAAATTCTTACTTTAACTTCTCTGAAGGTTCAATTTAAAATGTGTCTGGCTATAAAGTATTTATGTAGCCCCTCCCACTGTCCCTTTAAAATGTTTATAATGAATAGATAAAGGTTAGAGCATGAATTTACACAAATAATAAGAAAAGTCAACACAAGACATTTCCCAGTTTATAGCCTTCCAATGACTTCCCACTGTACATAGAATAAATCCCAGCTTCAAATAGGCTGACAATGTCATTTAAAGTCTGCTCCCCATTCCATTCTTGAGCCTCATCTCATGAAACTCTCTCCTTCATCTACCAGTCTGTAAACTCTTTCTCATCCCCAGCCCTTTTCACCTCCTCCTAAAAACCTGACTTCCTATTCCTTTACATGTTTTACTCTTTTTTTATTTTCTTTTCTTTCTCTTTTTCTTTTTTTTTTTCCATTTTGAGTCTCAGTCAACTTCTCAAGAGGTATTCAATACCACTCTGTTTTAATTAGGTATACTTGGTACTGTATTCTGTTTCTATATTTAAAGACATTTATCCTGATTTACTGTGGAGTTATATGCTTGTGTACTTTTTCAAATGGTGCAGACCTTTGTGAAAATAAGGCCATGAGTTTTTTTAAACCTTAAATCAATGTTAGCTAGCATAGCATTTATTATTTTTTTTTAAATCATATTCACTGGCAATATTTTGAAGTTAGGAAATTTCCTATAATAATCCTGATTTCTGACTTCACTCAAACCCCAGAAAATCTCATACAACTGAACTGGCACCTCTCACAGAGTAGCAGCTGTATCTATGAAGGAGCAGTTTCCAATGCATAATAGATCCTCCACTCTTTCTTTTATCTCTGAAATTGTTGACTTTTCACTCTTCTGAATAAGTACTTCCATTTCTCACTTTGGTTTGTCCATTTATTTTTTGTGTCACCATGATCACTGTCTTTTTCACCATTGGAACATGACACCTTATTCAATGGCTGGCATGCATATAGTGGATTGCATGCATTCTATAAATACGTGTTCAGTGAATCAATGAATGATGAAATTAATCTGCCAGAATCTAAGAATAACTTTCACTAAATTCTGGACTGATAAAACTGGAATAAAACATTCATGATTAAAGTGTGCTATGCTAATAAAAATGAGTCAAACTTTCCCTTCTGAAGCTATTTAGAATGATTACTGAACCCTTTACCAGCTATACTTTTCCTCTTCCAGCTTTTATTTTTCCTAACCGCAACCAAAATCATCGCCTATCCATTCTTTTAGCTTACAGTCCTTGCGTTTTTTGGGTTTTTTTTGTTTGTTTGTTTTTAGATAAATGGGATTTCTTTATCCTGCTTCCATCTTTACTCCTAGCAGCAATTTTCTTCCTTTATCCTGAGCCTGAAAGTTGCAAAAACAAATGTACACAAGGGAAACTGGCCACATTGTTAGAGGGGTAAATTACATAGGATTTTTATTTTCTTATATGCTCTACATTTTCAGATTTTCTGTTTAAGAAAAGAGTAGATTGAGTTCAACATTAGTCAAAGCCTGTGAAACATGTAGAGCTGGTTAGAAATTTTCCACCTAAATTACCCTACACTGTAGTACAGAATAAGAAGTTGCCCACACAAAAATAGTACCAAGATCAACCCACAGGAGCTGCCCTTTGATAAAACCAATTCAGGCTGGAGATTTTTCTCTTCATTTAAAGATGATAAGATAGAAAAAAATAAAATATTTCATCCATGCAACAAATATTTGATTAGCATCTACTAAGTGCCAGGCACTGTCTTTTGCATTTAGAAAGCAAAGGTGAATAGGGAATACATGTTCTTTGCTCTTATAAATCTTGAACTTCAATAAGTGCTTTATGAAAAATTACCTTATAACAAAAGATGTGAAAAACGATTATTCAACCTCATTTCAGGAAGAGAATGAATGTGTACATAATGATGAACATGATTGCAGTAGTTAATCCAGAAAAAAGTGTTACTGATATATTTTACATTTTCAGTATGGTACTAGAAGACACAGATGTTTTTAATGATAAAAGAAAAAAACTAATAAGGAAATGTAAAGGTAATGTATTATAGTGAAAACAGAAAAAAGATAATAATGATAATGTAACTGAATAGAGAGAAATTTAAAGACAGTAACAGACTTGGAAATATAGATATAAGGGAGCTTCGATCTGGATAATAAAATAAAGAAGAGATTCAAGATTGTGGAGATCAGTTAAGGTGTCATTTGTGGTACCTGGGCAAAAATTGATGAAGCCTAGAGAATCAAGGTGGTGGGGTAGGAGGATGCAGATCTCACCTCCTCCTCCCACAAACACATATAAAATACATCTTTATGTGGAACAATTTTCACTGAAACTAACTGGAGACTGGCAGAAAGACTCCTGTACAAACAGGATGTAAGAAAGTTACAAGCAGAATTGGGTAGGAAAGAAAGAGAAGCAATCAGCTCAGGAACTGTGGCCCTAGGAGAGGACTCAGAAAAGGAAGATTACAAAGGTGGAGATCCTCCATGGAAGTGAACTGTTTGAGCCACATATTGGACACCAAAGCCCTGTGGTCCAAAAAAGGGAAGACAAGCCCTCTTACCTGGTTGGAGGCCTGGTAGAACCAACAGGAAGGTTGTGGGAAGCCTGGACTCTGCCATGAGCAGTGTATGAATGCTTGCTTCCTTTTGAAGCAGGGTGGGAAGGGTGGATTGAGTCTGCATACCTGGCTGACTCATTTCCTGTAATGGCACCATTGTGCATCCCAGCCTGAGCCAAGTGAAAGCTCCAGCTACACTTACCTCACCTCATAGCTCCACATTGGAGCAAGGGCTGCCACAACCAAGGAAAATGCCTGGCTCTGACATACAGTGGTGGCTGAAACCCTAAGTGGTATCTGAGCAGACAGAGGGCAGCCATTATTGACAATTGCACAGGTAGCCCATTGCAGGAAGACTAGATCTCTAATAGTGGTCAGAGCACCCCACTCCATGCTCTATCCTCACCAAATACCCAAACCTGCCCCTCTTGCTCGAGCACTGCTCTTCTCTGGGGCAAGAGTGCTGGTGCCGGGAGGGAGAAGAGTACACACTTAAAGAGAAATGAGCCAGCTCAGATCTGACTCTCAGGGCTTTAACTCCAGGTACTTGGGACCTGACCTCACTTCTGATAGGGTAGTGATGACCAATGAGCAGAGGGGAGCTCTACTTCACACCTGGCTCTAATTCTAACCCCTCCTTCTCCAGCCCCACTTCTTAGAAAGGTGATAGTTGATAGCACACCTGAGAAAAGATGTGACTTGTTTTCACATCAAATCCAGCTCCCAATCAAAGCCAGTGGGCACATGTAGAGGCAAGTGCCCAAATAAGGACATGCCAAGACCACAATAGGTACTTGTTTCATCTAATTTCATAGGACAGAGAAGGATAAGCAAAATGAAAAGCCAGGGTAATTTGTCTCAATTAAAAGAGAAAGAGAAAATTCCTCAAAAAGCAACTAATGAAACAGAAATAAACAATTTACCAAATAAAGAGTTCATCTAACTGAATTATGAAAAATAGATGAACACAGTGATAATTTTAACAAGGAACTAGAAAATATAAAACAGAACCAGACAGAATTGAAAAATACAATAACTGAAATGAAAAATACACTAGAAGGAATGAGCAGCAGAATAGGTGATACAGAATGCCTAAGTGATCTGGAAGTTGGAATAATGGAAATCATCCAATCAGAACAGTAAAAGAAAAACAGAAATTAAAAAAATGAAAACAGTTGAAGGGATCTTTGGGATAACCTGTATACCACCATTCATATTTTAGGGGTCTCTGAAGAAGAAGAGAGATGGGGGTTGAAAATGTATTTGATGAAATTATGGCTGACAACTTCCCAAAGTTGAAGAAGGAAACAGATATCCAATTACAGAAAACACAAACAAGATGAACCCAAACAGACTTCTCCCCCAAGATACATCATAATTAAAATGGTAAAAGTTAAAGATAAAGGGAGAATTCTAAAGACATCAAGAGAAAAACAAAGAGTCATATACATGTGAACCCCCATAAGGCTATCAGCTGATTTTTCTGCAGAAACATTGCAGACCATAAGGAAGTGGGATGATATATTTAAAGTGATGAAAGAGAAACACCTGTAACTTAGGATACTCTATCCAGAAAGATTCTCATTTAGAATTGAGAGACAAGCAAAAAAGACTTCATCATTGATAAAAGACTTCATCAATACTAAACAAATACTAAAAGAAATATTAAATAGTCTGTTCTCAATGGAAAAGAAAAGGCTAAGTATTTATAGGAAAGGAAAAATCCCACTAGTAAAGGCAGATATATAGTAAAGCATGAGGATCAACCACTTAAATAAGCTAGTATGAAGATTAGAAGAGAAAAAATATTATGAAATCAATTATAGATACAATAATCAGTAAAGGATAAACATGAAAATGTAAAATATGGCATCAAAAAAAAGTATGGGGGAAAGGAGTAAACATGCAGACATTTTAGACTGTGTTTGAAATTAAAGGACTACCTGTTGAAAAAATTAATATAGTAATAGGTCAACATATATAAGCTCCAAGGTAACCACAAATCAAAAACCTACAATAGATACACAAAAATAAGAGAGAAAGAAACATAAACATGCCACTAAAGAAAGTAATGAAACTACAAGGGAAGAAACTAAAAGAAGAAGAAAAGAACAGAGACGACCTACAAAACCAACTAGAAAACATGTAGTAAAATGGCAATAAGTATATATCTATCAATAATTACTTTAAGTGTCAATGAACTAAATGCTCTAATCAAAAGACATAGGAGAGCTGGTTGGATAATAAAAAAAATATACCTACGTGCTGCTGATAAGAGACAAGTTACAGAACCAAATACACACAGACTGAAAGTGAGAAGATGGAAAAATATATTTCATGAAAAGAAATGACAAGAAAGTGGGAATAGCAAAACTTATATCAGACATAATAGACTTTAAAACAAAGTCTATAATAAAAGACAAAGAAGGCACTATACAATGATAAAGGGATCAATACAAGAAGAGTATATTACACTCTTTAATAAATATGCACCCAATACAGGAACACCTAAGTACATAAAGCAAATATTAACAGACATAAAGGGAGAAATTGCGAACAATACAATAATAATAAGGGACTTTAACACCCCACTAACATAAATGGACAGATCATCCAGGCAGAAAATCAATAAGACAACAGTGTTCTTAAATGACACAATAGCCCAGTTGGACCTAATATATAACTATAGGACATTACATTCCCTAACAGTAGAATACACATTCTTTTCAAGTTATTGTGGGACATTCTCTAGGATAGATCATGTGCTAGGCCACAAAACAAGTCTCAAAAATTTAAGAAAATGGAAATTATATAAAGCATTTTTTCTGATCATAATGGTATGAAACTAGAAATCAATTACAGGAAGAAAAAAGGGAAAAAAACAAACATGGAGAGTAGACAACATGCTACTAAAGAACCATTAGGTCAGTGAAGAAATCAAAGAGAAAATCAGAAAATGTCTCAAGTCAAATGAAAATGGACAAACAATTTTCCAAAAACTATGGGATGCAGAAAAAACAGTTCTAAGAGGGAAGTTTATGGTGATACTGGTCTACTTCAAGAAACAAGAAAAATCTAAAATAAACACCTAAACTTTCATCTAAAAGAAATTTAAATAAAAGAACAAATTTCAAACACAGTAGAAGGAAAGAAACAATAAAGATCAGAGAGAAAATAAATAAAATGGGGACCAAAAAATTAAAAAAACAATGGAAGAGATCAATGAAACCCAGAGCTGGTTCTTTGAAAGATAAACAAAATCGATAAACTTTAGTCAGGCTCACAATGAAAAGAGTGAGGAACCAAATAAACAAAGAAAAATAAAAAAAAATGAAAGAGGAGAAATAACAACAAATGCCACAGAGGTACAGAAAATCATGAGTACTGCAAATGGCTACATGCCAAAAAATTGGACAACTTAAAATAAATGGACAAATTTCTAGAAACATACAACCTGCCAAGGCTGAATCAGGAAGAAATGGGCAATATTAAAAGACTGGTTGCTAGTAGTGAAATTTAATTTGTAATAACAAAACTCACAGCAGCAAAATTCCAAGATTGAATGCCTTCACAGATGAATTCTACAAAGCACATAAAGAAGAGAGAATACCTATTCTTCTCAAATTATTCCAAAAAATTGAAGAGGATAAAACACTCCTAAATTCATTCTACAAGATCACTGTTACCCTGATACCAAAACCAGACAAAGACACTACATAAAAAGAAAATCACAGGCCAATATCTCTGATAAGTATGCATGCAAAAATCCTCAACACAATATTAGCAAATGGAATTCAAGAATATATAAAAAGGATCATACACCATGATTAAATGGTATTTCTCCCTGGGATGCAAAGATGGTTGAATACGTGCAAACCAATCAATGTGATGCACCACATTAGCAAAAGAAAAGAATAAAACTCTCATGATCTTAATAGATGTGAGAGAAGCATTTGACAAAATTTAACATCCATTCATGATAAAAACTCTTATCAAAGTCAGTATAGAGTGAACATATCTCAACATAATAAAGGTCATTTAAGACAAACCCACAGCTAACATCATACTCAACAGTGAAAAGCTGAAAGCTCTTCCTCTAAAATAAGAAACAAACAATGATGTCCACTCTTAACATTTCTATTTAACATATTATTCAAATTCTTAGCTACAGCAATCAGACCAAAAAAAAAAAAAGGAAATAAAAAGAATCCAGACTGGAAATGAAAAAGTCACTGTTTGCAGATGACATGATACTGTATAGACATAACCAGAAACCACCACCAAAAATCTATTAGAACTATAAATGAATTCAGTAAAATTGCAGGATACAAGATGAATATACAGAAATCTGTTCTTTTTCTAGAGACTAATAACAAATTATCAGAAAGAGAAATCAAGAACACAATTCAATTTAAAATCACAGCAAAAAGAATAAAATACCTAGGAATAAACATAACCAAAGAGGTGAATGGCCTATACCCTGAAAATTATGAACCATTTATGAAGGATTTTGAAAATGATACAAGGAAATGGAAAGATATTCTGTGATCTTGGTCTGGGAGAATTAATATTGTTAAACTGTCCATATGACTCAAAGAAATCTATAAATTTAATGCAATCCCTGTCAAAAAAAATGACATTTTCCACAGAACTAGAACAGTAACCCTAAAATTCATATTGAATCACAAAAGACCCCAAATTGTCAGAGCAATATTAAGAAAACAGAAGAAAGCTGAAGGTAACACCGTCCCAGTGTTCAGACTATACTACAAAGCTACAATAATCAAAACAGCATGGTACTGGAACAAAAACAGATACATAGATCAATAGAATAGGATACAGTGACCAGAAATAAGCCCATGCATCTTTGGTCAATTAATCTATGACAAAAGAGGCAAGAATATACAATGAAGTAAAGACAGTATATTCAATAAGTGGTGCTAGGAAAATTGGACAGCTACATGTAAATGACTGAGATTAGAACACTTCCTCACACCATATACAAAAATAAACTCAAAATGGATTAAAGACTTAAATGAAAGACCTAAAACCATAAAATTCCTTACAGAGAACATAGGCAGAACACTCTTTTTCACTCTTTGACATAAATCATAGCAGTATTTTTTTTGATCAGTCTCCTAAGGCAAAAGAAGTAAAAATAAAAGTTAACAAATAGGACCTAATTACACTTATCAGCTTTTGTACAGCAAAGGAACCACTGACCAAATGAAAACACAAACTACTGAGTGGGAGAAAGTATTTGCAAATGACATGACTGATAACTGGTTAATATCCAAAATTTATAAACAGCTCTTATAACTCAATATCAAAATAAAAACAAAGAACCCAATTAAAAATGGGTAGAACACCTGAATGGACATTTTTCCAAAGGTGATATACAGTTGGCCAACAGGAATGTGAAAAAATGCTCAACATTGCTAATCATCAGAGAAATGCAAATCAAAAGCACGATGAGATATCCCCTCATACCTGTCAAAGTGGCTATCATCAAAATAACAAATAACAAATGCTAGTGAGGATGTGGAGACAGAGGGACCCTAGTACACTGTTGGTGGGATTGTAAGCAGTCACCATGGAAAACATGGAGACCTCAAAAAACTACAAATAGAACTACCATATGATCCAGCAATTTCACTGCAGTGTCATGCACCCCAATATTCACAGCAACAGTATTTACAATAGTCAAGATATGTAAGCAACTTAAGTGCCCATCAACAAATGACTGGGTAAAAGATGTGATATATGTGTACAGTGGAATATTAGCCATAAAAATTAATGAAATTCTACCTTTTGTAGCAACATGGATGGATCTAAAGAATATTATGTTTAGGGAAATAAGTCAGACACTGAAAGGCAAATACTCTATGTTAGCACTTCTATGTGTAATTTAAAAATTAATACAAATTAATGTATGTAACAAAACAGAACAGACACACAGATATAGAGAACAAACTAGTGGTTGCCAGTGGGAAGAGGGGAAGGCTGAGATAGGGGTATGGGATTAAGGGATACAAACTACTTTGTATAAAACAAATAAGCAACAAGGATATATTGTACAGCACAGGAAACTATACCCATTATGTTTTGTTTTGGTTCTTTTTGTGTGGCACGTGCGCCTCTCACCGTTGAGGCCTCTCCTGTTGCAGAGCACAGACTCCAGATGTGCAGGCCCAGTGGCCATGCCTCATGGGCCCAGCCACTCCACAGCATGTGGGATCCTCCCAGACTGGGGCACGAACCTATGTCCCCTGCATCGGCAGGTGGACTCTCAACCACTGCGCCACCAGGGAAGCCCTACCGACTAGTTTGAAATAATTGTAAATAGAGTATAATCTATAAAAATGTTGAATCACTATGTTCTATATCTGAAACTAATATAATATTGTAAATCAACTATTTTTCAATAAAAAACAAAGAATTTGTGAAGATATAGATGATAATGATGGGGAATCAGAGGAGGACACCACTTCATGAGTCAGAAATAAGAAAATGGGTAGAACAGGTGAAAGGGCCTTGAGACATGATGAATTTAAGACATTTTATTTCAAGATGAGGTGACTAAAATCACCATTAAATGTGATGGAGATCTACATGAAGGAGGTGCTAAGCAAAAATTATTGGCATTTTTTTCATAAAATTTACATGTTTGATGGACTTTGGGGCCAGTATTTTAGCTATCTAGTTGGAAAATACAGACCTAAAGCTCAGGAGAGAAATATAAGTTGCAGATTAAAACTTTAGTTATTCCTTATAAAATAAGACTGGATAAATAGAAGTAACAGATGTTAAGAAAGTGCTAGAATGAGAACTTCTGCTTCTAAAATGTTGTTTTCCATAACAGACTAAATTTCAAATTTTTTGCCTAAGTCAAGTTAGTCATTATTACCCTGACTTCAGGTATCTCCCCAGTCTTATTCACCATCAGTCACTGCCTCTCTGTTTTCAATTTTTAGTAAGACACTTCCCATATTTCTACACATGCCCTCTGTTGCATGTCTTCTTTTCTGCCTTTATGCTTTTCTTTCAGACTGGAATGATTTATCTATACTGTATCCCTGAGAACTATGATTAAACCTTCAAATTTTAACTCAGATATGGTTCCTGCAGAAATATTTTCCTAAGCTCCTATGTTACACCAAGGCCTGCTCATCAGTGTTCCCATACTACCTGTGATTGTTTTCTCTTAGCACCTACAAAGATATAGTAACAATGCATAAATATAAAAACTATATCTTATTCATTGTTTTGTCATCTGTAATAACTATAGTGCTTGGTACATATAAGGTACTCAAATGCTTCTTAAATGTCACTTTGGAAATAATATGAGAACGACAATGTTAAATATCTAAGGATATATTTTAGCAGATTACCAATTAATTCATGTTCATTACAGAGAGTTTGAAGTATACAGATAATCACAAAGAGGAAAGTGCAAACCACTTGTTAATCCTCTTCCCAGAGAAGATGACTGTTAATGATTCCATGTATGCAATTATTTTGTTCTCTGCACGGTCATGTACATATAAATATTGTTAAATTAAAACAATATTTTTGCTTTTTAAAATGCTTCTCTGATGTTGCAAATATCATAAACATTTCTTCTACAAATAACTTATAACTAATATATTGCATTGCACTGTAATATAATACCATATTTTATTTAACCAAGTACTTATTTTTAGACATTAGACTTATTTTTGTTATTATTAGGAATTCTCTATAAACAGCCTCAAAATTAAATTTTACCATATAACTTTGATAATTTAATAATGATAAATTAATTTCTCAAAATAGAGTGCATTTTAAGGTTTAATATATGTTGAAAATTGCTCACCTGAAGAGAGGTACCAATGTAGACTCTCTGAAGCACTGTATGAAAACTGTATCTAAGTATTTTTTCCTCTCCAAATATGGATACCATGGATTTTGTCTTATTTTTTACTCATCTGACAGACAAAATATAACCTCTAATAGTACTAGTATAATAATTTTGTTGATTACTAGAGCAATGGAATATTTTAAGATATTCTATTTTATTTGGAAAATTTGTACATTTTGACCATTTACTACTATATGTTTAAAATTTTTAATTTTAGAAGATGAATATATGCAGTAACTAATTATTTTAGATGTACTGAACTTCTTTCAGCTTATTATTTTATTAGAAATGCATTTTTGATGACTCAATATGTCAAAGTCTCTGACAAGCCCTGCAATAGAGAATCTCATGTAAGTTGACTTAAATATGTTTTCTCCAATTTTATTTTGCTATTTGGCTCAATTTTTTGTATTAACATACATACTAGTCAATGAAACTAGCATTGTATAAAAAATAGCTTGTGATATAATTTTAATATATGTTGGCATTTTATATGTAAAAAGTTAGAAAATTTAAGAATATCCATAAAAAGAATTATCAGAGAGATAGAATAAAGTAGAAGAATGTAGACTGGAAATAAGCAGAGGAGATAATTTCCAGCAAAATATGTGGTCAGAAGGGTGAGATACTGTAGAGTGGTAAGATAGGATGAAAATGGTACAAAGTCACTGGATTGGGAACATAGAGAGGTTTCATTTTATATTCATTAACAATAAATTATAAATAATTATGAAGGTCTTTCTCTCATTAAAATGCCTACTCATAAAGATATGTGTAGAAGAGATTTCAAGTCCACATATATCATTTTTTGTTTTTATTAAAAAAATATGTATTAAAAATATATTTGAAAAGCTTCCCTGAAGATGTCTTGATAACAGTGATAAACACTTTGTAGTGTGAATAATATTATACTTCTCCTGAAAAGAATGGTTTTCTATCAGCCACTACTGACTGGCTTTTTTTTTTTTTTTCTCTTTAATTCTTTGGGTAGTTCCTTGGTGTTATCTATTGCTATACACTTAGAACACAATTTAACTAAAATGTTTAAGTGTTTGAATAAATCATAGACTTCTAATGCTGTATCCTTTAAATAAAAATTCAACTGAATAGTGGAAAGATAATCAAGAATTTTCCTAAAGTATTCTGCACTTTAGAAGGTTGTTGCTGTTGTTTTCTTACTTGAAGTAGAGATTGGCTTAATCACCTAAGCATAAATAGCTGAAAATATAAATTTGAAAAAAATGAACATTTTAAAACGTTTGTTTAGTTATATATGTTGAATGATAATCAGATATTATAGCACCACAGGAAAACCTTGTTGCCTTCTTTAAAAGTAGGACCTGGGGAAAAGAAGCAATAGGAACACAAAGTCTTGCACATCAGAGCATCATAGGGCAGGTGGTTACAAGGCAACAGTCAGGTTTTTAACATTTCAAAATCGTTTTTATCATGGTTTCTAAATACCTACACCTTAATATTTCAGTGTATTTTAAAAACAAAGGACATTTACACTTTTTATATGACCTTAAATTAGTGAAAATATCACCAGTGTGATCTATTGTGTCATCTGGTTGATTCCCTAAGAACAACAACGTTCTCTTTAAGGTAGAATACTTTAGATGTTAATGTAATATATACCATAATATATAAATATCCAAACCAGTAGATACAGGGTGGTTAATGTATGCTTGTGCATGTGTATGTATATTTGTGTGTGTGTGTGTGTGTGTTTCTGTGTGTGTGTGTGTGTGTGTGTGTGTGTGAGAGAGAGAGAGAGAGAGCAACGGAAAGACAGAGAGAGGCAGAGAAATGCAAATAGATAAGAATGCTATTGAAAAGGAAGAACTTGATAAGCTTATGTAAAATCTTACTTTATTGTTTAAAATATAATAAAATAATTAAACAATCATATTCACAAAGTGAAGTTTTAACTTATTTTCAGTAAACTCTAAAACAGAGATCAAGCACTAAAAGTTGAATATAATTTTGTGATCTTATTCAAGAACCTAACAGACAACAGAGGATGAATATATTGACATTAGTTCTATGTCAAGACCATACTTCATTTCAATTTCTAAAACATTTTCTATTTGCACTAGGAGAGCAGGACACTCTAGAATATATGGCTTCCTAATACAATTTTTCCACTTTTTGATTTAATATTTATCCAATTAAAGAACAAATAATGAGTGCTTCCCTGGTTGCGCAGTGGTTGAGAGTCCGCCTGCCGATGCAGGGGACACGGGCTCGTGCCCAGGTCCGGGAAGATCCCACATGCCGCAGAGTGGCTGGGCCCATGAGCCATGGCCACTGACCCTGCGCGTCTGGAGCCTGTGCTCTGCAACGGGAGAGGTCACAACCGTGAGAGGCCCGCGTACAACAAAAAAAAAAAAAAAAAAAAGAACAAATAATGATAAAAAGTCAAATCGTTGAAGAGTCTATAAAAGAAACAGTGTTTTCAGTTCCAGCATTTTCATTCCTGATTCTTGCTTTTCAAAGGTGGATCCTTTTCATTATTTTAGTTTTTTACACCTGGTATATATTTCCATATTTCTAAACAGTATGCTTATATAGATAATTCTGTTTTTAAATTTTTTTATTGAGGTTTTACAATGATGTGTTAGTTTTTGCTCTACAGCAAAGTGAATCAGTTATAAGTATAAATATATCTCCTTTTTTGTGGATTTCCTTCCCATTTAGGTCACCACAGAGCATTAAATAGAGTTCCTTATGCTATACAGCAGGTTCTCATTAGTTATGTATTTTATACATATTAGTGTATATATGTCAATCCCAACCTCCCAATTCAACCAATCCCCTCTTTCCCCCCTTGGCGTCCATATGTATGTTCCCTATGTCTGTGTCTCTATTTCTGCCTTGCAAACAGGTCCATCTGTACCATTTTTCTAGATTCCACATATATGCATTAATATATGATATTAGTTTCTCTCTTTCTGACTTACTTTACTCTGTATGACACTCTCTAAGTCCATCCACATCTCTAAAAATAACCCAATTTTGTTCATTTTTATGGCTGAGTAATATTCCATTGTATATATATACCACATCTTCTTTATGCATTCATGTGTCTATGGGCATTTAAGTTGCATCTATGACCTGGCTATTGTAAATACTGCAGTAATGAACATCGGGGTGCATGTGTCTTTTTCAATATTGGTTTTCTCAGGGTATATGCCCAGGAGTGGGATTTCTGGGTCATATGGTAGCTCTATTTTTAGTTTTCTAAGGAACCTCCATAGTGTTTTCCATAGTGGCTATATCAATTTACATTCCCACCAACAGTGCAAGAGGGTTCCTTTTGTCCACACCCTCTCCAGGATTTATTGTTTGTAGATTATTTGATGGTGGCCATTCTAACTGGTGTGAGGTGATACCTCATTATAATTTTGATTTGCATTTTTCTAATAATTAGTGATGTTGAGCATCTTTTTATGTGCCTCTTGGCCATCTGTATGTCTTCTTTGGAGAAATGCCTATTTAGGTCTTCTGCCCATTTTTTTGATTGGATTGTTTGTTTTTTAGGTATTGAGCTGCATGAACTGCTTATATATTTTGGAGATTAATCCCTTATCCATTGCTTAATTTGCAAATATTTTCTCCCATTCTGAGAGTTGACTTTTTGCCTTGTTTATGGTTTTCTTGGCTGTGCAAAAGCTTTGAGGTTTCATTAGGTCCCATTTGTTTATTTTTCCTTTCATTTTCATTACACTAGGAGGTGGTCAAGAAAGATCTTGCTGTGATTTATGTCAAAGAGTGTTCTTCCTATGTTTTCCTCTAAGAGTTTTATGGTGTCTGGTCTTACATTTACTTCTTTAATCCATTTTGATTTTATTTTTATGTATGGTGGTAGGGAGTGTTCTAATTTCATTCTTTTACATGTAGCTGTCCAGTTTTCCCAGTACCACTTATTGAAGAGGCTGTCTGTTCTTGCCTCCTTTGTCATAGATTAGATAATCATAGGTGTGTGGGTTTATCTCTAGGCTTTCTATCCTGTTCCACTGATCTATATTTCTGTTTTGTTCCAGTACCATACTGTATTCATTACTGTAGCTTTGTAGTATAGTCTGAAGACAGGAAGCCATACTCCTCTGGCTCCGTTTTTCTTTCTGAAGATTGATTGGCTATTTGGGGTCTTTTGAGTCTCCATGCAAATTTTAAGATTTTTTGTTCTAGTTCTGTAGAAAGAGCCATTGGTAATTTGATAGGGATTGCATTGAATCTGTAGATTGCGTTGGGTAGTATAGTCATTTTGACAATATTGATTCTTCCAATCAAAGAACATGGTATATCTCTCCATCTGTTTGTGTCATCTTTGATTTCTTTCATCAGTGTCTTATAGTTTTCTGAGTACAGGTTTTTTTACCTCTTTAGGTAGGTTTATTCTTTGGTATTTTATTGTTTTTGTTGCAATGGTGAATAGGATTGTTTCCATACTTTCTCTTTCTGATCTTCTGTTGTTAGTGTATAGGAATGCAAGTGATATCTGTGCATAGATTTTGTATTCTGAAACTTTACCAAATTCATCGATTAGCTCTAGTAGTTTTCTGGTGGCATGTTTAGGATTTTCTATGTACAGTTTCATGTCATCTGCAAAGAGTGCCAGTTTTACTTCTTCTTTTCCAATTTGTATTCTTTTTATTTATGTTTCTTCTCTGATAGCCATGGCTAGGACTGCCAAAATTATGTTGAATAATAGTGGCAAGAGTAGACATGTTTGTCTTGTTCCTGATCTTAGAGGAAATGTTTTCAGTTTTTCACCATTGAGGATGAAGTTTGCTGTGGGTTTGTCACATATGACCTTTATTATGTTGAGGTAGGTTTCCTCTGTGCCCACTTTCTGGAGAGATTTTATCATAAATCAGTGTAGAATTTTGTCAAAAGCTTCTCTGCTTCTACTGAGATGATCATATGGTTTATATTCTTCAATTTTTTTACTATGGTCTATCACATTGATTGACTTGCATATATTGAAGAATCCTTGCATCCTGGGGTAAATCCCACTTGATCATTTTATGGTGTATGATCCTTTTAATGTGTTGTTGGGTTCAGTTTGCTAGTATTTTGTTGAGGATTTTTGTGTCTATATTCATCACTGATATAGGCCTGTAATTTTCTTTTTCGTGATATCTTTGTCTGGTTTTGGTATTAGTGTGATTTAGGCCTCAAAGAATTAGTTTGGGAGTATCTTTTCTCTGGAATTTTTTGAAGAGTTTGAGAAGACTGGGCATTAGGTCTTCTCTAAATGTTTGATCGAATTTGCCTGTGAAGCCATCTGGTCCTGAACTTTCATTTGCTGGAAGATTTTTAATCACAGTTTCAACTTCACTACATGTGATTGGCCTGTTTATGTTTTCTATTTCTTCGTGGTTCAGTCTTGGGAGACTGTACCTTTCTAAGAATGTGTCCATTTCTTCCAGGTTGCCCAATTTATTGGCATATAGTTTCTTGTATTAATCTCTCATGATCCTTTATATTTCTGCAGTGTCAGTTGTTACTTCTCCTTTTTCATTTCTAATTCTATTGATTTAAGTCTTCTCCCTTTTTTTTCTTCATGAGTCTGGCTAATGTTTTATCAATTTTGTTTATCTTCTCAAAGAACCAGCCTTTATTTTTATTGATCTTTGCTGTTGTTTCCTTCATTTCTTTTTCATTTATTTCTGATCTGATATTAATGATTTCTTTCCTTCTGCTAACTTTAGGGTTTTTTTCGTTCTTCTTTCTCTAATTGCTTTAGGTGTAAGATTAGGTTGTTTATTTGAGATATTTCTTGTTTCTTGAGGTAGGATTGTATTGCTATATACTTCCCTCTTATAACTGCTTTTGCTGCATCCCATAGGTTTTGGGTTGTCATGTTTTCATTGTCATTTGTTTCTAGGTATTTTTTGATTTCCTCTTTGATTTCTTCAGTGATCTCTTGGTTTTTTAGTAGCATATTGTTTAGCCTTCATGTGTTTGTGTTTTTTACATTTTTTTTCCTGTAATTGTTTTTTTTTGTTTTTTGCAATATGCGGGCCTCTCACTGTTGTGACCTCTCTCATTGCAGAGCACAGGCTCCAGACGCACAGGCTCAGTGGCCATGGCTTACTTGCCCAGCTGCTCTGTGGCAGGTGGGATCTTCCCGGACTGGGGCACGAACCTGTGTCTGCTGCATCGGCAGGCGGACTCTCAACCACTGCACCACCAGGGAAGCCGTCCTGTAATTGATTTTTAATCTCATAGCGTTGCGGTCAGAAATGATGCTTGATATGATTTCAAATTTGTTAAATTTACCAAAGCTTGATTTGTGACCCAAGATGTGATCTATCCTGGTGAATGTTCTGTGTGCCCTTGAGAATAACGTGTAATCTGTTGCTTTCTGATGGAATGTCCTATAAATATCAATTAAACCTATCTGGTCTACTGTGTCATCAAAGTTTGTGTTTCCTTATTAATATTCTGTCTGGATAATCTGTCCATTGTTGTAAGTGAGGTGTTAAAGTCCCTCACTATTATTGTTTTGCTGTCGATTTCCCATTTTATTGTTGTTAGCATTTGCCTTACATATTGGTGTGCTCCTATGTTGAGGGCATACAGATTTATAATTGTTATGTCTCCTTCTTGGACTGATCCATTGATCATTATGTAGTGTCCTTCCTTGTCTCTTGTAACAGTCTTTATTTTAAAGTCTATTTTTTCTGATATGAGTATTGCTACTCCAACTTTCTTTTGATATCCATTTGCATGGAATATCATTTTCCATCCCCTCACTTTCAGTCTGTATGTGTCTCTAGGTCTGAAGTGGGTTTCTTGTAGACAGCATACGTACAGGTCTTGTTCTTGTATCCATTTGGCCAGTCTATGTCTTTTGGTTGCAGCATTTAATCCATTCACATTTAAGGTAATTATTGATATGTATGATCCTATTATCATTTTCTTAACTGTTTTGGGGTTTTTTGCAGGTCTTTTTCTTCTTTTGTGTTTCCCACTAGAGAAGTTCCTTTAGTATTTGTTATAGAGCTGGTTTGGTGGTGATGAATTCTTTTAGCTTTTGATTGTCTGTAGAGCTTTTGATTTGTCCATCAAATTTGAATGAGATCCTTGCTGGGTAGAGTAATCTTGGTTTTAGGTTTTTTCCTTTCATCATTTTAACTATACCCTACCACTCCCTTCTGGTCTCCAGAGATTCTGCTGAAAAATCAGCTGATAACCTTATGGCACTTCCCTTGTATATTATTTGTTGCTTTTCTCTTGCTGCATTTAATATTTTTCTTTGTATTCAATTTTTGTTAGTGTGATTAATATGTGTCTCAGCATGTTTTTCTTGGGTTTTTCCTGAATGGACTCTCTGCACTTCCTGGACTTGATTGACAATTTCTTTTCCCATGTTAGGGAAGTTTTTGACTATAATCTCTTCAAATATTTTCTTAGGCCCTTTCTCTTTCTCTTCTTCTTCTGTGACCCCTATCATTTGAATGTTGGTGTGTTTAATATTGTCCCAGAGGTCTCTGAGACTGTCCTCAATTCTTTTCATTCTTTTCTCTTTATTCTTTTCCATGGCAGTTATTTCCACCATTCTATCTTCCAGCTCTCCTATCTGTTCTTGTGCCTCAGTTATTCTGCTATTGGTTCCTTCCAGAGTATTTTTAATTTTAGTTATTGTATTGTTCATCATGGGTTTTTTGTTCTTTAGTTCTTCTAGGTCCTTTTTAAATGTTTCTTGTATTTTCTCCATTCTATTTCTGATATTTTAGATTACCTTTACAATCATTACTCTGAATTATTTTTCAGGTAGATTGCCTATTTCCTCTTCATTTATTTGGTCTTGTGGGTTTTTACCTTGCTCCTTCATCTGCAACATATTTCTCTGTCTTTTAATTTTGTTTAAGTTACTGTGTTTGTGGTCTCCTTTTGGCAGGCTGCAGGGTTGTAGTGTCTCTTACTTCTGTTGTCTGCCCCCAGTGGGTGAGGTTGGTCCAGGGGCTTGTTTAGGCTCCCTGGTGGGGTGGGGTGAGGATACTCGGGTCTGTGTTCTGGTGGGTGGAGCTGGATCTTGTCCCTCTGATGTACAGGGCCATGTTAATTGGTGTGTTTTGTGGTATCTGTGAGATTAGTATGACTTTCAGCAGCCTGTCTGCTAATGGGTGGAGTTGTGTTCCTGTCTTGCTAGTTGTTTTGCATGAGGCAACCTGTGCTGGAGTTTGCTAGCCATTGAATGGAGCCGGGTCTTGTTGTTGAGATGGAGACCTCTAGGAGAGCTCTCACAGATTCATTTTCCTTGGGCCAGGAGTTCTCTGGTGGTCCAGCATCCTGGACTCAGCTGTCCCACTTCAGGGGCTCAGACCCAACCCCTTTTTGGAAATTTGAGGTCTTCTGTCAGTGTTCAGATGTTCTGTGGGAGTCCTTCCACATGTAGTTACATTTTTGATGTATCTGTGGGGAGAAGGTGAGCTCCATATCTTACCTCCCCACCATCTTGAAGGTTCTCCATATTTCTTAATTTTTTAGTTGTCTATATTATTTATTGACATATATGTTAAGCCATATCCAGGAACATAATTTTCAATTGTTTGCTGTCATTATTCAGTTTGAATAACTTATTACCATGATCAGGTTCTAATTTCACTTCCCATTTTCTTCTTAGCTTCTACTTAATTATTCACAAATTATTATTCAACTTTTCTCTATGAATTTATTTTTATTAAATTATCACAATTCTGTGATGAAGTTTAAACTTTAAGCTATTTATCCAGAATTCTTCATGATAATAAACTTAAATAAATCTAATGTACAGAAACAAGTAACTGGTAAAATATATTATGGCATAATATTATATCAGAATATAGTACAATTTTTGAAATTTATTTTTTAGAAAAAATATCTGTAATATAACAAGAAAGAAGGATTTTTAAGTACAAGTTACAGTATTAAGTTAATAATATTCTCTGTTCCTCTACCAACTAAGAAAATGAAAAACATATGTCATCTAATTTCTCCAAATCATATCGAAAGTGTTTAATACATACTTAGTTGGGCCACACACCTGGGGAAAGAAGAAAAGCACAAGGAAGTAGTTGAGGATACAATAAAGGGACACATCTTTAGATTTTAGCCCACCCCCACATAGTATCCAATAATCCCACTCTGGTGGTTTCTAGATAGAATCTTTTGACATTAATATATGAAATCTCTTAGATGCAGTGTAACAGGAGTCACTTGCTTTTGCTTTTGCTGTGGTCCTTCCAGTGGCATTGGCTGCAAATCTTTTGCCTAAGAGCATTCCAAAACCAGCATGACCTCAATGCCAGGGCCCACCAGTGCCAGCCCAAAGTGCTACCTTCGGATGCTCCTAAAGTCACCACCATACCTCCTACTGTTTGTTTTGTGTCCTTTTCCACAAAGCCCTTGGACAACAACGGTTTGTGTAATTTCCTAGACACTGCTGACCTCCATGATTACCACATTGCTACTGTTAACTTACTGTTGTTCTAGATAGAACAATATTCATTTTCATCACAACAAATTCACTCTTCACTTGAGGCCTAAGCAGAGAAACTGTCTCTTTACCTCTCCTGTGTTTGCTCAGGTCACTAAGTAGTAAATCAAATACCAATTTTTTTTGTTTGTCTTGTTTCCCCCTGCATTGTTCTATTATTTAATTTAGATGTTCCTAAGATTTTTTGTATGCTGTTTGGTACTTGATGAGCTTTCACCATGAATATTGCAATTTCTTAATATTAGAAAGATTTTAATGGTTATATATTTATTGGTTATTATGTTCTTTTATTTTTACTTTTAAAAATATATTTTAGAACTGCTTGGGACCTCTTGATTTAACCTTGTTATCTCAAAACTTAACTTTCATAGTCTTCATATGTTTATCTCTATACTGCTATATTCATCAAGTATTCATTACTAACTTCCAAGTAACAATTCCTTTATTTATTCTGTTCAGAGTAGAAAATAAACCATGTATTGTCATTAAGCCTTATAAATTAATTATTATGAAACATACACACATACAATTTTTAATGGGTTAGTTTTCAAGTGTGTATTTTTATATGTTTTTGACACATATGTGCATTTTTCCATAAATTCTTGCTTTTTACAGATAGTATTTTTCTTCATATATTGTTTTAATATATATATATGTATTTAACATAGTATCATTTGTGATTATTTTAGTTTTATTGGGAGTGTATTTATCTTCTGATAATTAAAAAAAAATCATTCTTAGTAATAATTTTCCTCATACTCTTTGACTCATCAGATTTTTTTTTTTTTTTTTTCGCAGTACGTGGGCCTCTCACTGTTGTGGCCTCTTTCATTGTGAAGCACAGGTTCCAGACGCGCAGGCTCAGCGGCCATGGCTCACGGGCCTAGCCGCTCCGTGACATGTGGGATCTTCCCGAACTGAGGCACAAGCCTATGTCCCCTGCATCGGCAGGCAGACTGTCAACCACTGCGCCACCAAGGAAGCCCCAACTCATTAAATTTTAGGTTCACCTTGTCACGAAGTCTTGGTATTTTTCCTCTCTGTTCATTCTTTTCCTTTCCTAATGTATTGTGAAAACTCTACCTAGATTCCTAAAATGCCCACCCAACAACTGTTCTTAAAGTGGTGGTTCAGGGTCCTTGCCCCAGCATAAATTTGAATACACTGAGCCTTAAACTAGATTCTGAAATTGCAGCTTTCTCTACCATTTACAGCACTGCCAATATGTAGCATTACAGCACTGGTGCCTCCTTAAAGTTATCAGTAAATGCTTCTCTAAGTTTCATTTCACAGGTGATATAGCTCCATCCCAGTTTCTAATTTTATGAGGTGAATCTATCTCAGGCCACTCCTATGCATATAAATCTTTTGGTCTCCACTATTCTGCACAAGTTCTGCACAAATTCTGCCTTGTTCTCTCTTGTAGGCTCCCAACTCTAGTTTCTGCCTACTATTGTAGGTTTCTGACCATGATAATTACATAATTTTCTACTCCTATATATTGACAAGTGGTTAAAATTTTAAGCATGGTTCTACAATGTATCTTAACTTAAAGTTTCAAATCTTTTGCTCTATTTATATCATTAATAGACTTAAATTTTTTATTTTCCTATTTACCTTTAAGTAGTATCCTTCTCCTAAAGTATTACACATAGATGTACAGACAGAAGAAGGAACACTTTTTTTTCAAAATAACATCTCTTATGTCATATATTTTGTTTTAAAATAATCTGGGTTTACCCAAATAAATTAATGTTAATGTCCATCAAAGGATAGTATAAGAATGTCTGTGTTAGCTTTATTCATAAAAGCTAAAACCTGGTAAAGGGATTCTTGTACCAGTTCCACAATAGGAGAGGGTGGTTTCCCTCATATCACCAAGCAATTCTCCTGACACCAGCTGGGTGTCCTACAGTTCAACTTAATTGTGACACTATCTACCCAGAGACAGTGTCAGATTCCATAGGTTAAGGGTTCAGTCTTACAAGACTGCCCCCCCAAAACACACTTTGGGTGCCAGTCACAACCCCAGGTTGTCACTTGTACTTCTGACCAACTGGCCATAAATCAGAGGCTCTTGTGACCCCTCCTTGGGTTCAATTAATTTGCTAGAGCATTTCACAGAACTCAGGAAACCCTGTGTACTCACTATATTACTGGTTTATTATAAAAAGATATAACCAGACAAAAAAGTCCGTAGGGGAAGGTATGGGGGAAGAGTGAGAAGCTTCCATACCCCTAAGCACTTCCCTCTTCAAGACTATCTGCAGGTTCATCAACCTGAAAGCTCTCAGAACCCTGTCCTTTTGGTATTTTATGGAGGGATCATTACATAGTCATAATTGAATATCTCATGGACAATTGGGATTGATTCATCCTTCAGGCCCTCTCTCTCCTCCCTAAGTGGGAGGTGGAGGAAGTGGGACTGAAAGTTCTAAGCCTTCAATCACACATCGGTTTCCTGGCAACCAGCCCCCATCCTTAGATGGGGTCAAAAAGTCAACATTAACATTAGAAAAGGTACCTTTAAGACTCAACACTTAGGAAATTCCAAGGGTTTTAGAAGCTCTAGGCCAGAAAAAGGGCAAAGACCAAATATAAATATATTTTTATATTTATATATTATAAGTATATATTTATATGAAAATATATGTATATATAAATATATTTATATATTTCTTATATATATATTTCTTATACATTTATATATATTTCTAAACCACAATATCACACCTGGAAACAACCCTTCTAAATAGCCATCTATTTTTAATTCAGTAGCTTTGTATAGCAGTTTTTAAAATTGTATCATGCTCATATTATAGGCCTCACTTTCTACTCAGTGAAAAAAGATTGAAGAACATTCTTCTTTTATGAAAGAAACCAATATAATTATGAAATCTTCAATCCCTTCTTCTGAAGAACTGTTAAAATTTTAGGAAAATGAAAGAAACAAATCTCTGAGTTCTATGGTATTTAGGATTCAATAGAAATACATTATTATTGAATTATAAAGAAGAATTGAAAGAATGATTATGTTAATCATTGGCTTACTCATAATTTTTCTGCTTCTGTTGTCACAGTTGTATGATGAATAACCTATTGGTTCCACTGTCATTAAGGGACAAGTCTGTATACTTATTATTATAGCTGAAATTCTGCCTCTGTACACCAGTACCAAATTGAATCTCAAAGACAGAGTTCTGGGTTAAGTAGAAAAGAATAGCTTTATTGTTTTGCCAGACAAAGGGAGACACTGTGGGCTAAGGCCCTCAAAACTGTGTCCCTACCTGGAGGGGGTAGTGAGGAGTTTTATAGTAATGGTTCAAAAAGGAGGATGTGATCAGCTCGAGGACATTTTTCTGATTGGTTGGTGGAGAGGTAAGTGGCAGTCAGTATCATTAACCTTCTGGTTGCAAATGGTCTGGGGTCTACGTGCTTGTGGGCAGCATACTGTTAACTTCTTCTACCTGGTGGAAGTTTCAGTATCTGCAAAACAATTCAAAGGCATTGTTATGTATATCCTTTTAAGGGGAACCAGAACCCTGCCCCAAGACTGCACTAGTGTTTCTCAACTGTTCCTCCCTTTTCTCCGTATCCCCTCATTTTCCTGATTAGCAACTGTTTGAAACTGCCCTTTGGAACTCAAGGAAGGAAATAGAGGCTGAATGAAGCCCATTTCTTACAAACAACAAATGGGGGACACAGAAAGGCTGTTGTGCCCAGGAGTCCCACAGGTTTCTGCTCAGTTTCACTATTACTTTATTTATATTTCTTTTTTTTTTTTTTTTGCAGTACGCAGGCCTCTCACTGCTGTGGCCTCTCCCATTGCAGAGCACAGGCCCCGGATATGGCTCACGGGTCCAGCCGCTCCATGGCATGTGGGATCCTCCTGGACCAGGGCACGAACACGCGTCCCCTGCATCGGCAGGTGGACTCTCAACCACTGCGCCACAAGGGAAGCCCCTATTTATATTTCTTATAAAAGAATATTTATCATCTACAAATTTGATAATAATAGGGGAAAAATTTTTAAACCTGCTTCATAGAAGCAGTCCTTTTTTTTTTTTGCATAGAGTAATACCTCATGTATTTGAAGAAGTTTACTACACATTGTACAAATAGAAATTTTATTCTGACTTTGTTATTTCTTTCCATTTTCTTCCTCTGTACAAACCTGAAAACTAAGAACAGCTTTACCTCCTCAAATACATATTGTTTCTACATAAATTATTTTTTAAATTTTATTTTATATTAGAGCATGGTTTATTAAAATGTTGTGTTAGTTTCAGGTATACAGCAAAGTGATTCAGTTATACATATATATGCATCTATTTTCTTTCAAATTATTTTCCCATTTAGGTTATTACAGAATATTGAGCAGCATTCCCTGTGCCATAGAGTAGGTCTTTGTTGGTTGTCTATTTTAAATATAGCAGTGTGTACATGTCAATCCCAAACTCCCAATCTATCCCTCCCCCCACCCTTCCTCCCTCCCTAGTAACCATAAGTTTTTTCTCCAAGTCTATGAGTCATTTTTTGTTTTGTAAATAAATTCATTTGTATCATTCTTTTAGATTCCACATATAATCAATATCATATGATATTTGTTTTTCTATGACCTACTTCACTTATTGTGATAATCTCCAGGTCCATCCATATTGCTGTAAATGGCATTATTTCGTTCTTTTTAATGGCTGACTAATAGTCCATTGTATATTTGAACCATATCTTCTTTATCCATTCATCTGTTGATGGACATTTAGGTTGCTTCCATGTCTTGGTTATTGTAAACAGTGCTGCAATGAACATGGGGTGCATACATCTTTTTCTTTTTTTTTTTTTTTTGCTGTATGCAGGCCTCTCACTGTTGTGGCCTCTCCCGTTGTGGAGCACAGGCTCCGGACGGGCAGGCCCAGTGACCATGGCTCACGGGTCCAGCTGCTCTGCAGCATGTGGGATCTTCTTGGACCGGGGCATGAACCCGTGTCCCCGGCATCATCAGGTGGACTCTCAACCATTGCGCCACCATGGAAGCCCGCATATACATTTTTGAACCATGTTTTTCTCTGGATATTTGCCCAGGAGTGGGATTGCTGAGTCATATGGTAGTTCTATTTTTAGTTTATTAAGGAGCTTCCATGCTGTTCTCCAGAGTGGCTGTACCAATTTACATTCCCACCAAGAGTATAAGAGGATTCCGTTTTCTCCACACCCTCTCCAGCATTTATTGTTTGTAGATTTTTTGATGATGGCCATTCTGACTGGTGAGAGGTGATATCTCATTGTAGTTTTGATTTGCACTTCTCTAATATTTAGCAATGTTGAGCATCTTTTCATGTGCCTCTTGGTCATCTGTATGTCTTCTTCAGAGACCTATCTATTTAGGTCTTCTTCCAATTTATTGATTGGATGTCTGTTTGCTTTTTTATATTGAGCCATATGAGCTGTTTGTAAATTTTGGAGACTAACTCCTTGTCAGTTGCATTGTTTGCAAATATTTTCTCCCATTCTGTGGGTTGTCTTGAATTATTACAGCAAATATGTTAAATATGGTGCTATAGTTGATTTTATCTTCTTGACTTTCAGAATTGCCTTCTGTATTTACCCTTTGTATAGAATATCACATAGAAGGTGCAAAATTACTTTTTTATCATTAACTTTTTATAGAAGTTTGTTATATAACTGTGCCTGTATTAATCTAGAATTTGTATAGTTAAATATGAAAAATAGAAAAAATTTTCTCAATTATTTCAATTATTTTAGATGATTTTAATATTTAGATATTTGCTAGAATCACCTATATGCTTTGTATGCTATCGCTTTTTCTGAAAAATGAATGAGTAGAAGCTTTACATGTCTTTTTCAATGAAGAAAATAAGAAAATGAGGTTAAAAAAGATTCAATATCTGAAAGGGTCCAAGCAATTAGAAGAATGCTGAGGAAAGACCATCTTTATGTTTTCATGTTCCTTGATGTATAGTATCCAATACTCCATCCCCTTCTCCCTGCAGTGACATAACTTCTTGTCAATGTTTTAAATCATTTTATAAACAAAAGGGTACAATTGCCATGAGTAAGATGTGTGCAATTTCTCAAAAGAATTCCAGTGGAAATTCATTGATTCAAATTCAGTTCACCCCTCTTAGCTGTTAGAATTTCAGCAATGGTGATCCTCATATAAACATATGTTCCACTGACCCATTGTGTAGAGCAGCATGAAAGAAACAGCAGGTTTTGCAATCACATCAAGGCACTTCAGTAGTAATTGTCTTCAATACCACCACATTCAATGATATAGGAAAATAATTTTATACTCTATATATTAATATCCAAGGTATAGTAAATTACTTTAGAAAAAGAGTAAGGAAATAATTATTTCAGAAAATTTTAATGATATTCATTTATTGCTAATTCAGATTTGGTGACAGTTGGCTTGCCCCATGTCTTGAAATTTATATATGTTAAAGTTACTCTTTCATTTATAGGGTAAATAAGTTTATAGTGTAAATAAGTTTGCAGTGAAAATGTTACACAGAATGAAACAAAATTAAAGTAATCTCTTTAAAACATTGTCAAGTTTAAAGACACTCAACAACATATAATTGGAAAGGTAATAAAGATACACGATTAACATTCATTAACAGACTCACTTAGGACTTCTACACAGGCATACTTAAAATAGATGTAGTTTTTAATTTTTAGACAGGGTAAATAATTAAGATTAGGTTCAGCCACATATAATAAAATAGTAATAACAATTGGCTTAAACAAGAAAAAGACTTACTTAAGGTCTCCCATTAAATGTGTCTGGAAGTCTAGTAGTCTACAACTTGTAAGACAAATCCATTAGAGACACAGGCTACTTTCAATTCTCTGCCCTGTGGGTTGAGATCTGGCCCTTTCCCTGTTGTCCAAGATGATTGCCACTCCTTCAACATCACATCCAGTTCCAAGCAGTGGAGTGAGGGGAAGAAGAGCACATTCTCTCTCTTTCTTTTACAGAGATCTTTCTGAATCACCACATTGTCAATCAGGTTTTGGTTACACTGAAAATGATAATGTTGGAGTGAGCAATTTTTAATTTATATGGTAGTAAAATAATATAACTACATTTTTAACAGCTTAGTAGGTCATGTAAACTACTATTTTGTATCCAAAATAAATTATTACAATTACAGAATACGCTAATTTTGAGGATTTATTTTTCTTTTAAATAAAGGAAACTTACCACTGAATCTTGGTAACCTTAATGTTTTTTGTTTTCAAATTTCTTTGCTAAGGATGCAGGGTAAAAAGAAATATTTCTATATTTATTTATATCTCTTATTCTGTATTTTATTATGTGTCTCTGTGGGAGGTAGGTAGGAGAACAGTGGGAAGGATGCTATTCTGAGTCGGACTTGGGAATGTGCCCTGGTAGCAGCTCTCTTGCCCTAATTTTCCACCTCTTCAGTGCCTGGCATCTTTCTCCCACTACTCAGCTCCAAGAATCTATCTGTACCATGGCTAATTCCATGCCTCTTCACATAAGGAAGGACTCGGTCCTCTGACTCTGACTCTGGAACCTCAAGCCTTTCCCAGATATTAGTGGAGAGGCTATTTTGCCCAGGATTCATTGAAATCAAGATGAAAGAGAGGAAACTGATCCAGTGAGAAGTAGGGAGATGGTGAAAGCTGTATCTGTTTGCTTTGTGATTTACTGAAGAACAAAATACTCATAAATGTGTTGATTTCTCCAATGTCATCACAAAGGAAGAAATATGTATTTTTCCTATTGAAAATACTTTGACCCAATTCTAAAATGACTAGTATAGCTTTCCTGTGTTTAGGAGAATTTAACTACTTCCTGAGACTGATCTTAATCATAAGGAATGCCACACAGTCTGGGCTATAGTGAGAGGCTGCCACCAACACAAATAAGTTCCTTTCAGTTGCATAATGCCTTCTCTGATCCAAAGAAAATAGGTGTATGAATTGATTGCTCAAAAAAATAGTATTTATTTGTTATGAAATATGATACCTTTTAAAAATTTGGAAAATTTACAAAATTTAATATTTGGAAGAAAGTACTAAAGCAATTTAAAATAAATAGTATTATTTCTTTATTAGCTAGAGAGCTGATAATGTGTTTTTAATGAAATGGTTCAAAGTTGAGACAAATCATGAAGTTCTCAAAGTGGACTTTGAATTATTTTCTATAAGTAAAGCTTGTGGTATAGTCTTGCAGTGTTTTTCTACTATGCTATTCTATAATTGAAAATAGTTTTTTTTTAAAAAAGACTTGATATTTCATAAATTTTTGTGAGTAATTTTGCTGCTGAGTCAAAGGCTCATGCTGTATTTAGTTTACCTTTTCAACCACATTTCTAAGTACTCTAGATGTGGCTTTTCAAAATATGCATTTTAAAATGTCTTTTGCATCCCCTCAGTATAACTGTAAGTACTAAATGGAGAGAAAAAAAAAGAGAAAGTCCTTTGTGATATATTTAACATTGTATTAAGAAAGAAAATAAACTTCCTATAACTAATTAATTAATATTCAAAAGCATGTTTTGATCAAAAATATGTGTTTTGGTGTTAGGAAGAAAATATCTAATTAAAGATAGTAAAATATAGTTGAAATATCAAGTGCTATTTAAATTCCAAATTATATCTTTTTTTTTCTTTTTACTCAAAGGATCAAAAGTGCTCTCTCATAAGATACCATAAACAGATTTTATGGATAAATTTGTAATGCATAATCAGTTCAATTATAAGTATGTGAATTAATAAAAAGAAAACTCCAAGAATATATATATATATATATATATATAGAGAGAGAGAGAGAGAGAGAGAGAGAGAGAGAGAGAGAGAGAGAGAGAGTTCCTTATTTGATAAACTTCTATTCATTTAATATATTAATTATGTGCCTTTTTTTTTTTTTGCAGTATGCGGGCCTCTCACTGTTGTGGCCTCTCCCGTTGCGGTGCACAGGCTCCAGACGCGCAGGCTCAGCTGCCATGGCTCACAGGCCCAGCCACTCCGCGGCACGTGGGGTTCCCCTGGACCAGGGCATGAACCCGTGTCCCCTGCATCGGCAAGCAGACTCTCAACCACTGCGCCACCAGGGAAGCCCAATTATGTGCCATTTTAATGTAAGAATTTCAGAAAAGAACAAAATATATAAGCCTGGAAAATAAATATTATAACATTTCTCACAGTGTGGAGTTGGTATTTGTAGTTTTGACATAATATTCATTTCCCCTTTTCAACAATAGTACTCGAATATTTCTTTATAGAACAACACTTACGCTCTGCAGAATTTTGCTTACTCAACTCACAGAGGTGAGTGTGTAATTCAAAGCTCGTTTGTCACAGCCTAACTACAGTGAATGGATTGTAGATAGACATACAACCATATTCATTGTAGATTTGTATTTTTACATTCAATAATTAGAGAACAGAAAAAAAATAGCATTAGAGAAATCCAAGTAACAAAGGCCAGCTGTGATGTAAGGAGGGCCTGGGCAAGAGTAAATGGCAATACATAGGTAAGGGGAAGTTACAGGTGGATTCACATAACCTAGATTGAACAGACCTGAATACAACCTAAAGTTGTATTCAGCCGAGCAGTATAAAAATATAGTATAACACTTTTTCTTTTAGCCTTTTACTCATGTTACTTTAATCAAAGCAATATGCAAAAACATGTAAAATATAAAGAGATGCTTGTATAGTCTATATGTTTTCTGGATACATGCATTGTCAGTTTTGTTCATATACATTTGTTAAAATGCTGTAACTGAATCAAGCAGCAACAGCAATTAGCTGTCTCTACTGGACCTTTGACTTAATGACTTGAGGTTTCTTTTAGGGAATTAAACAAAGCTGACTTTGATTTTACTGTGACAATTAAATATTTGTGGAATGATAAAAATTCTTTTAATTATAAGTTGTATACTTACTAGCATAAAGCAAAAAGCTTCACTTTGAAGCTTTTTGAATGGTCTACACTGATCTCATCCTAGGCTGAAAAAAGTAGACATTGGTCATCCTGGTCTAAGAATAGAAAACAAACAACATTTCTCTGTATTACACATTTCAGCTGAATTGATTTTATTAAACCTTTCATTAGCTCCATCACGACATGTAATCAAACCCACAGTCACAGAGATCAAGGGAGAATGTCAGCTTTAAGTGGAACATATTTTCTGCAAGCAATTTTTAACAAATACTTGAAAGTTCAAATGCTTAATATCCATATACATTTTCTGTAAAAGGTCATTTTTATGTCTAATCATGACTTAATTTATTTCTCTTTTAACTATATTACAGCCAAAAGATCAATGCTCCTTCTTAAATAACCCAGGACATTTTTGGCTATTTTTACAACATGAGTTTTGTGGTGAATACAGCTTGTTCAATACAATTTTGAATATAAAATTTAAAATATTATACCTATAGAAATACACATTTGAATAATTTTTGACATCTTTGATCAAATTAGGACAAAACTATGTTATCTACTCTTCATCAAAATTTGTCTTTTTTCACTATAATTTTGTTGCCATCAACTTTTACTCATTAACTTATTGAAGTCAATTCAATGAATGTTTATACAGTCCTTAATACAGGAGCTGCTGAAGGAGACAAAAATGATGAACCAGGACTGTTTAACCAAATTTTCTTACAGTGCTGAGTGAAGAATGTGTTATTATGCGATATAAGTAGCATGTAGGAGAGATTCATCTTTTCTCATGATATTAGGGAAGATTTATAGAGGAGCAGAGGAGGAACCACTTCTTCTTGACAATGAAAGACGTTCAAGTCACATCTATACATTCAATGAGAAATATTTAGCCATATCTTCAAAAATAGTAAAAGTTATTTTTCTGAATAATAATTCTACATCTAGAAGTTAATTTCTAGAAAAGTTGTAATCATAAGTGCAAGATTGCCTCATTGAATATATTATTAAAAATAAAAATTTTGTTTTATAATGAATGCTATAGCCAAATGAAAGCACATTATTCATCTAACAAAGTGAGCTAGAGGAATCTATCTGTACTGATTTAAAATGATATCCAACATATATTAATAAGAAAAAAGCTGATTACCAAAGATTATGGTTTTACTTATATAAATAAGCATATACATAATCACAGCTAGAGGAATTTATGGCAACTCAATAATTGTATTTTTGTGTTGTAATTTGGGAGAATATCACTTTGTACAACAAATATTTTATGAATCTTTGAATTTTTGAAGGTATATGTATTACTTTTGGTATCAGAAAACTGTAAAAGGCTTTGAAAACTTTTCCAACTACCACCTTATTTCTCTCTTTCTTTATAGTGAAACTTAAAGGATATTCCTTATTTTTCTTTGGTTCTTCATCTCTCATTTCTTCCACAAACTAGGCTTTCCCTCATTATTTTATCTCACCATAAGATTTCAAGAGAAAAAAAAAAGAAAAGAAAAGAAAAGAAAAGAGAGAAGGGGGGGAAAGAGAAAAGGAAAAAAATCTTATTTTTTCAATGTAAGTTAAAATGAATCCTTTTTATCCAGCCTTTATTTGAGAGTACTCTTCTACATTGAACTATTATACTTTTATCTTCTTCTTCTTTTTTTTCTTTTTTACTTTTCCTATCTTCTTACTGACTCCTTTTTGCTTTATGTCTGCTTTTGGCAGTAACAAAAACATTTTGATGCTCACACAACATTCTTTACCATTCTTTATACCTGCTAACTGACTTTCAACTTTGTTCAGATATTCACCTCTCCCTTTCATTCCTGAAGAGATATTTACTCCAACCCAGCACAGAGGTAGATGCTGAACGGACTGGACCAATCAGAGTGGATCCATTTCCTGGTTAACATCAAGGGTGGCCATGTGTTGTGGTCCTATTCAATGAGATTTTAAAACATATCTGAGGTCACAGATATGAATTGTTTTCTATATATTTTATTTTATTAACATCTTTATTGGAGTATAATTTTTTTTAATATATTTTAATATGTGACCTGTAACTGCTACAGGACCTTGTAACCATGACAGAGTCACTGTGAGGTCAGAAAAAATGAGGCTGTTAAAGAACAAAGATGATGAGAGTGTTAAACCATCACAAAAAGAAATCTAGAAAACTGCCTTCAAGTTCTTGTCCTTTGAGGCAATTCATTTTCTTGCTATTTAAGCCAATTTAAATTGAGGTTTCCAGATACTTACAGCCCAAAGCATTCTAAGAGAATGGTTACATGCTCTAGAATGCCTTATTCATCACCCATCATCCTATCAGCTCTCTGAGTGGCCACACACAAAGCCACAGCCTTTGGAACTGTAACTTCTGGATCTCTAGCTCAGACTTCTCTGCTAAATACATATTGACAAATCACAGTGACTGCTAACTCATGTGTACTTTATTTTTTTCACTGAATTTGTACACTTTAAATGACTGAATTATATGGCATGTGAATTGTACCTCAATAAAGATGTTAAAAGAGAGAGTTAAAAGAGTTAAACAGGGGCTTAAATAGCAAGCTACTGTACCATTGAATCTATTTGTTTATCTTGAAAGAAATTTAAGAAAATAGACATTTTGTTGCAGGAATAAATCCAAAGTTCATAAGCAAATGTTGTAAAGAAATTCACACAATAATAATAAAAATAATGCAATAAACTGTCAAAGACCAGGAAAAAATAATAAAGATGAGAAGAAATACACCAAGTTTGAATCCCAACTCTGCAACTTTCTAGATGGATGTTGTTAGGCAAAACACTAACCATTCCAAGCTTTGTTTTTCTCCTACCTGAAATGGAGGTTTTAAAATATGCAAGGTTATTTGGAAGATTAGAGATAATGTGTACAAATGTCTGGCACATAGAGGGCACTGAATTAATGGTAATAATTATTGTAAAGGATGTACATTGAGGCTCTACAATTAGTACAACATATTATGCATATTATTTCATTAATACTGAGAAAAACTGCAGTAGTCAGGATAGGCTATTATGTTGCAATATCCAAAAACCCCAGAGTCTCAATGGCTTCAAAAAAAACTAAAGATTTATTTCTTACCCAATTTACATATCCATAACAGGTTGGCTTGGGGCTCAACCCTGTGCCATCCTTACTCTAGATAGGACTAATCTAAAAAGCTAGTATTTCACGAAATAGTTCTGATCACATGGGAAAAAAGTGTGGTCAATCACACACAGATTCCTAAGATGTATGCCTGGAGATGACACATGCTACTTTGGATTCCATATTACTGGCTGAAGCAAGTCACATGGACATACCTACCTTCAAGGGAGTAGGGAATTACATTTTAAACATGTGCATAGAAGATGATAAAACAGAGTATTTTTTAACAGCCTTAATGATTACCATACAACCTTATGAAGGAGATTTTATTTATTTATTTATTTATAACAACAGCTATGTGTATTTTATAGTCAATAGGAGAAATAAATTTTCTACTCTCCGATCTCCAACTTCAGTCAGAAACTTAGGAATCATCTTAAATGTATCTTTCCCCCTCATGTATTTATCTTTCTAACCTGCAAATTATGTTAACTCTACCTCATTAATATATTTTGTCTCTCCAGAGGTATTATCATATAGTGGTCAAAAGCATGGATTCTAGAGCCAGACTTCTTGGGTTTATATTGTCTTGGCCACTTTCTTGCTGTGTGCTAGCTGTGATATTGAGTGAATTACTTAACCTCTCTGAGCTCCACTTTCTTCATCTGTAAAATGGGATGGATGGCCAAAATTATACATATCATATAAGGTTGTAGTATAAATTGAAAAGGGTTATAAGTGTAAAACACTCACAACAGTGTACAGCACTTGAAAAATACTCAATACATATCAGCTATGGTGATTTATTTACTTTGTGATGTTTATCCTCCTCACTTCATTCCAGTTGCTCTTGTCTCACACCATTTCTCATCTGAGTTACAGAACTACACTTTCCCATTTCCTTTATCAATTACTTTCAATCCATTCTCATGTTCTGAAAGGTCTCATCCAATTCTTTCTTCAGTCAGGGACGTTTTCCAGTAAAATCTGTTCACATAATCACCAGCATGGAATCTTTCCATGACTCTCATTGCCAATGGCATAAAATCTAAGCTCTATAGCTCAGCAAGAAACGCCCTGCCACTCCTCTATAGGTATCTTCCCTACTTTCTCTTTTCCAGAAGACTAGACTCTCTCAAACTCCAAGGCATTTGTATGTGCCATTCCTGATCCCCAGAAAGCATTTCTCCCTTTTCCTTATGATTGTCACACATTTGTCTTTGAGGATCAGCCAAGTCACCATTACTTCCAAGCATTATTCTTTATCTCTTCAGGACTCACTAGACACTTATGCTCTGTGCATACTTGAATCTCTAACACATCACTTTTTCTGTATTGCAAATATTTCTTCATGTGTATTGACTGTTTATTTTTTCTTGTTTTTCTTAGGATACAGGCTAAGTGAAGCCAAATATTTTGCCTTTGATCTCTGTATCTATAGGGCCTACCATATTGATGGGCACATGACAACCATTCAATAAATGTGTTAAAAGAAGAAAATAATGAGCTATGCCTAACCCCTAGTTTCTAGTTATCTGAAATCTATTAGCCTAAAATTTATCAACACAATTCAAATGCCACCACACTAACCCTAATCTTTCTTCCTTGGAAATCATTAAATCTGTGTAATTAAGTAATTACATAAGCAATTAATTTAAATGTATCTATGGAAAACTCTTATTTATTATATAAATACATTCAAGAAACATTTACTGAATAGCTACCCTGTGCCAGACTCTTTTATAGGAAGTAAGAACACATTAATGAACAAAAACTTCTTGAAGCAGCTTATGTTCTCATATATCGTGGAAGAAAATCTTTTACTACTATCTGTTAGTTCCAATTTTTATTTTGTCTTTCCAAGGAATATTATAATCTCCATAATATTCAGAACTTTTTTTCACACTTTGTAGTCTGCAAAATGTGATATTATTGTCCCTTGAATTTAAATATTTTCTTTCTCAACCACTATTTCCTGTTTCATTCTTTTTCTTTCTTTTTCTTCTCTACATTTTCCTCACATTTTCTCATTCTTCCTCAAAAGTATACATGTATTCAATTATATATAATTAAACTGTATAATTTATCTCAACTTTCACATATATTTCAACTATTCCATTCTGCCTTTCAGACATTTGAGAATTTTGTATTTTGATACTGAGAAATTGGGAATAAGCATTGATAATGAGCATATAAAATTTCACCATAGTAGTGTTTTCCCTAATCATGTGCTGCTTTGTCCTGAAATTTGACCTGATGAAGTTCCCTTTGAGTCTATTACTGATGACTCCTGTATCATAGATGCTGCATAGGTGTGGTTGGTAAAGTAGGTAAATGTGCTTACCTGAATTTTTCCTATTGAGTCAAAAATGAAAATGAAGTACTTATTGCCTATCTCACAATAGACTAATACTTAAATCACAAAATTCATGAACAGGATCAAATATGCAATTTTCATTTAGGTGGGAAGTGTGACAACCATAAACAAGTTCTTCAGCTTGTTGGTTTTAATTTAAATAATCCTGTAATATGAAGATTATTAAGATTACCACTTAACAGTTTTGTTTCTAAGTACATTGTACTCTCTTAAATGTGTGCATGTGCATGTGTGTGTGTGTGTGTTTCCCTTAAATAAATTAAGAAAATCAGTAATTCTTATTCCCTACTTCATAACCCTCATGTTAAATTCTGATAAGAGAGATCACAATGAAGGGTGTGTTTTAAAGACCTCCTTAATGTTTATAGGACTAACACTGAACTGTTCTTCTTGTTTAGTAAATTACATTGATCCAGATGATTCCAGGGAAGAAACTAAAATTTTAAATAATGTATAAAGTTATTTGGGGGCTACTTGACATAAGGTGACAAGATTCTATTTTTGAAGTCAGGCAGGGTGTATGTAAATTCTAAAGTTATATGGAGATAATGTTTCTCAAATTTTATGGACTTTTAAAAATATTCATATATTAAAAGCAATACAAATTGAATTAGTGAAGAGTATTAGTATTCTGCAAATAAAATGACATTACTTGAGGGTATTCCACATTGGCTCCTATATAAAGCAAAGTTAAGAACAATTACAATGATATAAATTATGCCAGACTTCCCTAGGGTGTGCTGAACAAATTCATATAGGAGCAGAAGCTCAAGTATCAAAAGAAAATAGGAGTAGTAGACCTATTCCCTCAAGAGGAGTTTATTTTTTTAAAGCCTCTAGTAAATGATGAAATGTGAGTAGCAATACTATTAATATTTAAATAATTAATTTATTTTCTCTTATTACATAACCTAACTGAATGGGGTATAGGATGAGAATAGCAAAATCCTTTTTTGAAGAAATGCTCAGCTATGTTTGAAGTAATATATTGTAGAACCTATATATAAAGTGACATCATAGACTCCTAATTTACCTATGTAAATAAAATCACTTAAATATTTTATCATTCTTGGAATAAATATTGTTAATGACAGAAGCTGGAAACCAAATTACTTTGTCACCCATTTTTCGACCTTTAAACCAAGCTTCCTTATTCTAATATCTTGGCACATTTGTGGACTTTTATTCAATAAATAAGCAAATATTTGTGGAATAGCATCAGGCACCATAAGAGCCTCAGGGGAATCAGAAATGAATTAAAAAAAAGCCTCCTCATGTGTAGAATTTACATTCTATGGAAGAGAAAAGACAATAAACAAATATGTATGATATATAATGGTTGATTGTGAGTGTAGGGGAGAGAAATGAAGATTAAGAGTAATCTTCATCTTAATGACGATTAAGAGAAGGGATTTTCATTAAAATATCTTCTCTTTGTTCTATGATTATGTGTCCAACTTTTGTAGCAAGATGCCATTTTTAGAAACTTTCTGAGGTACTTGAAGATGGTGGAATTAAGAGAAGAAAAACTATTTAGTGTCTATCAGGGCTCCATTAACATGTTGGAAAACAATGGAAGATACAACTGAGGTAAAAAGACCTATGTGGCAGGGATGCCTTGTGGCAGAAGTGGGATGCCAGCTGAACTGTGAATAAAAATAGAATATAAGTAAGGGTACACCATGAACAAAAACCTGAGTCAACATGTTCAGAATATTCAAAGTACAAGTCTGGGTGGAAGAAGGTATATCATGGAATGACTGGGTAGGATAGAGAAGTTTTTATTAAATTATAGAAACTTTGGATTATATCAAATTAGATTCATAATTTATAGTTAATTAATTGTGTCTTTACACTGTTACAAATTGAAAACATTTATCTTCCTTGGGAGAACTAAAGCTAGAGCAATAATTGGAGATTTCTAGACAAATCTTAATGTGTCCTGGGTCATGACTTTAGTTTTCTTTGATTAGAAAAGACAGCTTGTTCTGTAAAACATATGTGAGAGAAATAACCTAGTTTATAGTTTTGATTTTTTTCACTGCAATTATTCAGCATAAGTTATTGGGCTTCTTTCTTATTGTGTATATGTGGCTTAAGAGGAATCTATACCAAAGCCCAGGTGATGCTGAAGAAACAACTTGTGAAACTCAACATAAGTGAAAATGCTTTTATTATAAAGAAGTTTTAGAAGAGTTTCTCTCACTCAACTCTCCTTGACATAGTTAATGCTTTACTTAGTTTACCCTAAATTCTTTCCTAAATTAATTGATATTCCTGTATAGACTGTTATGCCTCTATATGGAGAGATTTCATATGAAAAATGATATGACTTTTTTAATGAAAACTGGAACACTAAATATAGAAAACTAGTGAAGTTGATTGTTCCATAGACTTGAACTTACATGCCCTTCAAAGAGAGAACTGCCCTCATTATTTAGCAGCTTATAGACAGTTCTAATGAACAAAAATTGCATTGTTTTGAGTCTTCATTTGCAAATGACAAATTTTATTTCTTGGCACTGATGCACACGCAAGTTGAAGTCATTTTAATCAAATAATTGTGTTTCTGGAAAAGAGAACACTACTGGTAAAATTAAAAGGAACACTTTGAAAGTTCCAACATTTAAAGCCTTTATTTAACCCAGGTCTAGACTAAACAGAGGAACTCATTATAAGGTAATGAGTGACATAATACTGCCTCTTACACTTTGAACACTTGCCTATTTTATTATATAATGAAATTAAAGTTACTATTTAAAGCTTACTGGAATGATAGATTTTAAAACTTTGATTCAAAATGTAATGTGCTGATCAGTATAGGTATGTGAGGTGTACTGTTTTAATAAATTACTATTATCAATAAAAAATCTTACTTCACAAACAGCTTTTTAATTTACATCACAAATGGAAGCATTTATTTCTTTATCAATAACAAGTTATTGACTTACATCTCAAAAAAGTCAACTAGTGCCACAATATACAAACAATGACAGTGAAAAAAAATACCATCAAAGGAGAACTAATTACAATGAGGGAAACTTCAAATTGCCCACATCTCTGTAATCAACAGTGCTAAGAAATAACCAGCACACCTACAAATACAATCAGCAGTGACAGAAATACAGGAATGTAATCATCAGCGACAGAAATATGAAAACATTACCACAGCAAGAGAAGTTTGGAACAATCATGTAACTCTTTAATGAAGTATTGGTACAGTTTATATATATTTTATGTCCATGAAGATACTTGGAAAGCTGGCTATCAAATTTACAAATAGCTGTTAAACTCCAAATCCCACAATTCTGAGTACTGGGATTGGAGATGAGGTTTGCAAATCCTCGTAAAAGTTGTATATTATCTTAGCCGAAGGCCTTCACTTCATAAATCTTTCTCTACCTTTTTTTTTTTTTTTAGTATGGCAAAAGGCCTCAGTATTGCATCTCTGTGTGACATCCAGATATCGAACCATGTCATACAACTATCTTAGGCCTTGTGAGTGGCTTTATTCTGAGTTGCAGCCATATTTTGAAGAGTAGCAGCTGGTAATTATCTAATTTAATCCACTCAACTGCTCTCAGCTTCTACAATAAATATTGTTAGCTCTTCATTACAACCATGTGTCAAAATATCTGAACTAAAGAAGATAACTATACTATTGAATACTTGTCTCAAGGAAGTATCGGTTAATTCTGATTGTATAAACATAATAATTTGCCTGATTTACATTTCCTTCTACCTAAAGTGATCATGAGGGTGTCTGTCTAGTGATAAGCTGACACTTATCTGAATATTTTATGGAATTCAAGCATTCCTTAAAAGTTCTAGGATGACCATATAATTTATCGTTCCAACTATATCTCTTTTGATAATGAGAGTAGACACTATTAATAATTACATAAAAAACATTAAGCACACTCCATAGATAAAACACCTACATTCCAAATTTCTATTTATCAAAAATTACAAGACTTATGGAAAGTAATTAAGAACTTAAGGAATGGAAATATCTTAACTCCTTGTGTTCTTTTCAGTTCAGAGACAGAAAAAAACATATCCTTGAAATCTGACAAATTTTTTCATGTCACAGAGCTTTCAAGTACTTGAGAATTTGAAAGAAACTGTCAAAAGCTACTTCACAATTCTCAATTCTTCATGGTTGAGGGATCTTTTAAATCTAGAAAGAGACTTTCATTTTAGAACCAGGCAAATTTTCCTTCCTAGAAATAAGACAAATATTCCTGCCTTATTCTCCTAGGCTTATCAAATCTGAATAGAAAGAACGAGACATTAAAGCAAAACAGGAAGGATTTGAATCTGTTTATTTTAACTGTTATGAATTTTTAGTTAATGTTTTGTTGATTAAATATTTATACATATTTATTTTTACACATAATTATATATATATAAAACACATATATATATATACATATGTACCTATATACATATGTACCTATATATCTAGCTATCTTTTGAGAACTAATAATTACCACAAAATGTAAGTGATGGTGTTCAATAGGTAAGAATAATTCATTTGTTAGTTAAAATTCAAAACCACAATATGAATCTAGCTAATATCAGAATTCCATAATAAAGCAACATTTCTTCTAGTGTCTCTCTACAAATTACATTATCTTTAATAAATGTAAATTAATGTGTAGATACTTATTTAGTGAATTATAAAAGTTGTATTCTAGTCTTTTGTTGTTTGGAGAAAAAAATCTCAGTAAAATTAGCTTACTAAGGGTTAAAAATACTGTCTCTGAATTTATAAATAAGGATGACTATTTGACCTATTATCATGACATTGTGGGCAGATCATTGCACATAAGTAAAAAAAAAAAATATATATTAAAAAGAAGCTCAGAAGGAAGATGCTAAGTTTCATTCAGTACTAAATCCACTTTACCCATTACTTTACAAAAGCAATCTAAATGTCAAATTTCTGACATCAAAATTGGTAGCAAGTAAATCACATAGCACTAAACTGCAAAGTAGAATGCAAAATTTAGAACAGTAGGTTGTATATAATTAGGAGAGTTTGTGCTCCTAAATATAAAAGTCCTACATTCAACATGAGGAAATAAAACCCTTTGGAAATCAGCAGTCTGGTTTTACTCTTTAAAGACTTAAGACAAAAATAAGGGCAACAGATAAAACACGAGTGCTCCGTTAAGAGAAGCAGACTTTTCACCCACAAATGTATAAGGTCATTAGTGGAACTAATCAGAGAATGTTGTTATGTTTTACCTTCTTTTATCCTTAAATATTTTGCCTACATTCCTTCCAATAGGAATTGTAAAGTTTTAAGGCAGAGGTGTGTCAAACCTAAAAGACTTGCATTTCTAAATCTCTTGCATACTGCATTCACTCACTAAACAAATAAATCTGAATATTTATAGCCAGGTAGTATTTTAAGTTTGAGGGATATAGAAATGAAGAACGAAAAGTCCCTGCCTTCATGACACTTAAATATTAATAAAGGAGGCAGATGATGAATAAAAGTATAAATAAATATACTATAAAATGTCAGTCCTGTGATGGAAAATAAAGGCAGATGGTAGATAAAAAGTTATTTGAGTGAGGGAAATTTATAAAGAGCAGTCATTCAAGTTCTTTCTGAAATGGTGTCTTTTTTTTAATTTAATTTTCATTTTATATTGGAGTATAGTTGATTTAAATGTTGTGTTAGATTCAGGTGCACAGCAAAGTGATTCAGTTATACATACACATATATCCATTCTTTTTTAGATTCTTTCCCTGTATAGGGAATATTGAGTAGAGTTCCCTGTGCTATACAGTAGGTCCTTGTTGATTATCTATTTTATATATAGTAGTGTGTATATTTTAATCCCAAACTCCTAATTTATCTCTCCACCCCCACATTTCCCCTTTGGTAACCATAAGTCTGTTTTTGAAGTCTGTGAGTCTGCTTCTGTTTTGTAAATAAGTTCATTTGTATAATTTTTTGGATTCCACATATAAGTGATATCATAGGATATTTGTCTTTCTCTGTCTGACTTACTGCACTTAGTAAGTAAGCTTTTGCACCACAGTAAAGGAAACCATAAGCAAAACAAAAAGACAACCCACAGAGAAAATAATATTGCAAACTGTGCAACTGACAAGGGATTAATCTCCAAAATATACAAACTGCTCATGCAGCTCAATATCAAAAAACAAACAACCCAATCAAAAAACGGGCAGAAGACCTAACTAGACATGTCTCTGAAGAACACATGCAGATGGCCAAAAAGTACATGAAAAGATGTTCAACATCCCTAGGTGTTAGAGAAATGCAGATCAAAACCACAATGAGGTATCAACTCACAGCAGTCAGAATGGCCATCATTAAAAACTCTACAAATGATAAATGCTGGAGAGGGTGTGGTGGGAATGTAAATATTTACAACTGCTATGGAGAACAGTATGGGGGTTCCTTTAAAAACTAAAAATAGAACTACCATATGATCCAGCAATCCCACTCCTGGGCATATATCCAGAGAAAACCATAATTCAAAAAGGCACAAGCACCCCAATATTCATTGCAGCACTGTTTACAATAGCCAGGTCATGGAAACAACCTGAATGCCCATCGACAAATGAATGGATAAAGAAGATGTGGTACATATATACAATGGAATATTACTCAGCCATAAAGAAGAATGAAATAATGCCATTTGCAGCAACATGGATGGACCTAGAGATTATCATACTAACCAAAGTGGTGTCTTTTGAGCAGAGACCAGGATTAAATAAGGGCATGAGCCATGCAAAGATGTGAGGGAGAAACATATCATGCAGTGCAACAGCAAGTTCAAAGACCCTGAAGAGGCAATGAATTGGGTTATGTTAACAGAGGTAGGTAGAAGGGAGATGATGTGAAACTGATTAGAAGGGTATTTCCAGCCTTCTAAGGGATGAAGGATTAGGGTTGTAACAGGGGAAATGGTAATAATTAGTTAGACTGAGAATATAGATTGAATGTTGAGACAATAGTAAAAGTAAATCAGTTCCATGTGGGATGAGAGGAAAGGAAACAAATCAAGAATACTGTCTGTATGTTGGCCTGAACTATGGGGTAAATGGTGGACAATTACTGTTATTGGTACCATTGTGTGGGGAAAGTAGAATCAAGTGTTACATATTGGATATAACCAATTTGAGATGCCTACTAGATATTCAAGTAGAGATATTAAGAAACAAGTTGGCTATAGGAATCTGGCACTTGGTGGAACTGTATATGTTGAAGGAAGGTTATGGAGGCTTGAGCTATATATTCAGAAATCATCACCGTATAGAGGCTATTTAATGCCATGGGATACAGAATATCATTAGCAAGAGAGTACTCATAGCCACAGAGAAGAAAAAGCATTTAGAAAGGGGAGGAGGAGCCAGCCAAGGTTACTGAGATGGTGTGGTCAGTGAGATGGCAGGGAATCTGGAAGAGAGGTTGGGTATTCTGAGTGGAGTAAAAAGGAGAATGTATGAGAACAAAGCAGTAACCATATGTTAAATATAATACTATCATAATAAAATTGCCATTGAAATTTTGTAAGTGGTTAGGCTGTCATATTTCCTGACACTTAGCAGAGCAGATTATGTTGCCTGGAAAAGGAGTCATTTCCATCCTGTTAACTGGATCTATGAGCAGTATTGTTCTCTCTGCTTATCTTCTAGGGACAACGATTACCAAGAGTAGACGTTCCTTGGTGCATAATTAATTGGATTAAATCATTTTTGTAGCTTTGAAAGGTCAAATAAACTAGTACACAATTTGGTAAGAATTAGTAGAAGCATCCCAGTGTCAAACAACCCCAGTGTTGTTCTTTTGAGGGACATGCTTGTAATGAAAAATAGGAGTAAGTCATTTGTGCTAATAAATCATTATTATGTTAAATCTGAGCATCCTGAGGGAGTAGGTGCACCTAAGAAAAAATAACAGGTGAGAATTGGGAAGGAAAGCTCCTAATTTTTTGTAGTTTTTAGAATCCCAACTTGACTCTCTTCTACCAGCCATTTTTCCTTTGCATTCACATCTATTCATGATACTTCAAATGTCACCTGTATGCTTATGACTTGTACGTCTACATTTCTTTTTTTTTTAAGAATTAATTTTATTTATTTATTTATCAATTTTAAAAATTTATTTATTTTTGGCTGCACTGGGTCTTTATTGCTGCGTGCGGGCTTTCTCTAGTTTCGGCGAGAGGGGGCTACTCTTCGTTGCGGTGCGCAGGCTTCTCATTGTGGTAGCTTGTTTTGTTGCGGAGCACGGGCTCTAGGCGCATGGGCTTCGGTAGTTGTGGCACGCAGGCTTAGTTGCTCCGTGGCATGTGAGATCTTCCCGGACCAGGGCTCGAACCTATGTCCCCTGCATTAGCAGGCGGGTTCTTAACCACTGTGCCACTAGGGAAGTTCCTGTATGTCAACATTTCAAGGCCAGATTTTTTCATTGATCTTGAATATTTCTGTTTACTGACTTCCCAGAGATATCTCATCCCCAGCATATCAGAAATATTACACAGTATTTCCCTGCCTCTTTCCTGCTCCTTTCACTGTCTTCGGAAGGGTACTAACTTCAATCCAGCTTTTAAAACTCAAAACCAGGAGTCATCCATAACTTTTGCTTTCCTACTTCTCTATATTCTTACAATAATACCTTACATTTATTATACTTCCTATGTATATTCTGTCTAGTTATCTCTCTGTCTTATATACTCCATCTCTTATCTGACAGCATCGTCCCATTTGGTCTCCCTACTTTAAATACGACTCACTCTCTCTCCGCATTAGCTTTAGATTTCTTAATTATACAACCCTGCATGATCTGAGCTCTATTTAACACTCTACCCTTATTTGGGACTGTCACATACATAAATAAACCAAAAAGAGACTGTACAAACTCTTTTTCATGTGCCTAGATACCATGAGGAGCCAAAGACAGTAAATTAATAACTACACCAAAGTGTAAAATATCTGCTTATGTTATCAGAAACTAAAATCAAAAGTATCTACTTTTAGAAATTATAATTATTTTACTACAAACTAACTTAGCTAAAGAAATGGCATATATTCTAAAAATTAAAATGCAGGAGTTACGACAATTTATCCGCATTTACCCTCATATAATATGATCAGATTATGATAAACTATGATCTCATATTTTAATTGAAAGTTATGGAAAACAAAATGCATTATCAGAAGCTAAATTCAATTGACTATAAGAAAGAATATGTTGCCTGAAGTTGCATCCTGATACCTTTATCCTTTACTTATGGAAATCCTCCTAATTCTTCAAAACCTATCTCAAAAGCTGTCTTCTTAATGATGACTGTTTTAAAGCCCAATCAGATCACCACTTCATCTTCTTATTGTGTTTTACTTCTACTTTTATTGTAAGACATACTTTATTCTGCCTTGTATTAAAATATTGGATTGGCCAAAAAGTTCGTTCGTCTTTTTCTGTAAGATGGCTCTAGTAGCACTTAGTTGTCTTTAACTTCATTTGAAACAATTTTGTTAGATTATATTGTGACACCTGCATTTGAAAAAAAGCTTATCAAAATTGGTGTGTTTTTTGGTTTTGGGTTTTTTTTTTTTGCGATACGCGGGCCTCTCACTGTTGTGGCCTCTCCCGTTGCGGAGCACAGGCTCCAGACGCGCAGGCTCAGCGGCCATGGCTCACAGGCCCAGCCGCTCCACGGCATGTGGGATCCTCCCGGACCGGGACACGAACCCGCATCCCCTGCACTGGCAGGCGGACTCTCAACCACTGTGCCACCAGGGAAGCCCAAAATTGGTGTATTTTTTGTGTAGCCATTTTAATATTGAAAATGGAAGAAAAAAAGCAACATTTTCAGCATATTGTGCTTTATTATTTCAAGAAAGGTAAAAATGCAACTGAAACACACAGAAAGATTTGTGTAGTGTATGGAGATGGTGCTGTGACTGACGAAACGTGTCAAAAGTGATTTGAGAAGTTTCATGCTGGAGATTTCTCGCAGGACGATGCTCCACAGTTGGGTAGACCAGTTGAAGTTGATAGAGATCAAATCGAGACATTAATTGAGAACAGTTAACTTTATACCATGTGGGAGATAGCTGACTTACTCAAAATATCCAAAGCAAGCGCTGAAAATCATTTGCACCAGCTTGGTTATGTTAATCTCTTTGATGTTTGGGTTCCACATAAGTTAAGCGAATGAAACCTTCTTGACCATATTTCAGCATGTAATTTTCTACTTAAACATAATGAAAATACTCCATTTTTAAAACAAATTGTGATGGGAGTTGAAAAATGGATACTGTACAATAATGTGGAGCAGAAGAGATCATGTGGCAAGCGAAATCAACTATACCAAAGGCCAGTCTTCATACAAAGAAGGTAATGTTGTGTATATGGTGGGATTGGAAGGGAGTCCTCTATTATGAGTTCCTTCCAGAAAGCCAAACAATTAATTCCAAAAAGTACTGCTCCCAATTAGACCAATTGAAGGCAGCACTCAACGAAAAGCATCCAGATTTAGTCAACAGAAAACGTATAATCTTCCATCAGGATAACACAAGACCACATGCTTCTGTGATGACCAGGCAAAAGCTGTCGCAGCTTGTCTGGAAAGTTCTGATTCATCCACTGTATTCATCAAGCATTGCACCTTCAGATTTCCATTTATTATGGTCTTCACAAAATTCTCTTAATGGAAAAAAATTCAATTCCCTGGAAAACTGTAAAAGGCACCTGGGCTATAAAAGTTCTTTGCTCAAAAAGATAAAAAGTTTTGGGAAGATGGAATTGTGAAGTTGCCTGAAAAATGGCAGAAGGTAGTGGAATAAAAAGGTGAATATGTTGTTCAATAAAGTTATTGGTGAAAATGAAAAATGTGTCTTTTATTTTTACTTAAAAACTGAAGGAAGTTTTTGGCAAACCAAATAGTTTTGTTGACAGTATACTGCAAAAAAAAAAAAAAAAAAAAAAAATTATATCTTCCTTGAAGGCAGGTAGTATGATTAAACACATTTGTTTTCACTGAAATACAACCATCCTTCATTTAATAAAGATTAGGGTTTTTATAATAGTACCTTATAGTATCTTAAAATAATTTCTATATTTTCTTTTTTTTAGTTAAAATATATGAATTGACAAAATTGTTGCTCAATATGTGCCACAAAGCTTACCTCTCTACTAATTCAGATTATGATTTCTCATGAAGAAATAAATAACTATAACATAAGTGCTCAGCATCAGTTATTGTACATTTATTCTTATTTATTTATTTATTTTTTGCGGTACGCAGGCCTCTCTCTATTGTGGCCTCTCCCGTTGCGGAGCAACAAGTTCAGGACGCGCAGGCTCAGCGGCCATGGCTCACGGGCCTAGCCGCTCCGCGGCATGTGGGATCTTCCCGGACCGGGGCCCAAACTCGTATCCCCTGCATCGGCAGGCGGACTCTCAACCACTGCGCCACCAGGGAAACCCTGTACACTTATTCTTTACACAGATTAAAATTTATAAACATTTGTAGACATTTTAATTGAATATATATACAAACATACATATAAAATATATATTAGACATATATGTACCAAATATATGTATAATCTGTTATAAATACACACACATGATCACATGCATAAATCAGAGGCTATTTGTGAAATTCTTCACAGAAATAGATCTCAAAGGAAATTAGAAATATGGCTGGTGTCATATTTAATGAATTGATTAGAAGTTAATCATAAATACTGAGTGTGAGACTCAGAAAATATTTTAAAATTCCAAATAGAACATAACTTTCAATGACTTCAATAGAGCAACTTTTTCTGACTTTACTCAGAATATTTTCATGTCATGGTAAGAAGCCATTTAGTTTAACACATTTTATCCCACATCTTATTTTGAGAAAAAAATTAATGATGTCACTGATCCCAGTTTATTTCACACTTATGCACTCCCTCAATCATTTCAATTGAGTCGAACAGGATACTGAAGAAGGTTGGCGATGTTTTTTTCTAAGGATATCTTAATTTTTTGTCAATATGGCATAATTTATTGTAGTTAGAATGTCGCCTAGAGTGGTCAGAGGGGATAGATTATCTCTTCAAGTTCTATTCTACCGCTTACAAGATGTTTTACAGGAAAGAGTGGATTACAACATACAGGCCCTGGGCCTCTGTGGAAACCAGCCCTGATGAACACAGGCATGCCAGATTTATTATATTATGCATCTATCAAGGTCCTGATCAAAAGAACTTGATCCCAATGTAAATAATTATTAAAATATTATTAGATACCAAAATCAAAAAAATTAGAAAGAAATGGAAAATATCATCACCTAGGTGGAGGCTTTGAAAGGTTTTTTTTGATGATTTTTGAATACAAAATAATGACAGAACTTGATTCTACACAGTGCTGCTTAGGTCATGAGAATTTGGGCTACTTCTTTTAAAGATCTTAAATAATTCTCTAGATATAGGGACTGAACACAACTTGCTTAAAGCGAGGTTTCCCAACCTTGGCAATATTAACATTTTGGGTCAAATAATTATGGGAGGTTGCCCTGTGCATTGTAGGATGTTTAGCAGCATCCCTGGCCTCTACCCACTAGATGTCAGTAGCACCTCCTCTTCAGGTTGTGACGTCCAAAATAGACCTGTCAAGTGTCTGCTTGAGGGTAAAACAACCTCTGTTTGGGAAACACTGGTTTAAATAAAATTGAAAATGTTTTTCATAATTAGCTCAAAGCAACTTTATGCTATTGGTAAAGACAGAAGTTTGTTACATTGATTTCCAAAGAAGAAGCTAAGAGAAATATCTAGATACTGAAGAGGAATGTGTGGATGAAAATAATTGAGTCAGTGTTAGACATAAAAACAGTTACAAACTATAGTGTAAGTATCTTTAAGATGTTACTTAGTAACATTTTAACAATACGGTGAATTTTAGTGTGTGAAAATTATGAAAAAGTGTTAAGGTTATATTTATGACAAATGTTGTATATCTATTCATCTATATTTGTTTGATTCTTCACAATCTATTAAGCTCTGCCTCCGTTATGTTTCAATTAACTTATCAATTTCCACCTTTATATTATCTGTTATTATATCCTGAATATTATTTTCTATATCTTATTAATTTGAATATAGCTAGTCCTTATAAATTTATTGGAAAGATAAATATGTGTATATACGTATATATACTTATATGTACAATACACACATATATACTTTTGTGCGATGTGATGTGTATATATAAAATATGTGATGTGTATATATTATATATACATGATATACTTTTGTATAATATATATACATCTATATATTAATGTTAAAAATCATTGGAAAATATTATTTTCAGTGCCAAAATTGAAAATAATCACCTCTTTCTAAAATGAGAATACCTCTAACATTTCCTCTATTTCTTAACAAAGTATACATAAAAGTTAGTTGTTCTCATTTATCCCCATATAAGTACTTGCATATCCTTGCCTTTTTCCAGAACAGATATGAAGTCAACTGCACTGTCCCATAAAAACTTGAGGAATTTATTTAGGGTTTAATCTATCGTTAAAATATCACTATTTAAAAAAAGAATTCTACCCCCATATATTGATTTTTAAACCTCTAGCAACACCAAAATATGTCCACCATGCTGAGCACCATGAGTTTGGGATGAAGTTATGTGTGTATAGGTGATTTGAATTGTGAATATGGTGATAGTTACTTTAATACACCTGTCTCTAGAAACATTCATGCAGGCCTTAATGAAAAAGATTGTTATTTTCACATAAACTATACAAGTAATTTGTGTCTGCAAGGAATAGCCACTTTGTGGTGATTGATATATTGATTAATAAATATTAGATATTGTGTGAGTGCTACTGTATTCAGTGTAGATGCTTATTTAGATTATTTTCCCCAAAAATATATGAATGCAAAAGCATTGATGATATTTCCATTTATGGACATTCAATAATGATATTGGGGCATGATTATTCTCAGAGCATAATATTATGTAAGAATATCTTCATGTTAAACTCTGAAGTAAACTCTACTTACCATTATACTATTTTAAAACCTTTGATAGAATGCTCCATTCTATTACACAATCCTTCACTTTGTACTGTGTTTATCAGTCACTTTTAAATTATTTGGACTAAATTTTTCAAAAGAATCTGTCGATTATTCTAAGATTTAAAATGTTAAAACTAATACTACATGCAATTTTGATATTATGGGATAATTTTTCAAATCATAATATTGAAAATGAGATAAAAACAATAATGTTAAAAAATTAGACATTGAATAACTACAATAGGAAGATATCCAGATAAATATAATTTGCCAAATGAATAAAATATACATGTTGGTAATAGGTTTGAGTTAGCACAGCAGACATCATTTTCCATTGTTTTTCTTAAATAATTGTCATCCTACTAATTAAATATTTCTCCTCCTCTCCTTTTCTCCGAGATCCTCACTTAAGTGGGGTAGGAAAGGGGTAATCTTGCAAGCAAGGAATGTCTATGTTCATGAAATAAAGACATCTTAGTAACTAGGCCACTCACAATATTTAGCAACTTTTTCAACATTATCATAAGAATCAGATAAAAAAAATTGCCTTTAATGATGAGAATACGCTAAAAAGTCTCCCTGAAAATGTAAATGGCAACCACAGTGAGCAACGATGATATCTTAATGTACAGGACAAAGTGAACTAGGTTTGTTTAAAAGTCTCAGAATTATTGATTTTATTGAGAGGGAAAAAGAATCAAAATATATAAAGCTGACCAAGAGAAGGTAGAGTAACTCACTGTTAAATCTTTTCTGCAATAGGCTGCTTAGTATAATTATTTTATGTTCCTTGGGGGTTAATGGATCGTCATAGACACGTAATGGTTTTATTAACTAAAGAACTAAAAATATATCCTACATTATACTGACAAACTTCAAATTGGAGTAATTCATAAACTTATTACATATGTAAAAACACTATACAATTTTTCCTATTTTATACATAAAGTTATTATGCTTATTTATAAATATCTTTAAGAGTGAAGAGCTACCCATTCATGTATATTTATGCACATACATACAGATACTGTTATAGGAATTAGCCATGTTGTAAACTCTATTGCAATGGTTATGTATAAAATTGAACCTGATAGATATTTGACAACGTCATCAATGAATCAGGAGACCAGTATAAAAGCATGGTCTTCCTTTAAGCAAAGATTCTATAGCATGATTCTTAGTAATTATAAGGAAAAAAACTCCAAATTTTAATATTGGATTATATATCTTTCATAGAATGTGGTTCTAAGTTAAATAATGATTACATCAGCATAATGTCAATATTTTTTATTTGTTTTTAACTTTTAAATCAACCATGTTTCTCTATAAAATGCAAATTATATAACTTTTAATTATGTAATATCCTGGCTCACAGAAGATGAGGAGTAAAGGTAAGAGAAGGGTTATCTAGATGAAAAATAGCTAAAGTTGATAGATCTAAATTAGATATTTAAGTATATTTCTTAAAGGATCAAGGGTAAGAATTAATATAATCAAAACACAACAACAGAAGTATGGGGATGGAGATTGAAAGAGAATTATAAGTAGTGTGTTCAAATTTCCTTATGTTTCAAAAAAAAAATCAGTTAAAAAAGGTATGTGGTCTTTATTTAAGTTATGGTGATATCTACCAGAAACAGTTATGAACACTAAAGGTTAAATATGCTTACCTCTAAGAAGTGGTAAAAGTATGAGGAAGGAATGGTGCAAGAGACTTTTACTCTTCATTTTTCATCCCAGAGTGTGATATGCGATCAAACTGCCTTGATTCAAATTTAGTTTCACTACTTACAACCTGTGGCTTTAGTCAATTGACTAAACATCTATTTATCTTAGTTTCTTCTTTGGCAAATTAGAATTAATAGTACCTCTATTGTAGGGTTTTTATCAGGATTTAACCAGTTAATATTTTAAAAGTTGTTAGAATAGAACCTGCCATTAAGTAAGCACTAAAAAAGAGTTAAATAAACAAAAGAAAATAAGTATCATGGACCTGCATAATGGCTAATGCATTTCATATTAACACATAATTTACATTTTAAAAAACAGTTATTAGTGCAAATATATCCATAGTACGAGTAATTGAAATACTATTTTTCTAATGGCATCTGATGTATTATAAATGTCTAAATTTATAAACACATTTTTTCATATAAGATGGTAAGTTCTTAGAAACAAATATATTTAGATTTTGAAGAACTTACTTTATGGGAAGGAAATACTCTATATTCTAATATTTGGCATCATGTATAATATAATTTTTGAAATGGAAGGCAAAGTGAATGGAAATTGCAGAATTTTCTGAAATTAGTTGTATTCTTACTAGAAAATTGAAAATGCTTTTACATTATTTTAGTTCTAATCATTCAGTATGCCAAATAATATACTTATTTTTCTTATGGTTTAAGATATTGAACATCTCACTATGCAAGATGCAAAGGAAGTTTCTTGAATCTTGAGTTCTAGAACTTAATCTGGACCAAACTTCAATTTAACACCTCATTGAATTAATATGTGTCTTCAAATCCTTAGCTGGAGAAGGAAGAAAAATAAAGAAAAGCATCTCTCAATTTCACTGTTTTACTCAATCATTGACCATAATTTAATGTGCAGTACTCAATGGGTCTCATCCTGTAGTATTTCAGAATAATTATTTTTGAAATACTGGCAGTTCTAACTTACAAGCAAGTTGTATTATAAAGTTCATTTGTAAGTCACAGAATATAAAGGTCAGAAAAAACCTCAGAGACCATCAACTTCCCACTACACTATTTGTGTAAACCCTTCTGGAACATCCTTATCACTGACAGATGGTCATTCATCCTTTGGTTAAAAATGTCAAGTGATCACAAGTTCAGTAATTTAAAGGCAACCCATTTTGCTTCTGGACAGATGGAGTATTTATTAAATTTTATATCTATTAAACTGTTTCCCTATATTCGTGCATTCCTGCTACAAGTATTTCTTGAATGCCAGATATGTAAAATACATCAAAATCATAGAACTTACAGTTTAATAGAAAAGACATAGAATAACCAAGAAATAACACAAATATTGAGATGAGTACAGTGACGGGAAAAAAACAGGAGTCTTTGTTAATGTTTAGCTGGGAAGCATGATGTCCTCCAGGGTCTCACAAAAAACACCCAGAAAAGTACTATTGCATAAAGTGAGAGAAGGGGAGTTAAATGGAGGTTGGCGGGACAGGAATGGAGGATGTCTGGATGAAGGAAGTGGGGGAAAGATTGTTTCTTTTCAGAGGTCAGAGTGAGGAAAATGGGAGGTGTATGTTCAGAAGAGGGAGACAGACCATTGCATTCAAGAAACTGAAAAAAGGGACAAGGTGACTGAAGCAAATGGCAAAGGAAACCAGAGAGGCAGAAAAGGTTGGGCACAATTAGAGACCTAAAGGTTGTACCTTCTAAATTTGCTACTATTTCCTCCCTAAAGTGACATGCAATACATTTATACCCTGCTCTACATTACAATATACTTGAGTAGTTACCATCTCCACTCTCACCTCTCAGCTGAACAACTATCTCCAATTCCATCTACTATTCTTCACATTGTCACACTTCACTACTCCAACAGGCTTCCTCTGTTGTCAAAGCTGTAAGTTTTTTAAGCATCCAATTCCTTATATCTTATAACAAGTTTCTCACCTACCACCCTACCACTTTCCAATCCTAAAACCAATAATATATATATGTATATACAAATATGTGATTGCATATATATATTACATAATATATATAATTGCAGCACCCCACTTATTGGTACCAATTTCTGTATTCAATAAAAGAATGCATCTCCAAATTCAGTGGCTTAAATTAACAGTTTATTATTTCTCACATGTCTGAGTGACTGATCAAAGCAGGGCTCATCTTGAGGCAGCTCTGTTCGTTATGTCTCTCATCCTTCTTGGACCAGTTAGGTAGCCTTGGTAAGTTATTTTTATAGCTATGGCTGAAACATAAGGACAAGCCCAACTATACAAGCACAGTTCATGCTTCTGCTTTCTTTATACCTGTTAATATTTCATTGGCCAAAATAAATCAAATAAATAAGATCAAAGTCAACAAGCAGGGAAATACACTATACCTTTAATGGGAATGAAGGTGTGGAAGACCACTGTAGCAAATAGATTATATTACATTCTAGATATTCATTTTTATCATGAGTTATACTATATTTAGATGTTTGGTACTTATGAAGTTCAAGTTCTCTTAAAAAAATAATTTTATACTGTCTAATGAGGTCAAGCCATCCAACAGTCAAGATTTTGTTTATATTGTCAGAGTGCTATCAGGCCTGTAAAAAGCATGTAAAAATGTTAAAAATTCACTAACCATCTTAGAAGAAGAGATCTAACTGTAGAAGTCAGAGACAGAATCGAGAAAAAATGTGGACTCAATGGGTCTCATCCTGTAGTAATCATGGTAATCAAGAATGCCAGGAGCATGAAAAGAAGAAGGAGTTGAGAAAAGAACCAACTGATACTTGACCATCCTGTGCAACTAGTGACTTTTTAAATCATATTTTGCTGTCAAATACAATCTTTCTGCTAAGTTTATTGTGTCTAGAAATTTTTTTTAGTTCTTAATTTTCTATTTTTCCACAAGAATATTTACTGTCCTACTAAATCTTTTTCTAAAATTAATACACATATTTCCTATCTAAAAGTAGTTTATGGTCACTATGGAAAATAAAAATAGAGACAGTCAATCCTTAACATGATGCAGCATATTCTTTTTTCTTTGTGTATTTACCATAAATACAATAAAAATATTATGTAAAATTGAAGATTTTATTTGACTTCATTCTATGCAAAAATAGATTCTACTCAAATTACCTCTTCATTTAACAGCTTGCAGGCATGTTCATATGCTCAAATCCTTGTATCAAATAGGCTTTCTTTTACTACTGTTTTCCTGAATTGAAATAGGATAACATTTTCCTGAATGATAGGTTCTTTGACATTTATAAGAGAAGGGGTTTAGCAAAAACAAAATTGTAATATATAATTCTATGCAAACTAAATGCAAAATACAATACAAAAATGCAAAACCAATTTGTTACTAGGGCTTCTTTCCTGTCTTGGCCATATCTAAAGCACTTTAACTGATTATTGGGACTCTATCAAAAAAAGTAATGTACCACTGATGATCATCACTTCCCCACACTTGACACAGAGCCATGACGATTTCCTGTCAAACTGTTGTTGTTGCAGTCCAGCAGTGGATTCGGGAAGATTGTTATTTCAAGGTCCCCTACTGTGACTGTTCTGGTATGGTACATAGCCATCATGTCAGAAGATCTGCCCCACTTTTGGGTTAAATTTCTGGGTGCACTTGAATTTCTGAGCCAGAGAACAGAGGTTCAGAACGGGGATTTATTTGGGGTGAAAAGGCCAGCATGTAGCTTGTTAAAAGAGTGCATATGGGGCTTCCCTGGTGGCACAGTGGTTGAGAGTCTGGCTGCCTATGCAGAGGACACGGGTTCGTTCCCCGGTCCGGAAAGATCCCACATGCAGCGGAGCGGCTAGGCCCGTGAGCCATGGCCGCTGAGCCTGCGCGTCCGGAGCCTGTGCTCCGCAACGGGAGAGGCCACAACAGTGAGAGGCCCGTGTACCGCAAAAAAAAAGAAAAAAAAAAAAAAAAGAGTGCATATTTCAGCCTTGTGATTTGAAAAACTTCCTCCTAGAGTCTGCAATAGGCTGATTTCAAATCCTAGTTTATGGTGTGTAGAGAGGTTTTGCCTTATTCTGTGTCTTCTTAGATATGCTAGTAGGATGGTGGAAGAATTTGGTCTAGGGAGGCTAATCCAATGGTATTTTAGGCAAAAAAAAAAAAATCAAATTAATTTTTGTTTTTAAATTTCATTTGGGTTTGATTTCCCTTAAATATTTAAGCATAATAACTCTGTGCAAAAATTGACAAAAGGCCCATAACAAAAAACAGAAATTCCTGAATTTTCCAGTCCAAAAACCATTCCCCACAGGCAACAACTTTTAATTTTTCAAGTTATTTCCTTGAGTACTTATTCCAATCTTTAAAAATAATATACTATATTACTTTTCCTTAATTTATTGATTTTATAGATTATCTATTGATAATTTATGATACTAGAAGAGCATTTAGCTTCCCAAGACTTATCACCCTCTCTTTACTCGTACATACATATACAAGGACTTATAATTATCATTTTTTATTGTTGTCTAGACTAAGATACTGTTGTCAAAGAATATACTCTGTATGCTTTGAATTATCTGAAAATTTCTGAGACTTGATTTATGGACTAGCACATGGTTAATATTTATAATTCTGTTCAGTATGCTTAAAATAATATATATTCTACAGTCTCTGGGTGAAATTCTCTATGCAAAACTTCTGCACAGCAAAATAAATAATCAACAAAATAAAAAGACAACCTAAGGAATTGGAAAAAATATTTGCAAACCACATATCCTATAAGGTGCTAATACTCAAAATATATAAGGAACTCTTGCAACTCAATATCAAAAAAACAAATAACATCATTTAAAAATGGGTGAGGGACCCAAGTAAACAATTTTCCAAAAAAGACATGCAACATATATGAAAAAATGGCCAAGAACACTAACCACTGGGAAATGCAAATCAAAAATACAATGAAATATTACCTCATATCTGTCAGAATGGCTATTATCAAAAAGACAACAAGGGCTTCCCTGATGGCGCAGTGGTTGAGGGTCCGCCTGCTGATGCAGGGAACACAGGTTCGTGCCCCGGTCCAGGAGGATCCCACATGCTGTGGAGCAGCTGGGCCCAGGGGCCACGGCCACTGAGCCTAGGCATCCAGAGCCTGTGCTCCACAATGGGAGAGGCCACAGCAGTGAGAGGCCCGCGTACAGAAAAAAAATATATACATATATATATGAAATCACTATCTGTAAGAGATAATTGCAGTCCTACATTCAGTGTAGTATTATTCACAGTAACCAAGGTATGGAAACCACCTAAGTGTCCAGCATCAATTGGTGGATAAATAAAGAAAATGTGATATATATATATGTATATATATATATATATATATACACATATATATATTATACACATATACACACACACACACACACACACACACAATGGAATGTTATTCAGTCATCCAAAAGAAGGAAATTTTGCCATTTGCAACAATATGAATTAATCTGGAGGACATTACACTGAGTGAAATAAACCAGACAGAGAAATACAAATACCATATGGTATCACTTATATGGGAAATCTATTTAAAAAACAGACAGACATACAAACAGTTGAATTCACATAAACAGAGAGTAAAATGGTGATCAGGGAAATGGAGAAAAGTTGACCAAAATGTACAAGCTTTCAATTTAAGATGAATAAGTTCTAGAGACCTAACGTGCAGCATGGTGACTATAGTTAATGTTTTGTACCCTTGAAATTTGTGTGTTTTCATCACAAAAAAATGTTATTATGTAAGGTGATGAATATATTAATTAGTTTGATTGTAATAATCATTCAGTGATACATATCAAACATCACCTTGAACACTTTAAATATATTACTATTTTATTCATTAATTATACCTCACTAAAGCTGGAAAAAATGGTCTTGGTACATAGCAGGCATTAAATAATTATTTGTTCAATGAATGAATGAATGAATGAATGCCTGACCAAGAAGAGATGACAAAAAATAAATAATAAAATCAACATATAAGATTCTGGATTTAATTATTTCAATTGAGACATATAATTTAAACAGTAAAGTTTCTTGATGGATTGAATCTTTTTATCATTTTGAAGTAACTTTAATTTTTAGTAATGCTTTTTGCAATAAAGTGTGTTTTAGATGTCATCAATGTTTTTCAACCTGCTTTCTTTTAATTATTATTTATATGTCTATCTGATGATAAAGGTTACATTAAACCTTTTTACATTTTTCTATTTCAGATTTCTCATAAATAACATGACTGGCTTTTATTTTTTTAATCAAACAATCATTTCCTTTTCATTGGAACATGCTATACATTAATATTGGATTGACCAAAAAGTTCATTTGGGAAAACCCAAATGAACTTTTTTGGCCAACCCCATGTAATCATTACAATATTTACATTTAATTCTATCTTCTTATTTTGTGATTTCTATTCATCCCCTCTGTTTTTATCCATTCTTGCCTTTGGTAGGATTGAATAGTTACTCTGTTACCATTCTATATTGTGTTTTCTATTAATATACATTACGTGTTTTGCTTCTATTTTTTATTGGTTATCATGTATGGAAAGGAAGAAGTTAAATAGCTAATCTCTAATTCATTCCTTCCAAGATTACTGGAAGGATGCTTACGGGGAAAATAAAACAGGCAGGTGGCCTGGCCTAATTTCCTGATCAACATGATAACTGCAGCTCTAGGTAGATAAATTAATGATATTTTCTAGGAGGTAAGTCTTTGTCTATGGAATATTTTAAACAGGAATCTCAGGCTAACAGATTACTTATAGTAATGAACCTTTTAGAATCTATGGATTTGTGTATTGTTCTCTAAGAATGTATCACGTAACTGGGAGCATGGAATAGATATATTTCATAAAATAAGCACTTCCAGCTTTGTGAGATAATAACTTATGTACCTCACTTAAAGAAGTCTTTCCATCTGGGCCAGATACTGGGTGTCCCATAAGAGAAAAAAAGATTTGGGAGTTAACCTCAATGCCTAGATCTCTCCCTGCTTTGTGAGAGCCTCTGGATCAGCTCTATTCTTGAAATTAAGAGTAAAGCTTGATAAAGGATGTGAATTTGATTTGAAAATCTGATATTTTGTAATAGCTCATCTGGATTTCAACATGCAGTCAATACTTATCAAATCTAACTTGAATCAAAATCTTTGCTATCCTGCTTGATAAAATAATTACTTTGAAATACTGAAAGAGTTTATTCTCTGTAAATTTATATAATATGTCTGTATTTATTTTAATTCTCTATTTTATAATAAAAATATTTGTTTATTTGTTTGGTAGTTTTATACAATTAGTATTTATTTGTTTTTTTTTTCTTCCATATATTTATTCCAGTGTTTTGCCTCTTCATTCCTTCTTACCCCTCAAATAATCCATTTGGGATCACTTTCCTTTACACTGATATATATCCATTATAATTTCCTTTAATGTAGTTCTCTCAGTGGTGAACTGTATGATTATGTTTGCTTGAAAATGATTTTGAAATATATAATTCATTGGGCATAGTATTCCTGGTATTTATATATATATATATTTAATCAAAGTCCTCATCCTACTCTCTCCTACTCTATATTACAGAAGATAGTAATAGATATATAGCATTTCATAGTATATTTTATGTCGTATTTTCTATTCTGTATTTCCATATTTTTCTCTCTGTATTCTTCAATAATTCTGCTCAATCAATCTCATTTAGTTGTGACTAATCTGTAGTTTTGAATTTCAGTTTTTGTATTTTCTATTTTCAGAGATTTTATTTGGTTATTTTCCAAATTGGTATTCCATTTTTAATAGTTTCTTGCTCTCTGTAAATATTTTCAGGATTTTCCCCATCTCTTTAAAAGTCTGATTATTTCATAGCATACACCTGATAATTTTATTATCTCATGTTTTTGTACTGTATCTTTTATCTATTTTTTACTGGTTTTCATTCATTGTGTCTTATTTTCTTTTAAATCTAGTTATTTTAATCTGTAGTTTAGACATTGTGTAAAAATTAGTTTATGGGATAATCTGATGCCTAGGTTAGCAGAACTTTTTCCCAGAGAGGAATTTCATGCTTCATTTGGAATCTTTTGGGCACTATATATCCAGGAGATATTGAGTCCAATTTTAAAATTTGAAGTTCCCTGGACCATTCAGGTAACAGAGGACAGGGCTCTAATTGGTGAGGTTCTGATAATTCCAGTTATTTTTAACATGAAGTTGTAGAAAATCAGTGTCTCAGCTTAAGGTGGGGAATGTTGTAAGACTGTCTCTTGTGCAAAATTTGAGTTTTACCTCTAACTTCTTTGTCTCTTGATACAGCCAAAGATACAACTCAGTTTCACAGCTGTTTGCTCTATATAGTCAAATTCTCAGGGTAAAGAGAGTTTATAGTGCTGGGTTTAAATATCTGGATTCTTAACTTTTCCTAGAATTTGGATGGATTAATACTGATAATTTTAGCATTTCTATCACTTTTCAAAGTTTCTTTTAAGGATAATGACTATATAGCTTATAGAATTTTTATATAAAGAGAAATGGAAAACACTGATGTCATGTAACTTTTGTTTTTTTCTATCATTTCTCTTGTCAGTTTGTGTCGATGAAACTATATTGCTTCTGTATCAAAAGTGAAATATAAGAACATGTTAATGGCAAGAAATGGTGACAAAATTCCCCATTTATAAGTTATTTTACACATAGACAAACTGAATAATCCTGAATCTAAGTCACTATTAATTCAGTTCTAAAAATAAACAAATTCACAACTTGACTACTAATACCTCTGAGACTAAATAGAAAATTGTGCCTTAACTTTTTAAACAGCAAATTTATATTTGTAAAATATTGTTAATACCCACAGGTATATAATACTTTCTTTAAAATAAATAATTGTTTTCCCTGTGAAAAATGTAATATGAAGAAATAAAAATAAGATAACTTCACTATTTTACCAAATAGAGTTGAAATAGCATACTCAGGTGGCCTTGAGTTATCTGTCTCCTCTCCCCCTCCCTTTCACCTCCTGCCTTGGCAATCCCCTAAGTTTCAGATATTTAAAAGTACATGGTTATTCAGTAAGGATTTTAGTTAAGGGGAAACATAATATATAACTCAGCTCTCACTTTTCAACATTCTGGTTTACTGGTTAGGCAAAAGTTGAGTATGTGAAAACAACGATCTAATTAAATTGTCAAGGACCAACTCGTTACTGGTAAAATTATGTTTATCTTAAAGAGAAGTGTTTCACATTTATTTTAGAAGATTTATCATGAATAGGAAAGTTGCATGCTTTACTTTGTCCTAAAATTATTTTCTTATGGGTCATTAACCTCTGAAACTTTGTCTTGCAGTATTATATATCCATTAGATATTTTCAGGTCACAAAATTGTAAATTTCTTTATATCCATCCTAATTTTGGATCACTTTTTAAAATACAATCAAAGCTTTTCTATGCTATAATTTTCAGAAGCAAAAGTCAGTCACTCTCTTATAGTACAGTTGAGAGTTGTTTGTATAGTTATAGAGGAAAGGATGCAAAAGAGCAGTTTTAGATGTGTAAAGGGAGTACATTTACAGCTTTCTAAATTACATGTGAGTTTAAAGTATTGTCACCCTAGTGCCGTATACTACCACATCTATTTTTTCCCTTTTGATTACAAGATAAACCAATTAACTCCAATACATTTAACATGTTAATGTAATATATATTTCCAGAGAACAGTAAGTCATATTCAGTATAGCAATGTTTGCAATAATTCATATTGTTTATGAGACAAAAATAAGAACTAAAATATCCTTAAGAGCAAAATGTGTACATGAATTAAAAATGCAATTTCACAAACACAATTAGAATGGCTTACTAGTTTAAGTTACTCTAAATGACTCCAATAGTTTTACAAATGGATATAAAAATATTTATTATATTAAAAATGCATGACAAAATTTACCATTTTGACCATTTCTAATTGTACAGTTCAGAAGTATTAAGTGTATTCACATTGTTGCACAACCAATCTCCGGGACATTTTTATTTTGAAAAACTGAAACTCTATAACCATTAAACAACTTACCTGTGTCTCTCTCCCAAGTAAAATACCTATTAATTAAGAAAATCTTTAAAATAAGACATAGTAGTTCTTACTTACCCAGGATCTTTTTCTCCCTTCTTTGTTCTCAGCAGAACACATTTTTTTTTTTTTCAGTACGCGGGCCTCTCACTGTTGTGGCCTCTCCCGTTGCGGAGCACAGGCTCCGGACGCGCAGGCTCAGTGGCCATGGCTCACCGGCCCAGCCGCTCCGCGGCATGTGGGATCCTCCCGGACCGGGGCACGAACCCGTGTCCCCTGCATCGGCAGGCGGACCCCCAACCACTGCCCCACCAAGGAAGCCCGCAGAACACAAATTTAACTCAAGTAGTCTCTCCATTGCCAACCCCAGGATGAATACAAACCAATAATAAAATCCCTATTCCCAGTGATTGTCTCAGGAACCCAGGCTTAAGCCAATCACCACATGGCTTTCTCCTGTTAATCATTTTTGCTGTTTATAAGTAAGCATTTGTACTGAGTTTACTAAATAAAGTCTAAGGAAGAATTTATAATGTATAGTTCGGAGATAGGCTTTTTGTTTTCCTCTCTAATTAAACTTAAAGAAAGAAACAGACTGTCTTAATTGCTACTGAAAACCACATTATAACTGATGAAGATAGGTTTCCTGTTATATGAGATAATAAATGTCATAAAAATTGAAGTCAGATTGATAGAGAATTTTGTTATAGACACTTACATTTATTCATGATAATCTTATATTTTAACATCATATAATAAATGTTAAATTACTGTTGACCCATAACATATAATAACTAAAATTAGAAGTCAAAGTAATTCTTACTTTTTAATTAATAAATTTAGATTGACTAAATGTTCAAGCTGTGAAAGTTATAGGGAAAATACTATATCAAAGTTTAAAGTTTTTTCCAATAAGGATAGCATATATGAATTTTTATATCTCCAAAATGGAAAGATACAAATTAATAAATTTTAAATATGTTGATTTTATTGTACTCAGTGTGTAAGGCAGTGTCCAAAGCCTGTGATCACTGAATAAATGTGAATTGATTGAATGATCATTACTATGCTGAATCCACCTACACAGAATATATAATAAATTTTTCTAAATCATATTAAAACCAAAATAATTGGTCAAAAATAAAATACATTTTTAAAAGAAATTATATCTCTGCTTTTACATGACTACCAGTACCATTTTCTATGTATTGAATGAATATCTTACCTGTCTACTTTGCAAAAAAGAAAAACATACAAATTAGAAGTCACGGTGGAATCCAGATTCATTCACTGCTATTTTCTTTCTGTGAAGGGGAATCAGATATAATACAGAATCACATAGGCAAATACAGGAAATGGCCTAGTGCCTATGCAAAATACTTACGCGAAACGATCAGCTTTAGAGGATCAATAATAAACTGTTAAATTGCTACATTCACAACTGCAAGAAAGTCAGCAAGAAGCTTTGCAATGAAGAAAGAGAAAACTCTCTGAACATACATACCTCTCCTTTTGCTGCCTGCAGCACATTGGCCCTGTGTTGTGACTGGATGACAGAAAAATACAGAGAATCCTCTCTCCTGTCCTGGCAAGGCCTACCCCTTTCTCTCAGGTGCTGTGTTTCTCTGCAGGTGAAAGAATCTTCCTTGAGAAAATCCAACTTCTGGAGGGAAAAAAAGCCAACCTCAGCTCTTGAGCTATAGCACAGTCAACAAGTGCTTATTTTCACAAGGTTTAAATATTCATGAATCTCCAATAGTTGCAGGCAATGGGGAAACTAAGCTGACCAGGAAAGGAATGCTGTCTCTGTGTTAATGTGATAAGAAATGGTATTAAGCATTTCAACTGCATCATATTAACACTGTATCATAAACCTTACTTTTCCCCAGCACAATACAGAAATCATTATTATGTTAAGACCTTCTTCCAAAGAAATAATTGGAAAAAGAGCTAATGGGATAGGAGATCTAAAAGGCACTGTGATTTCTACTATTTTCTTTACAAAAAAAAGTGTGTCTTTACAACTCTTCCCCAAATCAAAATGTCTGAAAACATTTGGTTTATACTATCTTCTGGAAATAATAAAATAACTTTGTCAGGAAAGTTTTATTTCTCAATATTCTTATTCTCTTTTGGCAGAAAGGTGCAAGTAGGTGTTTGGCTTTGTGTGTGTGTGTGTGTATGTGTGTGTGTGTGTGTGTGTGTGTAACTTCACATGTGTGAAGCCCTGTATGGGATGTGCGTGTAAGGGTATGTGTATCGGGGTTTACAGAACAGTTAGAATTAGAATAAAATTAGAACTGGAAATGATCTATAAAGTCATGTAAGATATTGACCTTCAAAGTTTCCAAATGACTTGTGAAGAAATCTACATGTCAGTATATGTATTGTAGAATTCCTATTCTGTTCTTTAGAAAAATTGACAAATTTTAAAGTAAAAATTCATTAGTAAATCAACATTTAATAGCCATAAGCAAAATTATTTAAAATATTTTGGCCATAAAATGGTTCAGCTATCTTGCTTCAACATATAGAATAAAAGGGAATTACTTTTTCTATTTATTTATTTTATCTTGGAAGAATATAAATTAGGTTCACCCATAATTTGGAGACACAGGTGGAGTTTTATATACACCTTTCATATTTAGAAAGACAGTATCATTTAATTACTTAATGACTACCTAGTCGAGATTATAGAAGTTAGTGTTCTCCATTATGCTTTGTCTATATCTTAGCTAAATTGAAATCATATTTTGGCATCATTTTTATGCTTTCATCTTCAGTGTCAATCTTAGAATCTTGCTAGTAGTAGAACAGGATACTTTTTGTGAATTAATTAATGGTTAATCACTGAAAACTGACCTGGATGGTATAGTTTCCTGGAACTGAAGCCTAAATCTGGTTTAATATTTGAACAGTTTGCCTGGACATGTTATACACATAGATTGCAAAGATGTTTAGTAGATTTCTAAATTAAATAATTCTGGGTTTTATAGTTGATTTTAAAAAGTGAAATATTTTATTTTAAAAGGTGAATATTAAGACAATTTATATACTTTATTTTCTGCTTTTACAAAAGAAAAGGAATCTTAGGTTTGCAAATCATCAAAACATTAAAATAGATGATATGCCTAGTTTTCAGTGTTTTGCATTTAAATATACTTTATTCAATATTGTGTATGATGCATATCTTCATTATTTACTACTTGAAAATTTTTCTATGTTACTTGTATCTGAATCAAGTTCCCAATTAAGCAGTGAATAATGGATAAAAGAAGAGCAGTGAGAAGGAAATAGCTTCTCTTGCTGGTTTTGAAGAAAGGTAGGAAGTCAGAAAATCAGGAAGAAAGAAAAAGAAAGAAGAAAAAATGGAAGAGAGGAAAGGGGAAGGGAGAAAGAGGAAGGAAAAAAGAAAAGGAGAATGAAAGCTCTGATCTTGATATATACATAGTTGCCCATAAACACCTGGGATTACCTAAGCAAATATTGAAAGTTCCCCTCCCTAACCACTTTCACACACCCACAGGGTGCCTTCTGTGCCTTTTTTTTTTTTTTTTTTTTTGCTTCCCAAAGTTTGAGAATTAGTGTTGGGTTAAAAACAAAGAAATAGAAGACAAGTACCACATTCAAGAAGAACCAGTTTTGCACACTCAAAATTAAAGTCACAATAACAGGAAAGGATTTCAAGGGTTCTCTAGTCCAACTGTCTCATTATATAAATGGATAATTAAGTCCTGGGACACTGTTTAGGTCAGTTCAAGCGCTATAATGAAATATCATAGAGTAGGTGGCTTAAAAAACAAAAATTTATGTCTCCTGTTCTGGAGGCTGGGAATCCAAGCCAAGGTGCTAGCATGGTCAGGTTCTTGGTGAGGGCTCTTTTCCTGTTTATATCTTCACATGGCCTTTCCTTGGTGCATGCATGGAGAGAGAGAGAGAGAGTGAGAGCCTGTGTCTCCTCTTTTTATAAAGGCACTAATTCCACTCTCAAGACCTCATTTAACCATAATTGCCTCCCAAAGGCTTCATCTCCAAATACTATCACAATGGGAACTGAGCTTCAACATATGAATTTTGGGGAGACATAAACATTCAGTCCATAACAAACATTGAGTGATTTACTCAAAGTCACACTGCTAGTTGGTGGCAGAAGGAGAAGACCCTGATTCAGATATTCTGAAAATTGGTCTGATGTCACTTCCACTGCAAGGTGATCCAATACCTTTTATTCAAAGCGGTTAAAAGGAAGGGAAAGAAACAATTTATCAGGGGAATCAATCTAATCCAATCTTTCTAAAGGATATGATTCAGCTTTATTCTATCAGGCCTCCTATAAGGCATTGCTCCATCAATGTTTCCATCTTCATTTTATCTCTCTGTTAATGGTCTCTGTGACCATATTTCTTTTCTACTCCTCAATATATTGCTGAGTCTGGTTTCATTCTTCACACTCTTCAAAAGTTTCAGAGCATAATCACACATTAGGGGACAGCAAATATTATTCTTATTTGAAGTTATATATCACCCAAGTGACAGGAGATTTTATGTATATTATTTATCCATCTAAAATCATTTAAGAATTATTTACATTTCAGAGACGAGAAAACTTGTATTGAACTATGAAGTAACTAGTCTATTGTTCAAATTTTGTCTAACTATACAGATCATTGCTGCCTATCACAGTTGCCTTATAAATTCTTTCATAACCTGCTTACTTTCAAGTTACATTAAAATTTTTTTCCCAAGATTTTATTGATTTGATTTCTCATTCTAACACACCAAACTTTCTCTTACTAAGTGCTACAACTAATGACCTCTTTTTAAATCTTGACTTCGGATTAATTTCCACAAGATTACTTTTTGGCTTTGGGCATTATCAACTTTCGATCTATTCTGGTACAGAGGGGTATTTAAGAGTGTGTGCTGCAGTCAGAGAAACCAGTTTGAACCTTATCTCTAACACTTACTAGATATGTGTGGCACTAAGGGAATTTAACAATTTTCTGTTTCATTCACTTCATTTGTAAAATTAGGAACATAACATACTACTTCAGAAGTCTGTGGGGAGGATGACAGGAGATAAAGTACGTAAAGAGCTTAGTACCATGTTTAACACCTAAGGACTCTACTAAAGGTACCCATCATTTCCTACTGAAATGTCTTCTTCCTTCTTCTTCTCTCTCCTGGCCTTAAAGCCATACCTCTCTGATTTCTCTTTCTCAGTCTCTTATGGCTGTCTCTTGATTATTATAATACAGATTTCTGCCTTGGACTCTTCTCATCCCTTTAGCCATTATCCTTAGATGATTTTACTAAGTATGTGATTCACCTGCCATGTCTATACTGATTTTTTAAATATAATTGCATTTCTAATTCTCCATGCTGATATTTTTTTAAATATAATTGCATTTCTAATTCTCGCCTCTGTCCAGAAATTAGCCGGTATGTCTAAGTACTCTTGTAATTATTTCTCAAAGGAATATGAAACACATCAAGTTCAATAGATTATCACTTTTCCCCCATAAAAATATACTCCCAGTTACCAAAAATAGAAACCATAGTCATCCAGAAATTTTCTCAATTCCTTACTAATTGCCATCCATATGTTTTAATATGGAAGACATGCTCCTCACATCTTGGTTTTCTTTACTGCTATTAACCCATCCCTAACATTCTACTCGATGGCCTCACTGGCCTTCACCTTACGGGGCAATTTGTCTTTCCTAAAGTGTTTTGCTTTACTATTCTTGGGCATCTTTAACCATGCTGTTTGCTCTATGTCTTTTTCTGTCTAGTAAATTCCTTTGTAATACTCTTAACTTTTAAATGCCCTCTTTTATTTTCCTCCATAAATTCTCCAGGATTTAATGGATTTATTTTATGGGCTTCCATTAACATTTTGCAAGTGTCTCTCACATGACATGGTATTATAATCATTTTGATGTCTCTCTGCTTTCAGAAAAGAAGCTGAATATTATTCACCTTTGTATACAACTAGATCTCAAATATCTTTAATACCAAGTAATTGAATATTAATTTATTCCCCAATTATAATATTTTTTTCCTTTGTGAAGAAAATAATTAACTCTCATACAAAATTTCTTATAAATGGTTTCCAGGAGAAAAATGGCAAAAGGTTGAGAGTCACTCTATAAAAGTATATATTTGCTCTAATTACTTGTTAATGCCTACAATATATAATGTTTGATACCAAAAAGAATATGTCACATACAAATAAATTCTGAATAAAAACAATAAATTAACTCACACTCAAGAACTAGACAAAACCACTACTCTTGAATCTCTCATTATTCCTTCCCTATGCCACCCCCTGTCTTCCTCTCAGATATAACTGCTAGTCTGAACTGTATGTTCATAATTCCATTTTTTCTAAAAAATATGGCTGTTTTACATATGTAAGTATTTTCAAACAGTGCTAAGTTATTTTCCAAAGCAGTGGGATCAATTGATCTACTGCCTGCAGACCAGCAGTATATGAGAATTCCTACTGTTTCACATGTTCACACACACTTGATTTTGTTAGACTTCTTAATTTTCACCAATTTATCAAGTATAAACACACCTCAATAGCTAAATAGTCTTGATTTTAACTTCTCTGATTACTAATAAAATTTAGTCTATTTCTTTTTCTCCCTTTGATTAAGCCAAGAACCAATATGTTCTGCCTGTTGCTTCTTACTGCCCAACATGAGTTTCCAACAAACGATTAGGGTTTTAGTACAATGTGATGAGATTAGTTTGGCCAACTAATTTCAAAGGCTATGAGAATTTAAGAATCAGTTGTCCCTTAGCTAGTGTAATATAAGGAAAAAGGGCAGATTCATAAAACAAAGTTATTCTATTTTTCACTGTTGTCTATTTAAATCATAAAATGTGTTGTATAGACTCAGATTCAGAATTTTTAATACAAGTAAAAAAAGTTAGAGCTTAATCCAACACAATTTTAAATAAAATATAAAAATTCAGCACATAAGAAAGACAAATGATCTGATCAAGGTCATAGACATGGTTAGAGAGAATCAGAGCTAAAATCCATCTTCTTCCTATTCAGGATTCTATGCCAACCTACAGGATTCTATGCCAGCCCAAACTGAGAATAGTTTATAACAGACTCAAATAAAGAAGAATAGAAATCTGTGAGCAGGTAAAGTTCAATATAATATTAATATTCCATATCTATTTTAACTGTTGTTACATATTCATTGTTGACTGATAAAATTAGAAAGCCTCCTACTGTAGAGCATTGCACTGCAACAATAATAATAATTTTTCTGAAGGAATGTAGACTAGCAGATATTAGAATAATATTAAAAAAGAACCCTAGATCTGCTGATAAAAATTGCTTTGTTATAAAAATATACAAGTTTATAATTATAATATGGTTTTTCATTAAAAAGCTATGTTATGCAATTGTTCATGTCATAATCTCATAGACCCCACAAGAAGGAAGTATTTCTTCTTTGAAATGACAAAAATGGCATTGTAATACATGGATTAAGAATGTGAGAGACCAATTGAGCCTTCTAAATTCACAGCTAAATTCATTATAATGTCAAATTAAAATTAGCTCCTAATTCATTATATGCCTCTGTAAGTTCACTTATGCATTGCTTCAAAGCTTTTGTTGTTTATTCTGTGAAATTTAAGGCATTTATGGTAGGCATCTTCATGTTTAATTATAAACAGATCATAATATCCAAAATTAAAAATTTATAGGACTGTAATTTAATGAAAGGTAAAAGATAAATATGTAGCATTATATCAGTAAATAGACTTAACTACACCTACCTAGCCATTAGTTAGATACTTAGTGGCATGACCAACACTTCTCTAAGTCTAGTTTCCCCATATATGGAATGAGAGGTATATAACACTAACTGGACCCTAAGACATCTTATGACTCTAAATGTGTATAAATCTAATAGGTAATTCTAACTTTACAAATGATACAAACCAAATATGAGTTTATCTAAATTAATTCTATTTTGTATTCTTAAGGGGTTTTATTAAACTCAATATATGACATTACATTTTTGTCAATGGTCTCAATATTTTTTTTCTCACAGTATAATAAAATAATTGGTTAAAATTTAATGCAAATCAAAAGAAAGACACCAATCTGTAAGCACAAAATAAAAGGACCTTCAATATCCTAATTTATTTATTTCATTACTTCATATACTTTTTCTATCAGGTCCATACAATTTTGTAACTTCATGTATATCTGAAACTCCTTTGACAATAAAATGTCTTTCTTTCCCCAGTAAGCACTCCTTGGAATGAATTTAGCACACCAGAGAGCATTTCTATCCATTCCCACAAGAAATTCAGCATCTTCTTCAAGACTTTATGATCCTCATTTTATTTGCTATTGAACAGACAATAACAAGAAGATCTTCTGAAATCTAATGTATATTTTTTTTTTTTTTTCGCTGACTAGACTAAAGGTATGGATAGGAAAATCAAACTTCTGCATTTGTAGCTTTTACAGAGTGCATGTAAATTATAATATAGAAAATCTGAAATCCCTCTGCTATTTACTTAGGACACTAGACAAAAAATTGGTTCATGCTTAGAGTGACTAAAACACTGTTTGTTTTTTAATAGGCTGAGGAAAAAAATTTCTGTAGCTCTAGGGTATGGGTAGAATGTCCTGAATGCTTTGTCCTCCTTCTTGACTAGTAACCTTATAAAGTAACTGATATAGTGTGATATTTAAGAATCTGAAGAGAATGAGCAATTAAGATGCACTCCTTTAAAAAGTCAGGTAAACCAGACAGACATTGGACCAGTCAGTTATTGCTATTAGTTGTAAATACCATATATATTTATATATTAGTGATAAATATATGATATTTATATATACACTATTTATTGAGAACATATTCAATAGCTGTACTCATGGATGTGTATTAGATGAGAGTAAAGCTATGATTTTTTAAGAAGTCATTACTTTTTTGGTTTGAACGCAATTGATATTTGGAATAAATAACTCAAAAGTTAGTTAATAAGTTTATAATTTGGAATGAGAAATAAAGGTCATAAAATGTTATCTTATCAGATACTAACAATAGTAATGTTGTTAGGAGTGCTGGCTCTGGAGCCAGTTTGTCTGGATTTGAATTCCAGTTCCATTACTTACCAGCTATTGGAACTTGGACAAGCTACTAAAACTTTCTGTTGAAATTATTCTGTGTTCAAATCTGACTCCCCTCGTTAAGCTGCTGAGGGTTGGAATTTGTTACTGCATATAATCCTGCCTAATTTGGCTCGTATACTCACCGTGTCTCAGTTTCCTCATCTATAACTGGGATAACAACAATATCTAGTTATTTTATGATTGTCAGCAAGACTTTATGGAAATGAGATAAAACAGTTTTAATTCCTATTAAAAGTAGTAGTATATATAACCCCTCACTTAATAGATTTTAAATTCTAGAACATTCTACCTGTCATAAAGCCCAGATTTAACTAACAATGAGTTAACCTTTCTGCAATGCCTACCATCACAAATTAAAAAAACAAAGTCTCACATTTTGCTTTCATATAAAATATTTCTACTAGGATATGTAATATTTTTGTCATGTGAAATATTTGCATGTTGACAAATATTCCAGTTGCTGACTTATAAATGACACCATTCATTTTTAGGGACAATGATTTTTTTCTATTATACAGAAGGAAATACTAGCTAGGTAAGAGAAAGAAGTAGGAGAGGGTAGAGAGAAACACTAGTGAAGATTATAAAAGATTACTGCAGGATTCTCCTGTAATTCTCTGATTAGAGCTTTATCTATCAAGCTCTGGAATTGAAGACCATTTGAATTCATCTCCAACCCTGGGAGTGAAATAAAAAATTTCTTTTTTGCTTCAGAAATTTAAGCTCTTTACAGACATACTTTTTAGTTAATCCTCATGACATCAGAGAAAGGTATTATTTCCTATACTTTGCAGATAAGAAAAATATACCATAGACCACAGGAAGAATAAAAGAGAGTCACTCCTTACCCAAAGGTATTTACTCTGTGGGGAAAGCAACTCTAAGATCTTCATTTCCATTAAGTTGCTCATATATTGCTCTCTCTCATGGTTGAAAGTAGAGCCAAAAATGAAAAGAACTATTACTGAAAGCAATAAAAGGAAACATTTTCCCTGGAGGAGCAAAGTATTTTTATATTATTTTCATTTTGCTGAACTTAGTGAAGAATGTAATGACCAAGGAAAGAAACAAGTGGATTAGCAGTTCTCACTGGACCAACAGTCTCTAGATGCTAGATGTCTCTGCCATCCAGCAGAGACAAAAAATTAGAATATGACATTTTCAAGCTATGCACTATTAAGTAGGTTAACTGTAGGTTGTGCTTTAACACCTTGGAGAGCCGTTTGATGCTGATTCAAAGGACACGTGTCTAGTCTAGAAGAGCTTCTCTTACCTATTACACGCATATATGGAGATGACACCTGGGATCAATCTTGATCCAGAAATCCCACAGAAATGCTAAAATATTCACGCTCACAGGTAACAAGGATACCTGAGGTTTCTCAGTTTTATGAGTGGTGGATATTGTGTGTAAAATGCCTTTTATCATCATTACTGCATAGTTTAACAAGCTCTGGCAGGACTTTAATAGATTTAGTGTTTTTTAAAAAAAGAGGTTTTGGAATATGGAAGTAGCACTAACTGTGTTTTAATGTTTTTCCCCCCACACCAAAGAAAGTGTACAATATATATCCACATTTAGAGAAAGGAAAATTGCTTCTATAGAGAATGTATGTCATATTTACAATGCATTCAACGAATTCTTAATCCTTTTATTAAGACAAAAATACCATAAAAAAGTTTGCTTCTCACATCAATCTCTCAATCCCTTTTTCCTTTCTAGCTTTCTTTCCTGTTTTGTCTCTGTGAGTGTTAAATTGCTCAAAATCTAAATTATGGGTATTAACAAACATTAGTCTAGTAATGTTTAACTTACTTACACTTGTTTGAGTTATTTTAAATCCTAAAAGAGCATATGAGTATTTAAAATAAAGTTACTAACACAATTTTGTCACTAACAGCCAATTACTATTACTGATGTCCCAATTATATCCAGTAAATGAAGAAGTTATTCATCCATAAAGAGGAGCAATCCACCAAAAACTATAATTATTAATTCTAAAAACAGTTGATATCATCTTGACCAGATTTAAATATTATCTATGATTAAGAAGTGGTGGTCAGGTGGAGGGGAAGATGGCAGAATAGTAAGACGTGGAGATCACCTTCCTCCCCACAGATACATCAGAGATACAGGTACACGTGGAACAACTCCTACAGAACACCTACTGAAGGCTGGCAGAAGACCTCAGACCTCCCAAAAGGCAAGAAACTCCCCACGTACCTGGGTAGGGCAAAAGAAAAAAGAATAAACAGAGACAAAAGAATAGGGACGGGACCTGCACCAGTGGGACGGAGCTGTGAAGGAGGAAAGGTTTCCGCACACTAGAAGCCCCTTCACGGGCGGAGACTGCGGGTGGCGGAGAGGGGAAGCTTCGGAGCTGTGGAGGAGAGTGCAGCAACAGGGGTGAAGAGGGCAAAGCGGAGAGATTTCCGCACAGAGTATTGGTGCCGACCAGCACTCATCAGCCCAAAAGGCTTCTCTGCTCATCTTCTGGGGCAGGCGGGGCTGGGAGCTGAGGCTCGGGCTTCGGTCGGAACGCAGGGAGAGGACTGGCGGTGTGAACACAGCCTGAAGGGGTTAGTGCACCACGGCTAGCCGGCAGGGAGTCCGGGAAAAGTCTGGAGCTGCCAAAGAGGCAAGAGACATTTTCTTCCCTCTTTGTTTCCTGGTGCGCAAGGAGAGGGGATTAAGAGTGTTGCTTAAAGGAGCTCCAGAGACGGGTGCGAGCCGTGGCTAACAGCGCGGACCCCAGAGACGGGCATGAGATGCTAAGGCTGCTGCTGCTGCCACCAAGAAGCCTGTGTGCGAGCACAGGTCACTCTCCACACCTCCCTTCTGGGGAGCCTGTGCAGCGCACCACTGCCACGGTCCTGGTATCCAGGGACAACGTTCCCGGGAGAACGCACGGCGCGCCTCAGTCTGGTGCAACGTCACGCCGGCCTCTGCCACTGCAGGTTCGCCCCGCACTCCGTACCCCTCATTCCCCCCGGCCTGAGTGAGCCAGAGCCCCCAAATCAGCGGCTCCTTTAACCCCATCCAGTCTGAGCAAAGAACAGACACCCTCCTGTAACCTACAAGCAGAGGCGGGGCCAAATCCAAAGCTAAACCCCGGGAGCTGGGCAAACAAAGAAGAGAAAGGGAAATCTCTCCCAGCAGCCTCAGGAGCAGCAGATTAAATCTCCACAATTAACCTGATGTACCCTGCATCCCTGGAATACCTGAATAGACAACAAATCATCCCAAATTGAGGAGGTGGACTTTGAGAGCAAGATTTATGATTTTTTCCCCTTTTCCTCTTTTTGTGAGTGTGTATGTGTATGCTTCTGTGTGAGATTTTGTCTGTATAGCTTTGCTTTCACCGTTTGTCCTAGGGTTCTACCCATCCATTTTTCTTTTTTTTTTTTACTTAAAAATTTTTTTTCTTCATAATTTTTTTTATTATTTTAATAACTTTATTTTATTTTCTTTTATCCTCTTTCTTTCTTTCTTTCTTTCTTTCTACTTTTTCTCCCTTTTTTTCTGAGCCGTGTGGATGAAAGGCTCTTGGTGCTGCAGCCAGGAGTCAGTGCTGTGCCTCTGAGGTGGGAGAGCCAACTTCAGGACACTGGTCCACAAGAGACCTCCCAGCTCCACATAATATCAAATGGTGAAAATATCCCAGAGATCTCCATCTCAACACCAACACCCAGCTTCACTCAACGACCAGCCAGCTACAGTGCTGGACACCGTATGCCAAACAACTAGCAAGACAGGAACACAACCCCACCCATTAGCAGAGAGGTTGCCTAAAATCATAATAAGTCCATAGACACCCCAAAACACACCACCAGACGTGGACCTACCCACCAGAAAGAAAAGATCCAGCCTCATCCACCAGAACACAGACACTAGTCCCCTCCACCAGGAAGCCTACACAACCCACTGAACCAACTTTAGCCACTGGGGACGGACACCGAAAACAAGGGGAACTACAAACGTGCAGCCTGCAAAAAGGAGACCCCAAACACAGTAGGATAAGCAAAATGAGAAGACAGAAAAACACACAGCAGATGAAGGAGCAAGGTAAAAACCCACCAGACCTAACAAATGAAGAGGAAATAGGCAGTCTACCTGAAAAAGCATTCAGAATAATAACAGTAAAGATGATCCAAAACCTTGGAAATAGAATAGAGAAAATGCAAGAAACATTTAACAAGGACCTAAAAGAGCTAAAGAGCAAACAAGCAACGATGAACAACACAATATATGAAATTAAAAATACTCTAGAAGGGATCAATAGCAGAATAACTGAGGCAGAACGGATAAGTGACCTGAAAGATAAAATAGGGGAAATAACTACTGCAGAGCAGAATAAAGAAAAAAGAATGAAAAGAACTGAGGACAGTCTCAGAGACCTTTGGGACAACATTAAACACACCAACATTCGAATTATAGCGGTTCCAGAAGAAGAAGAGAAAAAGAAAGGGACTGAGAAAATATTTGAAGAGATTATAGTTGAAAACTTCCCTAATATGGGAAAGGAAATAGTTAATCAAGTCCAGGAAGCACAGAGAGTCCCATACAGGATAAATCCAAGGAGAAAGACATCAAGACACATAATAATCAAACTGCCAAAAATTAAATACAAAGAATACATATTAAGAGCAGCAAGGGAAAAACAACAAATAACAGACAATGGAATCCCCATAAGGTTAACAGCTGATCTTTCAGCAGAAACTCTGCAAGCCAGAAGGGACTGGCAGGACATATTTAAAGTGATGAAGGAGAAAAACCTACAACCAAAATTACTCTACCCAGCAAGGATCTCATTCAGATTTGATGGAGAAATTAAAACCTTTACAGACAAGCAAAAGCTGAGAGAGTTCAGCAACACCAAACCAGCTTTACAACAAATTCTAAAGGACCTTCTCTAGGCAAGAAACACAAGAGAAGGAAAAGACCTATATTAACAATCCCAAAACAATTAAGAAAATGGGAATAGGAACATACATATTGATAATTACCTTAAATGTAAATGGATTAAATGCTCCCACCAAAGACACAGACTGGCTGAATGGATACAAAAACAAGACCCATATATATCCTGTCTACAAGAGACCCACTTCAGACCTAGAGACACATACAGACTGAAAGTGTGGGGATGGAGAAAGATATTCCATGCAAATGGAAACCAAAAGAAAGCTGGAGTAGCAATTCTCATATCAGAAAAAGTAGACTTTAAAATAAAGACTATTAGAAGAGACAAAGAAGAACACTACATAATGATCGAGGGATCAATCCAAGAAGAAGATATAACAATTGTAAATATTCATGCACCCAACATAGGAGCAAATCAATACATAAGGCAAATACTAACAGCCATAAAAGGGGAAATCGACAGAAACACATTCATAGCCGGGGACTTTAACACCGCACTTTCACCAATGGACAGATCATCCAAAATGAAAATAAATAAGGAAACACAAGCTTTAAATGATACATTAAACAAGATGGACTTAATTGATATTTATAGGACATTACATCCAAAAACAACAAAATACACATTTTTCTCAAGTGCTCATGGAACATTATCCATAATAGATTATATCCTGGGTCACAAATCAAGCCTTGGTAAATTTAAGAAAATTGAAATTGTATCAAGTATCTTATCCGACCACAATGCTATGAGACTAGATATCAATTACATGAAAAGATCTGTAAAACATACAAACACATGGAGGCTAAACAATACACTACTTAATAACGAAGTGATCACTGAAGAAATCAAAGAGGAAATCAAAAAATACCTAGAATCAAATGACAATGGAGACACAATGACCCAAAACCTATGGGATGCAGCAAAAGCAGTTCTAAGAGGGAAGTTTATAGCAATACAATCCTACCTTAAGAACCAGGAAACATCTCGAATAAATAACCTAACCTTGCACCTAAAGCAATTAGAGAAAGAAGAACAAAAATACCCCAAAGTTAGCAGAAGGAAAGAAATCATAAAGATCAGATAAGAAATAAATGAAAGAGAAATGAAGGAAACAATAGCAAAGGTGAATAAAACTAAAAGCTGGTTCTTTGAGAAGATAGACAAAATTGATAAACCATTAAGCAGACTCATCAAGAAAGAAAGGAAGACTAAAATCAATAGAATTAGAAATGAAAAAGGAGAAGTAACAACTGACACTGCAGAAATACAAAAGATCATGAGAGATTACTACAAGCAACTCTATGCCAATAAAATGGACAACCTGGAAGAAATGGACAAATTCTTAGAAAGGCAAAACCTGCCAAGACTGAATCAGGAAGAAATAGAAAATAGGAACAGACCAATCACAAGCACTGAAATTGAAACTGTGATTAAAAATCTTCCAACAAGGGGCTTCCCTGGTGGTGCAGTGGTTGAGAGTCCGCCTGCCGATGCAGGGGACACGGGTTCGTGCCCCGGTCCGGGAGGATCCCACATGCCGTGGAGCGGCTGGACCCGTGAGCCATGGCCGCTGAGCCTGCACATCCGGAGCCTGTGCTCCGCAACGGGAGAGGCCACAGCGGCGAGAGGCCCGAGTATAGCAAAAAAAAAAAAAAAAAAAAAAAAAATCTTCCAACAAACAAAAGCCCAGGACCAGAAGGCTTCACAGGCGAATTCTATCAAACATTTAAAGGAGAGCTAACACCTATCCTTCTCAAACTCTTCCAAAATATAGCAGAGGGAGGAACACTCCCAAACTCATTCTATGAGGCCACCATCAGCCTGATACCAAAACCAGACAAGGATGTCACAAAGAAAGAAAACTACAGGCCAATAACACTGACGAACATAGATGCAAAAATCCTCAACAAAATACTGGCAAACAGGCTCCAACAACACATTAGAAGGATCATACAACATGATCAAGTGGGGTTTATTCCAGGAATGTAAAGATTCTTCAATATACACAAATCAATCAATGTGATACACAATATTAACAAATTGAAGGAGAAAAACCATATGGTCATCTCAATACATGCAGAGAAAGCTTTCAACAAAATTCAACACCCATTTATGATAAAAATCCTGCAGAAAGTAGGCATAGAGGGAACTTTCCTTAACATAATAAAGGCCATATATGACAAACCCACAGCCAACATCGTCCTCAATGGTGAAAAACTGAAAGCATTTCGACTAAGATCAGGAAAAAGACAAGGGTGCCCACTCTCACCACTGTTATTCAACATAGTTTTGGAAGTTTTAGCCACAGCAATCAGAGAAGAAAAGAAATAAAAGGAATCCAAATTTGAAAAGAAAAAGTAAAGCTGTCACTGTTTGCAAATGACATGATACTATACATAAAGAATCCTAAAGATGCTACCAGAAAACTACTAGAGCTAATCAATGAATTTGGTAAAGTAGCAGGATACAAAACTAATGCACAGAAATCTCTGGCATTCCTATACACTAATGATGAAAAATCTGAAAGTGAAATCAAGAAAACACTCCCATTTACCATTGCAACAAAAAGTATAAAATATCTAGGAATAAACCTACCTAAGGAGAAAAAATACCTGTATGCAGAAAATTATAAGAGACTGATGAAAGAAAGTAAAGATGATACAAATAGATGGAGAGATATACCATGTTCTTGGATTGTAAGAATCAACATTGTGAAAATGACTCTACTACCCAAAGCAATCTACAGATTCAATGCAATCCCTATCAAACTACCACTGACATTTTTCACAGAACTAGAACAAACAATTTCACAATTTGTATGGAAACATGAAAGACCCCGAATAGCCAAAGCAATCTTGAGAACAAAAAACGGAGCTGGAGGAAACAGGCTCCCTGATTTCAGACTATACTACAAAGCTACAGCAATCAAGATAGTATGATACTGGCACAAAAACAGAAATATAGATGAATGGAACAAGATAGAAAACCCAGAGGTAAACCCACGCACATATGGTCACCTTATCTTTGATGAAGGAGGCAGGAATGTACAGTGGAGAAAGGACAGCCTCTTCAATACATGGTGCTGGGAAAACGGGACAGCTACATGTGAAAGTATGAGATTAGATCACTTCCTAACACCATACACAAAAATAAGCTCAAAATGGATTAAAGACCTAAATGTAAGGCCAGACACTATCAAACTCTTAGAGGAAAACATAGGCAGAACACTCTATGACATAAATCACAGCAAGATCCTTTTTGACCCACCTCCTAGAGAAATGGAAATTAAAAACAAAAATAAACAAATGGGACCTAATGAAACTTCAAAGCTTTTGCACAGCAAAGGAAACCATAAACAAGACCAAAAGACAACCCTCAGAATGGGAGAAAATATTTGCCAATGAAGCAACTGACAAAGGATTAATCTCCAAAATTTACAAGCAGCTCATGCAGCTCAATGACAAAAAAACAAACAACCCAATCCCAAAATGGGCAGAAGAACTAAATAGACATTTCTCCAAAGAAGATATACAGAGTGCCAACAAACACATGAAAGAATGCTCAGCATCATTAATCATTAGAGAAATGCAAATCAAAACTATGAGATATCATCTCACACCAGTCAGAATGGCCAACATCAAAAAAATCTAGAAACCATAAATGCTGGAGAAGGTGTGGAGAAAAGGGAACACTCTTGCACTGCTGGTGTGAATGTGAATTGGTACAGCCACTATGGAGAACAGTATGGAGGTTCCTTAAAAATCTACAAATAGAACTACCATATGACCCAGCAATCCCACCACTGGGCATATACCCTGAGAAAACCATAATTCAAAAAGAGTCATGTACCAAAATGTTCATTGCAGCTCTATTTACAATAGTGAGAATATGGAAACAACCTAAATGTCCATCATTGGATGAATGGATAAAGAAGATGTGGCACATATATACAATGGAATATTACTCAGCTATAAAAATAAATGAAATTGAGCTATTTGTAATGAGGTGGATGGACCTAGAGTCTGTCATACAGCGTGAAGTAAGTCAGAAAGAGAAAGACAAATATTGTCTTATATGGAATTTATATATATATTTGGAATTTACATATATATGGAATTACATATATATGGAATTTAAGAAAAAAAATGTTATGAAGAACCTACGGGTAAGACAGGAATAAAGACACAGACCTACTAGAGAATGGACTTGAGGATATGGGGAGGGGGAAGGATAAGCTGTGACAAAGTGAGAGAGTGGCATGGACATATATACACTAGCAAACATAAAATAGATAGCTAGTGGGAAGTATCCACATAGCACAGGGAGATCAGCTCGGTGTTTTGTGACCACCTAGAGGGGTGGGATAGGGAGGGTGTGAGGGAGGGAGACGCAGGAGGGAAGAGATATGGGAACATACGTATATGTATACCTGATTCACTTTGTTATAAAGTAGAAACTAACACACCATTGTAAAGCAATTATACTCCAATAAAGGTATAAAATTAAAATAAAAAAATAAAAGCAAAGGCATAAATAAAATTAATCTGGATAAAAAAAAACCTACAGTTGATTCTGATACGATTCACAGACACAGTGTAAAGCTTCTGCTTTACAGGAAATAATACCAGATTACTTTGTTATTTTATAGTTATACTAACATGTTGTAATATTGATGGATAAGTTTGATGTCAAAATGCACTCCCTACTAGGGATAAAAAGGAACTAGTAGTCTCTACTGCTACTTGTTGGCAGCATGCATGTATTGCAAGGGCAATTATTGTAGGAATCCAAATTAGTGGAACAATTTAGAATTGGAAGACTACATACAGATCATCTAGTCAAGCTTCCAACTATTATAGTTGTGAAAACTAAGGTCCATATAAATGAAATGATTTATCTCCAAAGAACATTAGTGAAAGAGTATGAAATAAAAAATATCTTTAAAAAAAAAAGAATTGGTGATCTTTTAAGATATTTATAATTTTTTCTCAAGAAGCACACTACTTTCACTAAATAAATATTTTATTGCCATATAATTCCAAACCATTAATGAAAATTTATTTACAAAATCTACTTTCTTTTCTTGATTATCTAAATAAGGAAATAAAAAAATATGTTTTTAATAAATATGACATGTACATTTTTATTGAAGTTCATAATTATTCAACTTTTCAATTATTCAAGTTTGTTATTTTGGTAGTGATTCTGTTGTTGCCAGATTCTGCCCATTGTTTATAACACTCACATATTCAACACTCGGCATATGTGCTTACCTCAGTGAATATTAGATTAACCCCAATACACAGAGAAAAGATTTACCAAATTAAAATAAACTACCCAAATTTTCCTTGTTTAATCCTAACTTGGCCCAATTCCTGGCTGTGTGACCTCAAGCAACCTACCACCCTCTGAGAATCTCAAATTCCTCATCTTAAAAATGGGATTATTAACTTGCAGGTTAATAATCAGGTTAATTAATCTCCTTGCAAAGATTAGAGATAATGCTCACCATGCACCTGGCAAAAGTTAGGTGATCAATGATTGGTAGCTGTTAGCAGTAAATGAATTTGAGGTCAGCAACCTATACCCTCTTCCCAAAAAGATACCCAGAAGAAGCTAGTGATCATAGGTATACTCCTATGAAAATGTTGACTTTTTACATCATTAACAAAGAATTTCATTGACCCTACAGCACTAATTCAGTGCATGCTGAGATCTGAACAGTCATGCAGTTTTTAACAATCCCACCTTAAATTCAAAGAATCATATAAAAAGAGATTTTATAAAGCCAGGCAAAAGATCTGTCGATCTATGTAAAAACATTACAGAAGCACAAGTTTTCATTAAGCTTTTCCCAGTGTAACACTGTGAGAGTGAAGAATAGGTATCTGAAGGATACAGGACATAGGATCAGTGCCCTAAAATGAAATTTCAAATGATTTCTCTCCTTCAATGGGTTTGTTTTGTCCCTGACCTAATTTCTATGCTAATTTATAAGGTTGCAATTGCTTTATTCTCTGCAAAGCCCACTCTCCCTTCTTTCAAGTCTCTCAGGGACTGACTCCAGGGAGCAAGGCATATATATATAATCAATAAACTACATTTGGTTAACTGTTCATTATTCACTGACTGCTGATCCACTTTTTGGACTTTCCACACCTTTCATTTCATCTTCTCCTCAATCCTACTACCTTTCTTTTGATGGTTTCACTGCTCATTATCACCTCTACCAGAAGTGAGAAGGAATAATGTGAAATTTAAATAAGTCAAAAATGACTTTTAAAATTTATTTTGAGGATTAGGATAGAAAGTTGAAAATGTGAGCTAAAATTAGGTCTGGCATTTTCTGATGACTTCACCCAGCTATACTTAGCCCGGTTAAAATTGTGCTAATTCAGTTCTGAAAAATAAAAGGACAGTTCAACCCTATTATATTCCTTCCTCTTGGAATACAGGGAGAAAGAGGAGATATGTGAAATCTATTTACACAAAGTTTTCTAAAATAAAAAGGAAAGTACTAGTCAGAATAGACCAATGCTTAATAAAAGTCTCATTTATAAGTTGCACAGTACAGTGGTAAATGTTTTAGAATACAAGTTTATATTGTAGTAAATTAGCTTATTTGCACCCTTTTTCATACAAGTAATGTAAATGTATATTTATTTTCTTAACTATCCGGCTTTTTTAGCAAAAGAACCAATGTGCTGGTTTTCTTTTAGTCATACAATTATTTTCTGAGTTGTGTAGGGAAAATGCAATAGGATTTTTTGAAGTTTGTCTGATATACTTGAACAATAATTTATCCAAATTAGTACTGGTTCTTAAAAATATTCGTAAATTTTCAAAATTAATAAAATAATATAAAATAAAGTAACTGGTACTTATGGCAATATTTAATAGCAAGGCTTTGGGAAATAATAGACAGTAAAAAAAAATGCTGTTTTGCTAAGTTATCCTCTAATATGGAGATAATCCTGAGGGCAAAATCTACTATATTAAGAAATAGGAAAAAAAAGAAAAAGAAAAAAAAAAGAAATAGGAGTATTTTGAGGATTCACATTAGCCATCTCTCTTGCTCTCAACTAATATGTAAAATGAGGGCTAACTAGGTGATCCGTAAAATTACTCAGACCCTTGCAATACTTTCAAGTATACACATAAATATACATTCATAATATATTCTAAGTCTACAAGTTGTGAGAAGATCTAAGCTGCCAAACACAGAGAAGTTTGTGTCTGTGTGTATGTATGTGTTTAGGAAACAGTAATTGACCAATTTTTTCAAAAAGGCCTCATATAGCAAACCTATACCTACAATCGTGTTTTTCTTATGTTGGTGAGTGATAAATGTTTGTTGACTTGAAGTGAGTTTAAATGTATAGAGGCCCTAGATCCACCATTTAGGTGAGAAGAGTGTACCAGAGTAGAAAGATCATGTGCTTTGGAGGCCTCATATTCAAGTCCAGTCACCACAGACACTGACAAACATGTAATTTATGCCTGTAAAAATTGATATAATAATACCTATATTATAAAACCACTTGTTATGAGGTTAAAGTAAATAAATACGTAAAAGCCCCAGTAGTATGTTCAGAACATATCTGAAACTCCATAAATGTTTTATTATTTCTCAAATATTATATTGATTTTACAAATATAATCATCCCTCAACCTTGATTATTGGATCAGAAAGAAATATATATACAATTTTTAAAATATGTATATATTTATAAATTATATATTTATAAAACAATTTAGTATTTAAAATATTTGTATTATATAAAAATATGTGTTTAATTATATATTTATAATTATATATTATATTTATATGATATTATATGTCCTATATATTGTACTATTTATACTTACATATATGCGTGCATATATAACATAAACATAATATATATACACACACATATTTTAAGACATCTAGAGGGACTGCTAATTTCATACATTAACAAGCAAAAAATAAAATAATCTTTTTGTTTCTTTTTTATTGAGGTATAAAATGATTTATAATGTGCTAGTTTCTGGTGTACAACAAAGTGATTCAGTTATACATACATATGTATATGCTTTGTCATATTCTTTTCCTTTATGGTTTATTACAGGATATTGAATATATTTCCCTGTGCTATACAATAGGACCTTGTTGTTTATCCATTTTCTATATAATAGTTTGCATCTGCTAGTCCCAAACACTCAATGCTACTCTCCCCTGAACTCCCTACCCCTTGGAAACCACAAGTCTGTTCTCTATGTCTGTGAGTCTGTTTCTTTTTGGTAGATAAGTTCATTTCTGTCACATTTTAGATTCCACATATAAGTGATATCATATGGCATTTGTCTTTCTCTTTCTGACTTACTTCACTTAGTATGATAATCTCTATGTCCATCCATGTACTGCGAATTGCATTATTTCATTCTTTTTTATGACTAATATTTCATTTATATATATATATATATATATAAAATATATGTATATATACCACATCTTCTTTATCCATTCAACTGTCAATAGACATTTAGGTTGTTTCTACTGTCAATAGTGCTGCTATGAATATAAGGGTGTATGTGTCTTCAAATTATGGTTTTCTAGGGATATATGTCCAGAAGTGGGATTGCTGGATCATATGGCAACTCAGTTTTTGGTTTTTGAGGAACCTCCATGCAGTTCTCCATAGTGGTTGTACGAATTTACATTCCCACCAACAGTGTGAGAGAGTTCCCTTTTCTCCACATCGTCTCTAGCATTTGTTATTTGTAGACATTTTAATGATGGCCATTCTGACTGGTGTGAGGTGGTACCCCATTGTAGATTTGATTTGCATAAAATAATCTTAAAATAAGTTCATATGCTTAATTTGTATTTATTTATAATGTTGAATTAACCAGAACAATTATAGAACTATGTATGGTTCAGAATAAGTTTAAATATCTGTGCATATATTAAATCACATGAAATGTTGTGGATAGAATACTGTTATTAAAATACTCTAAACGGTACAATCACAGTTACTTGAAAAATACAATAAAAAATACCTGGAAAACATAGTACTGCAAAATTTTAAAAGTTTTAAGATATGTTTGCTAAATGTAGAAAGTTTGATAGATGCATGCTCACAGCAAATAAAGAGATAAAACTACAAGGAGAGAAGCCTTGCAGTAAATGAAAATTATTAACCTTCAGTGATATAGCACAGTAAATAAGGATCAAATTAACCTGTGTATCATTATGCAGTGTCTGCCACAGACATATATTAGGTAAGCCATTTCCCTCATATATGTGTATGTAGTGTGTATGGGTATTTTTATAAGAAATTGAAACAGAGAGGTCTGCTGACTTGTCTAAAGTCACACTGTGACGTCGCAACCACCTAGAGAAGGGCATCCTAATCCCCTGGCTCAGCTCAGTGCCATCTATTATATCACGTTGTTTTCCTTGTCTATAGAAAAAATAAGCTTGGGAGGCTTATAATCTAGCTATTCTTCTAGATTGATTTTTACAGAACACCTGGGAAGCAGGCCCAGAGCAATTGAGACATCTGAGAAGTTCATTATAAGTATCATTTTCAAGGGACTAATAGCATAGAAGCTCTCTAAGTCATCTTTAGAAAGAAATATGTAACACCAGATGGCAGGTCACAGAGCTGGCGTCATAAGGAATAGGAGTTTGTGAACACTTTCATGGTGCACAGTAAGAAGATACAAGGGAAGAAAGAAGGGAATTTGGTCTTTTTTTTTTTTTTAAGCCCAATTACCGTTGAAGTCTCTACTTAGATCTTCAAAGAGGAAAGATAATAACAAGCATCTCAGTTAACAGTTTGGAATGTGTCATGTAAGGTATTCCCCCAAATTGTGCTGGCCTTGATGACAAATTTCCATGCAGGGACTTTGCAATAACCACAGTAACTTAGAGCAAAGTAGGTTATTATTGTTGTCCTAAACATTATCTCCAGAATGTTTAATTTAGGTGTTTCAACTTACATTATAGTTTATATGGTCATGCTTTTTAGAAACACTACAGAAAACTATTGCTGAATGTAGTGTCCTTGTAAAAAAAGGATAAACTAAAGAAAAAAATTCCTATATTTTCATCAAAATAGGTGAGTGATCTTAACCTGTTGGAGAGGGCATGAACTGTAAGGGGATATAGAGTCTACTGCTGTTGCTCTCTGTATAAATGTAGAATTAATTCAGATTGTGGGTCTAGCCTGTATGTATCCTGACCATGGATGGATTGCCTAATTCTGGCCATGTGCCTCAAACTTTCAGAAGCTGTGGATATCGTGTGAAGACATAAACTAAACACATTTCAGAATGTGATTTTTGGAGTCAGATATGTTTCAACTACAGACCCTAAAGTATAATTATTTACCAATTATGTGGTAAAAGTTCAACTGTAGGGCAGAATGAGCAGCTGAAGAAGCAAGGAGAGGCAAAGCATACTTGCCTGACTGTGTTTTGTTTATCAGCTGTGTGATGGCCTTACACGTACATGTACATGTTCCTGTGTGTTTACCACTTCATCAGCATTCCAGTTTCACTCCAAAGAATTTAAAGAAGCTGATTTTATAAGCCAGATATGTATTACAGAAGGTTTTGTTTGCGAACTCCATGTACAGCCCCATTTGTGCAATAAGAAGTTGTTACACACACCAGGTGTTTTGATGTAGTGCGTTATCAATTATTTAGGACTCTCTAGGATTAGTCGGGATGAGGAGAAAATAGGAAGGGTCAGAAGCAAAACAATTAGCTCTGCTAAGCAATTTATATTCTATTTAGCATACAGTAGAAGAAGAAATTTGAAGTGGATCCTATGGAAAACACAAGATGTCAGATCTTTCTCTAACCCAGGAGGAGGACTTTTCTATTCCAGGTTTGGTCATTAGTTACTCAGCTGAGAGGGTTTTATGCTCAGGGCAGCCCACAGGATATATGGACACCTAGGGATGAAGAGAAATGTCTACTCAGGGAAAGGCCAATGGTCTTTACCACTACTTACATCGCACCCTGCATATCAAAAAGTGTTTCACGGACTTAATGCACTGGAGCTTCTCACCTGCCCTGACTTTATAAATGAGGAAACTTGTCATACGGTTATTTAGTGTCAGAGCCAGAGGGGATAGCCAAGCATTCTCCACCACACTCCTTCAGAATTCCTTTCCCAGTAAAAATTCTAAGAAAAAAAAAAAGAAAAAACTTGAAATGTAGCCTTTTTTTTTTTTGAACCTAGGCTTCAGTGAGTGCCCTCCAAAAAAAGAAAAAAAAAATACATCCCTTAGAGAAATCTGGTAAAATCGCTTGCAGGCAGAACCACTTCTGTTACCAAGCAATTGTTGCCACTCTCCCTCTTGGCTCTTTACCTTAGCCAGAAGCCGCGGTTGTCTCAAAAGACCACAAGGCAGACACCCAGAGACACTTGCGCCTACAACTAGGAAATTGGTAGAAGCTTTGTCACCGCCAACTGCGAAGCTTCAAAATTAAAGCACGTCGAAACCTTCACCGATTTCATATATTTGCTTCTCTGCTTCAGACCGCCTTACTAAGAGTTTGAAGTTCCTTCTCTCTGCAGAGAAAGTGGATTTTCTTTCTCTGTGCAAACACTGCTGGATCCAAGTCTCTCGGAAGAACTGGTGGCAAAGCAGGCGTTTGGGGATCGCGCCTGTGATTGCTCCGTAGTGCCGACTTCCTCTCTCTCTAATCAGATGTAAATGCAAGCTTATTAATTTAGTCTAATTCTCCCTCTCACGCTCGCAACCTGTGAACTTGGGTCCTGACTGATGCTGCGAGGAGGGAGGACGGTGGACAAGCGCCCCGGAGTCCGACCGGGTGGCGCCTAGTCGCCGTCTTCAGAGGCAAGTCCCCGCTCCGGCTCCTCCGCCGGGGTCTGGACTTAACCCAGGTCCAGGACAGGAAACCATGACCGTGCCTCGGTACCCCCTCACCTTTCTGCCCCCCGCCCCCCCTTGAGCTGCTGTCCTTAACTGACGAGCCAGTGACTATTGGCTGAAGTTCCCTAGCCATTTGCATGCACAGAGAGGGAGTGTCTTCTGCCGCCTCCCCGTCAGGAGCGCGCCGACTGCAGCTTCCAGGGAATGCGCGGCCGAGGGGATGCGCGCAGCTCGCGGGCCCTGCCAGTGAGCTGGCGCCCGGCGACCTGGCACCCGCACCTGGATATGGGGCGTCTAAGTCGTTCCAGGAGCAGCACCAGCCACAGAAACCTACCGGTAAGGGTAGGGGTCCACGAGCCTCGCGGCCCCGACAAGTTACAGTACTGTGGGGCAGTTCCCACTCCTTTATGGTTTCTCAAACCTTTTACCTTAATTCAAACTTCCCAGGAAGGTTGGGTGGAGGGAACGGGAGTTTTGGATAATGTGCCTGCATTTTAGCAAGGAATAGGCAAGTCCTTGGGTCGTGAGAAGTTTCTGAAGCAGAAATGTAGGCAGATGAGGTGGAGGAGGCTGGGGTGTGCTCAATTGGCTTTGAGATAAAGGGGTTCGTAGATTGTTTCCTGCGGCCAGCATCTGGCTGTGACTGTCTACTGCAATTGACAAATTGTTTTTGCATAATCATTTCCCACATTTACTTCTCTTTCCCTAAGGGAGGGGGATTAGTGAGAGCTTGTTAGGGGGTGGAAATACAGATCCTTTCGATTTGAGTTTAGATACGTACTAAAATGAAAATCAATTCTTCCGACCTAAAGCGTTTATTTGGTGGGGTAGGGAGTCCGAGGGGGTAGAGTTACTATATTATTATTATTATTATTATTATTATTATTATTATTATTAATATTGTTGTTATCGGTCTCATAGCAAGGGATGCAACACATTTCGCATTTCGGGGATCTTAGTGGTAGAAACATTTCAATGGAAAATAAAGTGCCCACCTCTCGGTCCTCTCCACTACCAGCCCCCTCCCTCCCCATGACCTACCCTGGTGGTTTCTCTGTCGCGTTGCGCAGTCCTCTCCACTCCGACATGTACTTCCAGGGATGAGTTATGGTTTGGGATTCCGAATATTAACTGAGCGAGGTGGTGATGGGGAGCCGGGCAGGGGCAGGGCCGGGGGAGATGTAGAAAGTAAAGACAAAAATTAAGTTTTGGAGACACTGTTGCCCCATAGATCTCTCCTTTACAGCAAGTTTCCTTTTCACCCCGTTCTGACTGGAGCGTTTGCCTTTGGGAATGGGGATGGAGCCAGAATGATCCCAGGGCAATGGTTCTGACTCCAAGCTCTGTGTTTTCCGCGTGTGTGTAATAAGCCTTCTCTCCACCCTCCACGTTCAGCATCTGCTTCTGTTTTTCCTCTTCGTGGGACCCTTCAACTGCCTGGCGAGTTACAGCCGGGCCACGGAGCTTCTGTACAGCCTGAACGAGGGACTGCCCGCGGGGGTGCTCATCGGCAGCCTGGCCGAGGACCTGCGGCTGGTGCACGGAGCAGGGAGGCAGGACCCGCAGTCGCAGCCCCCGGAGCACAGCGGCGCCGAACGGAACCCTCCTCTCTCCTTCAGCCTGGCCTCCCAGGGACTGAGTGGCCAGTACGTGATCCTAGACAATCGCTCCGGAGAGCTGCACACTTCTGCTCAGGAGATCGACAGGGAGGCCCTGTGTCTTGAAGGAGGTGGAGGGGCTGCCTGGCAGGGCAGCATTTCCATCTCCTCTTCGCCTTCCGCTGACTCTTGTCTTTTGCTTCTGGACGTACTGGTCCTGCCTCAGGAATACTTTAGGTTTGTGAAGGTGAAAATCGCTATCCGGGACATCAATGACAATGCCCCACAGTTCCCTGTTTCCGAAATATCGGTTTGGGTCCCAGAAAATGCACCTGTAAACACCCGGCTGGCCATAGAGCATCCTGCCATGGACCGAGATATAGGCACTAACGGAGTTCAGACCTACCGCTTGCTGGACTACCATCGTATGTTCACCCTGGACGTGGAGGAGAATGAGAATGGGGAGCGAACCCCCTACCTAATTGTCATGGGACTGTTGGACAGGGAGACCCAGGACCAGTATGTGAGCATCATCATAGCTGAGGATGGTGGGTCTCCACCACTGTTGGGCAGTGCCACCCTCACCATTGGCATAAGTGACATTAATGACAATTGCCCTCTCTTCACAGACTCACAAATCAATGCCACTGTGTATGGGAATGCTACAGTGGGCACACCGATTGCAGCTGTCCAGGCTGTGGACAGAGACTTGGGAAACAATGCTCAGGTCACCTACTCTTATAGCCAGAAAGTTCCACAAGTATCCAAGGATTTATTCCATCTGGATGAAAACACTGGAGTCATTAAACTTTTCAGTAAGATTGGGGGAAGTGTTCTGCAAACACACAAGCTCACCATTCTTGCTAATGGGCCAGGCTGCATCCCTGCTATGATAACTGCCCTGGTGACCATTATCAAAGTCATTTTCAGACCACCTGAAATTGTCCCTCGTTATATAGCGAATGAGATAGATGGTATTGTTTACCTGAAAGAACTGGAACCTGTTAAAACTCCAATTGCATTTTTCACCATAAGAGATCCAGAAGGTAAATACAAGGTGAACTGCTACTTGGATGGTGAAGGACCATTTAGGTTATCACCCTACAAACCATACAGTAATGAATATCTGCTAGAAACCACAAAACCTATGGATTATGAGCTACAGCAGTTCTATGAAATAGCTGTGGTAGCCTGGAACTCTGAGGGATTTCATGTCAAAAAAATGATTAAAGTGCAACTTTTAGATGACAATGATAATGCTCCTATTTTCCTTCAACCCTCGGTGGAACTAACCATTGAAGAAAACAACTCACCCAATGCCTTTTTGACTAAGCTAGATGCTACAGATGCTGACAGTGGAGAGAGGGGACAAGTTTCATATTTTCTGGGACCTGATGCTCCATCATACTTTTCCTTAGACAGTGTCACAGGAGTTCTGACAGTTTCTACTCAGCTGGATCGAGAAGAGAAAGAAAAGTACAAGTACACAGTCAGAGCTGTTGACTCTGGGAAGCCACCCAAAGAATCAGTAGCCACCGTGGCTATCACAGTGTTGGATAAAAATGACAACAGTCCTAGGTTCATCAACAAGGACTTCAGCTTCTTTGTGCCAGAAAACTTTCCAGGATATGGTGAAATTGGAATAATTAGTGTAACAGATGCCGATGCTGGGCAAAATGGATGGGTTGCCCTCTCCGTGGTGAACCAGAGTGATATTTTTGCCATAGACACAGGAAAGGGCATGCTGAGAGCCAAAGTCTCTTTGGACAGAGAGCAGCAAAGCTCCTATACTTTGTGGGTTGAAGCTGTTGATGGAGGTGAGCCTCCCCTCTCCTCTACCACAAAAATCACAATTCTCCTTCTAGATATCAATGACAACCCACCTCTTGTTTTATTTCCTCAATCTAACATGTCTTACTTGTTGGTTTTACCTTCTACTCTCCCTGGCTCCCCAGTTACAGAGGTCTATGCAATTGACAAAGACACAGGCATGAATGCTGTCATAGCTTACAGCATCATAGGGAGAAGAGGTCCTAGGCCTGAGTCATTTAGGATTGACCCTAAAACTGGCAACATTACTTTGGAAGAGGCATTGCTGCAGACAGATTATGGGCTCCATCGTTTACTGGTGAAAGTGAGTGATCATGGTTATCCCGAACCTCTCCATTCCACGGTCATGGTGAACCTATTTGTCAATGACACTGTCAGTAATGAGAGCTACATTGAGAGTCTTTTAAGAAAGGAACCAGAAATTAACATAGAGGAGAAAGAACCACAGATCTCCATAGAACCGACTCATAGGAAAGTTGAGCCTGTGTCTTGTATGCCCACCTTAGTAGCTCTGTCTGTAATAAGCTTGGGTTCTATCACTCTTGTAACAGGGATGGGCATATACCTCTGTTTGAGAGGGAAAAGGCATCACAGGGAGGATGAAAATTTGGGAGTACAAATTCCATTAAAAGGAAAAATTGACTTGCATATGAGAGAGAGGAAACCAATGGATATTTCTAATATTTGATTTTTTTTTTTTTTTTTTTTTTGCTGTGGAGTAACAGAGATGTTTTAACTGACTTTGGAGAGTCTTCACCACCCAAAGAGTGTTGGACATCTAATTTATAACTTGTACTGTATTGTAAATAGCTGTTTACAAGTTTTTAAATTCAAAATCAGAGGTTATAAAATGTGTACAGCATTTTTTAAATGAAAATTGGTACTAACAGCTTTGGAACTGTTATAAAAAAAGCTTGGACGTGATTTGCAGCTTTCATACACCAAGCAGATGATTGTTAAAACCCAGGAATAAGGTAAGAAAATGGTACATTGCATTTTTGGCTAAAAAAGTCCTTTAACCACAAGAGGGCATCAGCTGCTCCTTTGCAGGGAACTCTTTTAAGGTATTGTACATGACAGTTGTACATGAAATTAATGAAAGAGTCTATTTTAAATATATTGTTTTTAACATTAAACAAAGATAAAATTAAAGTAAATGGAATGTCACCCCACTTAAATGTATGATAAAAAAGAAAAGAAATGCATTTGTAAACAGAATGTTTATTACCTCACAAGTGCACAATGTATAATTTGAAAGAGAAGACTTCACAAAGAAGCGCAATTCTTTTTTAGCAAGGATAAACGCTTTGCCATGTGTTAAAGATCTGACGTGCTGAAGATTAATTCGCCTTCTGTGTACTCTGGTTGCTTTCTGTTTGCTTTACCACTGCACTTGTTATTATTACAAGGGAAAATATATATATTCTTTCTTAAAGAAAATGTAACTAGAAATTATGTCCAAGAGGAACAGTCAGAAGCAAAGATATGTTTCAATCTTAGTTGCTTCATAGGTGTTCATGACATTTTCATGCTTTCACAACTTGTCAGTAGTGTTCTATACTTGGGTTATGTATTAGATTCTTATATACTTAAACTCATGTGTTACAGAAAAAAAAGAAAAATCTTATTAAAACAAAATTATTCTAGAAGCTGGTGGACACTACTGGTTGTTTTAACTGGACCTTTTCTATGAAAGTTATACTTATCTTTTTGTTGTTGTTTAGGTTTGTTGGCTACCGGTTCTGGCTTCCTTTCTTTGGCTTTGGATTAGGTCCAAGAGTTTATTTGTAAGCCCAGCAGCAGATTTCTTTGATAATTTAGCTTTTACTGAACACTTTGCAGTGAAGCAAGCTGGTTTATCAGTGATTGATCATCTTCACTTCCATGTGTGAGCTGGAAATTTTATTTTATATGAGAGCTATGGCAAAATTATCTTTGTAAACAAAGAATAAGTGTTAGCTTAAACTGGATCATTCTACTTTTGGGCATCATGTGTCTGTACTGTACCAAAAGTGTTTCTATGTCTGCAAATTAAAGGTATATATTTTCATAATTTCTTTCTCATTTTTACTGTTTTATTTTTGAACATGGGCTTGTTCTTTTACTGAAGCTCCTGTTAATGGTATTCATTTGCTTTTAGAGGTAAATGTGCGTAAACTAAATATTCTGTTATGTTAACGTTTATATTAAACTAATTCATTACTTAATTAAACATTTGGTAAATTATTATTAAATACATGTGTAGTTATAGACATATATAGACACACACACACACATATATATATGTATATATATATAATAGAAAAAGAGTATGCCTATGTGTTTGATAGAAGTTCACATGAAAATTTACACCCATGCATGTGTACATGCATATTAATTTATTATGACTTAGAATCAATTATAAACACTCATTTTAATACATACTTATAACAAATCCTCTGTTAGCTGTGTTACAAGTGCTTTCAATAAATTTTAAAATAAAAACACATTGCAAAAAAAGAATTGAATACAAAAACTCAAGACCTTTTGAATAGATATTAACTCATTTTCTCATTTTCTTCAATTTGAGAATTTTAATAAATAAAATAATAAGCATATGAGGCAGTAGTGTTTGTTACAAAAAGGAAATATATTTTTATTGGAAATTCCTTTTTTATGAGAGGCCACTGAGCTAAGAAAGTAAGATCATTTAACCCCCCAAACTTTTCATTCATAATTGATATAGAGCAATGGAGGAAACCATCCTCCACCAGTCATTTTTATATCTGATTTCTCTCTTTTACAGGAAAGAAATACATGTGAAACAAGTAGCACCATTAAAAAAAAAAAAAAGTCCTCTACAAATGCAATGATTTAATTATCAGTATAAATAACAAAACATTTTATTCTTTTATGAGTTTGAAGAAGGTTCATGTGTTTGGGGTATGGATTTCATCTCTAGCATGAAAAAAATGCCTGTAACATTAATAAAAGGACATATTTCTGAATAACTTCTTGTGCCAAGATTTCCTTTACAAAAACATCTCATTCACTTTAAAAATATATATAACCAGGAAAGTTAAAGTAAATTAAGCTCAAAGATAAAAGCCCCTTTTTTCTAACACCTTGCGCTAGAACGGTTGCCAAAATGTATGCTAATCATGTCAATGTTGTTAGTTGAGCTGGCACAAAAATAAATGTTCCATTCATTAAAAACCCTAATATCCATTTAACAGTTTGAGAACCAGTGAGTACTCTTTGCCCAATTTAATGAAGAAGAGATTGCTCTGATCTTCACACTGCCAAACCCATTCTTACACTACAGAGAAAACTGTTCATTAATTTGGAGCTGGAAATTTAAAACAACATAGCAATTTCAGCTACAAGGGAGGAAACAATTTACCTTACTTGACTCTTTAGAGGCCCTGACCCTATTTAAAAAAAAAAAAAAGTTTTCTTGGCAGTTATGCTTTTATCAATGGCAGTTAAAAGCAAAAGGAAAAAGAGACACTTCTTTTAAAACAATTTTGTAGTATTAGTGTATTAAAAATAAAATCCAAATCCTTTGTCTTTTTGGGTGCTTTGCATGTGTTTTATGAAAACACCAGGTATAATCTTGCCTAAGAAATACTATCAGTGAAGCAATATTAGGGAAGGTGTATAAAGTGGACTTGATTGCAGTAATAGCTCTCATAAGGATTCTAATCTGTGCTCCCAGAACATGTTTCGATTGACAACTGTAAAAAGAAGAATTATACAATCCTCGCCTGAGTTTACGGAGACTCGGGTTCCAATCTCTCCTTCCTCGGTGAGGTGAGGACTCTGTGGGGTCCTGACGTTTGGCAGACAATGAAGAATGTAATGAAAGGACAGCATTGAGCATATGACGCTCTTCAATTCACTGGGAAGCCTCAGCTCACAGACACCAGAGACATAGATACCTGAACATTGTCCTCACTCTGAGGTAGATTTGCTCACTGCAAGAAAGAAGTCAGTGCTACCAATTACATTTTACTGACTTGTGCAATCTCTGCCTCGCAATGTGCCTTTAGAGTGTGAGCAGTCAACAAATATTTACAGAAAGGAAGAGGATTGACAGTTATGCAAATGGACTCAAAGAAGAAAAAAATCAATCATATTAAAAAAATCAGTAATTCCTGAGCAAAACACCCACCAGAATTTTTTTCTAGTTAGGCCTATTTCCGATAAGAAAAGATCATGAATACTTTTTAGATGGTATATACATATATACCTACAGTCTATAATCATTTTTTAAATGTCAGTTATTTTTTGTAATTATTCTTAAAATAGTAGCACTTTTTTTTCTGATAAAACCCTAAACTGGAAATGTATTCCTTTAAGCATATAAAACAAAACTGAATGAACTTTAAGGCTTAACCCACTAATGTTAAGAAGTAGGAATACTGTGAAGGTTCAAAAAGAAACTTGGTCATTCATACCATACATATTTATTTTGGTACTCAATTACCATGGGCTCAACTGAGAACAAGACAGAGTCCCTTGATGACTTTAGATTATAGTGTGGGAGGCTAATAAAACATTCAATCTGAAAACACTGTGTGGGATAAATCCTGTTCCCGGGATGCCAAGTGAACCTAACTCAATCTTGGGAAGTCTTAGAGAAAGTTTCCTAAAGGAGGCGATTTCTAATGTGGGCCCTCTCAGGAAGTTGATGCCTAATTTGAATATAAGAAGGAGAAGTTAGCCAGTGGAAAGTGGGCAGAAGGAGAGAGAAGGGTATTTAAGGAAGAGAGAATAATGTGCAAGGCACACATGTGCAAGTGAGCACATCATGACTAAAGAAGCACAAATACTACTGTTCTTCTTGGCTGGAGGGATGAAGAGAATGAAAGATATTATTAACAGTGAACTTGGGGATGTACATGTGCTGCAAATAATAAAGGGACTGTGTCATACCTGGAGGTTGCAATTTTATCCCAAAGCTAATGGGAATTTTAAGGATTTGACCAGGCTATGTGTGGTTTTTAAAGATTACATTGGCAATGTGTGGAGGTTGTGTTGAAAAATGTTCTAGAAACTGAACAGAAGGAGTAGTGACAATTTAAGTGAAAGACGAGGCTTTAAACCAGGCAATATGAAAGAGATATATAACATAGTAGGTAGTAATTTATAGCTAATAAGGAAACTTGTGGTACCAATAAGAATTAATCCACATGTGATAGATAAGAAAGTTCATAATTTTCATAATTTGCTTTCAAGCCTATTTTACAATAAACTTAGTTTTGAATAAACTAAGACAGAGTATCAAGAAAAATTTGACAACTGAGGGGATTAGAAAACAGCAATTATGAAAGTAAAAAATAAGCAAAATCTTACTGAAAACAGCAGAGTTAATTTTCCTTCAAATATTTCTCTTAAAACACACAATTTAATTTTACATTCATTGGAAAGTTAACCAAAGTGTGATACTTGAAAAGACAATATGCCAGATATTAAAAAAAAAAATTCTCTGAGATGAAATCACATCTAAAAATGAAGTCAATCAAAACTAACTATTAAAATGAATTAATAAGAATCATATATCTTCCCTGCATGCACTTGTAGAAAAGATAGATATAATTTAAAAAATAAAGCTACTTATACCTCATAAAGAGAAAAATATTAAAAAATTATGTATTTGACAAATATAATAATTGCAGGAAAATAGTAAGGAAACAAAACTTTAGGAGATTAGGGAATAAGTGATAATAACCAGGGAAAATTTTATGAGCCTTACAGAAAAATGGAGGGCATAAACTTGATTTATAATACAGAAAAAAATATTTATTTACGCAGAGTTTATATTTATATGTATATACATATGTATATATTAGATATAGGAAAGGCATGTTCAATTGTGGATATAAGAGATATGGTTAATTCAAAAATGCAGATGACCAGGCTTGTGTACATTAAGGTAAATGAAGGTAAACCCAGAATGACTGAAAGTTAGGAACTCACTAAATCACAAACTTAACAACCTCAAAGGAATTTTGGATTATTGTTCTTCTCCTTATAGTTTTGAGTACAATATCCTAAAGCATCCATAAGGATAAGCACTATTATCAATTATTTATTTACTAAACATATTTACTATTAGCCTATACCTCTTATAAGCAAGACATTGTGCTAGGCCCAAAGGTAAATTTTGTTCCATTCTCAAAAAAGATCACTCTCCAGTTTGGGGAAACTAGTGTAAACTACACATAATAATGGATGAATATGTTTTCCCTCCCATCTACTCTTCACCTGTGCTTCTTGTACTTCTACCAGAGGGAAACAAGGATCATAATGGCAGATGAAAGCGCTACCTAATGATATAAACTACATACTGAAAGCTAAGAAGAAGGATATCAAAATCATTAGAGGAATATAATCTTTGCAAAGTTTATAAATTACAAAATAGGGACTGAGTGCTTCTTGTGGAGAGAATAGGTGAATTTAAAGACTTTTATAACATATATTTTTAACTCATTTTGAAAATTGGAATTCTCTATAACTCCCAAGTACAACTTTCACTCAAAAGATTAAAGAAACAAATGCACTGGGCACTGTGAACCAACTATTCCTTTCAGAAAAATCATAGATTTACATTTCAGAATAATTAAAATGTGACTATGATATTTATTGAATCTACATATGTAGCCTGTAGTAACCTTGCTACTATATTTCAAAGATAGCACTGATTTCTGCTTTGCAAATATACTTTATATAATTTCAAATTCATAGTTTTATGTTAATAAGTTTTTTTTTTTTTTTTTTTTGCGGTACGCGGGCCTCTTACTGTTGTGGTCTCTCCCGTTGCGGAGCACAGTCTCCGGACACGCAGGATGCGCAGGCTCAGCAGCCATGGTTCATGGGCCCAGCCGCTCTGCGGCATGTGGGATCTTCCCAGACCCAGGTATGAACTCGTGTCCCCTGCATTGGCAGGCAGATTCTCAACCACTGTGCCACCAGGGAAGCCCTGTTAACAAGCTTTCTTAAGGTACTTTCTTGGCAATGTGAGGTTTTGATTTAATGGGGTGTAAAATGTACTTTGGGAGTTGTTATGTAAATCTTTCAAATAATACTATGTAACAGTGTTTTTCAAAGTTATGAGATCTGGTATAACATATGATGAGAGAATATTTTAACATTAATGTATAAAAATTACTGCACATATGTTCTGAATCCTCCATCTCATTATGAAGAAAAAAATACTCCAGAGAAGTTAATTCTAGAAGATTCATAGGAAAAAGCATTGTACTTTAAAGGCAGGTAAAATGGGCAAAGGAAGAAAAGTAACAATAACAATTTCAAAATTCTAAAAAAGTAAATTTTGTTTTCCTTTTGAAAAACTTCATCTACCCATCTTCCCTCCTCACCCCACTGTCTTATTAAATTGGGAAACTAGTTTCCTTTACATTTTTGTAGTTAAATTATAAAATCATAAACATTTTCAAAGTCAAATGAATGTGGGCAATGCTAATTATAAACCAGGTGCTAAAAAACACTATTGCTTTATATTGAGACAGCTTTCCATTTATGATCCTTTCAATTATTTTTTCAACAGTAAGAAGTTGCATTTGTTTTACAGATTTTCTTGTAATAGCAGTTAATATTCACTGCAAGAAGAATTACAATCACAGGTATTTAGCTTACCCTTAAAATATTTACATTGAATTATCTAAGCATTCAAATTTAGCAAAGCCAACTATTCTGCATATGTTTGATTTCTCCATCTAGTCCTACAAAGGATTTTCCTACAAAAAAGTAGTATAGAACATATAATTTTCCCAGTCTCATTTACAAATGTATTTAGCAATTGAATCAGATTTCTGTGAAGAATAACTGAGTATAAGTTGTCTTATAAGATTCTTTGAAAAGAGAGATTTAATGTAACTTAAGTGAATCAAATTGATTGCTTTTTTATGCTTTATGCTTGACTCAGGGCACACTGTTTGAAATGCCGTGACAAACAGCATTCCCCATCAAACCATTTGGTGGGAGTGTCAATTACTTCAATTAGAGATGATTTCTAAAAGACCTTAATAGTGAATGTACATATTGGGAAAGAAAGGTAAAATATCTATGAAAACTTACGAAACATCTGTCTCATGGAGCCAGGAGGAATTTTAAAACATCAATGTTTTATTCCCCTTTGAGCTTCTTTGATCTTTCTTACTCTATCATCCTGTTGGTCTCTCATAAGGGAAGCTCAATATTCTCAGAATCCATTTATTAGTCTATCTATGGTAGGCAGAATAGCCCCCCAAAGATGTCCATGCCTTAATGCATGGAACCTACAAATACATTATATTACATGGCAAAAGGGGCCTTGCAAATATAATTGATATTATGGACCTTAAAATAGAGACATATCCAGCCTAGCTGACAGTCTGCAAGGAATAAACTTGGAAGTGGATTCATCCACAGAGCTTCCAGAAAGCAATACAGCCCAGCTGATACCGTGATTTCTTCTATTCAAAACACCAAGCAGAGGACTGGCTGAACCACTCTGTACCCAGATTTCTGACTACAGGAATGGAAGTTAATAAATGGGTGTTATTTTAAGCTTCTATTGATAATTTTATGATAATTTGTTAAAGCCATGATAAAAAACTACTATGATATCCTGAAAAATACACATCCATTAAAGTTGGAGTTTAGTTGACCTAGTATAACAAAACATTCATTTTATTTTGGGTAATTTTTACAATAAATGTTTTAATTTTTCTTTATAAAACATGGGTGTTAAGTATATATTTAATTATAATTTGCTAGGTAAAGTAAAAAAACAAATCTTAGAATAATTATATGTGTATATATATATGAAAATAAAATCATGTATTGTGAGCCTACTGTGTTCCAGGCAGTGTGACCCTGCCAGTTAAACTCTATGTTCATTTTACTTTTACTAAGTCACAGAAATAAACAAAAAACCAGAGGTGTTTTTATTTTCCTAAAAGACATTCTCAGTTGACTGGAGCTGGAATGAATAATACTGAATTGTTGATTTCATCTCAGACCGAATTATTTATGAAATGAACTGAACAAGTGATATTTATAATAGAGATACTGTGGGTGGATGTGTTGTGATTGCATATGTAAAATGTTTATCTGATGAAAAAACATGCATGTGCATGTTAAAATGCATCTTTTTGTTGTTGTTGCAGACAAGATGGCCTTTCTAATGGATGAGTCACTTCAATCAATGGATCATTTGAAGTGACTTGTAATCTCTAATCCTCTGAAAACAAGCACTTTGGGGAGTTTCTTTTCTTTTTTTTTAAACACATTCATTCTTATTCCATTTGTCTACTAACTCTACTTCCTATTCAAAAGCTGCTTCAAACTATACAATGAATTCACAGAAGATGAAGTTCATTAGAATCATTAATTTAATATGCACTGACTTTTTATTGGGCATTTACTTTTGCCATATCCAATACATAATACATAGGACCATATTATAGAAAACACTTTACTCTGGTAAAATGATATCATTTTGCAAGAGCAGTCAAATAGTTTAGATTCATATCAGAACTCCTGTGATGAAAGGCTAAAATACAAAGTCATTTTTCCCCTCATGTTGCAAAAAGGCATGTTTCTTTCTTAAATATTTACATTTCTCTTTCACTTTGTATGTCAGTCATTTTTGAAGATTGTAGGGATTTTGTTCTAAATTCTAATCTAAGAAAAACATTAGTGACACTGGTTCAAATAAATTTAAAATACAAATAGGAAAAGCATATTCCAAGAATGAAATGTTCACATAGTTAATAAAGAAATAATTGGGGTGGAGAGACAGGACATCATAAGTGATCATTTAGAACACATTTTAGAAAGAAATTGGGATCATCACTCATGGAGCTAGATACCTGATTTCTAAATGTTGCCGAGTCTAAGCTACACTTTCACAAAAAGAACATGCCTTTCCCATCATTTGTCTAATCACTCACTAGGCTGTGGAATAATTTCTACTCAAGTTATTCACTTATGAAATACATTTAGCATATGTAGAAACTCAAAACTGGAGTTTTGCATAGAAGTGATGTCTGGCTCTCTCTTCTCTTCCTAGAGGTTTAGTTATTGGTTAAACATGAGCCAAGTACTGAGACGGTACTTCTCAAAGATCAGCATTTCCAGGTACACATTCCAGAAGTTCCTCTCATGCTTGAGTTGAGATGGGAGTTTTTCCGAAGTTGTCAGAAAAACCTACAACATTGGAGAGCCTCTTCTCTGAATGTTTTTAGGCGGTCCTTGTTGTTGTGGAACACAATGCCTCCTCTGCTGGATGGGTTGGGTAACCACTGCTCAGAAAATGGCAGGCAGCTAGCCACAGAGCCCTTACAGGCCTAATAAGGTGACATGTGTTGTCATCTTGCTAGACTCACTGTGTGGCACACAGACCAGCAGCAGCAGCTGTAGAAACATATGGTTGCTTGTTGGACATAAAGAATCTTGGGCCCACCCCAGATGCATTAAACTAGAATCTGGGGACTTCCCTGGTGGTCCAGTGGTTAAGACTTCGCCTTCCAGTACAGGGGTGCAGGTTCCTTCCCTGGTTGGGGAGCTAAGATCCCACGTGCTTCATGGTCAAAAAACCAAAACAGAAGCAATATTGTAACAAATTCAGCAAAGACTTAAAAAAAACCAAAAACACTAGAATCTGTATTTAATATCTCCAGTTGATTTGCACGTACACTAAAGACTGATAAAAATGTGTTTGGATCATTGGCTCTCACATTTGTCTGCATGTTGAAATAATCTAGGGAGCTAAAAAAAACAACAAATGATGCTCGGGTCCTACCCCACAACCTTCTGATTTAATTGGTTCAGGGAGTAGGATGGGAGTCAGGACTTGTTTTTAAAAGCTCCCCAGTGGCTTTTTAATGTGTAGCAAAGTTTGAAAATCACCAAATTAGGGTCCTACTATTCTGTAATTTACCACTTTTACTTGGTATTCTAACATCCAGCCTATTAAGGATTTATTTCATTACTGGAAATTCCTCCCAACATGTTATAAAGTAAGACACTATTTCCAATACTTCCTAAAGATTAAACTCATAAATTAGCATGAATCAGATCTTTTTTTATTATCATTGTCATCAGAACATTATCATTATAATCAAAAGCAGACAAAGTAACTAGAATGGTAACTAGCATGTCTGTTCCTACCTTTTAGAAATTTTAGTCTAGGACAGTTCCTAGAATATAAGACTGATGAGCACAGCAACTTTGTCTCTTTGTTTTTAAGGTGTAGTTCTAGAACCTACATAATAGAGACTCCATAGAAAATATCTGTGGAATAAATGAATGAATACATGAATGGCATGTGGTCCTAACACATAAATTAGTGTAGTTATGTACTTTAGAAGAAAACCATTATATTTTGACTTTAAAAGACAACGTAGGGAACTATAGTCAATATTTTATAATAACCTATAAGGGAAAAGAATCTGAAAAAGAATATATATATATATATATATATACACACACACACACACCTGAATCACTTTGCTTTAAAACTGAAACCAACACAACATTGTATATCAACTCTATTTCAATTTTAAAAATGAACTTAAAAAAAGGCAATGTAGCAGAGTCTTGGAGCTGATTCTGGGAGTAGTGCTCTGAGGAGGGTTTGCAAATAGAACAGGTATGATTGGCCCCATCATCTTACATACGCTTAGTGTTCTGGTTCGTGCTTGGGAGGGAAAAAGTAGGGAAGTGGGTAGCAGAGGTATCATGTATTGGCCATTGGGACAAAAATGTAATTATTCAGGAGGTTCTCTTTTCTAGGGGCTATAAATGCTGTTTCAACTATCAATATGAGAGGTGTCTAGTAAGGAGAAAGAATAGGGGAAAAGTATAGAAAAGTGTATTCTAGGCATGAAAATCTGCAGTAAACAAAGATGAAATTACTAGCAATTTTAATTGTTAGGAATGAAAGATGTGCTGATGAGAAATTCACTACTTATCCTCCCATTTTATATGACTGAAAAGAAACAGAGAAATCCTGCCTAGCTTGATTAGCAGTGAAAAAGGACTGGCAACATCCAACAAGGTAAAGGAAACATGTATTTATACCCTGCATCTTCCTGCTACTGGTGTTAAAAGCTCGGGGAAACTTCATAAATATCTATGAGCCACATTTTCCCCAAATTCACACAGGTGAATGACCTGGGTTTGTTCTGGGATTAGAGATAATGCATGTAAAGTGGCCAGCACTATGTCTTGTACATGGGACTCAATCATTCAAATATTATTTCCCTTCTCACTCCCCATTTGCCTGCCCTAGCTTATTTAAAGGATGACATATTAAGGGCATAGAAATCTCCAGGGCCAAGTTTTGTATATTCAGGACCTAGCACTAAATGTTTGTTGAATGAACAAATAATAAAAGTGGTTGGTATTACTTTGAGTTTCAATTGCTTTGTATGCTGGGTAGGGCGGAAACACATGAAGATGTAAAAATTGATTCATAAATTAATTTATTAAAAATTCTCATTAAGCATCTAGTATGTACTATGTACGGACATACTTTAAAATGTGCAATTGGAACCATTCTTTGGCACTCAAAGTTTATCTAAGGACACTGAAAATAAAACTTCATTTTAATGGGATAAATGTCAATAGGGGATGAATAAAGCCAAAGGAATCAATTCAAGCATTTGGTTTACAGTATTTTCTATGCAGCTAGTTTCAATTTCAAAATTATTAATAATCTCAAGGCTGAGTACATTTCATTGAGTGTCCACATATATTGTCACAGCAGAACAAGCAGGAAAGGCCGGCTGGAAGATTTGAGGAGTTTGGGCTAGAAGCATCATCTGTTCCTCAGTTTTTCTTTCTTTTCTTTGCCTCCTGCTTCCTTAATTACATCCAAATTGTTCTTTCATTTGTTTTTCTGGCCCTTGCATCTGAGACATGATGTCAGTAATACATGCCATCTTCATTTGGCTCCTTTCTTTCTAATTTGTACTTCTAACCTATTGTTTTTGTAAAAATGTAGGATTTGTCAATTCTCTCTCACACCTGTCCTTCTCTTTGAAGTAGACACATGGATACATTTTATGATTAGAAATTCAGTCACAAGATAGTAAATATGCTGACCAATTATCTCTGCCACCCTTAACCAACCAAAGCTTGAAGGACACAGAAGGCAGCTATAGATTGATCTTACCTTGTGAAAATATATACAAAGAAATTCTCTTCCAATAGAATTGTACTATCATATTGACAATTACAAAGATACATAATTTCAGGGAGTCTGTGCTGCTGGGAAATTAAAACAAGTAGATTTCTGATACAAGTAAAAACAGGGATTTTTTTCTGGAGGGCTATTTATTGGCTGATGTGTATGATATGTATACATTTACAACTGTGCATTATTCTTTTCCTTGCATTTCCACTTCTAAAATTACAAAGAAAATAGCTTCCACAAGCATACTTATTGTAGAGTTTAATAGTAATGGAAAAAGCCCTACCTTTACATTGATATATAGTTGGCTACATATATATAGTTGATTACATAAATTATGATATAAACATAGTAAAGACAATGTTAGACATAGTAAAGACAATATGTCTGAATCATCACAAACTCCAAAGCACTTTTTTTTGTTTCCCTGTATTATCCCTATAATTACTAGAGTTATCTTGTTTTTCTCACATGTTAATTTATTACATTCCTAACAAAGGCTCCCCATTTATCTACAGCAGGGTTTCTTAACCTGATATGCATATAACTGAAATAGGGGTAAAAAATAGAAAATAAAGTAGGACAGGGTAGTGGGGGACATATTATCAAGAAATCTGCATTCACACCCAGGAGATTAATCATAAAATGAATATACACTTTGTGATCCAGGAATATGTGATCTAGGACAATCTTAGTTTAGCACTGCTGGTGGCTATTTGGATTTCTCTGTAGTAAGAGCCTGTATGAGGATCAGGATAACTCAGAAGACAAAAGAAAAAAGGGAGGGGGGAAGAGAGGAAGGAAGGAAGGAAGGAAGAAAGAAAGAAAGATAAAGAAAGAAAAAAATAAAGAAAGAAAGAGAGAAAGAAAGAAAGGGAAAGAAAGGGAGGGGAGAAAAACAAAACAGAGAATTGATAGCATCTTTTAAATCCTCCAATCCATCTGTGCTTAAAAAGAGACAGTCTGGAGATTTTCCATTGTGTGAACAATAAATCCACTCTGTTGTTTTTGTTCCTTCAAATTATTTTGAATTGTCATCCTGGTAATTTTATGCTTTAAAGTCTTGACTACTACTTCATTGGAACAACTGATTGTAGTTCTCTAAACACCCCATGATATATATGTCTCTACATTTTGCACATGCTGATGCCTCCACTCAGATGTCCTTTCCTCCCTCATCTACTTGGACAGTATCTACAATCATTAAGTCTTAGCTCAAGTATCATTTCCTCTGGAAAGCCTGCTGTTGAGAGCTTCTTTTCTTCTGCTTCCAGGGCATTTTGCACCTACCTATACCATAGTAATGAACTGGAAATTCCTGTGGATTGTAACTATTCTTCTGCATAATTTTCTTATCAGTAAAATATAAGTTCCTCAATAGAAAGAGAGTTATTAAGGAAAAGAGAAAACAATGGGAAAATTGTTTCCCAATCAGATCAGAGATACATCAGAGACCTATTGTTCAATATTTGGCTTTTTAGGCCAATCAAGTTAGTTACTAACAATGAGTGAGATTTTGAATCTTTCAATGTTTCCTTTTGTACTTTTGAGTCAATTTACATTACTTAGGAGAAATAGTCTGTCTCTAACATGTCTAGTGTCCTTATTTTTACTAGGAAATTCATGAAGCAAAACTTTTATCATTAGCTTCCCCATTCCCCAGAAGTTTCTGGGTCATCTTAACTTATTAATAACTTCAGATACTGTAGGCTGTGCTATCAATGTAGGCCATGGAAATCTATAATCTTAGTAAAAAATAAGTTGTAAATATACACAAAATAATGAATATGAGAATATAATTGATTCATCTTATTTTATTGTAGCAAAATATAGGTTCCTGAGTCAGAAACCCTCAATTCAAGATCAGTCTTTGCCATCTATAGCTACAAGTGTGTGATCTTGACCAAATTAACTTTCAGAATATCAGTTTCTTTCTCAGAAAATATGGATAATATTACAAGATTGAAATAACACTAAAAGGAAAGAAGGTAACTAAAAATGATTTGTATATTCTAAAAATGCCAGATTATTCTAGCAGCACCAAGGTTACAATGGCCTTGATCAGAGGAGTTTTAGTGGAGTGGTGAGTGTGAATGCAAAATTGCAGTAGATTTGGAGTTAATGGAAAGTGAATAAGGAAAGAGAATTCCTGTCAAAAGAAATTTGGCTTTGAGAGAGAGGAAAGATACAGGGCAAAAGTGAAGAAGGATGTCTGGTTGGAGGAGGTTTTCTTTCATCCTGCTTCCAGTAAAAAATATTGGATGCAGTGGAAACAATAGGAAAGAAGATCTGAAGGGAGAAAATAGAGAAGAATCAATAGCTCAAGTCAAAGATAATCCAGCAGGGCATGTTATCCAAAGAATATTAGGTGTAGAGGCTGGAGGCAGGATAAAATATGCTTCTTTGTAATGAGAAAGGCATCAAAGATGCAACTGTAGATAGGTGAAATTGTAGAGTTGTTCGGAGGAATTTAAAGGAATAATTACCTATCCCCTCTGTGAAGTAGAAGGAAGTAGAAAGGTGAAATCATCTGTTGAGAATTAAGGGGAGATGGGAGAATAGAAATCTGTGGACAGTGGAAGATGTTTGAAATAACTGCTTTCAAGGAAAGAGAAAAGGAACCATTTATGGAAAGGATAACATGAACTTGGATGATTGTGTGATCTGATCTAAATCACTGCTCACATGCACAGATGCAGGCATGGAGAAAGGAGACATATGAATCCCAACCAAGACTGAGATTTTTCTAGATACAAGTGATGAAAATAAAACAGGGCAAAAGAGATGAAGATATCAGAAAGAGGGTGGTCGAAGTGGATAAAATCTTAAAACTCAGGGAAGATGTAAAAAAAAAAATTCTTACAAAAGAGAGCTGCTATGGAGAAATTAGAGGATTCTATTGATTAAAATATATAATAAGGTGGAGGAATTGATTTATTTAAATTAAAAGAGAGGGTTAGAAGGTTATGATCAGACAAAACTATTTATTTATTATTTTAGAACTGGAGCAGTTCTGGCTGACCGCAGGGTCCAAAGGGTGACCAACGGGGGAGGGAGGTTTAACAGTGGAGGTGGAAGAGAACTGGATATAAGGTAATGAATTACCAGAGTATTGTCTGAATTAACTACATGGACTGTAAGGTAACCCACAAACATGGCAGAACTCTAGCAAGTAGGGAATTCTATAAGGAATACGCCATATCCTCAGTGAATAAGCAGGAAGGATAGGGAATTTTGAGATTAACAGTGACCAAGAAAAGTATAGCAGGATGTAAACATTTCAATCTCAAACTCTGTTTGTGGTATGAAACACAAAACTGTGTTTTTTTTCCCATTGTTCCTTAACATTTATGCATTTACTCAGTGTTCCCAAATGAGAAATCACATAAGCCTCACAACTTCTAGTGACCTTAAATTAATTTTTTAAATTAAAAATAAAAAACACTTAATCAACTCTAAAAATCAAAACACTGTTTCAAATCAAAATCCTTTGTTATTAATCTTCTCAGTCTCAACTATTCTACATCCTTAAAGTGAACGGGAATTTAAAGTCATGTAACTGGTTTATTCTAAATTGTTTGAAAACTCCACTTTTGTTATCACAGGTTGAAACGTGATATCAATTGCATCTCATTTCATTACTGTCCACTTTAAAAGTGTATTGTATGAATGCCCTGCATCTTTAGGTATCAGGGATTTTCACACCAGATTGGAGGGATGACAGGTTTTTCCAGCATTGTGGGGTAAAGAGGATATTTTGCATTTCTTGACCCTGAGGTATGGGAAAATAGAGAATTAAGTCATCTTTAGGGCAAGAGTGCTCTCTGGAAACAGCCAGGTTTCTGCTTAGTTCAGAAAATGAAATAAAGAGTCAAAGAAAAGTATGAAGATGTTTAACTGAGTGTGGCAGAATAATAATCTGTGACATTAATTGTAGAATATTTTTTCTGTTACTCCATGACCACTGAAATTCAGAGTGTAGGACTCAGGACTGCCATTCACTGCAGAAAAAAGATTAAAAGCCAGGGAGAAAAGACACCACATTTTCCATTTCTAAGTGCAAAACCCTAGGTTTCAGATGTGAGAAGGAAAGTCCACATATCCTGGCCAAAATATTCTTCCCCGAAATCTCTGAACTAGAAAACAGAATCTATAGAGGAAGAGAGTTTGGGAAAGGAAACCTAATGTGTTAGAAGTAATTTGTGTGTATGGCAGGGGGGCAGGGGCGTGTAAATTCATTGCCCTTATCTCCCTACCTGGAATCCACTTTCAAGTTTGGAATCCAAAATTAGGGGTAGGCTGTGCTTCTACACAAGAGCTCAGAAAAGAAGAAACAGATACCAGGTGCTGAAGAGTAGAAATCTCATTCTGGACATATGTGACATTTGAAGCCTTGTGATGTCTAGAGACCTCCTATGTTGCCTGAGTCTGTGGAGTAAAGTTGTATCTGAAAGCTTTTCTTATAGCTTAGCTATACCAGCTAAGGTATAGAAGTTAACTGAGAGAAAGCTATTGGGCCTGCCATGAGATGGCTTGCCCACTACAGTCTGGACCATCCCCACTAGAAAATCTGTGAAGGTAAATCTCAGGTATTAGTGGGTCATTAGCACCAAAAGGCAAAATAGAAATGTAATAATATAGTTTAATTCTATTCATCTCGCCATTCTTGTGCCCATGCATAAGACTTCAGATGTTTTATATTCTGAAGAATCTAGAGATTCCTATCTCCACAATGGCCCTCTAGCAACAGGTGTGCCTGGCAGAACTTATAATTTAAGTAACTTCATTATGGAAGGGCAAGGAGAAAACCTCAGAAGTACATTTATATCTTAACATGATTGAATTATAAGCCAATATTAAACAGAAATAACAGACAACTGAATTTACTTTGAATTGGCAAGATTAAGCTTTCCATTACAGAGTGGAATGAGGTTTAAAATAAAAGTTAAATTGAATTATATAAAAGTACAGTTACATTTTTGCACACGAATATATAAACAGTAAAATACCTACCTTCTACAAACAAGAATAGAGTTTGGGTCAGGCATGTTGAAAACTAGGAGAGAGATGAGTGGGAAACTGACTCAAAAGAAAGGACAATATGAGTTGAAAAGATGATTGAAAAGGAACGCATTTTAAGTGTAGACCAGGAAAATACAGAGGGGTGAATTTAAGGTTAAACAGAATAACTTCTGATGGTCCCATAGTGGTGGGAACTTGGGAAAAGAAGATACTACACAGGACACTTAGGATTTAACTGTAGGTTAAGTTCCACAAGGGATTCAAATCGGTAAATATTTTTATTTCAGTCCTCTGAAAGGTACTAATTACGGTTTGGCTCTATTCAAGGGCTTAAGGGAGGGGATAAAGGCTCAAGATCATAGGTATGTAATTTCAAAGCTTCATGGAGGATCATGGAGTTGATCTTAGAAGTGGTAGTACCATATTTCATAAATTCTGAGATGCAAACTTTTGCATGTATATTATCTCTGAAATAGAAATAGATTTTACACTTGGAATTGGCATTGTTTTTGCTGTCTTAGTGCTGCATGTTATAATCGATGACATCTGAGTTTCAATAAAATTCAACATGTATTAAACAAATTCTCATTGAAGAAATCAGTTTCATATCTGGTTTCCTTTCTATTGAAATGCAAAAGTGAATAAACCTTGACTCTTGTATTCAAATTATCTGTAATCTACTGTTGAGACACAGTTGAACAGAATGTGTTTGCAAAAGGCTCTATGTGACTTGGAAGGCAGCTGTAAGTCAGAGAAAATTAACTCATGCACAAGGCCTTGACTGCATTAAAATCTCATTTATAATAAATGCAATAATATGTGCCTCAAGCCTAATTTTTTGTTGTAAGCATTATATTTCACATGAAATATTCTAGGATTTTAGAGGTTTTTTAAGAGTTAGCATAAAGTGACTAGCATAAAATAATGTTATTTATTTGTATATTTACATTACAAACTCATACGAACTGTAATGACACATAATAAAATTTAATTACTGTTTTCATATTTTGAATTATCAATTGAATTATGAGCTTTAAATCATCATTTTAAAAATCCAGATTTTGGTCTCCATTTTCAAAAGATTTTTTTTTTCTTTTTAATGGAAAAGAAAAGCGCTTAGTATTTGTAGAAATTCATCAGATAATGTTAGGTGCCTTGATGGAATGGTCTTCTAAAATTTAGGACTTTGACGACTCAGGGGTAAACTTTTTTGCACGCTAAATGTTCTCCAGAGGTTTTTATTTTTTTCTTTAATTAGAAAACTAACCTAGTGTCTAATACCTTTACATTAAAAACTTTAAAAACTCATTTAACTTCAGGTTTGACATTAATTTTACAAATTTATATTTATAAACCTGGAAATTTCATAATTATTTCTAAAGGATCTTTGAAAAGTGATTCGTTTCATTTACAAACTTAGACAAAAGACATTAAATCCTACAACAGTATGAGATAATTTTATTATGTTAAAAAGTAACCTCACATTTCCAATTTAATGTATATTTTGAAGGATAAACTTTAAATATTAGCAAATAAATTTGGCATCATATATATATATATTTTTTTTTGCGGTACGCGGGCCTCTCACTGTTGTGGCCTCTCCTGTCGTGGAGCACAGGCTCCGGATGCGCAGGCTCAGCGGCTATGGCTCACGGGCCCAGCCGCTCCACGGCATGTGGGATCCTCCCGGACCGGGGCACGAACCCGTGTCCCCTGCATCGGCAGGCAGACTCTCAACCACTGCACCACCAGGGAAGCCCTGGCATCATGTTTTTAAAAGCACTATTGACATTCATTTCTGATTTTTCTTGAATACAATGTTGAATTATTTTCAGGCATATTAATTATGATTCTGTACTTACATCCATAAGTGAAACCAAATACAATGGATATTAATTTCTTCTTATATATACATATTTTTGCTTTCTCTATGTATTCTTTAAAAATTTCACAATTTCTGGAATATGTTAAAATCATGAAGTAAAACATTCCATATATTTTATTCTTTGGAACAATTAGAAAGGATTGAATTTAGAAAAGACTGAGTGGAAGCCTCGTTTACTGCTGTTCAAGGGGCAGTGTTTGGCCATTGTCAACCATCTAGGAGTCATATGTCTGCCAGGAACCTGTCTGCCTTAGTATCCTGCCAGCTAAGTCATTGTCCTAGAGCAGCCTGTGTGTGGAACAGCCTTGGCACGAACATAGTGATGGATTTCAAAGCACAGCACCTGGAACTCTTGTTCAATTATGCTCTCTGTAGAAAAAATTTCAAAAGCCTGACACAAAATAAGTGCTATAAAAGCTAAGATGAAATGAAATGAAGTAAATTAAATAAAAAAGTACAAACTGTCCCTAGGACCACTCCTCAGATATTCTATTTACAAGTACAATGTCTTTATTCACATGGAGAACAGAATTCACAGTGTTTTCCATTTGTAATTTTAAATCTATTTTGAAGGAAGACAGTATCTCAGAATCTCCAGAGACCTGGTTGCCACATGTGCTTTAACAGCAGCATGTTTTGATAGGAATATACTTTCTGCTTTCATGATTTTTTGGAGGAAATCTCTACTTGTTTAGTATTACAGCAGCACTGAAGGTAGGCTATGTTCTGTAAAAGATTGATGTGATTCTCTCACAAAACTTTTCTCAGTAGGTCTTCTCTCTGGATTAAAAGAGAATATTACATACTACTATATATAAAATAGATAACTACTAAGGACCTACTGTATAGCACAGGGAACTCTACTCAATACTGTGTAATGACCTATATGGGAAAAGAATCTAAAAAAGAGTGGATATATGTATATGTATAACTGATTCTCTTTGCTGTTCAGCAGAAAGTAACACAACATTCTAACACAACGGAAATTTTTTTAAAAAGAGAATATTACATAGAAGATGCACATACACACATACTCCTCACACAGGAGCTGTATCGCCAGTGTCAGGTGACCAGTTGGGAGATCTGGCCTCCGTTTGAGCCAGAGATAGAGACAGGACTGACATATTTATGGAGAGTCCAATGCCTCTCTGACACAAATGGGCCCAATGCCTCTCTGACAGAATGGGCCCTAGTGGTATGTCTCTTGACAAACCTAAGTGTGTCTTTACCTCCACAATGGTTTGTCTAGGACTTGTCACTCTCTTTGTAATTGACTTTAGAAAACTAAGGTAATTGTGCATTTCTTTACCTGTCTCTAAAATACATATAGGACACACAATCTATAATATTTTGAGTTTCTATCTTTTCATGAGTATTAACATTTCTTTTACAAAAGATCACTTGGAATGTATCTGTAATAATTTTATAATTGCCATAAATTAAATAAATGACATGAAGTCTAGATCAAAATATTGCTCCTTCTTGCATTTTTATTCATCAAAATAAATTATTTTCTAATTTTATATGAAATTGAACTGGTGCCTTTTTATTAAACTGTTATTAAATGATGCTTAATATTTAATATCACTTTAGGAATATGGATTTTAATTACTTTGTCAGTCACCCTCAATCCTCAAGGTAACTGGTCATTTACTTTAGTCCATAATAAAAGGTCTTGCCACTGGACTTAGGAAGAGAGGTAAGAGATTGAAGTTTTAAATAATAAATACAATTTCAGGCAAATATTTACCTGGTATTTTTAATATAAAAATTTGAGCATATTTTCCAGAAAAAAAAGAAAAGGAAAAATTTTCAAAGAGGCAGTAACTTTTATTCACAGAAGTTATTCAGTTTATTAAGACTTTTCAGTAAAATAATTGGGCTAATGTTAATATTTGGATAATGTAGAATATTCTCTGAAACATTTTCTTTTTGCTTTTTCATATTTGGTTTATCTGTAATAGATATAGAGCAAGTATGTTTGAAATATTATCTCTCAATACTTTATATCTCATGGTTTTATAGCACGTACTTATATCATGGAGCTGCATTCAGTTCCGATCCTGCCAATAATCTAGATCATTTATAATAATCTATCTTCTACCTCTTTAAATCATTTTTCAACATTTTATTCTTCAATGGTTCCATTTTTGTAATAATTTATGTAATTGGCATTTCAGTTTTATTCCTTCCTACTTGGTACCACAACAACGAACTTGAGGCTTATTTCTACATCCTTAGAATTGTTCTTAAAAAAAATCCAACTCATGGGCTTCCCTGATGGCGCAGTGGTTGAGAGTCTGCCTGGCGATGCAGGGGACATGGGTTCGTGCGCCCGGGAAGATCCCACGTGCAGCGGAGCGGCTAGGCCTGTGAGCCATGGCCGCTGAGCCTGTGTGTCTGGAGCCTGTGCTCCACAATGGGAGAGGCCACAACAGTGAGAGGCCCACATACTGCAAAAAAAATCCAACTCAATCTCAGAACAAACACATACTGTTTTCTTTTCTCAGCTTTACTGATCTAATTGACTTAAAACATTGTGTAAATTTAAGATATACAACGTGATGATTCAATATGCATATACATTGTGAAATGATTACCACAATAAGGTTAGTTAACATATCTATCACTTCACATGATTACATTTTTTTTGGTGGTAAGAACATTTAAGATCTACTCACTTAGCAACTTGGAATATATAATACAGTACTATTAACTACAGTCATCATACTGCATGTTAGATCTGCAGAACTTATTTTATAACTGAAATTTTTTACACCTTGATCAATATCTCCCCATTTCCCACCACAGCCCCCATCAACCACCATCTTACACTCTAGTTCTATGAGTTGGGCTTTTTTAGATTCCACATATAAGTGATATCATACAGTATTTGACTTTCTCTATTTTATATATTTCATTTAGCATAATGTCCTCAAGGTTCATATGTTGAAGCAAAGGCAGAATTTACCTTTTTTATGACTAAATAATATACCATTATATATATATCCCATTTTCTTTATCCATTGATCCACTGATGGACACTTAGGTTGTTTTCATGTCTTGTCCAATGTGAATAATGCTACAGTGAATATGGTGATGCAGATTATCTCTTCAAGATAGTGATTTCTCAGATAGCGCAAAGCACATGAAAAGATGATCAACATCACAATTATTAGAGAAATTCAAATCAAAACTGCAATGAGGTATTACCTCACACCAGTTAGAATGGCCATCAACAAAAAACCTACAAAAAACAAATGCTGGAGAGAGTGTGGAAAAAAGGGGACCCTCCTACATTGTTGGTGGGCATATAAATTGGTGCAACCACTATGGAGAACAGTATGGAGGTTCCTTTAAAAACTAAAAATAGAGCTAACATACGAGCCAGCAACCCCACTCCTGGGCATATATCCAGAAAAAAACATAATTCAAAAAGATACATTCACCCCAATGTTCATTGCAGCACTATTTACAATAGCCAAGACATGGAAACAACGTAAATGTTCATTGACAGATGAATGAATAAAAAAGATGTGGTATATATGTATGATGGAATATTATTCAGCCATAAAAAAGAATGAAATAATGCCATTTACAGCAAAATGGATGGGCCTAGAGATTATCATACTAAGTGAAGTAGGTCAAAGACAAATGTCATATTATATCATTTATATGTGAAATCTAAAAAATGATAAAAATAAACCTGTTTACAAAACAGAAACAGACTCACAGACTTCAAAAACAGACTTATGGTTACCAAAGGGGAAAGGTGAGGGGGTGGGATAAATTAGGAGGTTGATATTAACATATATATACTACATATATATTACATTAACATAAATAAAATAGGTAATCAACAAGGACCTACTGTACAGCACAGGGAACTCTATTCAATACTCTGTAATAATGTATATGGGAAAAGAATCTGAAGAAGAATAGATATATGTGTATGCATAACTGAGTCACTTTGCTGTATACCTGAAACTAACACAACATTGTAAATCAACTGTATTCCAATATAAAATAAAATTTTAAAAAAATATAGTGATTTCTTTCCTTGGATATATACCCAGAAATGGGATTACTGGATCATATGGTAGCTTCATTTTTTAATTTTTTGAGGAAACAATATTATTTTCCATAGTAGCTATATTAATTTATATTCTTTTTTCACCACATTGTCACCAATATTTTTTATCCCTTATATTTTTGATAACAGCCATTTTAACAGATGTGAAGTGATATTTCATTGTGGTTTTGATTTGATTTTCCCTGATAATTAGTGATGTTGAACATCTTTTCACATATCTGTGGGACATCTGTATGTCTTCTTTGGAAAAATGTCTAATCAGGCAGATGGAACTGAATTTAAACATAAATAAATGAATCTGTATCATGGAAAAAAACACAGTTTTGCACACATGAAATGGAGGCTACCTAAAATTTTAGTAGGAAGACACTGGATAGTTCCATAATGTTTATCACTGAACTCAAGAGACCAAGTTTTATCTCACTGAAGAAACTGGACAGCAGTTCCCCTATTCCAAAATAACTGTTCTAACAGTATCAGATGCATTAGTCAGAGTAGTATTCCCTCACAGCCAACATACCAACATCTTTTTACATCCTTTTGTAAAGGAAAACCCCAAGAAAATAAATATACTCAGCTGTTCTCTTTTTGCCCCTTCCATTGTTGGGGAGACTCTTCTCATCTCATATCTAACTTGACATCTTAGCCTGGCCTGACACCTGTGGAACACGCCCTCTTTTGAAAAACTCTTCTCTTGACTTCTGTGACAGCATGGTTTCAGATTTATTACTAACTTATTTATTACTCTTTATTAACTAACATTTACCAGTTTTTTTTTTCTTTAATAGTCTCTATGTTAAATTTGGAGGAAAATGAAACAGGTTAAGCAACTGTCTTAACACTAACACAGGCTGTCTAGGTGACTCAATGTAAACAATATCCCCTCGAGTATTATGTTTTTCTTCCTTGGTTGTATGATATATTCATTAATTCTTTCTTTTATTCAACCATATGTCATAGTGACAAGAAACAGAAAATTTTAAAAGAAAACAAATAAGTAAGTAAGATAATAGAGAAAACTGGGATAGATAACAAGTATGAGGATATGAGGTATGGTATGAGGAAAATCAAAAATGTTAAAAGAAGGTTAACTAGGAATAAAGAGAAATATTGCAGAAGTAACTGTTGTGACTCATGAAACATGAGTAAAACGAAGAGCTGGTAATAAGAAGATGATTTTTTGTGTTCCATTTAGAAGGAGTAAAAACTAGAAAGACCCTAAAGCCTGAGGGCCCTATGAACACAGAGTATCTGAGGAAATAATGAATGTGAGGTGAAGGGTAAATAGAACGGCATGAGAATTTTTAAAAAAGGCATGCAGTTGCTAGATGAGCAAGGGACATGCAGGTCATGGTAAGAATTTAGTTTTTATCATAAACATGGTGAGAAGAAATAACAGGTATTTAAGCAAAAGATTAATATGATGTGATGCCGTTAACAACACTGGAAAGAGAGAATCTGTGAAATGTTTGGAGAGTTGACGAAGCAAGACATGTAGTTTGAACATGTTGAAATGAGGTGAGGATGCCTTTTGGACAACAAAGCAGAGCTGACAGAAGAGAAGTATATGATCACATCTGGATCTCAATCGAGAGATCACAGCTGTATGTAAATCTGACAGTTATTTATTTAAATGATTTTAAATCCATGGTAAATACATTAACTCATTTAAAAGTGTAGATAAAAAAGAAGTCTAAGACCAGAACTTTAGGTTCACCATATATCAAGGTCTAGAAGAAAAGTAGGAGCCAATAGAGGAGACTGATATGGATGAAGTGTCCATTGAAGTGGAACAAAACCCATAAATAAATGAAATAAGTGGTGTTCTGAAAATCTAGTGTTAAAGGTATTTCAAGGCTAAATGGGTAAAAACTTGCTGGGATGTTGACTACTGAATTGGCAAACTGAAATATTTTGGGCCATAGAAAGAACAATTTAAGTGGAGTGGTAAAGATAAAGGCTTACTTTGAGTGAGTTAAAAAGATAATAGGGATACAAGCAAACATAAGTTTGAAAAACTGTTTATTACTGATTTTCCAGAGACTCCATTCCAATGACAGAAAAGGAATTTTTTTGAGGGAAAAACAATGTGTGGAGTCTGAGAGAAATAACAGTTGTAAAATTTTAGATACAGAAAAAAGCTGAAAAAGAGTCAACTGAATGAGCAGACCTGGGAAAACAGAAAAGTCAGTTGACTATGGAAAAACTGTCTAACACTTCTTGTACCAAATAATACCAGGTATTTTTGAAAGTGGTTGAATAGGTTGGACTGAGAACAGAAATATTGGTTGAAATAATATATAAAAGATAAGTAGGTCCCCAAATTCCCTCCCTGCCTCTGTCCAGCTGGAAGACTGCTGCTCCAGCACAGAAGACTAAGATTACTTTCCAGTAAGGTTGAATGAGACTGATTATGAAATAGAGAATATATGACACACTAAGAATAGAAGTGCTTTATTGAAACAAGGAAGATTAAGTGAAAAATACATCCTGAATGTTAAAATCCCAAGCTCCTTTTCCCCAGTTGAAACCTAGGGCAACAGAGTGAGGCTTAATAATATGATGGTGGCCTAGATGTGAAGGATACCAGTATGAGAAATGAGAAGCGGTCAGCAAGATTTCATAAAAGAAAGAAGTCAATGAGAATTCCACAGTTTTGAGTCTAAACAAATACAAGAATAAAGTTGCCATTTGCTGAGATAGGAAAGAGCACGTAGAAAGAAAAGGGTTTTGGAAATGAAGATTTAGATATTGACAGAACATACAGCTGTAAAGTTTTAATATGAGCACTAAGCTAGAAATATACATGGAATTCATTAGTATACAGATAGTATTAAAAGCCATTGGACTGGTTGTACTTACCTAGGAACTTGCTAGGTAAATCTCATGCACTGAACCTAGAACATGCCAATATAGAGAGGTTAGGGGAAAGGAGACACCAACAAAGGACCCTGAGGAGGCAGCAGGAGTTGGGGTTGATAACAGAAAATAAAGGATGCCTTTTTGCTCTTCTTGAGTATTTCTTGTTTTATTTTATAAATAAAAGACCAGGGTGAGGCTAAAGTGAGGACTACAGATGTGATGTTGTTAGGAGAGGAAGTGATATGTAATATTTCTATAAGGGAATTTTTAATGGCTTAATTAAAATATAATTAAAAACATACCACATAATTCAACTATGTTAAGTGTATAATATGATTGTTTTTTAGTATCTTAACAGAATTTCACAATCATCATCACAATCATTTTAGAACATTTTCGTCACCTCACAAAGAAAACCAAGGCCATTCTTCTCCCTCCCACCTCCAGCCTTAGGTAAATACTAATCTATGTTCTGTCTCTATGGATATATCTTCTCTGGATGTTTTATATAAATGGAGTTATACAATATGTGGTCTTTTATGACTGCTTCTTTGATTTATCATATTTTAAATTTGTATCCATGTTATAGAATATATCTACTTCATTCCTTTTTATTGTTGAATTATATTCCATAGTATGAGTGTACATATTGTTTGTCCATTCTTAATTGATGGGCATTTGGGTTGATTCCATTTTTTGACTATTTTAAATAACACTGATGTGAACATTCATGTACAAGTTTTTGTGTGATCATACCTTTTCATTTCTCTCGGGAATATACCTAGGAGAAGAATTAATATATCATATGGTAACTCTGTTAACCTTTTGAGAAACTGCCAGACATTTTTTCCACAATGGCTGTAACATTTTACATTTTCAGTAGCAATGTATGGGGGTTCTAACTTCTCCACATTTTCATCAATACTTATTATTTTTTGTTTTTGTTTTGTATCTCATTGTGTTTTTGATTAGCATTTGATGTTGAGCATATTTCCATGTGCTTAATAACCAACTGTATATCTTCCTTGGAGAAATTTCTAGTCAAGTAATTTGCCCAGTTTTTAATTGATTGTTTGTGTTTTTGTTACTGAATTGTAGGGGTTCTTTATTCTGAATACAAGTCCTTTATCAGATACATGATTTGCAAATATTTTCTACTGTTCTGTTGGTTGTCTTTTCATTTTCTTGATGTGTCCTTTGAATCAAAATGTTCTTAATTTGGATAAAGTCCAAACTTTACTCTTTCTTTTGTCACTTGTGATTTTGGGGTCATACCTAAGAAGGCTTTACATAATCCAAGGTCACAGAGATTTACTCCTATATTTTCATCTAAGAGTTGATAATTCTAGCTCTTGCATTTTGCTCTATGATTTATTTTGAGTAAGTTTTCATATGGTATGAGGAAGGAGTTCTACCTTATTCTTTGGCCTGTGGGTGTCCAGTTGTTCCAGTACCATTTGTTGAAAAGACTGTTCTTTCCCTATTGAATTGTATTGGCTCCACTATCAATATTCAATTGACTATAAATGTGGAGATTTATTTATGGACTCTCAATTCTATTCCATTGATCTATATGTCTAAGCTTAGCCAGGCCCACATTATCTTGATTACTGTAGCCTTACAATGTGTTTTGAAACTGGGAGGTGTGCGTCTCCAACTTTCCTTTTCTTTTTCGATTGTTTGACCACACTGGTTCCCTTAAATTTCTATATGTTTTTTCAGATCATTTTGTAAATTTCTACAAAGAATCGAGCTGGGATTTGATAGGGATTGTGTTGCACCTATAAATCAATTTGGGAAGTATTGCCATCTTAACATATTAAGTGTTCGGACCCATAAACTTGACATCTTTTCATTTATTTGGATTTTCTTCAATTTCAGTCATTTTTAAAAATTTTACAGAGTACAAGTTTTGCACTTTTTTTGTTAAAATTACACTTGTATTTTGTTTTGATGCTATTTTAAATATAATTGCTTCCTTAATTTTCATAGTTTATTGCTAGCATATAAAGTATAATTGATTTTTCATATTGATTTTTTACCTTGCAACATAGCTGAATTCATTTATTAGTTCTATCCTGTAAGATAATTTTAATTTTAATTTTCCTTTACAAGGAAATATAACAGGATTACTGGACTCTACTGTGTTCTCAGATAAGATTTTAGAGTCATCCTTTTAAAGATGAAAGAGTCAGAAATAAAGTGTTTTACTTTATTTGAGTTCAGTTGCCTATGTAGAAGTATTATAAAACTGTGCTAAATATTTGACAGTTGAATGAAATTAACAATGAAAATTATGAAAAAATGTCTAAAGACTATTTAAAAAATCTGAAGACCTCAAAACCATGAAGTATTTTTAAAAACTGGTTTTCCCTGATAACTACTTGTGCAACAGTCTATGAATAGTAATTCAAGCCCAAATAGAATAATCATTTTACTTCTATGTCTATGTCTGTAAAATCCTTGAGAATAAAACCCAAATATTTATCACTAATTGACGGCATTTTACAAAGTGCTCACTTGTCAGCAGGCATTCTATAAATGAATTGTGAGTAAAATTATACTTGTATGCACTTACTGATTGTATGATATAATTAGGTATTATTCATTTAAATAGTTGAGCATTGGTTCTCAATGCTCTCTGCACAATGGAATCATTTGAGGAGATTTTTTTTTTGAAATACCAATGCCCAAGCCCTCCCCTAGAGTTTCTGACTTAACTGGTCTGGGGTGGGGTCTATGCTCTGGAGTACTTTAAAAACTACCAGGGTCATTCTAATATAGAGCAAATATTGGGAACAAGAGATTGTTAACTTCTGTCAAATACAATGATTTTGATTAAAGTATAATTAATATTGATATTAGAAACTATTTTAATCCAAAATCGTCACCACATTTAGCTACATATAAGTGTAAAACCTATTCCACAAAAATAAAATCTGTATGATGGACATGACATAATACCTGACATATAGAAGGAAATCAATGCATTCTATTTACCTGGAAGCTTTTTTCCTATTTGCTGTGCTTTAATAATATACATTTAAATGCTCTCATAACTGTACAAAGTGTTTTATGTGATAGTTAAAGTCATCCTAAGATACTGCTCCTATTCACACTCATTTCTTTCAAAATGTCATTTAGTAACATAAGGATCACACTCCCAAAGGACTGTACATTTGGGGAAACAGTTCCTTTGAGAATTTGAAGAAGTCGTGAATTCCAGAAAATTGTGCTTACGGTTCCTGAAGCCATCCATTTATAGATCCCCTTAAAATTCAAGGACCCTGATTAAGGAATTATACGTTGGAAGATATTATAGGTTTATCATGAGGCAATAAGTCCATCTTCTAAATTCTCAACATGTTGCATAAATAGGAGTAAAGATATTTCCACAGTAATATAGAATTTTAATTATAAAAAGATATTTTATTTCATTGCTGCTCTTGGCAAACTTCTTACCTAGGCAGTCAGGGTTAGATATCATTACTCTCTTTAAAGAGGAGGGAACAAGTAAAAAATATTTGAATCATGCCTGGGGCAATCCAGATGTCCCTAATTGCTCCCTCCCTTCCATAAAAATCTCTAAAATACTGCCTTGGGCATCTAAAATGCAGCATGAACAGTAAAAACCACCATTTATCAGATTATTCAGAAAAACTTCCATAAAATTTAGAAAACATTTATTTTTAAAAGGTTCCTTTTGTGAATTATTGGTTAGTCACTAAACTGGAAATGTCAAATATTTTTTGTACTACTTATACTACTTCTAGTTTTAGAAGAATTCTGCTTGATTACCACACTAAATGACTATTTCCTGCCTTGTCTTTAAATCTTTTCTATTCTTGCTGGATCCAATTTAAGTTAAAGACCCATGAGCTACATAAAATCTTAAAATTGTACTGACATTTCTATAATCACACAACACAGGGAAGTAGTGATTACCTTCCTTTATGGAATCAGTTCAAAAAGTAGCAATACCCCTTGCTTCATTCATACAATATAAATAGTAAGTTATTATAGTTTCTCTCCTGTTGTACTGCTCCTTGTAATTTTTATAATATCATTTTGACAACCCTGTGGTATTCCCTTTAAAGAAAGGGAGGACAGATCAGAGATAAGAGAAACATGATAAGATTCCTCATTTCTCCTATAGTGTTTTCTGGAATAGTTTTATTATAGAATTTTATCAAATTTAATATGATAGAGAAAACTCATGTGAACTGATGCCACCAATCACATTACAAGTATTTTGCAATGCCCTAGAAGAAAGATCACACTCACAGAGAATTGAACATGCATCTGTTTTGTTTGTTTTTTATATCCAGTTCACTCCTGATGGCCATAATTGTATATAATAGCTCCTATATCAATCTCATTGTTACAAGTTTTCATCTAAGTTTACTAAACCTAGACGATGAGGTAAATTTGCTGGATCTACAGAAGTTGTCAAATTCCCAGATTACTTTGTATTTATTGATTTCTATGGTGTAAATTCTCCCACAGTGGCTAATTTCAAGCTGCCAACATGGCGTCACTGATCTTGAATTGGGAAAAGATGGGCACAGTAGGCTCAGGAAAGTCAATTTGAGCTTTCCCATGCCACCTGATATATCAGATTGGACAAAAAAGATTAGCAGATTGATCTAATAAGTACGTGCAGGCCATCACCCCTACTACTAACTACAACATACTTCTTTCTATTGACACATTGAGAACATTTATTATAATGACTTTACTTATGCTTGGCAATAAAGTTGAAGAGATGAAAATCATACAAAGTATTTCTATGATCATAGTTAAGATAGAAATGAATAAGAAAAGATAATTAGGAAATCTCAATGTGTTTGGAAACTATCAGATAACTCATTGATTAAAGAAATATCATGATGTAAAATTTTTAAAAAGTATTTTGAATGAATGTTGATAAAAGTAGTGTATATTAGAACTTGTGGGATACAACTTAAATTAGAGGGAAATATATACTATTAAATGTATATATTAAAAATGAGAATGTTGATAATCAATAGGCTAAGAATATATCATAAGAAATCAGTATAAGAAGGACATATTGAATTAATATAATAAATAATAAAGATAGAAGGAAGAATTAATAAAATAGAAAACAAACAAAATAGAAGATCAACAAAACCAAAGTAAAAGCACTAAAATGTTGGTGGGGGGGAGAGGGGGCTGATCAAAGAGAAAAATGGATATATGCTTTGAACTGACACCTCACAAAAGAGGATTTGATAGATTGTATTATTGTACAAAATTTTCTCACTCTTCTATGCCTCATTGATAAAATGCTTCACCATGCAAATTGCTTTGGCCAAAGAAATATGAGTGAAAGTGACATGTGCTACCTAAGCAAAATCTTTAATCCATGGAATGTACCTACCATGTTCTCCTTTCCACTTGTCATGAGACAAGCAATGTCCACGAAGAGGCTTCTTTATCAGCTTAAGTCTCAGAGTGTAGAATCTGGGGAGAGTCACAATCAACTCTAGATGATAGAGTATCATGTATGAAAAAGATAACTTTGTCATTGTAAGTCTCTGAGATTTCTTTTCTTTTTTCCTTTTCTTTTCATGTTTTCCCTTTCTTTTCCTTTTTAATTTTATTTATTTCCTTTCATTTGTTTTATTAAACAACCACATAGTAACTTACAATAAACCGACTGATATGAAGATTAAAGAAAAGGAAAATAATTCAGGGGTATGTTAATTAGAATCATGAGGTACTATTAAGCACTTACCTCTATGTATGAATTTTAAAATACTAATAATATGGAAGAATCTCACAATATAATATTAATTCAGACACAAAATAATATCTGCTGAATGACTATATTTATGCAAAATACACACACACACACACACACACACACACAAACAGGAAAAACTGAACTAGATTGTTTAGGGACACATGTTTAGTTAAACTCCAGAAAAGGCAAGGAAGTGATTCTAGATCCTGAGGTTCAACCATATATTAGTCCCCTCAGAGTCTAAGGGTCCAAGCTGAAGAACTCAGGTTGAAAAATCCTGGAGGAAATTACTAGATTATTATAAGGCAGTAAGTCCATTTACTAAACCAAATTCTCATTTTCAGCCATAAGCAGAAAGAATACAGAAATTTCAACAGTAATAATGAATTCAACTGTAAAAATATACAACAATTAATACTTTGTAACTGTTCTTGGTAAAGTTCTTACTTAGACATTAAGGGTTAGCTGTTACTCTCATTAAAAAGGAGATGACAGGGCTTCCCTGGTGGCGCAGTGGTTGAGAGTCCACCTGCCGATGCAGGGGACACGGGTTCGTGCCCCGGTCCGGGAAGATCCCACATGCCGCGGAGCAGTTGGGCCCGTGAGCCATGGCCACTGAGCCTGCGCATCCGGAGCCTGTGCTCCACAATGGGAGAGGCCACAACAGTGAGAGGCCGACATATTGCAAAAAAAAAAAAAAAAAAAAAGATCATGCCCAGGGCAATCCAAATGCCCCCAATTTCTGTCTTTCTTCCACTGTGTTCCCAAAATACTGTGTTGAGAATCTAAAATGCATCAAAATAGTAAAACGTGCCAGATTTTTCAGAAAAAAACTCCATCAAATTGGAAAATATATAATTTTAGTAGGTTCCTTTTATGAATTAATTAGTGGTTTATCACTAAACTAAAAATGACATAAATGTAATGTTTGAAACATTTTATTTCTCTAGATCCTTTTACTCCTGCTAGCTACACTTTTTAATGTACAGTACTAAGTATTATACATGAATTAAAATTAAATTGTTCTAAGGTGAGGCTCGTTCACACTCCTTTCTTTCTGCAAATCACTTTGGTATCATAATGATTACACTTCCAGAAAAATGTTAGCTAACTTTGGGGATATTTAGACCCCTCTGAGAATAAGAAGAAGCTATGAACTCTCTCTTTCCAGATAATTTTGCAAGGAGTTATTGACATAAAATTCAAGATGGCGTTTACTTTTGAGAATAGTGATTACAAGTTGATATGATGTGGGTTTTGTGGCACTAGCAAATAGATAAATAAATAAAACAAAAAAACTAAAATAAAATTAAAAGGAAGGTAAAAGAAGAAAATAAAATTAAAGAGTCCTATTTCTCAAAGCACCGATATAGAGAGAATTTCTATTACATCTTACTTATTAAGAAAAGAACATAAACATGTGTGTTACCTGGGAGATGACAAAGACAAATAGCATGTCCTGTACTCCTATGAGTCATCAGACCCCAGGAAACCCAAAATAGGCCACATATCTTTAGCTTATTTTTACTTATAGACTATTTCGTAAGCACAGACCTATAATGAACTTCTCCCCAGCATCCTACTGTGGTAGACCACAACTGGGCCTGTGGAGATGAAATCTCAAATAAAATATGAAAATAGTGAGTTTGCAATCATTATATAACTAAAATATATAGCTGTGTACTGGCAAAAACTTAGAATTTGTACATCAAACAATATGGGCTACCATCATGCCCCAATTCCCAGTAAAAAGTACTAATGTTAGTGAAAAACTTCCTTTAGACTGTTCCTGAATCTGCAGTCACAGTTAAGGTCAAGCTTTTGGAGTATCTGCAAGAGGAAGTAGGGAGACACCAGTTTGTGGCATCCATCAAGTCTCTTCATACTCAGTTTTTTATATACAAACATTTGGAGAATTTTCAATGCTTATTTATGAATTTAGTGAATATTGCCTTGAGTGAGTCCAAGTAATCTCACCAGTCCTTAAAACTGGACCAATTTGTGATCTATCCTGCCTTACCCAGACTCACAAATCATCTAAGAATTGTGAAAGAAACATAAAAGCTTAATTAATTAAAATGAAGAAAAAGCAAATAAATAATAACAGTAAAAATGTCAACATCAATAATGAAAATAAAAACAAACCACAGATATGAAAGAGAGCATAATAAATATAGAAACTATTACATAAAAATTTATGAATGTACATTTGCAAGCTTGAAATAGAGACTATTCTCTTTACAGCAAAATACAGAATATAAAACTAAAATGCGGGGCTTCTCTGGTGGCGCAGTGGTTGAGAGTCCGCCTGCCATTGCAGGGGACACGAGTTCGTACCCCGGTCCGGGAGGATCCCACATGCCGCGGAGCGGCTTGGCCCGTGAGCCGTGGCCGCTGAGCCTGCGCGTCCGAAGCCTGTGCTCCACAACGGGAGAGGCCACAACAGTGAGAGGCCCGTGTACCGCAAAAAAAAAAAAAAAAAAAAAAAAAAAAAAAAACTAAAATGCAAACTACAAACAGGAAAATATTTTAAATACTTATGACAAAGTCTTTATGTTATTAATACAAAAAAAGACCTACACACTGAAAAGAAGGAGAGGAACAATTCAAATGATCACAGGCAAAAAGATAACATTGTTTCGTTTTGTTTAGCTGTATTGTATTTAACCTTTTAACTCTTTGAAGAGTATTTCACTGAGACTTAAACAAAAGATATGTCTGGTATTAAGCTAATCTGAGCAAATATTATTTTTTCTGAAGCTCTCAATGCCATCAATAATGAAATAGTGTGAAGTGTTAAACTATGAGGCAGAAAGCACTTTTTTTCTTTCTTTGCTTATATCTTTTTTTAAATATACCTTTATTGGAGTATAAGTGCTTTACAATGTTGTGTTAGTTTCTATTGTACAACAAAGTGAATCAGCTATAAGTATACATATATCCCCATATCCCCTCCCTCTTAAGACCACCCTCCCTATCCCACCCCTCCAGGTCATCACAAAGCATTGAGTTGATCTCCCTGCCTCACTTCATCCCAGCTTCCCCTTCCCCCACTGTATCCTCAAGTCCATTCTCTACATCTGTGTCTTTATTCCTGCCCTGCCACTAGGTTCATCAGTATCATTTTTTTAGATTCCATGTATATGTGTTAGCATACAGTATTTGTTTTTCTCTTTCTGACGTACTTCACTCTGTATGACAGACTCTAGGTTCGTCCACCTCATTTCAAATAACTCAATTTTGTTCCTTTTTATGGAGCACTTTTTTTAGGTTAAAAAGTGTTAGAATAAAAAGACCTTGGTCAAATTATGTTTTAATATGTATTGGCAGTGTTATCTTGAGAAAATAACAATAATTTTTGAGCGTCACTTCCTTCTTCAAATGGAAATGACACATTTCAAATGATAAAAAATGCACCACTATTGTCTGTACCACTCAGAAAATACTGCTATTTTATTTCTAAGATGCCATCAACTATAAAATCCATGGTTATTTCAGAGACGATAAAAATTTTAAATTGTAAAATCAACAAAATACCATAATATGAATGAGGTATGAATACAAAATGAGGCAATATATGTTAAAATGTTTTATAAATTAAATCAATAACATATCAATTCTAGTCTCTAGTCTAATATTTCAATATATACCTTAATAAGTTTTTCTTTAGTTTGCTTCATATATGGACATTATGTCACCCCACAGAAATTATAAACCATTTCAAGGAATGTAATTTTTTGGTACTGCTATAATGCCTAGCATAAATTTCAACAACTACCTGCCATTTGTTCATTTTTAGATTCTGTGAAAAAAGTTAAAAGGGCTATAATATTTTCCTAAACCTTACTATTTTAATATCCTGTATCAATAAGGAAACTAAAATTTTTCTACACAATTTGACCTTCAATCGAGGCATTGTGAATGAACATTCACTATGTTATTCTACTAATATTTATTTCTATTTACATTTGTTTTAGAGAAACTATATTGCACACTTTACTGTTAAGAAACAATTTTCCATGGGTTTCACATATTTCTGCTAAGCTAGGAAAGTGAGGCACTGACTATTTGATCCACATTATCTTTTCAAGGATAATGTGGCAAAAACAATGCTCTTGGCAAAGAGCGTGAAAAGACAGGTTTGCCTACAGCCATGGAAGATAGAGATAATGTCCCTCTGAGCAAAGGTAACACCTGAGTGATAAAGATAATGTCTCCCACCAGGGCAAAGAATGGGCATGTTTTGGTTCCCTAAGTTCAGTATTCCTCTCTTATAATGCAACTATTATGTGTGCATGTGTCATGCACACATAATAGTTTCTTTATGGGAATTGGAGCTTCAGAAAATTATGCAAAATGTAAATTTTTTTGCTCTCAGCAATAAACCGTCCTTGTCTCTGACCCAGGAGTCTTGTGTCTTCTCTCACCAGCCAAGAAACAATGGCAGTCTAATTTGTTAGCTTGTGAGTAAGGTAAAATTTTTGAATTTTCACAGTTGTTGAAATTTTAATTCTTTTTTACAATAAATTTGATAACTTATGGTAATGTTTTATGCTTATAACTTTTTCAGGGCTATTCTTTCTACAACAAGATTTTTCTTTCCTCAAATGATATGACAAAATAATATCTCAAAAACAAAACATTTGCACCTAAATTAGGCAATTAAAATCATAGCTGGGGAGGATAAGGCTCCAAACAGATGTTTGAAGGTTTCATTTGTAAAACTTATTAATAAAAGAGATTACAATATACTTTTGTACTAATTAGAATTTAGTCATGCCAAGAATAAGGGCTTATTCTAAAGGACATCTAATAATCCATTCTAGTCCTAAAAAAATATGAATTTGAGATGAGGCCATTATTGATATGCCAAGATAAAGTAGAAAAAATAGCAACACAATAAGAATAGCATGGCAGTCTAGAATAAGCATATGTTTCTCTTACAAACATTGTCATTAGATTTAACCCACAGACTGATAACTAAAACATCAGGAAAATTTCCAAAGGAAACTCCTAAATTTAGCTCACATACTATGTCATTCTATAATGTGAGGTCAGTTGAAAAATGTTATCTAATTTGCTCCATATAGGGTTACTTAACAAGAAAAGAGGTATGGCTCACTGCAGACACCTAAAATTTCAGCTACTTCATTTTACATGTTTTTTGGTAGATATAATGTCTAAAAGGAGAATTTTTGATATATTTATCATCACTTTTTATATATACTGTACTCATTTTACATACAAATGTATAGTTAATATGTCTTATAGCAGGTAAATCATCAAAGGTGTGGGCAAAAATGATGGCAGAGTAGGAAGACCCTGAGCTCAGCTCCTTTCATGGGCACCCCAAATTACAACTACTTATAGAACAACTATCAATGAGAATGACCTAAAGTATAGCAGAAAAAAATTTCCACAGCTAAAGGTATAAAGAAGAAACTACAATGAAATGGGTAGAAGGGGTGGAGATGTAGTATGGTCAGGGTCAAACCCCTGGGTAGGTGACTCACAAACAGAAGGATAATCACAGTTGGAAAGATTCTTCACAAGGAGAGAGGGGTCCAAGTCCCACATTGGGCTCCTTAACCCAGGTGTCCTGCACCAAGAAGATGAGCCCCAGAATGCCTGGCTTTGATGACCAGTGGGGGCTGAACACAGGAGACCTAGAAGACCATAGGAAACAGAGACTCCACTCTTAAAATGTGTGCACAAAATCTCACATGTTCTGAGTCCCAGAGCAGAGGCAGTGATTTTAAAGGAGTGTGAGTCAGACCTACTTGCTGATCTGGGAGAACCTCCCAAAGAGGCAGAAGACAGCTGGGACACCCCTGGGGACATAGTTGCTGACATCAGCCATTTTGGGAAGCTTATTCTACCATGAAGACACAGGTACTGGAAAGCAACATTTTGGAGTCCTCTCTCTAGCCTATTAGGGCTTGAGGCTCAATTGAGTGCCAGTAGGCCAGCATCAACCTCAGGCTCCACAGGTGCCAGCCCGCCATGTGGGGACATGATTCCACCCACCAGCATGTTGGAACCAGCTCTGGTCCACCCAGGGCCTCATAACTTTCTTCCACAGGACCCAGGTCTGCCCACCAGAAGACCAGAAAGAAGGGCCTGGTAGCCAACAAGGCTGGAGGCCAGCCCTTCCTACCAGTGCACCACACTAGTCTGACCCACCAAAACAAAAGCACCCATGCAGCCCACATGGGAACACCCATAGAGCATATATCTCTGGTGGCCAGAGGAGAGTGTGCTGATGGATACCATAAGACATCTCCTATGTAAAGTCACTTCTCTAATATTGAGAAATGTAACCAACCTACCTAATACACAGAAATAAACAGAGAATTAGACAAAAAGAGGCAAGAGAGGAATATATTCCAAACAAAGGAACAAGACAAAACCCCAGAAGAACTAAGTCAAGTGGAGACAAACAATTTACCTGATAGAGTTCAAGGTACTAATCATAAAGATATTCAATGAACTCGAGATAAGAATGGATAAACACTGTAAGAAGTTTAACAAAGAGTTAGAAAACATAAAAAAGAACCAGAGATGAAGAGTATAAGTGAAATAAAAAATATACTAAAAGGAATCATCAGTAAGAAAAAGGATACAAAGAAATAGATCAGTGAATTAGAAGACAGAAATGGAAATCACCCAAACTAAATGGAAAAAAGAGAAAAAATAATTAAAAATGAGAATATAATAAGAGAACTCTGAGACAACATCAAGCATAGTAACATTTACATTATATGAGTCCCAGAACGAGGAGAGAGAGAAAAAATAACTTTTTTGAAGAAATAATAGCTGAAATATTCCCTAAATTGGGAAAAGAAACAAATTTCCAGAGACAAGAATCATGGAGTCCTCAACAAGATGAACCCAAAAGGGTCCACACTGAGACACAGCATAATTAAAGTGGCAAAAATTAAAGATAAAGAGAGACTCTTAAGAGCAGCAAGATAAAAGCAACTAGTTACATACAAGGGAACTACCCTGAGACCCTCAGCTGATTTTTCAACAGAAACTTTGCAGGGCAGAAGGGAGTGGCACAGTATATTCAGCTACTAAAAGGAAAATACCTTCAACCAAGAATATTCTACACCAGTGACCCCCAACTTTTTGGCATCAGGGACCAGTTTCGTGGAAGACAATTTTTCTATGGACCAGTGGCAGGGTGGGGGGTGGTTCAGGCGGTAATGTGAACAATGGGGAGTGGCAGATGAAGCTTTGCTTGCTCACTGCTCACCTTCTGCTGTGCAGCCCAGTTCCTAACAGGCCACGGACTGCTACTGGCCCATGGCTGGGGGGTTGGAGACACCCGTTAAACACAACAAGGCTATCATTTAAATATAAAGGAGAGATAAATAGTTTTATATAAAAGTAAAAGTTAAAGGAGTTCACCAACATTCACCAGCTTTACAGCAAATGTTTAAAGGAACTTCGCTAAGTGGAAAGGAAAGACCACAACTAGAAACATGAAGTTTAGGGAAGAAAAATATCTAATTGGTAAAGGCAAATACAGAGTAAAAGCAGTAGATCAATCATTCATAAAGCTAGTAGAAAGGATAAAAGATGAAGTAGTAAATTCATCTATATGCACAATAAGTAAAAAGATACACACATAAGAAAGATGTAAAATATGTCAAATATATTAGATTGTTATATATAAACCTAATGGTAACCACAAACCAAAAATTGATAATAGATACACACACAAAACAGGAGAAAAGAACCCAAACAGAATACTAAAGATAGTCATTAAATCACAAGGGAAGAGAGCAAAAGAAAAAGAAAGAAAAACAGATGTACAAAAACAATGAACAGAATGGCAATAAGTATATACTTATTAATAATTAAAATATAAATGGACTAAATACTCCAATAAAAAAACTTAGAGTGACAAAATGGATAAAAAGCAAGACCTATTTATATGTTGCCTACAAATGACTGGCTTTAGATTTAAAGATACACACAGACTGAAAGTAAAGGGATGAAGAAAGGTTTTCCATAAAAGAAAAAAGATTAAAAAGCTGAGGTAGCAATACTTAGACAGACAAAAGATACTTCAAAGTAGAATGTAAAAGAGACAAAGAAAGACATTAAATAATGATAAAGGAATCAATTAGACAAGAAAATATAAGAACTTTAAATATATATGCTCCCAAAATAGAAGCAGATAAATACATGAAGCAATTTTTAACAAATCAACTACATAAAAAAAAAAATACACATGGAAGCTAAATAATATACTACTAACCCACCAATGGGTCACCAAAGAAATCAAAGAGGAAAGCAAAAAATACCTGGAGACAAATAAAAATGGAAACATATTTCAAAATCCATGGAATATAGCAAAAAGAGTTCTGAGAGAAAAGTTTATAGTGATAAGGGTCTATCTCAGGAAACAAGAAAAAATTCAAATAAACAATCTAACCTAACACCTAAAGGAACTAGAAAAAGAACAACAAACAAAACCCAAAGTTAGGAGAAAGAAAAATATAATAAATATAAGAGCAGAAATAAATGAAATAAAAACTATAAAAACAATAGAAAACATCAATGAAACTAAAAGCTGTATCTTAGAAAGGATAAACAAAATTTATAAATGTTTAGCCAGACTTATCATAGAATAACAGAAGGCCTTTAAAAATAAAATCAGAAATAAAAGAGAAGTTAAAATGACACCACAGAAATACAAAAGATCATGCAAGATTAGCAGGAATAATTATATGCCAATAAAATGGACAACCTAGAAGACATGGATAAACTCCTAGAAATGTACAATCTCCCAAGACTGCATCAGGAAGAATTAGAAAATATGAGCAATGACCAGTAATGAAATTTAATCAGTAAACAAAAACTCTCAGGAAACAAAAGTTCAGGAGTAGATGTGTTCACAAGTGAATTCTACCAAAAATTCCAAACATTACAGAGGAGTTAACACTCATCCTTCTCAAACTACTCCAAAAGATTAAAGAGGAAGAAATGCTTCTGAATTTCTTGTATGAAGCCAGCATCCCCCTGATACCAAACCAGACAAAGACACCTTGAAAAAAGAAAATTACAAGCCAATATTACTAATGAGCATAGATGCAAAAATCTTTAATAAAATATTAGCAAACCAAATTTGACAATACATTACAAGGATCATATAACATGATCATTTGGGACTTATCCCAGGGATGCAAGGATGTTTCAACATCTGCAAATCAATTAATGTGGCATATCATATTAACAGATTAAAGAATAAAAATAATCTAATCATCTCAACAGATGCATAAAACGCTTTTGAAAAATTCAACAACCATTTATGATAAAAGCTCTCAACAAAGTGGGTATAGAGGAAACACACCTCAACATAATGAAGGCCATATATGTAAAACCCACAGCCAACATCTTATTCAATGGTGAAAAGCAGAAAGCATTTTCTCTAAGATCAGAAACAATATAAAGATGTCCACTCTCACCACTTTTATTAAACATAGGATTAGAAGTTCTAGCCACAGCAATCAGACAAGCAAAATAAATAAAAGAAATACAAATTGGAAAAGAAGCAGTAAAATTGTCATTATTTGCAGAAGACATGGTACTATATATAGAAAATCCTAAAGATGTCACTAAAATCTATTAGTACTCATTGATGACTTCAGTAAAGTTGAAGGATACAACATAACTATTTAGAAATCTGTTTCATTTCTATACACTAATAACAAACTATTAAAAAAAAAGAAATTAAGAAAGCAATCCCATTTACAGTTGCACTGAAAATAATAAAATACATAGGAATAAATCTAAGAAGATGAAGGACCTGTATTCTGAAAACTGTGAGACATTGGTGAAAAAACTGGAGATGACAAAAACAACTGGAAATATATACTGTATTTATGGACTAAAATAATTAATTTTATTACAATGTCCATACAACACAAGGCACTCTAGAGATTCACTGTGATCCCTATCAAAATACTGATATTTTTCATAAAGCTAGAACGAGTAATTCTAAAATTTGTATGGAAACACAAGCCTGAAAATAGTCAAAACCATCCTGAGAAAAAAGAACAAAGGCATAGATACCACAATCAAACTATACTACAAATTACAGTAATCAAAATATTACGGTGCTGGCACAAAAAGGACATGTAGATCAATGGAACAGAATAGGGAACCCAGAAATAAATGCACAATTACATGCTCAGTAAATCTACAACAAAGGAGGCAAGAATATACCATGGGAAAAAGCCTACTCTAATAAATGGTGTTGGAAACACTGGACAGCTAGATGCAAAAGAATGAAACTGGACTACATTCTCACACCATATACAAAAATAGATTCAACATGAATTAAGACTTAAATGTAAGACCTGAAACCATAAAACTCCTAGAAGAAAAAATAGGTAGTATGCACTTTTACATCAGTGTTTTTCAGATATGTCCCTTCAGGCACAAGAAACAAAAGTAAAAGTAAACATATGACACTATATCAAATTAAAAACTTTTGTACAGTGAAGGAAACTATCAACAAAATGAAAAGGCCATCTGCTGAAAGGGAGAAGATAACTGCAAATGATATATCTGATAAGGTATATATATATGATATATCTGTAAAATATACAATGAACTCATATAACAATATTAAAAGAGGAAAAATCTGAATTAAAAATGTTTGGAGGACAATAGATACTTTTCTAAAGACAAACAGATGACCAACAGACACATGAAAAGATGTTCAACATCACTAATCATCAAGAAAAAGCAAATCAAAACGACAATGAGTTATCACCTCATACCAGTCAGAAAAACTATTACCAAAAAGACAACAAATAACAAGTGTTGGTGAGGATATGGAGAAAAGGGAACCCTTTGCAATATTGGTGGTATTTTAAATTGGTGCAGGCACTATAGAAAACAGTATGAAGTTTCCTCAAAAAATTAAAAATTCAGCAATTCTACTCCTGGTATTTATCTGGATAAATGCAACAATCGATAACAGAAACATAATTTTAAAATTATATTTATATATTTTATGTTCATTTTATTTATATTTTATTTCAAGTATTTTAAATTGGTTTACAAGAAAAAACTATTGTTTCCGCAAGATGTCTTTGTTCTTACTTTGAAAAATTACCAGTTTTGATTTGGCTGAGAATATATTGCTACATCAGGTAGAAGGTGTACTTGAGTTTCAAGGTATCCCAGAAGAAAAGATTTCAGAGTAAATCCTAGTGTTCCAATCTAGTCTAAAGAGTTACTAATTATGGAGTTGTACGTGATCAAGGAATTGTGGCTAGTATGAATAAAACTATCTCATGAGCGATAACACAGGACAAACTAAAATATCTGTGTTCTTTATTGTTGAAATCAGTAGTCCAAGACTACTAGAGATGATCAGGCTATTTCTCTTGTGGTTACATTAGATATATAGATAGATGATAGATAGATAGATAGATAGATAGATAGATAGATAGATAGATAGATAGATAGATAGACATTTACCCATGGATATCTTCCCATGTATATATACATCCACACATACAGGCACACATTTATTAAATATAAAATCTGTGGAAAATATGAAATAGAACCTTGTTGAAAGAACATTTTAGAGATGACTTGTCAGGGAAAGCAATCAAACAACAGCACAATATAACTGGTATATATATATATATATATATATATATATATATATATATA
>NW_020837960.1:594759-706879 GCF_003676395.1 Aethalodelphis obliquidens
CTCTCACTTCGTCCCAGCTTACCTTTCCCTATTACCATGTCCACAAGTCCATTCTCTACGTCTGCATCTTTATTCCTGTCCAACCCCTAGGTTCACCAGAACTGTTTTTTTTTGTTTTTGTTTCTTTTAGATTCAATATATGTGTTAGGATACAGTATTTGTTTTCCTCATTCTGACTTACTTCACTCTATATGACAGAATCTAGGACCATCCACCTCACTACAAATAACTCAATTTCATTTCTTTTTATGGCTGAATAATATTCTATTGTATATATGTGCAACATCTTCTTTATCCATTCATCTGTCGATGGACATGTAGGTTGCTTCCATGTCCTATCTATTATAAAGAGTGCTGCAGTGAACATCGTGGTACAAGACCCTTTTTGAATTATGGTTTTTTCAGGGTATATTCCCAATAGTGAGATTGCTGGGTCATATGGTAGTTCTATTTTTAGATTTTGAAGGAACCTCCATACTGTTCTCCATTGTGGCTGTATCAATTTATATCCCCAGCAACAGTGCAAGAGCGTGCCCTGTTCTCCACACCCTCACCAGCATTTACTGTTTGTAGATTTTTTGACGATGGCCATTCTGATCAGTGTGAGGTGATACCTCATTGTGGTTTTGCATTTCTCTAATGATTAGTGATGTTGATTATCCTTTCATGTGTTTGTTGGAAATCTATATATCTTCTTTGGAGAATTGTTTATTTAGGTCTTCTGCCCATTTTTGTATTGGTTTTTTTGGGGTTTTTTGATATTGAGCTGCATGAGCTGCTTGTATATTTTGGAGTTATTCCTTTGTCATTTGCTTCCTCTGCAATTATCTTCTCCCATTCTGAGGGTTGTCTTTTGGTCTTGTTTATGGTTTCCTTTGCTGTGTAAAAGCTTTTAAGTTTCATTAGGTCCCATTTGTTCATTTTTGGTTTTATTTCCATTTCTCTAGAAGGTGGATCAAAAAGGATCTTGCTGTGATTTATTTCATAGAGTGTTCTGCCTATGTTTTCCTCTAAGACTTTTATAGTGTCTGGCCTTATATTTAGGTCTTTAATCCATTTTGAGTTTATTTTTTTGTATGGTGTTAGGGAGTGTTCTAATTTCATTCTTTTACATGTAGCTGTCCAGTTTTGCCAGCACCACTTACTGAAGAGGTTGTCTTTTCTCCATTATATACTCTTGTCTCCTTTGTCAAAAATAAGATGACCATATGTCCATGGGTTTATCTCTGGGCTTTCTATCCTGTTCCATTGATCTATATTTCTGTTTTTGTGCCAGTACCATACTGTCTTGATTATTGTAGCTTTGTTGTATAGTCTGAAGTAAGGGAGCCTGATTCCTCCAGCTCTGTTTTTCTTTCTCAAGATTGCTTTGGCTATGAGGGTATTTTGTTTTTCCATACAAATTGTGAAATTTTTGTTTTAGTTCTGTGAAAAATGCCATTGGTAGTTCAATAGGGATTGCACTGAATCTGTAGATTGCTTTGGGTAGTATAGTCATTTTCACAATGTTGATTCTTCCAATCCAAGACATGGTATTTCTCTCCATCTGTTTGTATCATCTTTAATTTCTTTCATCAGTGTCTTATAGTTTTCTGAATACAGTTTTCTTTGTCTCCTTAGGTAGGTTTATTTTGAGGTACTTTATTCTTTGTGTTGCAATGGTATATGAGATTGTTTCCTTAATTTCTCTTTCAGATTATTCATCATTAGTGTATAGGAATGCAAGAGATTTCTGTACATTAATTTTGTATCCTGCTACTTTACCAAATTCATTGATTAGCTCTAGTAGTTTTCTGGTAACATCTTTAGGATTCTCTATGCATAGTATCATCTCATCTGCAAACAGTGACAGTTTTACTTCTTCTTTTGGTTTGGTTTGGTTTCCTTTTATTTCTTCTTCTTCTCTGATGTCTGTGGCTAAAACTTCCAAAAGTACGTTGAATAATAGTGGTGAGTGTGGGCAACCTGATCTTAGTGGAAATGCTTTCAGTTTTTCACCATTGAGAACAATGTTGGCTGTGGGTTTGTCATATATGGCCTTTATTATATTGAGGTAGGTTCCCTCTGTGCCTACTTTCTGGAAAGTTTTTATCATAAATTGGTGTTGAATTTTGTCAAAAGCCTTTTCTGCATCTTTTGAGTGGATCATATATTTTTTCTCCTTCAATTTGCTAATATGGTGTATCACATTGATTGATTTCCATATACTGAAGATTCCTTGTATTCCTGGAATAAACCCACGTTAGTCAGTGTATGATCCTTTCAATATGCTGTTGGATTCTGTATGCTAGAATTTTGTTGAGGATTTTTGCATCCATGTTCATCAGTGATACTGGCCTGTAGTTTTCTCTTTTGTGACATCTTTGGTTTTGTTATCAGTGTGTTGGTGGCCTTGTAGAATCAGTTTGGGAGTGTTCCTCTCACTACTATATTTAGGAAGAGTTTGAGAATGATAGGTGTTAGCTCTTCTCTAAATGTTTGATAGAATTCGCCTGTGAAGCCATCTGGTCCTGGGCTTTTGTTTGTTGAAAGATTTTTAATCACAGTTTCAATTTCAGTGCTTGTGATTTGTCTGTTTATATTTTACTTTTCTTCCTGGCTCAGCCCTGGAAGGTTGAACTTTTCTAACAATTTGTCCATTTCTTCCAGATTGTCCATTTTATTGGCATAGAGTTGCTTGTAGTAATCTCTCATGATTCTTTGGATTTTTGCAGGGTCAGTTGTTCCTTCTTTTTCATTGCTAATTCTGTTGATTTGAGTCTTCTCCTTTTTTTTACTGATGAGTCTGGCTAATGGTTTTTCAATTTTGTTTATCTACTCAAAGAACCAGCTTTTAGTTTTATTGACATTTGCTATTGTTTCCTTCATTTCTTTTTCATTTATTTCTGATGTGATCTTTATGATTTCTTTCCTTCTGCTAACTTTGGGATGTTTTGGTTCTTCTTTCTCTAATTGCTTTAGGTGTAAGGTTAGGTTTTTATTTGAGATTTTTCTTATGTCTTGAGGTAGGATTTTATTGAGAATAACTTCTCTCTTAGAACTGCTTTTGCTGCATCCCATAGGTTTTGGGTCATCATGTTTACATTGTCATTTGTTTCTAGGTATTTTTTGATTTGTTCTCTGATTTCTTCAGTGATCTCTTGGTTATTTTGTAGCATATTGTTTAGCCTCCATGTGTTTGTATTTTTTACAGTTTTTTTTTTCCTGTAATTGATATCTAGTCTCATAGCAGTGTGGTCAGAAAAGATACTTGATATGACTTTAATTTTCTTAAATTTACCAAAGCTTGTTTTGTGACCCAGGATATGGTCTATCCTGGAGAATGTTTCATAAGCACTTGAGAAGAAAGTGTATTCTGTTGCTTTTGGATGGAATGTCTTATGAATATCATTTAAGTCCATCTTGTTTAGTGTATCATTTAAAGCTTGTGTTTCCTTATTTATTTTCATTTTGGATGATCTGTCCAGTGGTGAAAATGGGGTTTTAAAGTCCCCTACTATGAGTGTGTAACTTTCGATTTCCCCTTTTATGGCTGTTAGCATTTGCCTTATGTATTGAGGTGCTCCTATGTTGGGTGCATAAATATTTACAATTGTTATTTCTTCTTCCTGGATTGATCCCTTGATCATTATGTAGTGTCCTTCTTTATCTCTCACAATAGTCTATAGTTTAAAGTCTATTTTGTCTGATATTAGAATTGCTACTCCATCTTTCTTCTGATTTCCATTTGCATGGAATATCTTCTTCCATCCCCTCACATTCAGTCTGTATGTGTCTCTAGGTCTGAAGTCTGTCTCTTGTAGACAGAATAAATATGGGTCTTGTTTTTGTATCCATTCAGCCAGTCTGTGTCTTTTGGTTGGAGCATTTAATCCATTTATGTTTAAGGTAATTATCGATATGTATGTTCTTATGACCATTTTCTTAATTGCTTTGGGTTTGTTTTTGTCAGTCTTTTCCTTCTCTTGTGTTTCCTGCCTAGAGACCTTCCTTTAGCATTTTTTGTGAAGCTGGTTTTGTCATGCTGAATTCTCTTAGCTTTTGCTTGTCTCTAAAGGTGTTAATTTCTCCATCAAATATGAATGAGATCCTTGCTGGTTAATCTTGGTTGTAGGTTTCTCCCTTTAATCACTTTAAATATGTCCTGCCAGTCCCTTCTCACTTGCAGAGTTTCTGCTGAAAGATCAGCTGTTAACTTTATGGGGATTCCCTTGTGTATTATTTGTTGCTTTTCCCTTGCTGCTTTTAATATTTTTTCTTTGTATTTTATTGTTGATAGTTTGATTAATATGTATCTCAGCATGGCTCTTTTTGGGTTTATCTTGTATGGGACTCTCTGCACTTCCTGGACTTGATTAACTATTTCCTTTCTCATGTTAGGGAAGTTTTCAACTATAATCTCTTTAAATATTTCCTCAGTCCCTTTCTTCTTCTCTTCTTCTTCTGGGACCCCTATAATTCAAATGTTAATGTGTTTAATGTTTTCCCAGAGGACTCTCAGGCTGTCCTCAGTTTTTTTCATTCTTTATCTTTATTCTGCTCCCTGGCAGTTATTTCCACCATTTTATCATCCATCTCACTTATCGATTCCTCTGCCTTAGTTATTCTGCTATTGATTTCTTCTAGATTATTTTTAATTTCAGTTATTGTGTTGTTCATCACTGTTTGTTTGCTCTTTAGTTCTTCTAGATCCTTGTTAAATGCTTCTTGTATTTTCTCCATTCTCTTTCCAAGATTTTGAATCATCTTTACTATCATTACTCTGAATTATTTTTCAGATAAGTTGCCTATTTCATTTTCATTTATTTTGTCTTGTAGGTTTTTACCTTGCTCCTTTGTTTATAATATATTTTTCATTGTTCCTTTCTTTCTTTCTTTCTTTTTTTTTTTTTTTTTTTGATGTATGAGGCTGTATTCCTGTTACTGGTTGTTTGGATTGAGGCGTCCAGCATTGAAGTTTGCAGGCAGCTGGATAAAGCCGGGTCTTGGGCTGAGATTAGGACCTCTGGGAGGTCTCACTCTGATTAATATTCCCTGGGTTCTGAGGTTCTCTCTTATTCCAGTGGTTTGGACTCAGAGCTCCCTCCCACCACAGGAATTCAGGCCCGACCTCTGGTCTGGGAAACAAGATCCCGCAAGCCAGTCACTTGGGGCTCCTCCCATCCCCTTAGGTGTCCATGGCCCCCCACCAGTGCCTGGTAGGTGCCCTAGTTGTGTGGAGACACGAGTTCCACATCCTCCTAGTGTGTCATCTTGACTCCACCCTCTGTCACTGGTATATTTAATGGACTTCTCTCTTGGGTCATGAATGAAATTTTCCACTTTATCAATTTTCAAGGAGTTTATGAATTCATCTATAATCAGCAGCTACATTTTTTTCTTGGGTTATTTATGTTCCACTGTTGATAAACATAAAATAACCAAATTTGAATTAAAAATTTCAAGTGAATCTATTTGTTAATAGTTTAACTTACAATAAACATTATAGCCTGAAATATTTGAAAAGTCTTCATTTATTATCCATCAATTTTATTTGTACTTTCTGGCATATCCAAGATTAAAAGAAATAGCATAACAATGTAAAATTAATTAAATATTGTTGTGACATTATTACAGTGATGAAGTAGTCTATAGCTCTTAGAAACCCATCTAATGTATTTTTTCTCTTGTTTAAAATTTAAGTTGATTTGATTGTGAAATATCTATTTTTTTTTTGAATTTCTTAAGTATTAAATGCACACACAATCTCTATTAACTCTCTTAGAGAATTTGTTGTCTATTATTTCTTTGCCATCACATGCTAACAATCTCTCTTGAAAACTGGGGTAAGAGTTCCTTGTAGGCTATAATCTCCTGGCAAATTTCCTCAAAGTAATATAAATATTTATATCACTGAAGGTGGCAGGTGAATAACCAATAAGAAAAAGGCCTTATTTTTCCTTTATCTTTAGATACCTCAGAGGACCTTAACTAAACCTAGAGAGGTCATGGTTGAATAGAAAACCTTATATCATCACTAGAATGAAAACTAGCACAGAAGAATGAGTACTACTCAGTTCTTAATTAACCAACCCAGGCATTAGGTATAGAGTTTGGAGAGATGTTCAGAAGTGGAAGAATGAGGAAAAGGCAGACTTCTCTGGGGTATGAATGATGCTTTAGTGAAAATCAAGACATGCTTATGCATATAAATTTAAGATTTTATGTTTCTGATATCATAATTTTGAAGTGTTCAAAACTACATCAAATAGAAATTAATATTTGGGTGCCTCAAAATTTACCTCTTTTTCTCCCTCCTAGTTCTCCAGCACTCATCCTTTATACAGACACAATACCTCCAGCTGCTATTGTTTTATAATTTCCAAGACATAAATATTCCATATTTATGGAATATCCGTATCCATATCCGTATGTGGATATGCACAAGTCTAGATGTAGTACCTCAGTGACATAAATAGCTTTACCTTTTTATGGCAGCTAAGTTCATCTAAAGGAATTTGTTTTATTTTCTTGTATTTTTGGCTAAGAGTTTTCCATCTCTGATAATTCATGTCTTTGAAAATACCTAAAATGTATAGGTCAAAAACAAAAGGGAAAATGAAGAAATAAAACCCAAACCCAAACTCTATTATTGTTGTTGTTTTTTTTTAGGAAAAATGAGAGACCACTACCTTCCTGTCCATATATTTGTCAATAAAATAATCAATAAATAATCTATAATAGGAATAGAAAAAGTTTTATTTGAGCCAAACTGAGCCCAGAAGACAGACTCTCAGATAACACTGAGGAACTGCTACAGAGAGGCATGGTTTTCAGCACAGTTTTATGTCTTATCAGAACAAAGAGCATTCAACAAGACAGGGAAAGATTCATTCAAGGTTTCAGAAAAAAAACAGAAGAGCATGTACACATCGAGTCAGTATAGCCTTGGCATCTGGGAAAAGAGATTTGTTGAAGGAGTACTAGCATTTGATGTCCCAGGTAGGGAGGCTTTTAATCTTTATTTTTAACATGGACATTCTTTATTTCTGGTTAATGCATCCTTTCCTTTAATGATTAAAGCAGATGTACAATGTATGCTTGATAGGCCACAAACAGGCTGTTTTAGTCAGCATAAAATACAAGTTAATTCATGTATATGCCAGAATAACATTCCCATACCTCAATGTATGAAAATTTCTTTCACCATATCCTATCACAACTAAAAAATTTGTCATTTCAAATGTATTGTGTTGCTTTTATAATGTTTAAGTTGATACAAAGCAGCTTTTAAGATAATGGGAATTTTAAAAAATTGATCCATTTGGAAGCTACTATTGTTCCCTTGGCAAAGTATGTGCCAAGAGACAAAATGTATCCTTTTTCATTGTAGCAAATAATAGAATAAAATCTGTCAGCTGTCACTTCCAGCTTTGGATAAAAATCCCCAGTAACCTTCTGAGAGAAATACGTTTTTCTAGATCTGGTCACCATAAATATCCTGTGTGTTCTAGAGGGCTGTTTTTATTGTTGTTTCCCAAAAGCAGCTAAATATTAGGTGGATATAAACTAACCAGAAATATGTTGCTACAGAACATCTCTTATTTTTATTATTATTGTTTTATTTACATTTTTTAGTTTTGAGCATAATCAAGGTCACCAATCATTCATTTTGATGTTGCCAAGCAGTCAGCTTCCAGGCTGCCTCCAAGCCTCCTGCCCTTGTAAACTGCCAATTTAAATTGAACTAAATGGTGTATAGTCTAAGTCACATATATTCTTATTGAAGTGAAAAAATAAGGTAAAAAACAGACAAATAAAAATAAATATGGATACTGAAGTCCTCATTTCATCCAAGGAAAACTTTGTAAATGTGTCTATGAGATGCAAAATTGCTCATGGGTTGAAGTAAATAACCAGTAATGTCTCCTACAAATATAGGATTCTATGACTTATAACATAGATAAATATATGAAGAATGTCATGCATTTTATCCCCACCACATCTAGCATGATGTGTATGTAATAGCAAACCATAAGGGCGGACATTCTCAACTAACCTTCAATCTTCAATGAAGTATTGATACGTGTGTGAGTTTTCACTTTTTACACTGCCTCCCTGCTGCTAGAGAACTTTCCCATCATGGACTCACCCTTTTATCTCTAAAGAAAATATTCCTTCTCCTTTTTAATTTCCATGCTGCTAAAGTACCACTATCCTAATCCCTTCAAACTCCATTCACTTCTTGATTCAGTTTTAAGACCAGGCTGGGTCTTTAAGGCTTAACACTCAGGATTCAAAGACATTCAACAGATCTATTTGTAATTATTGTTATCAAACAATTTTTTATAAGTAATAGAGGTCCAATACTGATATTAATATTTCTGCTCTATATAAGCTTTTACTTGGGAATGCTAAAACTTTCTGTGAAAAAAATATATATATAATGAATTTCCAGTGTCTAACAGATACTTATAGCATAAAATTTGTAAATAAAACTGCAGACACTATATGTTTGACAAAAATCAGCTTCTGTCATGGACTTTATTTTGTCATAACCATCTGATTGAATGTACAAATAAAAGTTATGGTTTCATACAAACATGTATATCATTGTTATTTGCATAAACAATTGTCCTTGCTTCAATTTTGGTGGGAAACTGCATTTTGAGGTACTTATAATAGGTTATCTATCTTCCTACAAAGTCTTGTATAATAAGATTAGAAAATAGATCCAGGAGCTAAATACCTACTGTGTGCCAGGTGCTTTACATACTTAACTCTCACAACACTTTGTAGATGAATAAACAGAGAATCGGAGAGAGTAAATCACTCTCACAGTGTTAATGGGATTTTAATCTACATTTAACACCAACGTTGGGGGCTTTGAAATGTAACTATAATGTATAATGTAAAAGCACTATACTTTGCTTTTACAATTCACTATAGTCCAATGAAATGCATAAGTAGAATTTATTAGCTGTACATTGAAGACAAGGAAATCAAAACAGACAGGCACACTGATGTGCATATGACCACACAGTAAGATAAAAGCAGAATCTAAATAAGATTAAGTTACCTAAATTTCAGTCTTTCAATGAAATACTATTTTGTTACAAATTTAAATTCTGGGGTTTGCCTTGTTTCTAGTTTAAGTTCTGCCTTTCTAATTATCAGGGTGTTTCTTTTTCTCTTCAAAGTTATATGTTAATTATTTTTTCCTCACAAATCAGATAGACAGAATATTCTATATATGCAGAAAATAATGAACAATCTAAAACCAACATAAAAACAAATACTTAATTTTAAAAAATAATAAATTAATTTGTTTAAAATAGTCTAATAAGTGGCTTCTAGGTAAGTACTGAAGAAAGGAGAGCTAATGAAATTTAGAAGACCTGCTTTTGTATATACATTTTACAGATATTTTCAATGCTGTCACATGCCAATTTGTGTTGCTGTGCTTGTTTTACTGCACCTTAATATGTCAATAGTATATAAGAATTCATTCAAATTTAAATCATTAAAAATCAGCATGCCACACTGCAGTAAACATAGAGACTTCCAAACTAAGAATAAATTAATTGATATATGAATAGTATTCTTTTTTTAGAGATTGCTCCCTGGCAGATGGATTAATACTATCTTATCTCATAACAAAGTATTCTGAAAACAAGTCCAGATAAAATTACATTGAATTATTAATTGTGTAGACAGCCTGAGGTTAATAATGATTCTGAGCTGCTCACATTTCTGAAAGCACTTTATTCTTCTAAACATGGCATTGCCAGAAACAATTACTAAGTCAAGAAGTGAGAAGGTAAAGTTACATGCAACTGAAATCATAATTAGCCTCTGACCCAATTTTGATACCAATTAAGTTCTACTCTTCTGTTTTTTCTTCTGAATAATGCAGATGTGTCTTTCTCTTCCTTTCATAAATATGCTTTAATATTTACTATTAAATGATGTCCTGTACCACATGGCTCTAATCCAGGAGCATCACTAATGAGAATTTAATAGTTCTTAACAGATTGCCATTAGTCAGTTCCAATGTCAACAGCCTGAAAAGGTTAAACTGAATACAAATAAATTGTCTCCTTTGTCTTCTCTTTCCAGAGAATGCACTGAAACAATTCATTTTACTTTGGGGGTTTGATGAGCAGAAAATTGTAATTTGTTTCTTCACAGACATCCCTTGAGGTTACATTACAGCAAAATCTGTGAAATGCACAGGATCATTTTGATCTTGACAAATAACAGATAGCCAGAATTTGAGGTTCAAAGGAGAAATAACTAAAACTGACCTTAGAAGAAAATTTGGTATAGAGATATAGTGGTAAGCAGGGAAAAAAGATATAATTCCTGACCAATAAAATCTAATAATCTTTGAAAATCAGTGTAGCATCTTAAAAAAGCTCTATTGGCCTAAATTTAGGAACAACAGTTCTAGCTATGCTTGTGAAATAGCTCTATGGCCTCAAGCATTAAAAAATCAGTGGAGGAGTGACATAATCAAGATGTTGATGCATGTCATTTCTGACTTCAGTTCTGCTCACAAGACTAAGTAGAAACTATCCATAGACAAGACATCACTGTGAAAATCACAGAACCTGGGGATGAGGCTGAAGCACTTCCCTGGACCACAAAGACTGAGAACAACCTCATTAAAAGAGTAAGAGGAACACCTTTGCTTTGATCTGAACACACCTAGCCCAGGATGGCATGGTGCTGTACCAAGCAGGCCCCCCAGGCCTACAGTTTTCACCAATGAGAAAAAGAGAACCCAAAGTGGATATCTACTTCCCCAGCATTGCAGAACATTTCCCAGGAGGCACACATAGGTCTTACTTCACATGGATCACTAGGAGAAACTGTGGAGCTCAAACACTGGGGGTCAGATAGAAAGAGTGGAGAAGAGCAGAGTTTACAGCAACCAGTACTCATATTTAGTGAACCTCATTCCTGCTTGCAGCATCACCTAAACAGAGATCACAGCCAGTGGCTCTGCCTATCTTCAGAGTTGATCCAGTGGCCCCATCAGGCCAGAAGTATTGGTTGGTAGTTCTGCCTGATTTGGGTTCCCAGCTAACAGGCCATACTGGTCATGGAGATTATGCTATGGTCTTACCCAAGCAGGGGAGGAAATTAGCATTGCCATCCAACTGCTAAGTGTAACCTCCAGTTCCACCCAACAGGGAAGCCTGCCCATAGATGATCAGCAGCTTCAGAGCACATCCCATGGCCTGCCCAGGCAGGAAGTTAAGCCAGCAGCTCTGCCCAACTGTTGAGCACATAGCTTCTGGACACATATATCAGGTAGCCTGAACAATGATCCCAAGCAGCCTTAGAGCCAGCCTACAGTGTCACCCAGCCACAGAGCTCAACCTACAACCTCAGCCAGCAGAACTGCCCACCTATGGTCCTACCTGATTGCTGAACATAGCCTGCAGTCTTGCCCAGGCAGGGAGCCCAGCTGTGACCCTGTCCAATTGTGGAGCATAGCCTGAAGCTCCACTCAACAGGAAAGCCCAACCAGTGACATAGACCATCTGCAGAGCACAGGTCTCCAACTTCACTTAGCTGTGGGGTACAGCTAGAAGTCCCACCTAATAAGACAGCCTGGCCAGTGACTTTGAGCAACAGGTCCAATGACCAACGCTGGAGCATAGCCAGTGGCTCACCTGACTGGGAAGCTCAGCCTGCAGCCCCACCCAAGTTCAGAGCACAGCCTGATGCTCTGACTGATTGCAGAGCACAATGTAAGGACCTGTCTGACCATGAATCAGAGCCCCTGTCCCTGCCTGTACATGGAGTCCAGCCAGTGGCACCATCCATTTAATGAGTACAGCCTGAGGACCCACCAACCAGGAATAACTGCAGAGCATAGTCTGCAGCCCTGCCCAATTGCAGACCAGTGGTACCACACTTCCAGAGAACACAGCTTATGACTCCATCCAACCAGTGGAAACTGACAGCCTAGCTCGTGGCCCCACCTGACTGTGAAACCACAGAGTTGCCTCACTAGAATGTGGAACATAGCCAGCAGGCTTATCCAACCACAAAGCCCAGCCAGTGGTACTTTCCTTTACTTCAGAGCATGGGCAGTGGTCTTGACCAACTAGGACTCCAAAAGCAAGCTCCACCTGCCCATGGACACTACCAGCTAACCCATCCAGTATCCCAAGCTGAACTGACAGGTGAAAATCTTTCCCTGATGAAGAAAACCTATGAAGTCTAGAAGGTTTACTCAAATGCACAGATACCAACACAAGGATTCAAAGATCATGAGGATCAGGTAAAAATTACACCACCAAAGGACACTAATAAACTGCCAGTAACTGACCCTGAAGACATGGGGATCTATGAACTGTGTGACAAAGAATTCAAAATAATCCTCTTAAACAATTTCAGCAAACTACAAGAACACAGACAGTTAAACGAAATTTGGAAAACATTGTAAGAACAAAATGAGAAGTTCAACAAAGAAACAGAACCCATCAAAAACAAAACAAAACCAAAACCCCACAAATAGAAATCCTAGACCTGAGAGCTTACAGGACGTATGGTACAGGATTGAAGGAAATAATACATACATTATGAGACTCCTGGAAGGAGAGGAGAAAAATAAAAAAAACAGAAAGTCTATTAAAGCAGTAATTACAAAATCTTCCAAAACGTTGTGGAGAAAAATGCACAACCAGATTCATGACTCCCAAAAGAAAAATAGTTTAACCCAAAAAGAGTTACAATGAGGTACATTATAATTAAATTTTAAAAGTTAAAGACAGAGAGTTTTGAAAGTAGCAAGATAAAAGCAACTCATCAAATACAAGAGTCCCCATAAGATTATAAGCAAATTTTTCAGAAGAAATTTTGTAGGACAGGAGAGAGAGTGAGATGATATATTCAATACAATGAAAGAAAAAGCTATTGTCAAAGAATGCTATGCTGCCAAAGTTATCTTTAAGAAATTAAGGAGAGATAAATAGTTTCCCAGATAAACAAAAATTGAGGAAGTTTTTCACAATTAGATGTGTCTTACAAACATATGAATGTGTAAAACTTATCAGTAAAGGTAACTATCAAAGAATCAAAGTCAGATTCCCTAATATTATTATATAATGGCAATGAACCAATCAAAACACTAGTTTAAAAGTTTAAAAAGTATTAAAAATAACTATAACTACAAAAATTTATTATTGGAAACACAATATGAAATATATGTAAACTGTAACATCAATAAGTTAAATTATGAGGGGGAAGAAATAAAAGTATAAATTTTCAGTATGCTATCCAAGTTAAACTGTTATCAGCTTAAAACAGAATGTTAGAAATATATTTTATGTAACTCTCATTGTAAACATAAAGGAAAAACCTGTGATAGATATATAAAAGATTATGATAAAGGAATCAAATCTTACAGTCAAGAAAACCATCAGATCACAAAGGAAGACAGCAAGAGAGAAAGCAAGGAACAAAGTATCTACAAAACAGTGATAAAATAATTAACAAAATAGCAATCAAATGTCCTTATCTATCAATATTTACTTTAAATATAAATGGATTAAATCATAGAATCAAAAGACACAGAATGGCTGAATGGATGAAAAAAGCAGGATCCAATGATATGGTGTCTGCAAGAGACTCACTTTAGCTTTAACAACACACATAGGCTGAGTGGAAATGGAGGGAGAAAGATATCACAAACAGATCTATACTTATGCCAGAAAAAGAGATTTTAACATAAAAATGGTCAAAAAAGACAAAAAAATATTATATAATATTAGAGGGATCAATTCATCAAGAAGCTAAAGTAATTATAAATATTTATGCACCTAACATCCAAGCACTTAAATGTATAAAGCCCATACTGACAGAACTAAAAGGAGAAATAAATAGCAATATAATAATAAATGGGGCTTTAATATCCCACTGTCAATAATGGAAAGATCATCTAGATAGAAAATCAATATGGAAAGAGCAGATTTTACAATCTATATATCAATACAATATATATATCAAATTGACCTAATAGACATATATAGAACATTTCATCTAACAACAGCAAATACATATTCTTCTAAAGCACACACAGAACATTTTCCAGGATAGATCATATTCTAGGTCACAAAACAAGTTTCAGCATATTCAGGAAGATAGAAACTATCTCAAGTTTTTTTTTTCTTCAAATACAATGGTATGAACTGGAAATCAACAATAGGAGAAAAATTGGAAATTTCACAAATATATGGAAATTAAACATATACTCCTGAACAACGAATAGGTCAAAGAGGAAATCATATGGGAAATCAAAATATCTTGACACAAGTAAAAATATAAACACAACATATCATAACTTATGAGATGTAGCAAAAGCAGTTCTAAAGGGAAAGTTTATAGCTATAAATGCATACATCAAAAATAAAGATCTCAAATAAACAGCCTCACTTCACACTTCAAGGTACTAGAAAAAGAATAAATTAAGCCCAAAGTTATCAGAAAGAAGGAAATAATAGAGATTAAAAGAAATAAATGAAATAGAGAATAGGAAAGCAATAGAAAAGATTTAATAAACTAAGAGTTGGTTCTTTAAAAGATAAACAAAATTGACAAAACTTTAGCTAGACTAATCAAGAAAAAAAGAGGACTCAAATAAAATTGTAAATGAAAGAGGAGACATTAAAATAAATATCACAGAAATAAAAAGGACCAAAGGAGACTACTATGAACAATTGTACGTTAACAAATTGGGCAGCCCAGACAAAACTGTACAAATTCCTGGAAACACACAGCAGACCAAGACTGAGTCATGAAAAAATAGAAAATCTGAACAGACCAGTAATGTGCAAATAGATTCAATTAGCAATAAAAAAACTTCCCAATAAAGAAAAATCTCAGGACCAGATGGCTTCCCTGGTGAATTCTACAGGGAGTAGCTTGATGGTTGGTAGTGTGAATGGGGGGATATATTCAAATGATTACAAAATTCTAGTTATAATATGAATAAATTCTGGAGATATGATGTACAGCATGGTGACTATAGTTAACAACATTGTGCTATATACTAGAAAGCTGCAATAAACGTACATCTTAAAAGTTATCAGGCTTCCCTGTGGTACAGTGGTTAAGAATCCGCCTGCCAATGCAGGGGACATGGATTCAACCCCTGGTCTGGGAAGATCCCACATGCTGCAGAGCAACTAAGCCCATGTGCTACAACTACTGAGCTTGCTCTCTAGAGCCTGTGAACCACAACTACTGAAGCCTGTGTGCCTAGAGCCCGTGCTCTACAATAAGAGAAGCCACCGCAATGAGAAGCCCATGAACCACAATGAAGAATACCTCCTGCTCCCTGCAACTAGAGAAAGCCGGTGTGCAGCAATGAAGACTCAACACAGCCAAAAATAAATAAATAAATAAATAAAGTTATCACCACATCTAGATACAAAATGACAACTATGTGAGGTGATGCATGTGTTATTGTGGTAATCATTTCTCAATATACGTGTATATCAAATCATCCTGTAACAACATGTGATATGTCAATTATATCTCAGTCAAGCTGAAAAAATTTAAAAAGCAATGAAATACTTAAAACCAAAACCAAAAAAAAAAGATGCCAGCAGAAATCCTGTGTTGCTTGTCGGTGATGAGGGATTCCTCCTAATTCTAAAAACTGCATAATTTTAATTAAACACACTTTTTCCTTCATAAAATAAGATGTCAAATTTAGTAATTATAAAAAGTTTCCTTCATGAAATGAGTTCATGAAATTTCCTTCATAAAATAGAACTTCAAATTTAGTAACCTTAAGTGTATTCTAAAACAGTTGCTTATTAACTGTCAAAGTCAAATGAAAAGATTTAAGTAAACCTTTTCCTTAGTATCTTGTCAAAGTACAACTTAGTTTATATAAGCATATTTTGTGAGAAACAGATGCAGTCATATATTTTATAGTAAAAGTCAACATAATTTATAAATTGTTCATAATATATGGAGTACAATGTTGAGAAAGAACTTTAAAGGGGAGAGAAAGTGTTAGAATATGCGGTCTGTGATCTTGAAGCATAAGCAGGGAGAAAATAAATAAGAGGTATAAATATAAGGACATGAAGTATCATATTATCAAATGTAATTGTGTGTGTGTGTAATGTGTACATATGTAACATCATAGCAAACCATAACTTTCTCCTATTACCTCACTTATTAATCTAGACCAATAGGAGTAATGGCCTCCATTCATACCAATGGCATGGAATATGTATGTGAATCCATTTGTTTGTACTTTTTCCATGTACATTTGTAGGTACATGAGGCTTTACAGGTGAAAGTAATGTCAAACAAGATGTCAAGAGTCTAGATATATGAAGAAATAATTAATGAACTAATTCAGCTGAGCTAGGAGGAGACACCTTGTCTTGTGATGAAGAGAGTAGCTAAATAATTGGCTTTTCAGCTGAAGAAACACTAACATTATTTTATCATCAACAACATAAAAGTATTGATCAGTTGTCACCATGCTTTGAGTAGGCTTCAGGTCAAAGAAATGATTTTAAATGATCTACATTTTATAAGGAAAATTGCTGAGGGGAAGAAAAAAAAGATGTCAGCTAAAATTTCCCTATTTAATTTTTAAAAAGAATTTTCCTATTCTGCTTTTTATAACTTCATTATAAAATGACTTCATTATAACTAACAGTTTAAAATATTATAGCAAAAAACCACCAAGGTGAAATAAATTGCTGTGGGAGTACTATGAATCTGTAATTGTACTGGCACCACAAAGACATCATTAGGTTCTGATTGGACAGTGTATATAGAGATACTAGCAGCCATAGATAAAACAATATACTATACTTTCAAACAAAAACTCATTTAAAGCCCCACATAGTGGTGAGTTCGATGATATTTATATACTTCTCCCTTGAGGCGAGCTGGCTATAAGAAGTTCTCATCTTCTCCTAGCTCTAGGAGTGGGCTTATGCCATATTTTTTTTTTTTCTGACCAGTTACTGACCCAAAACTCTACTCTGATACCATCATGGATGTTAGAAATGTCAGGTAAACCTTTATACCTTAGTTTTCAAATCTACAGTTCTTTAAAAACATTTTTCCCAAAGTAGTAAAAGTAAAGATAAATAAAATGGCAGTTTTGATTCAATATTTCTACCATTGCGTTAATTTTAGGTCTTAGAAAACATTTTCTACTGTAATTAGTTTTATCATGAGTTTAGACTAACATTGGAAACTAACAGCATATAAAATGACATTAGATATTCTTTTTTAACTTTGGTGCCTAGGACATTCATTCTAAATTTCTAATATCCAACTCACTAAACTTAATTTTGGGTCAAAATAGTTTTAAACATACATTTATTTAAGTTAGATTTGCACATGCATTGTCTTTCTGCTTTATTCACAATTTCATGGCGTTACCTCAAAAGCCCTGTAGGGTAAGACAAACATTACCAACCAATTTAGTCCTCTTTGAGAGAAAGGATTAGAGCAATTCAGCACTGCTGAATCAGGCAAGTGCAAATGATTGATTGCAGTAAGCTATCAGAAGAGCTGTTATGTTACACCATGAAAGTTGGCAGCCCATGCTGATCACATTAGAGAAAAGGTTAGATTATGTATTTTCAGACTCACTTGTACATCTGGTACTAATGGCATTGTCATTATCATTCCTGAAAATGGAAAAAAAAAAGCCTGGAAATGACATCACGAAGGGGAAAAAAGAAATTTAAGAATTAATTATGTACATGCTTTTAAAACAAAGGGACATATTGTGAAACAGGATGTCCAATGAATGTGGTGAAAAACAATTTAATTAATTTTCAAAAAGTACATTTACTTGTTATAAGCCTAGTATTAAACACCAGTGAACATTTTCATACTGAAAAAATTAAAAACCTCTTACTAAATCATAGAACATAAGTTAACCAATGATTAGTCTTTGAAACTGAAGTTAGATTTGCCCTTTAATTGTCATTGTCTTTAAGATTTAATAGCCATAGAATGACTTTAAATTATATATGTGATAATCTTTGTTGAGAGGTATAAAACTTTATACTCAAATAACTTCACAAATAATTTTTCATTCTGATAACAGATCTGTAAATGGAATTTTATTTTCTTTATGTAACATAATTGTTTTCTACTTAAGAATGGTAGCATTAATACAAAAGCATAAACACATTCCAGATTAAATTTTTCTTTTTTGTTATATCCTGAGAGTAGAGTTCTGAGGCATGGATCTTATAACATGGAATGACTCATGGTCCACAAGTGCTGGGAGACAAGAGACTTTCTATGGGTCTATTGAATTTCTGTAGGTCTATGAGCAAGGCACTGACTGCCCTTTATTCAAGAATGCTTGTACAGTGAACCACCGTAATAGATAGAGGTGGATAGTGCCTCCTTCTGGAGCAAAGAGCAGATATGCTCAGTGCCCATAAAAGATTCAGAGTCCCAAAGCCCTTATCCTGCTATGCATCTCACTGAGTGTGCTTGTATCATACAGTACTCTTCATACTGCCCTGTAGAAACTAGTGCTCAAGAAATTGGTGCAAAAATGCTAATACTTTGACTTCTGCTATAGCTGTGAGCAATAAGCTGCCCTGTTGCTCTGGGTAACAAACTGTCCATTTTCTTTAGTGCAGAAGTCTTATATCTTCTACCATCATCCATGAAACTCTGACAAGCTAACTAGTTAACTTGCCAGTAGGTAAAATCTCAGACCATTTATAGATGTTTGCAGAGAGGAACCCCACATTGACTGCTAACTGATTCTCTTAAGTATAACTACAATTCCTACCCATTTAATAATTTTGTTGTTGATTTTTTAAGTCATAGGAATTTATAGCCCCAAATCTTTGGGTTGACCCCAGCACACAATTCTTTGCACCATCAAGTTATGGATCATTTGAAGAGACAGAATGACTGACTCTGCTACCCTGGGAGAAACAGACTTCTGAACTCCACTTCCGAGAAAGATTCATGTAAGATTTCTCCTGAAATCGAATTGGTTTAGATATTGGGCAGCCAAAAAGAAATTAGTTAGTACATTAATAAAATAAGAGAAAAAAGAAATAATAAACTAAAGTAAAAAATGTTCTCTAATATATCTATGAATTCGAGTACTTTATAAACTACATGTAAGACAGGAGTTTTACCACTTCTTGTCAATTTATATGGTGTAATACATCCAACGTGTTTTACATTGTCTTGCTACTTTATGTTGTCATTCCCTTTACTACCCCTGGTATGCTTTTCCTCCCTGAGCTTAATTGTGTATGTTTTATTTTCAAGCATTCCCACTACTACAAAAATAAATATATTGAATTTTTTCTAAATTCTTCAAAAACAAACACATAAACATGCAAATATATAGTAGCCTAAGTTATCTATCCTCAATATCAGATGTTCATTCAACTACTTGATTTATAGGAGCAGACTTCAAAATCAACTATCAAATTCAATCAAATCATATTATATTGAGCATTCTAAAGAGGATGCCTAAAATAAATCAGCTAAATAATTAGGTATCTAGAAAAAAATCTGTGATACTGCTGCCTTCTACCTTGCTTTATCCTATAATCTGTTTGGTATTTTATAATCCTAAAGTGCATTGAATTGACACTCTTGGTACAGCACTCTTTTTCATTGGGAATTATAAAAAATACCTTCAGTGGTTATGACTGTGTATCTCTCTGGTATTTGTAACACAATATTTTGCTCACTTGCAGATCATGAAAGCACTTCTGTAGCTCATCTTCTATTTTTACCCTAATAAAAATAGGGGCTGAATTCACACCCTAGGGAAAAAACATAGAGAATATTGTTCAAATTTATATTTTATAATGAAAGATTATGGTTTTTACCACAATTTGTACATTCTCTTCTAAAAATTTTATTGAAGTATAGTTGACTTACAATGGGTGTTTAATTTCTGCTGTACAACAAAGTGACTCAGTTATACATATATATCTTCTTTACATATTGTTTTCCATTATAGTTTATCACAGTATATTGAATATAGTTCCCTGTACTATACAGTAGGACCTTGTTTTTTATCCATCCTATATGTAATAGTTTACATCTGCTGTAAAGTCTTTACCATTAGCCAAGTGATAATTTGTGTTGCTTATGCCTAAAGTAATTGCAATAATAATTTTCACAGCAATGATAAAAATGAATGCACATCCCTTAATTTTCCTTCCAGTTAATTTTTCTTTAAGTTAATTAAGGATTTTGATTGATTTCTTGTAGAGAAGAGGTAGACTGTAATAGCCATTCAGATCACCACCATTTAAAACAGAATTTCTGACTTTAGGCTAAAAGTTCCTTTAAAGTGCCGTTTTCCCCCAAATAATTTCTATTGGTCTCTGTTACCTCTACCTGAAAGGTATGATACCACCATTGAAAAGGGCTGCAGTGAATGGTGGGTTAAGTTTCAGCAGGAAGACTGGAGAAAATACTAAGAAGTTGAGGGACACAATCCACTCACTAGTCATACACTCTGTAAGTTGCTTTTGTATATAAGACTCTTACAGATACTAGAGGATAAGTGAAAATACAGAAACACAGCACACCTTGAGTGATAGGTACTATAACAAAAATAGTATAAAGGTCAATAAAGCACAGAGGAGGGGGTGGTTAACTATTTGCCCAGTGAAAGATGAAGGAAAGTCCAGGCAGTGAGATGAGCATGGACAGGAATGAAAGGGCATGGCTGTTTAGGGAAATGATGAAAAGCTCAGTTTGCTTGGAGCAGCAAGTGAAGACCTAAAGAAAAATGGAGAGGAAACTGATACAATGTATAAAAATGAATTCAGAGTGACTCATAAATGGATGCATATAACATGTTACATCTTAAGTTTTAAATCCCAAGCTTTATTAATAGTACATTAATAACAGATTCAGCCAATTCCTTCTTTATATGAAAATCCTTCTTTACTTAGTTGTTTATTCATCTTGGTTGATACTCTGTGAGCAACTTGAATCTGTACAACTACACATTATTTCTAGAAAATATCCTTGATGTTTTCTTTAAACTTTCTTTCACCATGTCACCATTAGCCCCATTGGATCTTATGAATGTAATCTGCATGTCTTTTGGCTTGTTTCACACCTTCTATCTGTTTGTTGTGCATTCAGGAGATTAATTCACCTAGGATGTAAGGATTATTAATTCACTATATATATATATATATATATTTTTTTTGCGGTACGCAGGCCTCTCACTGTTGTGGCCTCTCCCGTTGCGGAGCACAGGCTCCAGACACGCAGGCTCAGCAGCCATGGCTCACGGGCCCAGCTGCTCCATGGCATGTGGGACCTTCCCGGACTGGGGCACGAACCCCTGTCCCCTGCTTTGGCAGGCAGACTCTCAACCACTGTGCCACCAGGGAAGCCCTAATTCACTATTTTTAATGTAAAATATATCAAATATGCAAGTGTCAAAAACATGTACAACTAACAAATATAAGTGATTTAAAATCATACTCATTCTTGTAGATAGATAATTTTTTTCCAATAATTCACTATCTCATCCTGAAAGAGAATCCTATGTCCTTTGCTCTTCGTGATGTGACTTGCAGTGTCTCCTATTGAAGGAGTATACTTTCCTGCCCCATTAACATAGGGTTTAGCCATGTGACTTGCTTTGGCAAATGGAAGTGAGTGGATGTGATAGAGTCCACATCCAAGAAGAAACTTTTCAGAGCCATGCTTTAGCCTGGATTCAGAAGTAAAAAGATATATGGGGCAGAAGTAGAGGAGCAGCTGACAAGCAGTCAACATATAACAAAACTGACAAATAAAACTTATGTGTTGAAAACAAAAAAAGTGGGGGAATCATTTACTATTGCAGCAAAACTAAGTAATATACCAGTGTACCCCAAACCCAGATTAAGACACAGCAGATCAGGAGAGACCTTCAAGATGGTGGAGGAATAAGATGTGGAGATCACCTTCCTCCCCACAAATACATCAGAAATACATCTACATGTGGAACAACTCCTACAGAACACCACTGAATGCTAGCAGAAGACCTCAGACTTCCCAAAAGGCAAGAAACTCCCCACGTACCGGGGTAGAGCAAAAGTAAAAAGGAATAAGAGAAACAAAAGAATAGGGATGGGACCTGCACCTCTGGGAGGAGCTGTGAAGGAGGAAAAGTTTCCACACAATAGGAAGCCCCTTCACTGGTGGATACGGGGTGTGGCAGGGGGGAAGCTATGGAGCCATGGAGGATAGCACAGCAACAGGGGTGCAGAGGGAAAAGTGGAGAGGTTCCCACGTAGAGGATCGGTGCAGATCAGCACTCACCAGCCTGAGAGGCTTGTTGTCTCACCCACCTGGGGCAGATGGAGGCTGGGAGCTGAGGCTCTGACTTTGGAGTTCAGATCCCAGGGAGAGGACTGGGATTGGCTGCATGAACACAGCCTGAAGAGGGCTAGTGTTCCACAGTAGCCGGGAGGGGCTCCGGGAAAAAGTCTGGACTTGCCTAAGAGGTGAGAGACAATTGTTTCAGAGTGCGTGAGGAGAGGGGATTCAGAGCACCACCTGGACAAACTCTGGAGACGTGTGTGAGCTGCTGCCATCAGCATGGACACTACAGACAGGCATGAGATGCTAAGTTGGCTGCTGCAGCCACCAAGAAGCCTGTTTGCAAACACAGGTCACTATCCACACCTCCCCTCCCGGGAGCCTGAGCATCCCACCACTGCCAGGGTCTCGTGACCCAGGGACAACTTCCCCTGGAGAACACATGGCACACCTCAGGCTGTTGCAACGTCACGTCGGCCTCTGCTGTAGCAGACTAAACCTGCATTCCATACCCCACCTTCCCCCTGGCCTGAGTGAACCAGAACCTTCTAATCAGCTGCTACTTTAACCTGGTCGTGTCTGGGCAGGGAACAGATGCCCTCAGGTGAACTACACTCAGAGACTGGGCTAAATCCAAAGCTGAACCCCAGGAGCTGTGCGAACAAAGAGAAAGGGAAATCTCTCCCAGTAGCCTCAGGAGCAGCAGATTAAATCTCCACAATCAACTTGATGTACCCTGCATCTGTGGAATACCTGAATAGACAATGAATCATCCCAAAAATGAGGCAGTGGAGTTTGGGAGCAACTGTAGACTAGGGGTTTGCTTTCCACATCTAATTTTTTTCTGGTTTTATGTTTATCTTAGTGTAGTATTTAGATTTTATTATCATTGGTAGATTTGTTTGATTTGGTTGCTCTCTTCCTTCATATATACATATATATATATATATATGTATATACATATATTTGTCTTTTTTCTCTTTTTGTGAGTGTGTATGTGTATGCTTCTTCTGGTGATTTTGTCTGTATAGCATTGCTTTTAACATTTGTCCTAGGGTTATGTCTGTCCATTTAGTTTGTTTGTTTGTTTGTTTTTAGTACAGTTTTTAGCACTTGTTATCATTACTGGATTTGTTTTTGGATTGGTTTCTCTCTTCTTTCTTTCTTTTTTTATTACTTTTCAATATTTTGTTTTTAATAATTATTTTTCATTTCAATAACTTTATTTTATTTATCTTCTTTCTTTCTTTCTTCTTTCTTTCTTTCTTTCTTTCTTTCTTTCTTTCTTTCTTTCTTTCTTTCCTTTCTTTCTTTCTTTCTTTCTTCTCCCTTTTCTTCTGAGCCATGTGGCTGACAGGGTCTTAGTGTTCTGGCTGAGTGTCAGGCCTATGCCTCAGAGGTGGGAGAGCCAAGTTCAGGACATTGGCCCACCAGATACATCCCAGCTCCATGTAATATCAAATGGCAAATATCTCCCAGAGATCTCGATCTCAACACCAAGACCCAGCTTCATTCAATGACCAGCAAGATACAGTGCTGGACACTCTATGCCAAACAACTAGCAAGACAGGAACACAACCCCACTCATTAGCACAGAGGCTGCCTAAAATCATTATAAGGTCACAGACAGCCCAAAATACACTGCCGGACATGATCGTGCCCACCAGAAAGACAAGATCCAGCCTCATCCACCAAAACACCGGCAACAGTCACCTCCAGCAGGAAGCCTACACAACCCACTGAACCAAACTTAGCCATTGGGGGCAGACAGCCAAAAAAAAATGGGAACTACAAACCTGCAGCCTGTGAAAGGTGGTCCCAACACACAGTAAGCTAAGCAAAATGAGAAAACAGAGAAACACACAGCAGATGAAGGAACAACGTGAAAACTCACAAGACCAAACAAATGAAGAGGAAATAGGCAGCCTACCTGAAAAAAATTCAGAATAATGATAGTAAAGATGATCCAAAATCTTGGATATAGAACGTAGAAAATACAAGAAACGTTTAACAAGGACCTAGAAGAACTAAAGAGCAAACAAGCAATGATGAAAAATAAAATAAATGAAATTTAAAATTCTCTAAAAGGAATCAATAGCAGATTAACTGAAGAAGAAGAATGGATAAGTGACCTGGAAGATAAAATAGTGGAAATAACTACTGCACAGCAGAAAAAGAAAAGAGAATGAAACTAATTGAGAACAGTCACAGAGAACTCTGGACAACTTTAAATGCACCAACATTCAAATTATAGGGGTCCCAGAAGAAGAAGAGAAAAAGAAAGGGACTAAGAAAATATTTCAAGAGATTATAGTTGAAAACTTCCCTAATATGGGAAAGGAAATAGTCAATCAAGTCCAGGAAGCACAGAGAGTCCAATATAGGAAAACTCCAAGGAAAAACACACCAAGACACATACTACTAAAACAATCAAAAATTAAATACAAAGAAAAAATATTAAAAGCAGCAAGGGAAAAACCACAAAAAACATAGAAGGGAATCCCCATAAGGTTAACAGCTGATCTTTCAGCAGAAACTCTGCAAGCCAGAAGAGAGTGACAGGACATATTTAAAGTGATTAAAGGGAAAAACCTACAATGAAGATTACTCTATCCAGCAAGGATCTCATTCATATTCAATGGAGAAATTAAAACCTTTACAGACAAGCAAAAGCTAAGAGAATTCAGCACCACCAAACCAGCTTTACAACAAATGCTAACAGAACTTCTCTAGGCAGGAAACACAAGAGAAGGAAAAGACTGACAAAAACAAACGCAAAACAATTAAGAAAATGGTCATAGGAACATACAATTCAATAATTACCTTAAATGTAAATGGGTTAAATGCTCCAGCCAAAACATAGGCTGAATGGATACAAAAACAAGACCTGTATATATACTGTCTACAAGAGACCCACTTCAGACTTAGGGACATATGCAGACTAAAAGTGAGGGGATGGAAAAAGATATTCCAAGCAAATGGAAATCAAAAGAAAGCTGGAGTAGCAATACTCATATCAGATAAAATAGACTTTAAAATAAAGAATGTTACAAGAGACAAGGAAGGACACTACATAATGATCAAGGGATCAATCCAAGAAGAAGAAATAACAATTGTAAATATTTATGCACCCAACATATGAGCACCTTTATACATAAGGCAAATGCTAACAGCCATAAAAGGGGAAATCGAAAGTAACACAATCATGGTAGGGGACTTTAACATCCTATTTTCATCAATGGACAGATCAACCAAAATGAAAATAAATAAGGAAACACAAGCTTTAAATGACATATTAAACAAGATGGACTTAATTGATATTTATAGGACATTCCATCCAAAAACAACAGAATATACTTTCTCCTCAAGTGCTCATGGAACATTCTCCAGGATAGATCATACCTGGAGTCACAAATCAAGCCTTGATAAATTTAAGAGAATTGAAATCATATCAAATATATTTTCCACCACAATGCTATAAGAATAGATATCAATTACAGGGGAAAAATCTCTAAAATATAGAAACACATGCAGGCTAAACAATATACTACTTAATAACCAAGGAATCACAGAAGAAATCAAACAGAAAATCAAAAAATAACTAGAAACAAAAGACAATGAAAACATGAAAACCCAAAACCTATGAGATGCAGCAAAAACAGTTCTAAGAGGAAAGTTTATAGCAATACACTCCTACCTCAAGAAACAAGAAACATCTCAAATAAACAATCAAACAGTACACCTAAAGGAATTAGAGAAACAAAAACAAAAAAACCCCTAAGTTAGCAGAAGGAAAGATATAATAAATATCAGATCAGAAATAAATGAAAAAGAAATGAAGGAAAAATAGCAAAGATCAATTCAACTAGCAGCTGGTTCTTGGAGAAGATAAACAAAATTGATAAACCATTAGCCAGGCTCATCAAGAAAAAAAGGGAGAAGACTCAAACCAATAGAATTAGATATGAAAAAGAAGTAACAACTACAGTGCAAAAAACAAAGGATCATGAGAGATTACTACAAGCAACTATATGCCAATAAATTGGACAACCTGGAAGAAACGGACAAATTCTTAGAAAAGCACAACCCTCCAAGACTGAACCAATAAGAAATAGAAAATATAAACAGATGAAACACAAACTGTGAAATTGAGACTGTGATTAAAAATCTTCCAACAAACAGAAGCCCAGGACCAGATGGCTTCACAGACGAATTCTATCAAACATTTAGAGAAGAATTAACACCTATCCTTCTCAAACTCTTCCAAAATATACCAGAGGGAGGAAGACTCCCAAGTTCATTCTACAAGGCCACATCACGCTGAAACCAAAACCAGACAAAGATTTCACAAAGAGAGAAAATTACAGGCCAATATCACTGATGGACATAGATGCAATAATCCTCAACAAAATACTAGCATACAGAATCCAGCAGCACATTAAAAGGATCAAACACCATGATCAAGTTGGGTTTATCCCAGGAATGCAAGGATTCCTCAATATACGCAAATCATTTAGTGTGATACATCATATTAACAAATTGAAGGAGAAAAACCATATGATCATCTCAATAGATGCAGAAAAAGCTTTTGACAAAATTCAACACAAATTTAAGATTAAAATCCTCCAGAAAGTAGGCACAGAGGGAATTTACCTCAACACAATAAAGGGCATATATGACAAACCCACAGCCAACACCATTCTCAATGGTGAAAAACTGAAAGCATTTCCACTACGATTCAGAACAAGACAAGGTTGTCCACTCTCATCACTATTATTCAACATAGTTTTGGAAGTTTAATCAGAGAAATCAGATAAGAAAAAGAAATAAAAGGAATCCAAATCAGAAAAGAATAAATAAAGCCATCACTGTTTGCAGATGACATGATACTATACATAGAGAATCATAAAGGTGCTACCAGAAAACTACTAGAGCTAATCAATGAATTTGGTAAAGTAGCAAGATAAAAAATTAATGCACAGAAATCTCTTGCATTCCTAACACTAATGATGAACAATCTGAAGAGAAATTAAGGAAACATTCCCATTTACCATTGCAACACACAGAATAAAATACCTGGGAATAAACCTACCTAAGGAGACAAAAAACCTGTATACAGAAAACTATAAGACACTGATGAAAGAAATTAAAGATGATACAAACAGATGGAGACATATACCATGTTTTAGGATTGGAAGAATCAACAGTGTGAAAATGACTATACTACCCAAACCAATCTACATTCATTGCAATCCCTATCAAACTACCAATGGCATTTTTCATAAAAGTAGAACAAAAAATTTCACAATTTGTATGAAAACACAAAAGACCCCGAATAACCAAAGCAATCTTGAGAAAGAAAAATGGAGCTGGAGGAAACAGGCTCCTGGACTTAAGACTATACTACAAAGATACAGTAATCAAGATAGTAAGGTACTGGAACAAAAACAGAAATATAGATCAATGGAACAGGATAGAAAGCCCAGAGATAAACCCACACACTTATTGTGACCTTATTTTTGATAAAGGAAGCAAGAATATACACTGGAGAAAAGACAGCCTCTTCAATAAGTGGTCTTAGGAAAACTGGACAGCTGCATGTAAAAGAATGAAATCAGAACAATCTTTAACACCATACACAAAAATAAACTCAAAATGGATTAAAGACCTAAATGTAAGGACAGACACTATAATACTCTTAGAGGAAAACATAGGCAGAACACTCTATGACATAAATCACAGCAAGATCCTTTTTGACCCTCCTAGAGAATTGGAAATAAATACACAAATAAACAAATGGGACCTAATGAAACTTAAAATCTTTTGCACAGCAAAGGAAACCATAAACAAAATGAAAAGACAACCCTCATAATGGGAGAAAATATTTACAAATGAAGCAACTGACAAAGGATTACAAGCAGCTCATGCAGCTCAATATCAAAAACACAAAAAGACTAATCCAAAAATGGGCTGAAGACCTAAATAGACATTTTTCCAAAGAAGATATACAGATTGCCAATAAACACATGAAAGAATGCTCAACATCACTAATCATTAGAGAAACGCAAATCAAAACTACAATGAGGTAACACCTCACACCAGTCAGAATGGACATCATCAAAAAATCTACAAACAATAAATGCTGGAGAAGGTTTGGAAAAAAGGGAACACTTTTGCCCTATTGGTGGGAATGTAAATTGATATAGCCACTATGGAGAACAGTATGGAGGTTCCTTAAAAAACTACAAATAGAACTACCATATGACCCAGCAATCCCACTACTGGGCATATACCCTGAGACAACCATAATTCAAAAAGAATCATGTGCCACAATGTTCATTGCAGATCTATTTACAATAGCCAGGACATGGAAGCAACATAAATGTCCATCGACAGATGAATTGATAAAATGGATAAAGAAGATGTTACACATATATATATAATGGAATATTACTCATCCATAAAAAGAAGAAAAATTGAGTTATTTTTATTGATGTGGATGAACCTAGAATCTGTCATACAGAGCAAAGTAAGTTAGAAAATTAAAAACAAATACCATATGCTAACACATATATATGGAATCTAAAAGAAAACAAAATGGTTCTGAAGAACCTAGGCGCAGGACAGGAATAAAGATATAGATGTAGAGAATGGACTTGAGGACACAGGGAGGGGGAAGGGTAAGCTGGGATGAAGTGAGGGAGTGGCATGAACTTATATATACTAACAAATGTAAAATAGATAGCTAGTGGGAAGCAGCCACATAGCACAGGGAGATCAGCTCGGTGCTTTGTGACCACCTAGAAGGGTGGGATTGGGAGGGTGGGAGGGAGACACAAGAGGGAGGAGATATTGAGATATATGTATAGCTAATTCACTTTGTTTTAAAGCAGAAACTAACACAACATTGTAAAGTAATTATACTCCAATAAAGATGTTAAAAAAAAAAAGACACAGCAGATCACCATTCATAAAAGGTTTGTAAAGGTAATGTTGTAGTATAAGCTGAAGATAAGGAGTTAGAGCATTACATCCTGAATAGAAATCAGGACACCCACAAGTTGTAATGGCAGGCTTTGAGAAGAAGGAAAGGAATCAGGAAAATTCAATACATGGAATTGAAACAATTGTTATCCATATGGAAAATAAAATCAAATTGGATCTCTGGCTTATAACACATTGAATATTCCAGGTAGATTAAAAATGTAAATTTGCTAAAGAAAAAAATTGTAAAAGTGTAAAAGAAATATAGACCAATATCTTTTTTTTTTTTTTTTTTTTTGCACTACGCAAGCCTCTCACTGTTGTGGCTTCTCACGTTGCGGAGCACAGGCTCCGGATGCGCAGGCTCAGTGGCCATGGCTCATGGGCCTAGCTCCTCTGTGGCATGTGGGATCTTCCCGGACCAGGGTACGAACCCGTGTCCCCTGCATCGGCAGGCGGACTCTCAACCACTGCTCCACCAGGGAAGCCCAGGCCAAGATCTTTAACCTCAGATTAGGAATGATCTCTTTAGTAAGGTATAACATACACAAACTATAAAAAAATTGATATATATTTTTGCATTGAAACTTTAATTCTCATACAAAAATTGGGTAAATGAATTTTTTAAAATAAAGCAACAGACTGAGAGAATTAATAGATAACATAAGAATAATAGATAGTATTAATAGAATTAATTCTAATTCTATTGATAGAATTAATATTATTAACACAATTCATAGATAACATAAGAATTAAAGGATAACCAAGAATTAATAGATAACATAAATAACTCCTAAAAATAATATGAAAACAAAAAGCAATTCAATTAGCAAAAGGAACAATACATGTAAAAGCACTTATCAAAAGAGGAAGATAAAATAATAAACATATCATAAGAAGTTTAATTTCATTACTCATTGAGAAAATAAAAATGAAATCAACAATGATAGATTCAGACTGGCATTAATATGAATGCCCAACAACATTTGGTGTTGACCAAAAGGAGAAAAAAGGAAACTTTCATTCCCTCTTTATGGGAATATAATTGGCAAAAACATTTTGAAAACTCTTACACAGTAATGCATAAAGTTGATGTGACAGGCAGAACAATGATACAAAAGATGTCAGTTTCTTAATCCTCATAACTTGTTAGGTTACATGCAAAAGGGGATTAAAGTTGCAGATATAATTAGGGTTGCTAATCAGCTGATCTTAAAATAGGTAAATTACTCTGTATTATCTGGCTGGACCCAATGTAATAATATGAGTCCTTAAATGTGGATAAAGTTTCCCAGCTGTCGTCAGAGGGAGATATGATTATGGAAGAGGTCAGAGTGATGAGATGTGAGAAGGAATAGACTTATCATAGCTGGCTTTGAAGATGCAGAAGGGAGCCATAAGCCAAAGAATGTGGGCAGCCTCTAGAACTAGGAAAGGCTAGGAAACAGATACTCATTACAGGCTCCTGAAAGAAATGCAGCACTGTTAAAGTAACATACTGATTTCAGCTCAGTGAGACCTGTGTCAGGCTTATGATCTACAGAACTGTAAGAAAATAAATATATGTTGTTTTAAGCCACTCATTTTGAAGTAATTTATTTATTTATTTATCTTTTTTTTTTTTTGCGGTATGCGGGCCTCTCACTGTTGTGGCCTCTCCTGTTGCGGAGCACAGGCTCCAGATGCGCAGGCTCAGCGACCATGGCTCATGGGCCTAGCCGCTTCGCGGCATGTGGGATCTTCCCGGACCAGGGCACGAGCCCGTGTCCCCTGCATCAGCAGGCGGACTCTCAACCACTGCGCCACCAGGGAAGCCCCATTTTGCAGTAATTTGTTACAGTATCAATACAGTTGAAAAGGTACATATTCTATTAATCAGTAATTCTACTTCTAAATATAAGCTCTTGAGAAACTCTTACATTTTTGCACAATTAGATATAAATAAAGCTGTTCATTGCTGCATTTTTTTGTAATAGAGAAAGTTGGAAACAAGTGTTAGTGGGGGAATGAATGTAGTCACACAGGTTATGTTCTTGAACAGCTAAAATAAACCAACTATATCTTAATAGTCCACCATAAGTAAATTTCAAACCTACAATATTGAAGCCAAAAGCAATCTGCAGAATGACACAAATGGCACAATACCATTTATACAAAATTTTAAAACACACAAAACCATACCTTTATATTATTTTTGAATACATACACATATGGTAAATTTTTAGAAACACTAATGGGAAAGATCCACACAAGCTGGAGAGCGCTGGTTTGTTTTAGGAAGCAAACGAGGGAATGAGATGTAGTGTCCTTGTAGAAATGGGGTATAAAGGAGGCTTAAGCAATTGAATCCAAAGAATTATAAAATTCTTATAAAATACTCAAAACGGATGAAGCAACGTTAGAATTTACAGAATATTGACAGTTACACCAGGTTTCATCATTTTAAAAATATTTTAGTTTGTTTTGAAATATTTTCATACTGTAAAATATAAAAACAGAGAAAAGAGAGAAAAGTGAAAGTGAAAGCTCTGGATTGACTTCTAGCTCTGGTAATTACTATAATAGGATTTTAGGCAAAACTAGGATTCAGTAAGCTCAGTGAATATGACACCATAGGATGTATTCTAAACCACTAGGGGCATCCCCAGAGACCTTAGTAAGGAAAAGATCATTTCTCTGTGTACATCAGAAAATTCCTCCCTATAACTTAAGATACACCACAATATCTCAATTTTTCAGGTGAAGTAAGTGAGGCTAACTTTCAACAGAGTTTGTCTGAACCTTAAATGTACAAAAACTTGTGAATATAAAATACCTAGTGTCAATTCAAAGAAAATCACACAGTGCAAGAGCTGTGAGTTTAAGTTTTATTCAGGATCTTACTGAGGACTATAGCCTGGGAAACAGCCTCCCAGATAGCTCTGAGGAACTGCTCAGAACAGGCAGGGGGAAAAACCAATATATATATATATATGATTTTTGGCCAGGGAATACGTGCAGTCAAACATACATTTTGGTAAAATGTCACTTCTAGTCACAAATAACAGGTATCTCAGTTAATGATTTTAATACTTTTCTATGGATAGGAAGTTGTAAGAATCTGGGTTTATTAAAATTCTTCCTGAAATATACCTCAAACTTTGTAAGAGGCCAGTTTTTCCAAAGCACAGTGTGCCTCATCCTGTTTTTCTCTAAAACCCTTTCAGTGCACTGTCAGTCATCAACTGCAGGGGCTAGTGACTTAATTCTTATAGTATAGTGAGCAAAATTCTTTGTTTTACGCTAGCATAAATAGCTATTCCCCATAATGTCAAGCTTTCTTTCACTCCCTGCCCTCCTACCTTTCCTTTATCTACTATGCTCTATAAGCAAGACGTGTAAAGAAAAATCCTGTTGTTTTGTGCCTATCAATAGCAATGCTATGGCTAGAAATGCATGCGGACACTCATCTGGGCCCACCAAGCTCCCCACAGATATCTCCTCTTTCAAAACCCATGCTGTGGCTGGACTAGCCCTTGTTGTTCTTACTATGATTGCAAGATGCCCTTAGAAATAACTATCAGGAGACTTTGAAAGACAATGTTTATTACTCACAAGCCCTGGATGGTACACAGCACAAATGGGTCCTCGGAGTGAAGTGGGGGAGGGTAGTGAGGCAGAGGTTGGGAAGTGGGGGAGGCGGGGGTGTGGGGAGGTGGGAGAGTAGGTCTGGGCTTCTGATTTTATTAGGGTCAAGGGTGGGGGCCTAAGTTTTCTCAGGTTCACACCTTATTGGTGAATTTAAAGCATAAGAGCAGGAATTAGAGTGTGAGAAGGGAAAAACAAGTGGTCAAAAGGTCTGTTATTAAGTCAACCAGATACCAGATATCTCTAAAACACAGGAAACTTGGTGGGGGCTGCTGGGGTGGTTGGCAGGGGAGGCAGTCTGGCTCTCTACTTGCAGCTGGCAAGGTTTTGTTTAGGATAGCCATCAGTAGAGGCCTTGGCGATCAAAAGCTTAAGTCAAGCACTTGCATTACAATTTAAAATAAAACCAAAAACTGTTAAGACATTTATACTACAACTGTCCTGGCCTTTTATTCTTTAACTTAAAAATTCTACACACCACATAATTTCCAAATAGCAATAAAAAAGAAAAAAATGCAGTTAACAGTAAACTTGTTACGTCTATATGAAAATTCTGAGACCACCCAGTCCTTTTAGTAAGTATTGCTATTCTATAATACTAAAGCATTTGCATACCCCAAATTGCCAATAATTGCTCTCCTACCTGGGGAAAAAATGGCAGGTTTTTTTTTCTAAATTAAAAATTTATAATGAAGAAAAATACAACTGTTGATAGTTTCTGCATCAATACATTTATATTATATATGTATTAATATATTTATAATATATCAGTGCAGTTTTTCATGAAAACAAGGTAACTAGAATTTAAGCTCATAATAAGGTACGTTACCAGAAAGTAGATATCACTATAGCTGTGATCGCTGGAACACGTTAGAAACAAAACTTTCAAATAAGTTATGCATAAAAAGTATTAATATTAATAACTTTGCATATTAAATGTGGGACCACAGAATATTATAATACAGAGTATTACAACTGTACTCTCTTTCAGAATAGTAATGATTGAGAAGATTTTGAAGCTGAACAGGACCTTGCGAGGCCTTCCTAGGTGCCAAATCTTCCCTGTGGCCTCCATTACTTGTTTGTAGAAAAAAGGCTTTAGTCTCCTAGGCCTTCCCTAAGTTCCAAAGAGCAGTTAAGCAAGAAAAATAATGCTAGCTTTAACAATAGTTCAGAAAAAAAAAAAAAAAAAGTCCTAGTTCCTCAAGGGATATACATAAAAATCTGAGCAGATCTTTGAGTCGTTCTGCAGAAAATAAGAAGACTCTTATCCAGGTGGAGGATAGTGACTACATGCTGATCACAGACATGTAGAGCATGTAGACCCAGACTGGTTGGAATCAGAAAGTTGATTATTAACATTTTTAAAACATGACCCTTTTACCTCACCACCAACCAATGAGAAGAAAGTCCATGAGCTGATCATGGACCCAGCAAACCCTCACCTCTAATGTTGCCTTTAAAAATCCTTCCCTAAAAGCCATCGGAGAGTGTAGGTCTTTTGGTGCCCTGCAATAAACATTGTATTTTCCTTCACCACAAACTGGTATCAGTAGATTGGCTTTCCTGCACATCAAGCAAGCAGATCCAAGTTTGGTTTCATAACAATTTGTGCTATTCTAGCCAAAGTAAAACCAGTAAGGATTGTTCTGTACAATATTCAAAGTTATTATTACAATCATCTAACTTACGTCTTAAAGGAAGTTTCACTCTCTATTAGTTTACCCAGAGCAGTCTTATGTTATATGCTATGAACAGAAGTCTTCAGACAAACATCACAGAAAAAAGTAGCCTAATTTCAGCAAAAACTACTCTTCCAAATACTAGTTTTTAAAAAATGTTGTTGATATAATTTGTTCATACTTTGACACCAAATTTATTCCAACAACAAAAAAAAACTTGCTTTTTCACAGTTAATTCCATTAAGGAGGATAAACAATGATAAACTTAATAATAACTAAAAATAAGATATTTTCCCTGACTAATGGGGAAAAAAATGTCCAAGATGATCCAGGTGGAACAGATTCCAAACTGGAGACAGGGTATTTAAATGATACAAACTCACAGTTTCTCACTTTGGCACTTTCATACTATGTTTTGAGTTTTTCTGTACTATCACCTTCCCTTTCTCGTCATAAGTAAAATCACACAGCAAGTCACATGCTGAAATAAATATAAAAATATTGAAAACAAGAACCAATACCACTAGGAAAGATTTGGGTTGGCAGGAAAACAGCTAGTCAGTCCAAACTTTCTTTTAGTTTTTGGATAATAGAAAATGATCAGATTTTCTTCATACCTATATCTCAAAGTAATATCTAATTTAAAAATGTTGTAAGTTCTGATTTCATTTAATCCTTTAAAACAATCATGACCTACTTTATTTTGTGGAGCTCTTTCGTAGCTCATTCTCCCACAGCAGTTTAACCTCTTGAGAAAAGATAGCATGTAAATGTTCACCATAATAGACCTACCTGGACAAATAAAAAAAGTCTCCTGTACACTGCTTAATTTAATGTCTGAGATGATGATGTGGTGAGCACTCAATTCAACACTGATAACAAGTCAGGGAATCTTTTAATCCTCTCTATTAATTGTCTTCACTATCCAGAGCTGAAGGGCACAGTGAATTAGCATTGGAATAAAAAATATGAATGAATGTAAGAATGAGAAGGTAAAAGAAAAATCTAATATTTATTTGCAGAAAGAAAAAAAAAATACACAGTACTTAACCTGGTATTTTTTAATAACACTTCATATACTTCAGAAGAATAAATTTGTGAGAAATAAAAACTTGGTGAGACCACAATCTATCCAACCTCTAAAATACTTAGCTCAGTTTGGATGCTATATTGCAGAGAACATTATTCCTTTGGCCTCAGTTTGTGATCATTTAAAATATAAGCATAATTATTGATAACTTCTGTAATTTTCACTAGAGGTAGGTTAACTGCAAGTGATATTCTGATTCAGACATAGTATCTAATTTCTTGTTGAATCTTGCTAAGTTATTTACCTTCATAAAATATTATGGCAGTGTTCCAAGGGTTAATTATGAGTTGCATAAAAGGCACTTCCATCAACTCATTTTAATTTACTGCTTTCCACTAGGCGTCACCCAGCAGCTTGCCTCACTGAAGTTGTAAGGAAGACTTGCTTATATCTGATCTATATAGTCAACAACAACTAATTTCACAGTTCAGTTATTTAACCCTTGAAAAAAAAGACATTTCCTTAAAATCAGATGATAAAAATGAGTTGCAGAAGCTGTACTAAAAAAATTCACAGCTTTAAAAATGATAGTTATGTAATCTGTATTTATGAATTCATCAATTTAGTGAGAAGTATACTAATAAATTCTCTCTAAACTCTGCAAGAGGGAATAACTTATAGATGCATATTTCTAACAATATAACACCAACATACAATTTCAATTATGTACTCAAATCCTAAAAATGGAAGGTTATGACATATGGCATAATAGATGATCAGCAAATGACCATAACACTGTAATTCAGAAGACGGCCACAGCACTTGAGTAGTTTACGAACTGTGGCAGCCTGAATCCCCAAGTGCCTTCATACTTTCAGTGGGAAGCCATAACTGTTACAGAAATGAAAACATTTATTTAAATCTTAACAAATTTCAATGCCATACCTGAAACCTCAATACTCACATTTTAGCATCTGTGTCATGAGAGGAAAGCATTTGTGTTCAAATAATAATTCGGTGTAGGGTCTTTAAAGCTACATTCAAAAAATTTGATTAATATAAATGTTTATCAAAATCTATCCAGAGTGATTATTGAGAGTGGAAGTGGGGAAAAATGACAAGAAGTGGAATGACTTTAACTTTTTCATTTAAGCAGTGTTAATTGTTGGATAATCCTATATTTGATCATATTAATATTTATAAAAATATAAAAGGAGAGTCTGGTATGTTCTCTATTATATGGTGCTATATAAAGGATGTACACCAGAAGACCATGATATTTTAATATTTTAATAATATTTAAGTACGGAGACATGGAATCTTTTTTGTTTGTTTTTGGTATACCATTATGAACCTCTTCTCTGTGAAATATACTCAATTTTGGGGAATCACATTTTTAGCTTATTCCACCTAGCATGTGAAATATCATTGTCTCGCATTTGTTTTTAAATGTACATATTTCAGGCTTTATAAAGTATCCCCTAGTTTTTATAAACTGGGAAAATGTATTTCTAGGATATGTCATGTTAATAAAATCTTCCATTTAGTGACTGTTCACCAGTGCCACACAATTTTTTTCTAGTTTTTCTTCAGAACATTATATGAACTTTATTTAAAATGTTGTAGCAATATTTAGGATTCTGACAGATGCTTTTAGAAGTGAAGTAAGATAAATTCATTTGACAACAGAAGTAAGCAAACAAGAGGTGGATATCCAGTTTTTCACTCCTTTTTGTTGGTCTCTTCAGTTTAAATTTAGTCATCCAAGCTATTAGACCAGGAAGTGAATGAATTAGTACAATTCCATGAGTGCACAGGCTCATCTCTTTTTACCCTATCTCAAGCCACAGCGTGGCAAGGAGTTTAGTTTCTTGTCCCTCATGTTTGATGGCCCATCACAAGAGCTCACTCAGTCAAGAAGCTAAAAATGAAGGCTATGCCAAAAATTCAGAATCCTAAAATCCTGACATACATCTAGTTCTGTTTGGCATTTAATACATCTGTAGCACAAGATGTATGTCATTTAACACTATCATTTTTAAAACACTTTCAAACACACTATAAGTAGATCTTATGAACTAGGTTGAATAGATGTTATTATTTATTTTATAGGTGAGAAAATGGAGGATGGGAGAGGTGAAGTCTCTCACCCAAGGTTAAAGAAGAAGAAGCCCTCCTGGATTAGAATTCATGTCCTCTGATCCTTTGGCCATTGTTCCATGATATGCCCCTTCAACTACCAAGGTAACATGCAACATAATAAAGCAGAAAAAAAATGTGGCTGGAGGCAAAAACAGCCTGGTTATATTTGTTGTTGGAGAGTCTCCAGAGACTATGAAGTGCCACACAATTTATATACATTGTGTTATACTTTAACAGCATCTATGTCAGCTATTTTACAAACCTACTTTACAGATGAGAAAATGAAACTTGAGGAAGGTGAAGCAATTTTTCCATGTAAACAAATGAAAATAAAAACTCGAAGATGTCCAGATTCAAAGAATACACTCTGAACCACTTTTGACTCCATTTTGAGAACGCTGAGATCATGTAGATTGATTTCAAAACAGCACAACAAAAAAAAGTGAATGATGTAGCAGTAAAGATTATGCCTGTGTTGCCTTGAGACGCATACCCTAATCTCCGGAGCTGACTTTCGCCTGTGCCTATATCCACCAGTGTGCAGAGACAATCTGGCTAGGATTGCCAGATTAAATACAAACACTCATTTAAGTCTGAGTTCCAGATATACCACAATATTTTTTCAGTATGTGTGTCCTAGATATTGCATAGACATACTAAAAATTTATTAGGTTTTAATCTGAAATCCAAATATAATTTGAATCCTCTATTTTTATTTGCTTAATCTGGAGAATCATGTCCTTCCTTTTTTGGGCAGCTCAGCTGAAAGCTGCCTCAGCAGGTCCAAGCTAACTCAGTGGAAAATGAGAACTGTTTGCTCTGGAGCTCTCCCTTTCTAAAAGGCCACTTCCCAGACCAGAAAGGTGCTCCTGTCTGCTGCACCCACAAAAGTGTAGATCCTTACAAGCCAGAGCCCCCTCTATTGGGACTGCAGCCATGGTGCATGCGGTCCATCTGTCCTGCCCGGCGACGCTATTGAAAATCTCAGAGAATTACGTGTGCTCTGCTACTTCTCTGATAGTAAATTATTTCCCAATAAACCTATTTTACACCTACAACACATGGTACTAAACACGTGTGTCCAGTGTATCCATAACCATTTGCATGACAACATTTTGCAAAATTTTTATTCCCTTTGTCCTTTTCAATGTTCACCTGTATATGACTGAGAAATGCCACATGGCTCACTCATAATGGATTATGGGGAAGAAGCTTTCTCCTGTCCTCTTGTTTTTAGAAAGAGTGTTCGTAGCTTCTCTCATTTACTTTTTTAATTTCCCAACTAAAAATATCTAATCTATTTAGTGTCTCCTGATATAATATCACGTGATGATAGTTCATCACCTGAAATATGGTATTTTTTCTTCTCCAAGTTTCTAATTTTATAAAGTTTTTTCCTGAAATACAACTCTCAGACTCACACTTCTCCTTACATAGATGGCCAAAAATTTGGTTCCAAAGACAATTAATATTTTCCCTTTTGTTTATCATACTCTTTCCAACAAGGACCAGCATTTTATTGGCATTTGTTTAGAGTAAACATAATAACACTTGAACTCTAATTTTTTCTAGAATTCAGTTAATAGTTTCGAATCTATTATTATAGTATATATGTTGTTTATAAAATCCATATTCTTCATTTAGGAAAAATGCAAATGTCCACTACCTTATAAAATTGTATCTTCTCTCATTTTTGCCTCCAAAATGACATTTTACTTTCAATAGTTTTTGTGCAAACTTTCTTAAAAAAAACATTTATTTTCTTATTCAAAAATATCTTCCCAAGATATTGCTTTTGACATTCCTCAGTCTACCATATTCTAATTCCAAACTATCTAATTCTCCCTTTCTAAACACCCTATATTTTTACTATTCTGCCATTCTCGTCAAGCTGTTATTATTTGTTTCCCTGTTAAAAGAAAAAAAAGGCCCATTCTTCAAGAAACCTTGGATAATATACTCTGCTATATGAAAACTTGCCAAATCTTTCCAGTTAAGATTCATAACTTTATATGAATTATATTTATGTTATTATGCCTTGAAGTATCAACACTGACATATTATCCTCCAGATAAAGAAGAATTTCCCTGAGGTTAGGGACAATGTCATGCATATCTCTTTATCATCCAAAATACCAGGAAGATATCTCCTCACATACTAATATTCGACATATCATTGTAGACTCATTATTAGAATAAAATGCAAGAATTTGCAACTATAGTGTAATATAGTTTTTAAAAACCCAGTCTTATAGTTTTCCTTCATAACTTATTAAAACACTCTCTGTAAGGCTACTTTTCTTCCCATTTATACTTGTTTGAAATCTAGGGTAAATCCTCTGATCTCTTTAATCCCTAAAACAATTGAACTTTAGTGACTAAAACATCTATTTTGATGTAACAAAATTTCCACCTTCACACAGAGGTAAATTTGCTCCCCTCCTCCTGCTGGGGAAAGCTTTAGGCTTGTGGTGCCTGAAGTAGGACAGGGGGTGGGTGGTCCTTCTGCCTCTCCCATCACTAGCCCACCTCAAGGTGCCTCCCTTGTTGGAAGAGTAGGAAGGGCCAGGTAAGTCTCACCTGCTGTGTACTATTAAGGTGATTTGACTTAGTGACTCTTGGCTTGGCAGGGGATGAAAGCTAATTTTCTTTTCTTCTTGTAGCAAATCACTGTCTTATCTCTAGCTTTTTCCTGTGAATGACTACTCGCATCTCTGGGTAAACTGCTTAGATAGGAGCTGACACAGTCCACCAAAAAACCTCCAGGCATTCTTTCCCTTACTACAATCTATATGTGTCAGTGAGGCCCTACACAGCAAATATCTATCTGCCGCTCTTTAAACTGGCTAACTGGTCATGTTCTCTTACTGTTTAGACTTCTTACTTGTGAGTCCAATACAAACTCCCTGAGTTCCCCAAACTCCAAAGAACACCTATCAGGGGAAATGAAGGTTCAGGGTTCACAGAGCTGCATGCTGTGGTCTGAATGTTTGTGCCCCCCTTCAAAATTCATACGCTGAAACTTAACCCCTAAGATGATGGTATAAGGAGGTGGGGCACTTATGAAGCAATTAGGTCATGAGAGCATTTAAATGAGATAATGAGAATCCTCATGAATGGATTAGTGTCCTTATGAGAGACACCCCAGGGAGCTTCTTTGCCTTTTCAGCATGTGGGTACACAGTGAGAAGTCTGCAGTCTGAAACCTGGAAGAGGATCCTCACCAGAACCTGACTGTACTGGCACCCTGATCTTGGATTTTCAGTATCCAGGAATAAATTTCTGTTGTTTATAAGCCACTTGGTCTCTGGTATTTTGTTATAGCCTCCTGAACAGACTAAGACGCGGTGTCAAAAACAGGAACTATTGTTTTATCTGAAGCTGATTCCACCCCTTCTATACAGAAAGACTTAGAACCAGGTAGTGTTAGAGCTGGAAAATGCATTAAAATCATCCAGTCCAGAATAGCCAAATTATAGATGAAGAAACTGAGATCTAACCAATGTTTGATTAACTTTAACTCAACAAACATTACTGAATGCTCTTTTGCAAACAATAATGGGAGTAACAAAGACAAATATGACACAGAATTGGCTTTGCAGGAGCTTTAGTTAGTAGATGAACTGATATTATAATCCACATCTCCTGTTTCCAAAGTCATATTTGCCACCACACTCTAGGGGAACAGTTCTCAAGTTTAGCACACAGAAGACTCTCCTGAGAGCTGTTACAAAGCAGATTCCAGAGCTGCTTTTGGAGATTCCAATTCAATGTGTCCCTGAATCTTCATGCTAACAGCCCCCTCAGGTGATTCAAGGGCAGATTGTTCTGTTCCAGAATTTAAAAGCTCAGTTCTTTTTGTTTGGGAGAGGGTCCTGCTCACTGATATCAATATCAAAGGGAAGTGGTGCCTCTGTGTCATCCAGTGTCTGCCCTATCATCCCAAGATTTGTAGAGCTCAAAAAATGTGTGCAGCTGTACCGAAGATAGTTAGGGCCTATTCGGGTGCCTCTGCTTTCCTAAAACTTATATTTCGGGGAGATTATTTTGGAGTTTCCTGCTGAATCCTGCCAATCATTCCCTTGTTCTGAGACTCCTTTATTTTATCTTTTACATCTCAGTAAATAAAATCTTGCACACACTAGACCTATAAGGAATGTGTATTATATTGAATTGATTGCATGTTCTTTCTTCCTTTTTCATAACATGTCTTTATAAAATACAAAATTATGAGAGAAATCTTCACAGAAATATTGATGCTCCTTTTATATCTCATAGCATGTTAGGACACAGCAAGGTCTAATGTTTTGAAACTTAAGCAGGTCTGATTGAACAGCAAGAAATAGAGTACCCAAGGCATGGCAAGAAATTTCTCATGTGATAAAATGATGGAGTTGGGGTGCTGATGGCTCCTCTCCTTCAGTAACTCACAGAAAGAACTCTGACCCTCATTTCTAGTCTGTTCTGACCAATCTCAGCCCTCTTCCACATGGACTGACACCACTGAGCTTTGGTCACTCTTCCACGGGATGCAATGAGAAGCGTGTCCACTCATTTAGGATAATGGGTACATGTATTTGCTAGATTGTCTAAAATGTACACAAACCACTTCTATGTTTGTTTGAAAATGCTGCTGATCGACAATTACATTGCATGTATCCTCGGCATAGATAAGAGCTTAAAGTCTATCAACTAATACCTTAATGAAATTAATTTTCCAATAATAATAGTTAATTGAGAAGGAAAAGCTAACCAGGCATATGAATGCATGTCAGTTCTTCCTTTAATTAAGAGAATATTTAATTTAGTGATATAATCTCCTTCTTACTTTTATAAGAAAATAAATCATAAAGCTAATGTCCTAATATCTGTATGGCTAGTTAGAATAAGTTAAAAAGCAAAAGCATTGAAGGAGTCATAATCAAATATTTTTCCACCTAAAATTATCTTCTCTCAGAGACATTGTCTAAACTATTATTCTGTTAACATTTGTACCAATCTTTAGAGATTACCTCACAAGAGCATCCACACATCATATCTTTTGATGCTCATTCACTGATGGGTGTGATGAGAAAACAGCTATTTTGAGTTGCTGCCTGGGCATTTTACAGTACAGCAACCCTGCTCACACCTAGCCTGGACATTTAGATAAGAAGCCAAGCTTAGGATTCCTGCCACAAGTTCCTGCTTTGCTCTTCCAGGGGAAACTTTTAAAATAACCGCTTAGAGTTGGACCTGTGAAAAGTTAATGACCTCCACCCTCACCGCCTTATAAGTAATAGATGCTTGTTACCTTGCTTTCTGTCTCCTGCTCCCTGATGACCAGGGATGGAGGCTTGCCCTTCCTCTAGCTCATTGCCCACACCCCCATGCCCTGCCATTTCTGGGATTTGTAAGTAATAAATCTTGTGACCTTACTTCCTTTGTGTATGTTGAAATTGCACTTTTAATCAAAATGACCCAGGGTTTTCACTTCCCTAAAGTAGTAGCTCAGATGTGAGGCAGCTACACACCGACCCCATGTGGTGACTTGTGTCTCCTCATTTGGCAGGTCATAATGTGCATATTCTTAATTTAATACACCAGCTATGGGGCCCCCAACACAATGAGGGCCTGCAATAGCCCAGACACCCTAGCAGATGCCAGATACCCAAAAAGGAGTTTCTAATATTGAGACATTTCCAGATCCAGATCCAGGAGCCTGATGCATAAATAGAAATATTACAACACTGTATGAAAAAATGCTATCAGAATTATGAATAGATCTTTGAGATCCCAAAAGACAGGGCAACTCACCATTTCTGAAAGAACTGAAGGAAGCTTTAGAGAAGCCATCTCAAACCTAACTCCACATTAGCACCACCTGGGAAGCTTTCTGAACAAATGTTACTGATGCTCCATGCCAGGCCAATTAAAGCATAATCTTTCCAGGTGGGTCCTCAGTGCTGATAAATTTTAAAATCTGTCCAGGTTATTATAATATACATCTAGTGTTAAGAACCACTGATTTAAAGGAAATGGCAAGTGAACTCTTTAAAATGAAGGATGAGTAGCAAATCTATGTGTTTAAACACAGTCCATTTTAAATTACCTATTGGTAAATGAGAATGTTTTGTCTGTTTTCCCCTTCCAAGTTCTTTCTATTATTTTAATAACTCCTGATTAATTTGGAATGGAGTAGAATTTTAATACTTCTTGAATTGAACAGCTACTTATGTAGTAGGTGATCAAGCTTAGCTAAAAGTAGGGTTTTTTTCCTACCAAAAGAAAAGAAATTTATCAACCCATTAATTTTTTATTATACTAGGAAGTATAATAAATTAGAGATTTTACTCATTATTTTGAGTATAAGGAAATAAAATGAAAACTGAGGCTTAGTGAAATAGAATATTTAGAAGACAGATTTTCCAAATGTCACAGCAGGTAGGTGACAATACAGTAATGAGTAAACACTATAACAATAGTGTTTATTCAGAGGAATATATTGTGAGTCTAAAGCTTCTGGAACAAACCATCAACATTTCTAAAATTCAGTTGATATAATTAATTTAAAAGCTATAACATGGATTATATAGTTATTGTTTGTTATAAGTGATAATGATTAGTAAGGCTAATGATTAGTAATCATTAACATCTGTTGTATTAAAACAAAATTTATTGGTAACATCTTCTCACTCTGTTAGTTCCATGAAGCCCCATCCATCTCACATCTGACCTAATTATGTATCCTCCACTGCTATCCACATGACCAATTACTCAAATAAAAGTTGTTCTCTCAAATCACATTGTTGTCCCCTCCAAAATCTGAGCCTATCAAAACACCATTTGTCCTGCAGATTCCAGAGGAATACCAGCAGTCCTCACTAGAAGTCATATACTTATATTTTGAATCTTACATTACTTATTTTTGGAATCAAATGTTATTGTTAAATGATTTCTTATTGTGTTTCAGATGTAATCTGTCAGGTGCCAGTTCTTGGGGGAATGAGGGAAAAGAAGGAAAGGAGCTGCAAAGTTTTGAGAGGCTGCTATGTGTGGAGATCTGAACATGTCTGTTATTTCATTTAGTTTAATTTAATCCTAATCCGATGTAAATTTTAGCATATCATTTTATGGATTAAAAACAACTGAAATGGGCTTCCCTGGTGGCGCAGTGGTTAAGAGTCCACCTGCCAATTCAGGGGATGCGGGTTCATGCCTGGGTCCGGGAGGATCCCACATGCCGTGGAGCGGCTGGGCCTGTGAGCCATGGCCGCTGAGCCTGTGCGTCCAGAGCCTGTGCTCCACAACGGGAGAAAAAACAAAACAAAACAAAACAAAAAACTGAAATGATGAATGACTGGCCCAGGGTCACAAACCACATGACAGGAAGTCATGATTCAAATTTTCAAATTCTGATGTCCCTGACTATGAAATTCATGAACTTTCTAATACTTCATGTTGATTGGAGTATATTTTATATTGAATTTTATCTTCCATATTTCTTCATTCATTCAAATGATCAGATTTATTGAACACTTCCAACTCTATGGTATGCAAAACATAAAATGTTTTCTTTAATTTCTTTTCAATTACTATCTTCAAATATGTTGTACCTAATCTTTTTCTTCCCCCCGTAATACTCTCATGAGAAAATCTCATTGGTTTCAGGTCACATTCAGGTACTTAACCAAACCAATCTAGCTCAACTAAAAATTTCAATTACATGTAGTTGCTGACTCTTTCCCTTTCCTACTGCATCGACTCAAGGAGATAATCAATTAGGAGCAGCTAATCTACTGCATAAGAGGACAGAAGACATTCAAATGAGGAATGAGATGCCAGTTTCCCCTTTTTGTTTTTACCTTAAGCAATATATCTGCTGGGTACCTAAAAGTGGAATGAGGGATTAGTCTATTACCATAAACTCTGTACTTTCTTTCACTCCTGCCTTAAGCAATTCCTTTGTTTTTATGGAACTATACTTTCATAGACTTGGGGAGAGGAAAGCAGGGACCAATTAGGCAGTAGCAGGACTGTCATGGGCACTCTATTTAGAGGGTTGGAGTGGCATCCCTCTACACCAGAATGATTTTCAGCCTGTTTCATTTTAGCAGCTAGTTATGAGTCCTCTAATATCTTCTATGCAATGATATTTATTGGGAGACTATTATTCAGTGTTATATAACATCATTACCCTCAAATTGAGGAGGCACCAGTGAATGAGATATTGAGTATGAAATCTTGCACATAGTTAGCAATTACTGAATATGTACTGAAGAATAAGAGTAGATAGCGTAAGGGACAGAAATACAATTATCATGAATAAAGTTGTTAAACTGAGGGATTCATTGTTTCACCATATACACAAGGTGTATTAATGAGTAGAAAAAGGAAGAAACTGTTGGCACTGGATAGAGCACCTGGATAAATCAAGTTTAAATCATACCAACGCAACCACAGGAAAACCAATTGAGAAAGATACAGGGAGAGATTTATGGACTATGTCAAGTAATGCTGAGATTGAGGACAAAAGATATTACTCAGTGGAGAGGGTGCAACTGAAAATTGAGGAGTGTTGGAGCAAGTTCACGTTCAATGCAGGAGTAAAACATGTAATGTCTTCAGTGTATTGTGTTATGTGCCTCATATGAGAAAAACAAAAGGCTAAGTCTCTGCCCAGATCTCATTTCCAAAGTATTTAGGGAATTAAGAACAACTTATATGAAACAGCAAACAAACCATTTATAGCAGCATGTAACACAGTAATTGTTGAATAGATACAGACTGTATTGCTGCAAGGGAGGTAGAAAGGGGAGTGATCACCAATACATGGAATAATCGGTAAGATTCTTGGAAGTTCTGAATAGTTTCAGGAGGAATGATGCACACAGGCCTTCATGATTTAAGGTTTCAATGAGGGCAGAAAACACACTTTCTAGTGAAAAAGGAAAAAAGTATGAGATAGGGAAAAATGAGTTGGAGATTTTTAGATGTGAAATAGTGCTGTGTGACTGTGAATTCTGCAATATGACCATATATTTGTATAGATGAATAAAAGCAAAAGTGAACCTCAGGACTTCTAGAGAATATGGAACACTGAATTGAAGGTATAAGATATGGTTTCATATCTTTCAGAGTTTATATTTAAAGAAAAAGTAAATTATTTTCTTCTTTTGTTCCTCTTTTTTAACTTTTTTTTCTTTTTGCTTTTTTCCTCTCTCCCTCTCTCTCTCTCTTTCCTTCTTTCTTTCCTTCATTCATTAAACACATATTTTGTGCAACTGCTATATAATGGATGCTAGAAATCAATCAATAGACAGCTAATAGTCTACTAGAAGGAGACGTTTTATGTGTGTGTATCTAAAATTATGTTTGTCAGTAATAACTGATATAAAGATAAAGCAGGATAGGATATAAAATGGAGAAAAGTGGAGGCCTTAGCAAATTTTCAAATATCCAATTCAGTATTTTTAACTATAGGTACTATATTGTATAGTACATTCCTAGGACTATTTTACCTGATATAACTGAAATTTTGTACTACTTTTTAAAGAAATATCTTAGAAAGGGAAAGACAATAATCCCTACTGAGAGCTTATTGTACCTTGACTAAAGAAGCTTTTATTGCACAAAAAGTTTTAATTTGTTTAGTACCTCTTGGGGTTTTAACACCTTAGGCAATGCACTATAACGATATTTGGGGTGGGTAAAAATGCCTTCTCCTTAATACAGGAACAGAGTGAATGTTGTAGTAGAGGTAGGAAGGTAAACTAGCCTATTCACAGGAATGCTCCAATGCAGAGCAGTTCTAGAAAAGAGAACACATAGAAGTTGAAGTCCGAAAAGTGTATTTCCTGAAAAATGTCTGGTACAACGCACCCCTTAGGGAATAGTGCCCCCAGGAGTACGTACACTACATTTTTAAAACTTCTTTTTCTATTGTGGCAAATACAGTAAAATTTACCATTTAAACCATTTTTTAGTGTTCAGCTTAGTGGCATTAAGTGCATTCACATTGTTGTGCAACCATCATCATAATACAGCTCCAGAACTTTTTTCACCTTCCCAACTGAAACTCCATACCTATTAATCAGTAACTTTCTATTCTTCTCTGTTCCCAGTCTTTGGAAACCATCACTCTGTTTTCTGTCTCTATGAATTTGACTACTCAAGGTACCTCATATAAGTGGAATCATACAATATTTGTCCTTTTGTGTCTGACTTCATTCATTTAACATAATGTCTTCAAGGTTTATCCATGTTGTAGCATATGTCAGAATTTGTTTCTTTTTAATGACTGAATAATGTTCCACAGGATATCTAAACAATCTCCATCTAATGCACTGAATCTGTAGATCACTTTGGGTAGTATTAACATCTTAACAATATTAAGTGTTCCAATCCATGAACACAGAATGTCTTTCTATTTATTTTTGTCTTTTTAAGTTTCTTTCAGCACTGTTTGGTAGTTTTCAGTGTTCAAGTCTTTCACCTTTTCATTACACATGCCCCATTTTAAAGACCTTAACTGTAGGCCTTGGCAAGGACACTGGCTTTTACCTCAAGTGCTCTAAGAAACTTCAGTATCAGTAAAGACAAAATGTAATCAGTGTTATAAAAGACATACAAAATTTTATGATCATATATACAGTGTAAATTCTGGGTTCTTTTCTGAGGTAAAACCACACAAAACCATTTATAAATAATATGGACTGTGCTTTCACATTGTAGTTCTCTTTACGTGCTCCAAAATTTCAATTCATGTCATCAAAATGTAAGAACCATGTGAAAGATTATTCCCCCGCTTATGCAAGTAAACTATTTTTACAAATAATTCGATAAAAGATATCTGTAAGTCTCAATTCTGGTCTAAGTTCTCATCCAGTGGCTTTCCTCTCCCATTTTGCACCATCTCAGTAGGCACGAAGTATCACTTAATACATAACAGATGCTATGCTCACTCAACAATCCTGAAATATCCATTTATTTAAAAGTTGTGAAGGCGGCTTTAAAATATGTTAATAAAGGATTTTTCTTTAAAAGAAAAAAACAAGAAAAGATTTCTTCTCTGATGCATTTTCCACGCTTTTCTTTGCTTTCCTTTTGTGTGAAAGCACGGCTATATCAATATCATCCAGTAAGGCTCAGTCACTCACTGCTGAATTTATGATTCTGTAATTATTTGTCATTTATTATTGACAGACACCTTCATTGTACACGAAGCTCACAAAACAGAAAATGGATATGGCCATGGTTTTAAATAGTTCCTAAGGAATGAGTGGAACCTGAAAAACACTTGGCGACTTAATTATATTAGAGATCTGAAATTACAGGGATATGAAATTCAGCAAAAATTCTCTAGTGTTTTTTCCCATATTTTGAATAGAGGGGAATAAAGTAGACATACTATATAAAAACTATATTTACTGAATTCCATGATCTGTTATAGGTATGATAGGTCTTCAGAAAGAACAGCTTCCCAAACACTCTGCTGTATATGCATATACATAAAAAATGTTTTTACCATTTCAAGAGCATACTTTTATAGACAAAATTATATATCACTTTGTTTTTTGCACTCACTATCAAGTCTGAATCATAGCTTCCTTACATCCAGAACCCTGAACAGTGTTGTCATTAACAATAATGCACAACATCCCAGGGATGCATTGTTACTCACGATCCTTATTAGTCATCTCAACTTTTTACCAATTTTACAACTAGTAATATAATTTTGAGCATTTTGAACAATACTGCGTTTTCATGTTACCAGCCACTTAGTTTCTTCCTGTTTTTCTTTTGTTTTTCACTACAATTTCTAAGATAAATATAGTTCTTTCATCACATGGTAAGCAATATGAAAATCTGACTAACTCTATTTATTTCTTGCTCTGTCACTTAAACTATGTTTATTTTTGACATTTTTAACTCCCCAACTATAATGTGGCATCCTGAGGATGTAACCTATTTGTCCATTTTATACCTAGGTATGAACACAATGCCTGGTAGATGGAAAGACTACAGTAGATGCTGAAAGTAAGCTCCAAAAGACAGAGATTTGTTTACATTTTTGCTTAAACCTGTTGTTGTATGTGTGTCCAGTGTGTAGAAGAGAAGAATACTTGCCACATATACTGTGCTCTATAAATATTTTTTGAGTAAATAAATGCTTCAAATTAATTAAAGGGCGAATGACCTAGTAGTTCAAGAGTAAAAAAAAGAGGTAAATTAACCTCAAAATAACAAAACCATTTGCTGTATCCTTCAGGTGTCTTGTGGATGAGTTATAAAATTGAACTAAGAGAATTGTTCTTAAGGAGCCAAATGGGACCTGTCATTATGGTCTCCATGTCCTCATCTTGTCTCATCAAGACTCTTCCAGGAACTTCCTTCCTAAATTCCCTATGCCAATAATCTCAAGTTCAATTCATACTTTTCACTGAGAGAATCTGATGCCTTAAGGAATGGCCTATAATATTCAAGACACACACACACACACACACATACACACACACACACACACACATCATTACAATAAAAGGAAAGTATATTGCATTAAAGTTTCAATTTTCATTTCCTTTTACTTTAAAAATAATGTTGATATAAGGCTATACTATTTTCTAGTGTATGAATTGACGGCGGACACCCACCTTCATTAAAGGATAGATAATTTCATTGAACATGAGACCAGAGAAATTTTTAGGAAACATGGGAATTCTATATGGTAGAGTGATTAAAACACATTTTCTCATCAGTTACAGTTTACGTGTGCCTGTAAATCTCATCACCCGGTTAATGAAATTATGGATTATATGATGTATGATTTGAATTAAATATTCTCAACATATGGACCAGTAGGTTTAAATAAATTCTACAAGGAAACCACAGGTTGAAAATAACACCACTTATGCATGTAAAAATAAACAATGAAAATAATGACTGTTGCTTTTCCCATTCCTAGTGCATGTTCTTCATCAGCCAAGTTATGAGATAAAAATGAATATGATCTAATCAGTGATGACAAAAATTCGGTGATGATAATTCAAAATTTTCAAGAAGTCTCCATGAATTATATACTTATAAATATGGTAACCATGAGGTAGGTTGTAAGATACAGAATATACTGAGATAGTAAATAAAGACAGCATAATGCTATAATCAGAAGTAAAACATTTGAATTGGAAATATCCAAAATTTGAAGACATTTATAAATGTTTTCCAACAATATTCAAAATCATTTAATAAATATAATAAAATTTTAATAAATTTCACTATATTTTATGGTAATGGTTTGGAAATATATTTTAAGTTTTCTTAATAGAAAACAAAAAACTACATATTAAAAAAAAGTTTCTCCTTCAGTGGTATAAAAATATTCTGAAATTTACGTGGAAAACAATAAGCTACCATTGAACCATATATATTGCTCAGTAAATATTTGTAGAAAACAAAAGAAAACGCTGATTATTTGAAGAAATATTTATACAAACAGTTGAAAAGTACAAATATTTCTATTTCAATAATGGTATACAAAGGACAACTAATTTTTGTGAAGGGAATATGCACTACAAAAGCTACTTTCTCAATTAACCATCTGAGATTAATTACTGGTGTAGTTGCTGCTTTGATTAGAGTATTTTTAAGGGTTTGGGGTAAAATGTCAGAGATATTTGTTTAACATGTCATTCATAGGTAAGTTATTGTAGCAAAGACATTGAAACCAGTTGAAACACACGATGACACAGGTGTTTTGTTTTGTTTTGTTTTGTTTTCCGGTACATGGGCCTCTCACTACTGCGGCCCCTCCCGTTGTGGAGCACAGGCCCCGGACGCAAAGGCTCCGGACGCGCAGGCCCAGCGGCCATGGCCCACGGGCGCAGCCGCTCCGCAGCATGCGGGATCCTCCCAGACCAGGGCACGAACCCGTGTCCCCCGCATCGGCAGACGGACCCTCAACCACTGCGCCACCAGGGAAGCCCGACACAGGTGATTTTTGATGTAGCTAAACTTAAATGAAGAAGACCTTGAAATATGTCTTAAATATGTTGCAGTGAGATGGTGAGTAACATCCTTGAGTTTTCCCAGTTATCTTATGGTAAGAAATTTAAAGGCTTTATTCAGCTTTGAGATAAGTTATACATTTTTCTTTTATCAAAGAAAGAAGGAAAGTAATTACTTATAATTGATGACATTTTTATTGATAGCAGGTGGTTGGTTCTCTGTCATATCATACCTAATAGATACCTTTGAGTAAATAAACACAGTTAAGGGTCTCCTTACAATAAAGATGACCTTTTAACAATGTAAGAAATTGAGTGTTTTCGAATAATCTAAAATTAAGGAGAGAATATACTGAAAATGATGTTTAGATTTTTTTCCTCTAGTAAGTATGAGGTTTATTTACAAATCTCTTATATCTGCATTGGAGTGAAAAGATACAAAATGCAGGATATAGAACCATTTTCTCATCTTTATAAAGGACTTTTGTTAGGAATAAACAAGTTAATACTTCAATAGGCTGTAGAACAGTGTCTAAAATTCTATAAGCGCTCAATAAGTGATGAATATTATTATTATTTTGTTATCATTGCTATAATTATTCCATGTAATATATTTTGTACCCTGACATGAAGGCAACAGAAAAAAAAATTAAACTTTTTGATATATGTCTAATATTCTACATATTATAAAATTAAAATCCATTTATCCTAGTCCTTTCAGCAAGTGACAATATATTGCTTATTCTTTGTTTCTGTTTAAATATAGTTGATATACAATATTATGTTAGTTTCAAGTATGTAACATGGTGATTTGACATTTAAATACATTACAAAATGAACCCCACCATAAGACTTGTAACCATCTGTTTCCATACAAATTTATTACAATATTATTGACCATATTAATTATGCTGTATATTATGTACCCAAGCCATTTATTTTATAACTGTAAGTTTATACCTCTTAATATCCTTCACCTATTTCACCCAGCCCCCCAGACCACTCCTCTCTGGCAACCACCAGTTTGTTCTCTGTATCTACGGGTCTGTTTTGTTTTGTTTTGTTTGTTCATTTATTTTGTTTCTTAGAATCTACATATAAGTGAGACCATACAGTATGTATATTTCTCTTACTGACTTATTTCACATAGGATGGTATCCTCTAGACCCATCCATATTGTCACAAACGGCAAGATTTTCTTATTTAATGGTTCAGTAATATCCCATTGTATATATGTACAACTTTTTCTTTATTCATTCATGTATTGATGAACACTTGGGCTGTTTCCATATCATGGCTAGTGTAAATAATACTGCAGTGAACATGGGGTTGCATATATCTTTTCTAATTAGTGGGTTTTTCTCTTCATGTAAATACCCAGGAGTGGAATTGCTAGATTATACAGTAGTTCTATTTTTAATTTTTAGAAGACTTTCCATACCATTTTCCATAGTGACTGTACTAATTTACAATACTATTAACAGTGCCAGAGGGTTCCCTTTTCTTCACATCCTTGCCAACACTTGTTATTGGTTATTTTTTTGATAATAGCCATCTGACAGGTGTGAGGTAATGTCTCTTGTGGTTTTGATTTGCATTTTTCCTGATGATGAGCAATGTTGATAATTTTTCCTGTATCTGTTAGTAATCGGTATGTCTTCTTTGGTAAAATGTCTGCAGGTCTTCTGCACATTTCTTAATTAGGTTTTTTTTTTTTTTTGATGTTGAGTTCATTGTATGTTTTGGATATTAACCTCTTTCAGATGTATCATTTGCAAATATCTTCTCCCATTCAGTAGATAGACTTTTAATTGTGTTGATGATTTCCTTGGCTGTACAAAAACTTTTGTTTGATGTAGTCCCATTTCTTTACTTTTGCTTTTGTTTCTCTTACCTGAAGAGACAGATCAAAAAAAAAAAATTGGTAAGACTGATGTCAAAAATTATATTGCCTATGCCTTGTTCTAGGAGTTTTATGGTTTCAGGTCTTAAAACAATTAAGCCGTTAATCTATTTTGAGTTCATTTTTGTGTATGGAGTGAGGGAATTGATTTACATGTTAGCTGTCCAGCTTTTTCAACACCATTTATTGAAGAAACTGTCTTTTCCCCATTGTATATTCTTGCCTCATTTGTTATAGATTAATTGAACATATAAGTGTGGGTTATTTCTGGGTTCTTATTCTGTTGCATTGATCTGTGTGTCTGTTTTTGTGCCAGTACCATACTGTTTTAATTACTGTAGTTTTGTAGTACAGTTTGAAATCAGGTAGCATAAAACCTCAGGATTTGTTCCTCTTTCTAAATTGCTTTGGCTATTCAGCATTCTATACAATATATATTATACATATTGGGTTGGCCAAAAAGTTCATTTGGGTTTTTCTGTAACATCTTACGGAAAAACCCAAATGAAAATTTTTAGCCAACTTCTGTGAAAAGTGCCACTGGTATATTGATAGGAATTGCATTGAATCTGTAGAATGCCTTGGATAGTATGGGAATTTTAACAATATTAATTCTTTGAATCCTGAGCTAGGATACCTTTCCATTTGTTTGTGTTGTCTTCATAATTTTTTTCATTAATTTCCTATAGTTTTCAGAGTACATGTATTTTACCTGCTTGTTTAGATTTATTCCTTGGTATTTTATTCTTTTTTATGCAGTTGAGTTTGTCTACTCAATTTCTCTTTCTGATATTTCATTGTTAGTGTAGAGAAATGCAACAGATTTCTGTGTATTAATTTTTTATCCTACAACTTTACTGAATTCATTGGTGAGTTCTGATAGTTATTTGGTGGAGTCTTTAGTATTGTCTGTATATAGTGTCATGTAAATTGCAAACACTGACAGTTTTCCTTTCCTTTTTGGATTTTTTAAATTCATTTTTCTTAACTGGTTGCTGAGGCTAGAACTTCCAAAATCTTGAATAAAAGTGGTGAAAGTGGGTATCCTTGTCTTCTTTTTGGTCTTAGAGGAAATGCTTTCAGCTTTTTGCCATTGAATAAGATGTTGGCTGTGGGTTTGTCATATACAGCCTTAGTATTTTGAGGTATGTTTCTTCTATACACAATTTATTGAAAGGTTTTATCATAATTGAATGTTGATTTTTGTCAAAAGCTTTTTCTGCATCTGTTGAGATGATTATATGATTTTTATTCTTCATTTTGTTAATGTGGTATAACACACTGATTGGTATGAAGATATTGATTCATCTTTGCATCCCTGGGATTAATTCCACTTGACCATGGTGTATGATTTTTAATGTATTTTTAAATTTAGTTTGCTAGTATTTTGTTCATTAAGGACATTGGCTTATAATTTTCTTTTTTGTGATGTCTTTGTCTGGTTTTGGTATCAGGGTAATGTTGGCCCAATAGAATGAGTTTGAAGCATTCCTTCCTCTTCAAGTTTGTGGAAGGAATAGTTCAAGAAGGGTCACTGTTAACTCTGTAATGTTTGTTAGAACTCCCTGGTGAAACTATCTGATCCTGGACTTTTGTTTTCTTGGAGTTGTTTTATTACTAATTCAATTTCATTACTGGTAATTCATCTGTTCATATTTTCTATTTCTTCCTGAACCAGTCTTGGAAGATTGTACTTTTGTAGGAGTTTATCCATTTCTTCTAGGTTGTCTGTTTTATTTTGTTGTTCCTAGCAATCTCTTATTATCCTTTGATTTTCTGTGGTGTTGATTTTAACTTATCTTTCATTTCTGATTTTATTTACTTGGGCCTTCTCCTTTTTTTCTTGATGAAACTGGCTAAACATTTATAAAATTTGTTTATCTTTCAAAGAAACAGCTCTTAGTATCATTGATATTTTCTACTGTTCCTTTTTTTTAAATCTCTATCTCATTTTTTTCCACTCTCATCTTTTTATCCCTTTCCTTCTGCTAATTTGGGTTGTGTTTTTTTTTCTATTTCTAGATCCTTTAGGTGAAATATTAGATTGCTTATTGAGATTTTTTTGTTTGTTTTATGATATAGGCCTTTATAATATTTATAAACTCCCCATGTAGACCTGCTTTTTCTGTGTCCCAAAGGTTTTGCATTATGCTTCCATTTCATTTGTCTGAAGATACTTTTTATTTCCTCTTTGATTCCTTCAGTGACCCATTGGTTATTTAGTAGCACATTATTTAGCCTTCACATGTTTGTTTGTTTGTTTTTTCAGTTTTTTTCTTGTATTTGATTTCTAGTCTCATTCTGTTGTGGCCAAAAAAAGATGCTTGATATATTTTTCGATTTTCTTTAATTTACTGAGACTTACTTTGTGACCTAGCATATGACCCATTCTGGAGAATGTTCCATGCACTTGAAAAGAATATGTATAGTGCTGTTTTTGAATGGAATATTCTGAATATAACATTAAGTCTATTGGGTTAATATGTAATTTAAAGCCAATGTTATCATATTAACTTTCTATCTGTATGATCTTCCCATTGATGTAAGTGGGGCATTAAAATAACCTAGTATTATTGAATTACTCTAAATTTCTCCCTCTATGTTTATTAATATTTTCTTCATGTATTTAGGTGCTTCCATGTTGGGTCCATGTATATTGACAAATGTTATATCCTCATGTTAGATTACCTTTATGATTACATAATGCACTTGTTATAGTGTTTGTTTAAAATCTATTTTTTCTGATATAAGTATTGCTACCCTGGTTTTCTTTTTGTTTCTATTTGTATGGAATATATTTTTCCATCTCCTTAATTTCAGTCTGTGTGTCTAGATATGAAGTGAGTCTCTTGTAGACAGTATATAGATGGTCTTGTTTTTTATCCATTTATCCACTCTATGTATTTTGATTGGAGCATTTAGTTCATTTACTTTAAAGTAATTATTGATATGTATGTACATATTGTCATTGTTTTCTGGTTGTTTTTGTAGGCTGGTTTTTTTTTTGGTCATTGTTATTCCCTTCTCCTCTTACTCTTTTACCTTGTGATTTGATGACTGTCTTCAATGTTATGTTTGGATTTCTTTCTCTTTTTTTGTGTGTATGTCTATTATATGTTTTTGGTTTGTGGCTAACATGAGGTTCACAAATAACCTACATATGTAGCTTTCTTTTTAAGCTGATGATCTCTTAAGTTTGAAAGCATTCTAACAGCCCTACATTTCTACTCTGCCCTCAGATTTTATGTTTTTGACATCATATTTTCCAAATTTTTTATTGTGTATCTCTTAAGTACTTATTTTATCTATAGATGATTTTACTACTTTTGTCTTTTAACCTTCCTACCAGCTTTAAAGTGGTTGATTCACTACTTTTACCATATGTTTGCCTTTACCAATGGGACTTTTCCTTTAATAATTTTCTTATTTCTAGTTGTAGCTTTTTCTTTTGTATTTAGAAAAGTCCCTTTAACATTTTTTCTAAGGCCAGTTTGGTGGTGATAAACTCTTTAACTTTTGCTTACCTGTAAAACTCTTTGTGTCTCCTTCAATTCTCAATGATAATCTTGCCAGGTAGAGTGTTGTTCTTAGTTGTAGGTTTTTTTCCTTTCAGCGCTTTGATTATACCATGCCACTCCCTTCTGGCCTGTAAAGTTTCCCCTGAAAAGTCAACTAATAGTCTTATGGGAGTTCCCTTGTTTGTAACTAGTTGCTTTTCTCTTGCTGCTTTTAAGATTCACTCTTTGTCTTTAATTTTTGACATTTTAATTATAATGTGTCTTTGTGTGGACCTCTTTGAATTCATCTTTTTGGGACTCACTGAACTTCCTGGACCTGAATGTCTGTGTTCTTTCCTAGGTTAGGGAAGTTTTCAGGTAATATTTCTTTAAATAGTTATTCTGTCTGTTTCTCTCTCTCTTCTCTTTCTATATTCCCTATAATGTTAATATTAGTATACTTGATGTTGTCTTAGAGGTTTCTTAAACTATTCTTATTTTTTAAATTATTCTTTTTTTTTTTTTCTGTTCAGCTTGAGTAATTTGCACTGTTTTCCTGATCACTGCTCTGTTCTTCTATATCATCTCGTCTACTGTTGGTTCCTTCTAGTGTATCTTTAATTTCGGTTATTGTATTCTTCAGGTCTGATTGGTCCTTTTTTATATTTCTAACTCTATGAAATTCTCACTGTGTGCATCCATTATTTGATGAGCTTCCTTATAATCATTACCTTTGACCTTTTATCAAGTAGATTGCTTATCTCTATTTCTTTTAGTTTTTTTTTTTTTTTTTGAAGTTTTGTCCTATTCTTTTTTTCTGGAACAAATTTCTCTGTCTCCTCATTTTGCATAATTCTCTGTTTATTTCTATATATTTGGTAGATCTCCCAATCTTGGAGAAGTGTCCTTATGTAGAAGACATGCCATGAGGCCCTGCAGCTCACTCCCCTCTGACCACCAGAACTAGATGCTCCAGCAGTGTCCCTTATGTGGGCTGCAATACCTTTCTCTTATGGCAGGGCCAGTAACTATGGGTGGGTTAGTAGGCAGGACTGGCCCCTAGCCTCCTGGCCTGAGGTCCTTCCTCATGTGGCTGCTGCAGTTCTTCTGGTAGGCAGGGAAAGTTCTTAGTACTAATAGGCTAGAGGGAGGATTCCAAAATGGTGCTTGCCAGTGCTGATGCTAGTACAGTAGAATAAGATCCTCAAACTGACTGCAACCAGCATCTATGTCCTCAGGGAGGGTCCCAGCTGCCTCCTGCCTCTTTGGGTGGCTCTCTAAGATCAGCAAGTGGGTCTGATTCAGGAGCCTTTCAATCTACTGCCTCTACACTGGGACTCAGAGCATGTGAGGTTTTGCACACACCCACTAAGAGCAGAGTCTCTCTTGCCTATAGACCTCCAGCTCTCCTGAACATAAGCCCCACTCATTCTTAAAACCAAATGTACTTATGTTCTCATCTTCTTGGTGTAGGACCCTGGGCTGGGGAGCCTTGATGTAGGGCTTAGAACTGCAGGATCTCTGCAGTTATGACATCCCTCCCATTTGTGGGTTACTGACCCAGGGATGTGGGTCCTCGCTAGACTGCATCTCTGCCCCTACAAACCATCTCATTATGGCTCCTTCTTTATATCTTTAGTTGTGGGAAAGCTTTTCTGCTAGTCAGGTTATTTTCATAGATAGTTTGCTCTGTAACAAACTGTAATTTTGGTGTGTCGTGGGAGGGGGTAAATTCAGGGTCTTCCTACTCTGCAATCTTGATCCTGCCCCAATATACTGCTTATTCTTTAAAAATAATTTATTCTTGCTTAGTATTTAAGGCTGTCCAATTACCCAACCATATTTTTTCTATCTGCTATTGTCTCTCACTATTCCTCAGTATGAATCTTTTGGTTATGTCAAAGTAATATATTTATTTTTCACCAAGCAGACATATCATGACTTTGTTTTCATATTATTTTCCTAATATAAATGATTGTCTTGCCTCATAATATTTATCCATATTTGCTCCCTTTTTAAGGCACAGATTAAATTAGCTTCCACCATGAAATACAGATCTCTCTCTCTTTCTGTCTCTGAATTCTATTTGTTCCTTCTGCCACAAAATTTAATTGACTTCTTCATTATTACTGACATAACTTTATTTTTTCTAATGATATTTTAGATGTTAAGAAAGAATGCTTATGTTATATGACCCCACATCTTCCTTTATTTTTTTTTTTAGCTGTGCCATGCAGCATGTGTAATCTTAATTCTCCAGCTGGGGATCAAACCCGTGCCCCCTGCAGTGGAAGCATGGATTCCTAACCACTGGACTGCCAGGAAATTCCCAGTATGATCCCACATCTTCTAATACTATGATATTTAACTTAATTCTAAAAATGGATTTTTAATTGATTGTTGAAGAAGATGAAGGAAGAACTTTATAGTTTATACACTGAACATTAAAAAATGTTTTCTTAGCATATTTCCATTTTATGTAATCCAGAAATAAATGAATGATTTTATTTTTTAAAAATCTAATATTAAAATAGTTCACAGGAAATTAGAAAACTCACAACTTATGAGACATTTTTTCATTATTTAGAGCAATCACTATAGAAATTATTTTAATAATTAATGTTTTAGATATATTTTATTTAAAATAATTAAGCATTCAAATAACTTAAAGAAGAACAAACCTTGCCTTTTGTGAGATAGTTTTCTTCTTAAATCTCCCTCCAAAAAAACATGACATTGTATATTTTATTATAGGTGTATATCATAAGCTCACTAAGAGAATGTCAGAAATGATTTCTTAACTGATCTTATTTTCACATTTGGTTTGAACAGGTTTTAAAGCCATCTGAGAATTTTCGATCATGAACATTAAAACACATCCAATATTTTTCAAATTAGTGTTTGAATACAAATAAGGTTTATGTGACCATATGAACAATATGAATTTTTATGAATTTTGCACCAGAAGAAAAATTTCAGGTCAAACTCATTTTAACATTTGTTATATAAAATATCCAATCACATATTTGAAAAGGCATAATTTATGTAAGGTACTACTTGTCCAACTCATAGCTCACTCTTTTTTTTGAGCAATTAATTAATGGTGGGCCTTAGTGAGACTTTTTTTTTTAACACCCTTATTGGAGTATTATTGCTTTAGTTTCTGCTTTATAACAGAGTGAATCAGCTATACATATACATATATCCCCATATCTCCTCCCTCTTGCATCTCCCTCCCACCCTCCCTATCCTACCCCTCTAGGTGGTCACAAAGCACTGAGTTGATCTCCCTGTGCTATGCGGCTGCTTCCCACTAGCTAGCTATTTTACATTTGGTAATGTGTATGCCACTCTCTCACTTCATCCCAGCTTACCCTTCCCCCTCCCTGTTTCCTCAAGTCTATTCCCTATTTCTGCGTCTTTATTCCTGTCCTGTCCCTAGGTTCTTCAGAACCACTTTTTTTTTTTTAGATTCCATATATATGTGTTAGCATACAGTATTTGTTTATCTCTTTCTGACTTACTTCACACTGTATGACAGTCTCTAGGTCCATCCATCTCACTACAAATAACTCAATTTCGTTATTTTTATGGCTGAGTAATATTCCATTGTATACATGTGCCACATCTTCTTTATCCATTCATCTGTCGATGGACACTTAGGTTGCTTCCACATCCTGGCTATTGTAAATAGAGCGGCAATGAACATTGTGGTACATGACTCTTTTGAATTATGGTTGTCTCAAGGTATATGCTCAGTACAGGGATTGCTGGGTCGTATGGTAGTTCTATTTTTAGTTTTTTAAGGAACCTCCATATTTTTCTCCATAGTGGCTGTATCAATTTACATTCCCACCAACAGTGCAAGAGGGTTCCCTTTTCTCCACACCCTCTCCAGCATTTATTGTTTGTAGATTTTTTGATGATGGCCACTCTGACTGGTGTGAGGTGATACCTCATTGTAGTTTTGATTTGCATTTCCCTAATGATTAGTGATGCTGAACATACTTTCATTTGTTTGTTGACAATCTGTATATCTCCTTTGGAGAAATGTCTATTTAGGTCTTCTGCCCGTTTTTAGATTGGGTTGTTTTTTTTTTTTTGATATTGAGCTGCATGCTCACTCTTGATATTGTTAACAACTGTGGACTAAAAAGATGCATTCTCCAAAGGGTATATGGAGAGGAGATCTTTCTAAGGCAAGTAGTTACATATGAATATGTTGTTCTATAATTGTTGTAAATAACTTTTAAATTATAAAATACTTTTTCATTATTATCTTATTTGGTATTCCATATGATCCTAAGTGAGGATAAACTGATTAAATCAAGTATTTTTAAGGGTCCACTCATATGAGGTCTTGTGCTATGCACCTTCACCTCCATTAACTCATTTAATATTAATAAAAATTCTGTTGTGTTTGTATTTATTGTCATTTTGCCAGATGAGAATGATGAGGCTTAGAATATGTTGTTGATATGCCCAAGGATATATATGACTAGATAGTGGAAAAGTCAAGATTCAGACCAATGTATTTTTTAACTTCAGAATGTGCTCTATTGGTCCTCCTTTGAGTAGGCATGGGAGATATCTTCATTTTATTAATGAAGGATTGAAGTCTGAGCAGATTAAATTATTTGCCCTGAGTTAAAAGTAGAAGTAACCATTTGAAAATTTGGAATCTAGTCTAAATGCAAGGGTTTCCCTCTGTGATCTATTGGCTCAATGTAAATGTGATGCTATAGCACACATAGACATGTAAGCTACTGGCCTGATTGTGAGGCAGCTGCTGATATGCTATATACAGGTAATAGAGAACAACTAAGAAGAAAGACTTAAAAGGCAGGGAGAAAACAAAACATAGTTTATTTCCTCTTCTGCCTTGATGAGTTATATTTTCCACTGTTACTTATTTAGATAAAATTAAGCATATGTCTTTGGGAATAAACATAATGCACACATGTGCGTACATGCACACACACATACACATGGGCATTCCTGTATACAACACACACTCAACACCAAATTTATATAGGCTGAGAGCAAATGCTTCAGTAGTCCTGATGAGGTCCCAAGGTACCACCTGCATTCCTGTGTCCCTGAGGACCAAAGGAGCAGCACTCTTTTCTGTGAGGTTAAATCTTGTCTTTCTATCCCCTTGGGTATAGATATCAATCACAACATCTAAGGTTTTAACTATTTATAATCATTCAGTATACTATTTCAGATTGTGTATTCTCACAATATACATAGAGTTACTAGCAACAGGAAACAGAGTTACATTTTTAATTGCAAAGTTCACATTTTTTTCCTAATTAGAGAATATTTATACTTAAAGAGTCTTTGGTCGTAAAGCCCTCATACAGTTTCCAGAGACCATTCCTTCACACAGATTGTCATGAATATTTTCCTGGTTCTCCAATAATGTATTTTCTAATTTCTCTTCTCTTGATTTTTCCTAGCTATACTAATTTAAAAACTGATTTTTCTCTGGTAGCAAAGTACACAATAGTTCTGGCTTAAAAAAATAGAAATAGAGATCTCTTTCCCATAATAAACCAAATGCATGTGCTGGCTTCATGGTGTCAGAAGCCCCTACTCTTCCCACCTAGCTGCTCTGCCATTCACAGTATACTGTTACCAACTTGTGGTCTAAGAAGGCTGCCACAGCTTCTGCTAATACTTCTGCAAGCTAGGAGGAAGGATATGCAAGATAAGACCACTCTTCTGGAAGGGTACCTTGAGCCAGGATCAGCAAAGTGTGCTCACTGTGTCCACCTCTGCATATTTGAAAATACAACTGATTATTTGATATTTATTTTGTTTCCAGAAACCTTGTTAAGCCTCCATGTTAGGTCTGTTATTTTCTTGGATCTGTCATATAGATAATCATGTCATACTAATGACAGTATGTTTCTTTCTTCTGTTTTTTCTTACCTCAGTGTCCAGGCTAAGACCTCCTCTAGCACAATATTAAACAAAAGTAATGATGGTAGACAATTGGTCTATTTCCTGATCTCAAAAGGAAAGATTTCAAGTTTCAGTGCAGTAAGTAATTTATAGATACCCTTCATCAGACTGAGAAAGTTTTCTTTAATTTCTTGGATAACTTAAGTTGTTAATCATACAGAGTACTTTTAGATATACCTGGATTGGTTCCTCTAGTATTTTATTTAGGATGTATGTATCTACTCCCATAAATGTGTTTTACTTGTAATTTTCCATGATGGTACTGTTGTCAGATTTTGAAATGCTATTCTGACAAGCTTCATAAAATAAATTTGGGATTATTTTTCCCAACTCCCTCCAGAAAAGTTTGGTAAACATAGAACTACTTCTTTATTTAAAGTTTTGTAGAAGTTTTCATGGAAACTGTTTCTCTTATTATATATCAAAGTTTGCAACATCTCTAGTGATCTCCATCTGCATTTCTGACTTGCTTATGGTGGTCTTCTTTTTTTCACCAGATAAATCTTACCAGAAGTTTTTCACTTTTATTTGACTTTTCGAAGAAAAAACTTTTGACTTTGTTGATCTTCTCTATTGTTTATTTGTATTCTATTTTATCAATTTCTATTATTTTATTTATTATTTTATTCCTTCAGTTGTATGTATTTTGGGGAAGGGTGAGTATTCTTTTTCTAACTTCTTGAGATGGCTGTTTCAGGCTTTGCATTTAAAGCTGAAAATCTTTATGTTCTTTTTAACTGCATTTCACAGGTAATAATTTTATCACTCAGATTAAAACATTTTTTGACTTCCATTGTGATTTCTTCCATGAACCATAGGTTGTTTAGCAGTGTATATCTTTTTTATTTAGCCTTGTATTTTGATATAACATCAACAACACTATGAGAATGGTATAAAGAACTCCAATATACACTTGAACTAGTTTAAACAAGTATTAACATTTTTGCCTTATTTCTTTATCATTACATGACTCTCTTTTTCTCCATGAGCTCATTCTCATACATATTTTTTCTGAACCATTTACCATTTAAGAGAAAATTGCAGACACAATATACCTTTATGTTGAAATACTTCAATATGTATTTTTCATGAACAAGGACATTCTCTTATATAACCACTGTACAATTATCATAATCAGGAAATCTAATTTGGATACAATACCGTTATATAATTAACATTCAGTATTTTAAAGTTGCCATTTCTCCCAGTGATGTCTTTTACCACTAATTTTTCCTAGATAGTTCACCATTTTTAATTGTTTGGAATTAAATTTTTCTTTCTTTTTTTCCTGTTAGGTGGTCATTTGTTGATTGTCTCTGAGAAAATGGCATGAACAAAAATAAGTAAACTTGTACACAGTTTTATTTTAGAAACCAGACAATGGAGCTCAAATAACATTATATCTTTTATAACTGCAATGATTTGTATCAGGTAGAAGGAAAACACCAGTGACCATGCAGTTTTGCTTAAGGCAAAGGGATTGCTTTTTTGGAAATGGCCATTATGTGGGAGGAAAAATAAATAGGACAACACAAACCAAGAGTCATTTCTATATCATTCCTGTTAGATCACTCTTCACTCCTTTTCTAACTGGACAGCATGATCCATTACTGGAAAATAAAATCAACTTTATGGGTTATACCAGTATTTTGTTGTAAAATATAATAAAATAGAAAATGCTAGAGAATATAACATGTAATAAGAGAAGCTATTGTCTCCTGAAATTTGTGGGTTTTTATGTGAGTGTGAATCAGATCATGGTAGAAAATATACTTCTTTCTTTGCTTTCACTGTCATAAAAGTCTAAGAAGCTGGGTTAGATCATCCTAGCCACAGTAACAGAGCTGTTATTTTTTCCTGAATTTTTCCAAAAAACATGTAACTTGTATTTCTTCTGGGAGTAAGCATAAACAACCTTCTGATTTATTTTATGGCTTTTCTCAATAGAGAGATTTTTAAAACTCCTGGAATATCAAGAAGCAGGTAAAATATTAGGAACACAATTTCATTAGCCTACAGATTTGAGTTTCAGCAAAATATACAGGTTTCCATTCATATATGAGTAAGTAACAACTCTATCCTAATGCCCGCTTGTAACAGATGCTGAAAGGATATTTTGGTTGTATTCTTAGGACCAGAGGAAGCATTGCCAGACCCAGTCGCTGTACCCATGCCTCATTATGGGGAGCTGTCTAATGAGATCTGCTGCTTAAGTCCAAGAGGCATTATTTTCCAAGGAATTATATCCCAAGATCAACTTCCCCTGGCTCAGAAAATATCATTTTGTTGCTCTACCAATGGGACCTTCCTCAATGCCATTTACTGTTGCCATTCATAATGTCCTGGGCACGTAGCACAATCAAGGTAATAGCAACCATAACGGTCACCCCTTGGAGGGATTCTTACAACAGCAAGCTTCCTGTCAACAGACAGAATTTCTTGAAGGATGGTTTGATAAAGGTGGTGTACTTTACTAGAACCAAGTTCTATTCTAACCCAAATCATTGCAAGATGTACAACCTGGAAAATTCTCAAGACAATCTGACGATGGGGCTCGGTGTCAATAAAGAGGCACAGGTGAAACATGTCATGAACCTCTTGGCCATGAAATACCAAAATACCCTCACCTAGGCCAACATCCACAGGGTAAACTGCAGTTGACTTCAGTAACCTTGAGTGGGCAGGACATCATAGGATAGGATCACAATGGTTTTGCCCTCTGTAATGCACCAATCTATATCAGAAGCATCTGGGTATTTGAAACTGTGAGGTGCTTTCAAGGATGCAGCAGGACCTTCTAGAACCTGTCTTTGTTTACAGTGCCCAACTCCTGCTCTGGTGGCCCACTTGGTTCAGACTCAGCAACTCCATTAATCTCATAGTCAGTTGGCTTCCCACTGGCAGTGCTGCTGGTCATCCAGTCAGGAAAGTCTGTGGTTGAGGCTGGTCCATCTCCAACAACCAACCTCACAGCTGCTGCCACTAGCTGAGTTAATCTCCAGTTCCCTTTCCCACATTGACTTTCTCCTCCTGCCCTTTTCCCTAACCAAGCAGATCCCAGCAACCCCACAGCACAGATGTAGAAAATGACTCCCTAGAAATAGCTAGAACTGTATTTCTTAATTTCCAAATATGGACAGAGTTTTCTAGTTGTCTTATTTTTTCTGGCTTTAATGTGCTTTGGAGTAATCAGGGATCACTTCAAACCAATTTTACAACTTGTGGGTTCCTTAGCCAAAGAGTCCTTGCATGCAGGGGTGTAAATCCATGTGAAGACCTAACTGTGATCCAACATTTATAAGAATAGGTAGTTATTTCCCTTTTCTTTTTCTTTCATTACTTTACTCAGCCCCAAAGCAGCATTCCTTAGTGTTGGGGATCATGGTTGGGGTTAATTCTGGTTGACCCTTACCCAAAGGAGAATGGCCCTTTATGGTACCAGCTTATTGTGGAAAAGGTTCCAGTTTAAATTTAAAGAAGTATGTTTGTTCCAGGAAGGCTTATCCCTACTCCAACTGTCTAGCTCATGGACTCCACTTAAATGAACCCAAATTATGAAACCAAGTGTACAAAATATGAAAATTTAATGTGGACAAAAAAATGGATTAGTTCTCTGACATTTTGCTTATCACTCTGGGGTTTGGAAAAAGAGTGACAATGGAGGAAGTGGGAACAAGTAAAATAATTGTAATTCTATGAGACATTTGTCCAAGAAAGGAAGCAGCAAGATGACTAAAAGATAAGTGACATAGAGTTTAGTGAAACTTGTCATTTTAAGGTCAGAGAGATTTAAACTTCCTCTTATTTGTCTTTTTATTTTCAAGTCTAATTATTTATCTTAAAGTGTCTGAGTTTGGGATTTGCTTTTGGTTCAGTTTCTTGTTTTGTTTTGTTCTTTAAGTGGCTAGGTGTAAAACCATGTTTGTGTAGTCTGTCTAACACATCTCACTAGAAAATCAAGCCAGGGAATCACATTTTAATGCTAGTAACTGTTCACTATTGAAGACTCTTTATATTTTAAAAGTTATTTTTGGATTAGAGTGACAACAAGATGGAATCTATGGATTTCTTTGTTGTATGTTCTTTATTAAAACACACACAGAAAGTTTTGCATATTTTTCAAGTGTTCCTTTTATCTACCTATCTATCTACCTATCTACTTGTGTATTTACTATATTCATTAATCAATGGTAAATAGTATTTACACATGGAAGTTTTTCTTTCTTAATATGGGCACACTAATTTCTGTAAGACCCACTATGCACTTTTCCCTCACTGATATTTTAACCTCCCTCCATACATTCAAGAAGCAATCTTTGAAGACAGTATGTATTGAAGGCTGGGGACACAAATATGGAGAAAAAAGTATTCTCACAAAGCAGGAGAAAAAAAAAAACACTTTCATAGAGGACACAATGAAGTGTAAGTAAGTATGTGTTACCCTGTGTGGTTATTAAGAAAAGAGAAATGCAGCAGGTATAGAAAGGAAAGAATGATGAACTCTTTAATCAGCTTCAAAAAAGGAAAGTTTGGTTGACATAGACTTTGACAGGTGGTAGGATGTCAGCAAATGGAAGAAATCTCAATTAGGGTATTTTAGGTCCCTTTTCTGAAGTATCTCATGATATATATTTGAATTAAAAAATTCTTATGGTTAACAGTTTATATAGGGGGAAAAGAAGGCAAGAAGTTAACATCCTGTATGTATTGGACATATAAACATAAAATATTATTTTCATTAGATTTTAGTCACAGAGATATCTTCTGTAAATAAATTCTAAGAATAGTCTATATCTATCAAACTGAAAAAGTAAATGAAGTCACCTCTACAGACCACTGCAGACTCTGAGCTAAGTCGGCTCTTGGATTGGTTCCCAGAGCTGTTATTGATTGCAGTAGGAGTTGTGCTCACAAATCTTGCCATTGAAACTAGTTGATGGACAGGATGCTAAATGTAAAATGTTTCAAATATCAGTAACAGCCAAAGGGAAAAAATAGCAGTTAATCATATGTCAAAACAACATCATGTAGAGCCAGTTTTGTCCCTAGAAAAGTACATGTGGTTCTTTGTGACTCAGTCAAGCTTCATCATCTCAAGACTAAGATATGTGACCTTCTAATTTTTAAAGTAGAGGCCTCAACCAAATGACAAATCAGCTTGATCATTTAAAAAAATCAAGGAAGAAAACAGATATATTTATATGTCTGGGAATAAGTAAAAATTAAAAAGAAAAGTTAAATGAAAAACATAGAATTTGGATTTAGATGAATATCTATATTTCAGAAACATAGCCAGCTGACTCCTTCAAAATGTGAATCTGTTTATGTTACCTCTTCTTATGGACGTCTTTAGCATCCTATCCTTCTTCTTACAAAAGATAAAAAATATCTTAACATGAAACTGAAGGCTATGCATGGCCTGGCTTCCATCCAACTCTACAGCCTCATCTCTATCCTGCCTCTCAGGTCCACACCCTCTTCTCAAGCTCCACAGCTTGTCTTCTGTCCCACCTAATCTCTTGCATCTACGGTCCATTATATAAATGATTTCTCCTTCCTGGAAGGATTTTTCTTCCCTCTTAACCCCTATACCCCTGTTAGCTTGATCATCACTTCTTTATATAAGTGAACCAAAGCAATTTTCCACTGTCAAACTCATAGAAACATGTTCCTTTATATTTTGACCCCACCACCATTAGCTCAGAATCTCTGTATAAAGACCATGTATGCTTTGCTCTTCATTTTGTCTCTAGTGTCTAGCACTGTGTCTATACATTGGGGAAAATCCTAAATAAACATTTGCTGAGTGAATAAAGGAATAAATGAGATATCAAGGCAAATTTTAATAACAATCACCATACTTACTGGATGAATTACTTTGAAGGCATAAAACAGGTAGCAATCTTCTCTAAGTAAACTGTGACCACAAATCATTAGTTCATCTCTTTTATTCGTAGGTGGAGGCTACCTACACCTTTCCTCAAAAATTGTTATTCCAAATGACAGATACCTATGGGACCTAGGGACAGTACTCATATCTCTATGATATCTCTACTATTTCCACCGTGAAAATATCACCCAGTGCAGAAAATACAATGCAGATTGTCCATATGGATAGAGACTTGCAGTAATTCTCTAATGGCTTTCCAGAAACAGATTAAACACATGAAGAAGTTTAAATTTCTAGAGCATGTTCTCTTAACTACCTTAATGGTCAAAGGAAAATAAACTTTAGTATTCATTATATCAATTCCCAGATCTTGAAACACTAAAAGTAAGCATTGGCAAGGACACTGAAAATGATTCATTAAGACAAACAAAACAAGAACAAATTCTGCAAGGGAGAATTTCAAAATATTCTTGATGCTTATGATTAGCTGAGCATACTGCTCTGCTGGCACAGTGGGGTTGCTTTTAGAGAATCCCAGTCCTGGAAAAACTCAGGGGATATTGTAAAAATTGTTAGCAGCTTAGTATTATAAAAGCTTTTAAACAATCCTCTGTCTCAATGTGTTGTCATAAAAATGTCAATGGTTTAAAAACAAAGCTATTTAATATTAACATCAGGACCCTTGTATGTCATGAGAGTCTGAGGCCTTAAAGAGTAATTAACAGAACAGAATTAATTTTCATCATAAAAAAAGAAAGCACAATGAGAGAACAAGAAAAAAATCTGAAAACAAAAAAACAGTAATGGACAAATAACAATAACACCAGAAAAGCCCAGAGACACTTAAAAGTGCAGACAACAATGTTTTAAAACAGTGGCAGGAAAATTGAACCATCTGTTCCAAGAAACTGAACTTACCAAAGGTGTTTCTGGCCTTTGCAGAATCAATAGCGAATCAAGCATACAGTGTAATGTTAAATAGAACCATACATTTTGACATAGCAGTGTCTTCAAAATCACTTATTAATGATGCACCTTTGAAAGAAGATTTATTATCCTCAAACATCCAACTGTCTCCAAATCAGTTATTGTGAGAAACATTATCACAGTGTGACAAGCTGTAAAATATCCAGTATTATATGAGATAATCCATACAACAATAATATACTGTGTTTACATTATAAGAAGGTATTTTACAAATATTTATCTCAGCAGAGGCTGGGAGGCTAAGTAGTTTACTCAACCACAGTGGCAGAGTTCTTAAATGGTAGGTAGAACAAATTTTTTATCCAGTATTATATGACTCTAAAGATCATACATCACTGAAAAAAAGAAACTCCCAGACTCATACAATATCTGCAGAAGAATACTCGTGGAAGAAAAACGATATGGTTTTTCTAACAAGATGCAAATTCTCCCACATCTTTACTTATATTTGAGCAAAGTGACCCAATGGGAGATGAAACACAGATGTATTCCTAGCATTTTCAAATGCCAATTCATATCTTTTTAAAATCTTCACTTTTCTACTAGACTTTACTTCATTTATGTTTATGCTTCTGTCAGCCCCTACAGTGCCTTGTACAAATTTAAGTATATGATCCACGTACTTCAAATTCATGCATAGCCTAAAACCTTTTTCTTATAACTAAGTACTAAATACTTTTTGTTGTCCAACTGGAATTTATGTCCCATTTTTACTTCATTTTGTGACACTGTTTTTTTGGGGGGAAGTGAAAGGTAGGTGAAATCCATCTCTTCCCCATGCAAGAAAATCTCATGATATGCCTAGCTCCTATGCCTATGCCTAGGAGGCAGGTCTTAGATTAAACCAAACATTTAAATCCCACTACTTTTTCTCTAATTATTTCATCAATCCAAACATTAGTAAATTATTACATGACAAAATGATTATTATTTATCTATGGGTGGATGACAAAACCAGATAATAGGACAGGACTTTTCTTTCATATTTAGATGATAGACCTTTCTCCTTTTCATACTAAGCATAAACAAGGAAGATTGTGGCCCCTATTACTGCTGCTTCCATATTGTGACCACAATAGAAGGCAATCTAAGCTTACATAAAGAGGCCAGAATCAAAAGAATCTGCAGAGAAGCAGAGCCCAAGACTTGACTACCGGCTCCTCAAGCCTATCATACCTCTTGTTGTGAGGTAATGTGTTTTTTTATTCTTAAAGTTGCTTTAAATCACAGTTTCTATTACCTGTATTTAAGAGCATCCTAATTGATAGAAGATATATAATTTGATTAATAACACATAAGCTGGATTTTAGGGTGAATATCTTATCTAAGATGCGGGTACAACATATAAACAGCATAATAAAATCTTATCTCTTCCACCATTTTAGTTTGCATTCAAGCAAAAGAAATTCAGATAAAAACTGTAATATTCTTTTCATCCCTAACCCAGTGGTTTAATACAAGTACAAATTGTACTCAATTAACATTCTCTAGAAAAATGGTCATAATGATACCTTGAGTTACAGAATAGCAAAATACTATGTTTTTTCTTAATTTGTCAAAATGTCAGATTGTGTTACTTTCCGCTTAAAATAGAATTCAGTGGAATCTCATTACATTTGTAATACTCTTTTCTAACCAAGACTCCTGCCTAACTCTGATTAATTTGTCCTCAGATACAAGGAACGATTTTCTCATACTTCAGTCCTCAGTGCAAATGTGACCTCCTCTGAGAGGATTTACCTTTCCACTCTGCCTAAAATATCTCCTCCTTCAATTACTCTCTATTATCCTGCTTACTTCCTTTATAGCTTTTATCACTAGCCTGAAAGTATTTTTGCTTAATCATTTCTTTACTTGTTTATTCTCATGAGATTATAAACTCTATCATGACAGGAACCCTGGATGTCATCCTCAGCATTAAATTCCCAGCAAATAAAACAGTGCCTGGCTCACAGTAGGCAATCAATGAATATTTATTAAATAAATGAATGGACGATGAAATAAACGAATGGCTCCCAAAACACCAGTGTGTTCCGAGTTTTGTTTCACAGTACTCTTGATAAGAAGCAGAATGAACTTTTCTATTCAAACAATAAGGAAATAACTACTGTTAGTGGTCAATTGGGTTTAACAAGACAACCTTAAACACATTTATTTGCATGAGATATCCTCCTTCATTTTAGCATTTTATTCATTTTCCATTTTTCAAATTAGTTAGAGTTCCTTCTTTGAGTGATCAGAAAAATCTTCATATAGCTGTGACTTAAAGAAGTAGGGAGAACTCAACCTGGACTTTTCACTGGAGGGTTTTGAATGGCTTACCTACTTCCTATTGCAACTGAAAAATTGTGCCCCAACAACCTTTCCTTAATGAATAGCTTGGCAATTTCAAAACTGAGTTTTTTTCTGTTTACATGACCTTAAATTACAGTGAAATCCACAAGCTTGTAAAGGTACAAAGACTGCAAGGTCTTTCCTGACACTCATTTCACATCTACAATACCCACTCTAAACACATGAGAATAATATTTAATATAAACTCTCCAATATGATCTTCTTTTTAAATAAGATGAAAAGACCTAGGCAACAGTCTGTACTCAGTTTTTCCACAACTTGAATTTAGGTTGAAAATATAAAATATTTTTTTTTCATCACTGATAATAGAAGAGCCTAATTCTTAAACTGTGATATTCCTGAGTTGAAAATATGTCTGATCTACTATCACTGGTAAGGACACCTGTTTAATCAGCTACTTATACTGTCAATATTGTATAAACCATGTCTTTTATTTTCTGTGATCTGATGTTTCCACATCTGGGGTCTTACTGACCTCCACATTATTGCCCAACAGAGTTAGCTAACTCCTAGAGATAGCAAACACTTCACCCAGGAGTGTGCTTTTCAAATGCAAACCAACCAATCCAGAGTCCATGCCCCCACCAACCTCCATTATCAAGATCTCATACTCTTGACTGCTATCCACCTGCCCTTATCACCCTGGGCCAAGCACCTGACAATTATGCCCCAGAGCCCTCTTGACCAAACTTGAGGCTTCCCCATGTGGACCTTTCTTCTTGGGAACTGACTATTGTTCCTGTTCTGTTACCATTACCATACCTAAATAATAATAAGACCTGTTAAAACACATAAAGTATAATTGTATGACAAGAGAGTCATAAAACAAGTTTCTAAGAAGAAAGAAACATGGTTAAAATTCCTCTAATAGGTTAAAAGAAACCATAAAAGACCCTGAAAATTGGAAATTGAGTGAACAACTTTCAGATGTGTAATATGTATATTGTAATAGTTTCTACTTTTAAAATGGTTTTCATAATTTTGCTTTTAATTTGACTTCTCAATTCTATTGTTTTACCTATAATTTTAAGATATATCACATCTTTTCATTTTGAAGGAACTTAACACATAATTTTAGGGGGACTTCTGAGTTACTCTATTACATATATATTGTTTACCTCTTCTACCCAGCATTGTAGATTTTTTCCGATTCTTCCTTCTGGAGGTAGGGGTGGGTATGACAGGCCTACTTTGAGGTAAAGCCAATTGCTGGGGTCTAAGAGACTAAAAATAAGAAAGAAAAGTAGAGCAGAAATGTAAATTAAGTCCTTGGGAAAGACAAGTATAGTGAGAGACATCAAGTACCGTCCTCCTCACCAGTCAGCCAGAATTTATTAAAGATTTATTAATGCTGGGCATATGGTTAGTCATGAGATGCATAAACAATGTAAGGTCTTTATCTGTATCAAGGTTTGATCAGAGAAACAGATCTCAATGCATGATATAAGAAAAGGGAATTTTTATAGGGGTTAGACCTAACATAGTTATGAGATCTGGCTAATGACTCTATACAAGGCCGTTGCATTTTGTCTAGGGTTGGACCCAAAGGCATGATAGGTCAGCCTAGCCTGCAGTCAGGAAGGAGAGCTGCTATAACTTGGAGGAAATCAAAGATAAACTGCAATGCACAAGGATAGAATAAAACATACCTCTTTTACTACATCCAAACTTGACAATGTGAATAACCTACTGAAGACGCTAGGATCGATAGCGACAGAGTAAAAGGACAAAGTAGGTGATTAAATAGTTAATCCCACTAGGGGATTGTAAGTAAAGAAAAAATTATGGGAGATCACTGTAGGTTAATGATCATTCAAGAAAATAGGTTTGCTTAACCACAAAACCAAGCAAGCATGCTTAGCAACAAAACCATGCAACAGAAGCATGAGACATGCCCCCAAACAATAAAACAATGGTGGCATGAGACCCACATACTGCCCAGTGAGCTCAGTAAGTTAATGATCCCTAGGACATGCTCTCTGCACACATAAAAAACAATTTATGCAAAGGTGACATTTCAAAGTGAAAGACCCTCATTTTACTGAGACCTGAAATAATTTTTCCATAGTGCCATGACCGTCCTGGCTTGACTATGTAGGGACGAGAACACTCCCCTGCCCAACCTGGAGGAGGAGCTGATGATAGAAGCATAACATCTACACTGGAATGAGGAAGAAGATAGTCTTCCCCCCACTTTTCCTTTTATTATAAAACTGTAGCCCACTAAGTTCTTGGGGTGCACCACCCTCTCATCTGCCTGCTTGTAAGCCTCTCAAGCGTCTTATTCTAATAAATCACTTCTTATCTAGCACTTTCCCTCTTGCTGAATTCTTTCTGAGCTGAGACATGAAGGACCGGAGCTCCTTGGAGCCCCTGGAAATGCCACCCAGTGTTTCAGTACATCATTCACCATTCACCAGAGAACTAAACACACACCTGATCCATGGTATAGAGAAGCTGAAAGAGGAGGAATCCTGGGAGTGGGAAAGGCAGTGGGCCTGGTACTATCTCATGCCAGTTTTTGAGTTAACAGAACAGAGACAACATGTATGATTTGCCACAGTGTTAGGTATCTTATGCCAAACACAGTGCATAAAAATGGTTTCTCATTTACCTCCTCTTTCCAGATCTCGCACAAATTTCTATTATGGCTATGCCTAACCTGGACTGGCAAAGACAAAGTAAGTTCCAATTTGGTTATATTGGCAAAATAGAAAGCCACAAAAGTCTATGCCTTGTCAAGTTGACATCATACCCACCTCCTCTAACTATACTTAACTCTTCAGTAAAAATAATAGCTAAGTCATGATTTAACCTAGAATTATACAAGCACCCCTTATCCAACCACAGGTATATTAAATCTCTTTTTAAAAGGATATAAAATTTCTCTATCCAACTTGGGCAATGTTCATTTCTAGCTGAATCACACTGACCCTTTGATAGTTTGTAACTTAAATACTGAAATATGAGGTTGACACATCTTATGTTAGATTACAGGGGAATGGGAAAGGGAAAGATGGTAATTAGCTAATGTATTTATAAATAGATTCATATCAGAATAGGAAGAAATATTTATAAACTATTATAGTTCTCAGTTATGCAATTGCTCATGCCCATAACTGCTATTTAGTAAGTATTTTCATAGACTACTCATTCCACATAACTTCTCCTCTCAACAAGCACTTTGCTGCTCTTAATTTCTTTCTCGATCGGGTGATCTAAACTTTCTTTCCTGAATGGTCTGGTCCATTGGCAATCCTGCCTGAATAGAGTTGTAGTTTTCCATTGCCTTTTATCACTTGTCATAGAAGTACTTAGCAGCCTCCAGGCAATCATTTCCATTGCAGACATGCTCCTCCTTAACCTCATTATTTGGTAGTAACTCAATTTCTCCAGGGTAGTTAGAATTATTCAGCACTGATAGTACAATGACCTCCTTCTTTGTCCATTGATTCACTAGCATGAGGAACCCAAAGTGGCTAAATGGCAACTTCAACTTCAAATTTAATGGAATCATTGATGTGATCCTGGCAGAAGCATTCTTTCCTTGTGAACTAAGATGCCTAAATCAGAAGAGCCCAAATTCATAATTATTGGAAGCAAAAATGTTGTTAGCAGATTTCTAAGGCATAAAAGAGAGAAGCCACTCCCATTTATATCTTTGATTCCCAGACCTGTAAATACTGGCTGGGAAAGAACAGCACCACACTTTGACACAGATTGAGTGCATATACTATATTCCAGGGAAATTGCCCAAACCCTCAAGATACCACCAAATAATTGGAATTATACCTGAATCTTCAAAATGTCATTCCACTATTCTATCAGGTTAACTGATTCAGTAAGATAGAAATCATGGTAAAACCAGTAAATTCCATGCACACCATCCAATTGTTGTACTTTATTTCCTATAAAATGAGTTGTTTGGTCAAAAGTAGGGCTGTATGGAATACCATGATGGCTAAGGCATTATGTAAGTACCTGGATACGGTACTGCCAAAAACACTGTGGACAGGAAATGAAAATTCATATCCAAAGTAAGTGCTTATCCAGTGATAATAAACCACTCTCCCTTCTGTTATGGGTATATTTCAATGTAATCAACCTGCCACGAAGTAGTAGATTGATCCTCAAGGAATGATACTATTTCAGAGTAGATTGGCCACTCATCAATGACTATTGTCAAATATTAGGAGTGTAAGTTCATTTTGCTGATCACATGAATAATACTCTTGCCAACATGACCTCTTGGTTTATGAAGACAGAAGCTGCCTAATATCTACAAAACTGGTTATCTTATTCACAAAATTACAGAAATACGCTTAATCTGCGGTTACTTTTTGGTAAGCATTCACATGAAGCACCAATATCTTTATATTCTCTATCTAATTTGTAAATGTCTTCCTGCATATCTTTACTCCAGACCCTATTGCACCAGTTTCCCAGAAATGAAAATCTCTGATCATTCAGCATAACCATTACTATCTAGAAATCAGAATAGATCTATAATTCTGAATATCTCTCATTCCAGACAAAATAAACAGCAATATGCATTGCTCAGTGTTCTGCCCCCTAAAAGAATTATCCTTACCACTATCCTTGAAGGACACCCTGGAGTGGGGCGGTATTTTTGTACTCATCTATTTTCAGGTAGTTCTGGCACTATCATATAGAACCAGCTGTTAACCAGAAACATTTTTTTTCTTAGGTAAATTTTTATAGGGAACTCCCTATGAGGAAAAGGGGGAAGACTGAAAGGGAGGAGGAAATAGAGCAGGAATAGGAGACATAGATCTCTGAGCCAAATATCCATGCAAGGTTCTTATGCCTTCAGGACATATGTGAACTTGATATTTTATAGACCAGGTCTTTTGATGATAGAGCACTGCTGTGCATACTCTTGAATGGTATGGTTTTACAGGTCAGATAACCCCCACAGTTTGTTATGATTTTGGAGTTATTTCAATGGCAGCATTTTCATTGATGACCTTAGAAAGAATATCCATTCCAGAGCTCTTTATAAAACCAGGGCTCCCTCACAAATATATTTCTCACCTCCTCAGTGAGGGGAGTGTCCCCTGGATCATCCTGTGAACAGAGTTTGGGATTTCATGATCAGGGCCTTACATGATAAATTCACTGTATCAATCTAATCTCTACTGAAAATTTGGACACCTTCTTTTATATTATACTAGCCAAGTTGTGAAATTTAAACTTCATTTAGGGTAGTCCACTTTGGGGTTCAGATTTTGCAGTTTTGTTGAAAGAATAGTCACAGGATTAAAAGCAGGAAGCAAAGTCAAAGGGAAAAAGAGAACCTGAATCAAAGCAAGGTACAAAGAAAAAGTCCAAAAGAACAAATTGATCTAATAGCCAGATGATGCTGCAATTGTGTATAAGTTCGAAAGATTTGGGGTTAGGATTTACAAGTCCACGTTTATAATTTTTGAAAGAGTAAATAAACCTGTGGTTCTTTAACACCCACATAAGACCTCAGAAATATCAGAAAAGTTTAAATTTGTTTTAATGTACAAATACTTAAAAAGTACCTCAACTTTAGCCATGCACCCCAATGACCTGCCACATCAATTCGATTGAAGGTACAGAGCTTCAATGTCTTTGAGTAAATACTAGAACTCATTTTTCAACAACTTGTTTAAGTATATAAGATTAAAAACAATGATCATGGGAACCAACTTCTCACCTCAGGAAAATGACACAACACATCGGTACTATTCACCAGTGGAGGCAAGGAAGCCTGGCCTGATTTCACCCTGTGGCTAAAATGAGGAGGTTTTCCCTTTCTCTGGTGCTTTAGATGTAGCTAGCCAGTAGAGGACAAGTCTAATGTTTTGTGTTGGTGTGGGAATGCTCGCCAATGCTGCCAGCTCCTGTCTTTCTTTTCTTCTGATCTTGAGCTCCATGTTCTTGTTTTCCACAACTACATTTCAGTTTGGCGTCCCATGACCTTCTCAGCTGAGTTTTTGTTTTTCCATCTCAAGTAAGAGAACGTTGACACTCTTTTTTTTTTTTTAACATCTTTATTGGAGTTTAATTGCTTTACAATGTTGTGTTATTTTCTAACCTCTCTGCCATAAGAGGTAGTTTCAGATATGATAAACTCTGATTAATTGACTTTACAAACCTACAATTATAAAGGATAGCAACTAGATTTGTGGTAAGAATGGTACAAGAAATCTATCTGTGTCTTCTATAGAAATCATTCTTACTTCTAATTTGGCAGTCATGAGAAATCCTTGATCCTTCAGTCCACTAAACAAGGTAAGGGAAAATTATTATAGACAATTATTTATTGCTATATAGCAATAAAATATGGTAATATAGTTCTTTACACTGTGTACCAATCACATGCTTGATCAAGACTACTGTTTCTGGAAAATAGTAACCTGCCTTGTTAGGCTCTTAATGTTTTTGGCTAATTATATAAAGAAGTTCATACATATATATATGAACATCTTTGTATATACCATATTATTTTCTCTAGCTACACCACTGCTACATACTGTGCATGTAGATGCCCCTCCTTCATACTGTTCACATATATCACTATGTATTCACACTTATTTCCAAAAGCAGCCACTGGAGAAGTGAGAAGGTGGTGGAAGGGGTGGGTGTGTATCCATATTCTACTCAGTCTGTATTTAGAAAAGGGTTTGATTTCCTTGTTCTGGATTTAATCCCTGTATGGCTAGAGGGATCAGTGTCAAAATCTGACAGTATATATTTTTTTTTCATAAGACTCTGTCAGATTCTGAACTAGGAGTATTTCCAGAAGCTAACTGAACTCTTCTTTCTTTTAATAAAAGACTATGAAACTCTGGAGACAAGCATGTGACTAAATATGAGGGTTCTTCTTCCAGCCCAGCACAGTATCCAGCACAGCTCGGGCTCAGGGAGGATCTGTGGCTTTGGGAACAGTAGAAGATGACAAAGCTATTGTCTTGTTCATTTTGGGGATCACTGTTAACAGTGGCAAAGATGAGTTTCCAGTAATTAGTCTGTAGCAATAGGATATTGACAAGGCAGGTCAGAGCAGGAGAGGAAGAAAATGGGGTTTCCATATAGGTATAGCAAATGGCAGAGTTTTTATTATAGATTCATGTAAGCTGTTCTCTTGGGAATGTCTCTGAGATGCTGATTCTTTGTTTTGTTTCACAAAGTCGGTACCTGTATGAGCAGATAGGAATGGAGCCATTGTTATGTCAACACAAAAGCAAAGTTGATTTCATTTGTCTGCATAGTCATTAAGGCCTGAGGTCATAAAAATAAACAAAAATTTTTTTTCAAAGTAAAGATAAGTTTATTTAAGGAGGAACAAAAATAAAAAGCGGTAACTCTCATTCTCTTCATTTTCACTTTAAAATAAAATTATGTTGCATTTCAGAAACATTTTAATTTTTGATTAAAATATGTATTGGAGAATTTGAGTTCATGGGGAATTTCTTTATTAAAATTAGGTCTTCACTACAAGTAGCTTCAGTAAAAGTAAGAATGTAGATTATTTGAAAAATGTATTTTTTTAAAAGCCTGGTGCTTTTATTATAAGCAATTCCAATCAGCTTTGTGTGTTGAATCTATTTTTCATTTGATTGTTGTGATTGATGTCTATGAACTGCATTACAGCTGAGAGGTTATGTATGGCATTTGGCACTGAGATTTAAAAAGTAATCATATGTTGTATACTATTTCTAAGAAATTGATAGTATCATAGTGTTATTTATTTCAGACTTCTCCAAGGATTTTCCTTAGTTTTGCTAAGGAAATAATCTTCCAATTAAAAAGCTTAATAGAAAAAACATTCTGTCTTAAAATAGGCATGTTTAATATATATTATATATATATTGGTTTTATATACATTGAAATCATGTTAGAAAGGAAGCTTGTTTGTATCAAATAATTCAATTGTAGCATCAAGCATTAAAGGCACTAAACTTTTGCTTTTATATATTTTTCGACTTCGGTTGACTAGGAGGTCAAATGGACTCAGTAGTACATCTGCCCTGGGATCTGCCAGTGCCAGCTCTTTTAAAATCCAGAACATGGTCTCAAATTGGAACAAAATCCTTCACTGAAAAGATGTCCTTCAAAATAAATAGTCTCTTGCTATAACTATGTTTTCATTAAAAAGTAAAATGTTCATTTTTAAAGGGGAATATTTAATTTTTTTAATGTGTTTTGCTGATCAGAACATATACCCCTCATAAAAATTTATGGATATACATGGAAAACTAACTCCAAGATGTTGCTGTACTTTTGCACATGAGCAGACTGTTGGCAGCTAATCTCCCTGATTATGCAAAGATGGAATTATAGCAAGAATTACTGACAGGCTGGTAGATTTGGATTCCCCACTTCAAAAGTGGTGAATTGTTTCCTTTATGTTCTGTGACAAATGACCTACCTAGCTGCTTGGCTATGCAGAGAAGCTTGGAACAAACAGAGAAGCTGATAGTACTGCTGATACTGGTGAAAACTGATTGTAAAAAGTAAAGTTCTACTAAAAACAGATTTTTTTCAGTATAATCAGATGAATATTCTTTGAGTTATAAATGTTCCATGAGCTGATTCTTGAAATTACTATCAAGTGTAGTGGTCAGTTCAAAGAACAACAAACATTGTATACACTGTTGGTTTAGATATAATATGATCAGCATATACATTTATAGGCATATATGGGTATGTGTGTGTATGTATATAATGACTAGTAACAAAAAATTGAAATGAAAATGTCAACAGTGAACTTTTTTTGATCTTTGATTTAGGAGTAAATATAATAGTAATATATTATCAGGAGACCTCAATTACTTTCCCAAATTTTACACTGCACTGTTAAATATGTATGTAGTGAGTTATTTATGTAAGGATTGATATTTCTGTTAGACTTCTTGATACCATTGTTCTTTCTTCTAGAAAACATTTCTAGATCAGTGTTTGCTTTTATTGGGTGTTTTACAAAATAAAAGAAATTGGTAAAGTGTCTTGATAAGGCAAGAGGTTCAGGAGACATATATTAGGATAGATTTTAGGATGTCGTGAGCACAATTGCCTAACCAATAGATGTAACAAAGCCAAGCAAATATGAAGCAGTGTTCACAGCTAGATGTGCTGAGAAAATAAAAACCTAAACAGTTGCCATGTGTTCAAAGAAAGTAGAGCTTCTATGAGCATAAGAAAGAAACTTATTTCAAGGATTGATTTATTTATTATGACTGAAACCCAGCTTCATAAATATAAATCTAGTCTCAAGAAGCATCCAACTATATAGAACAGCCATGGAAGAATAGGGTTGTTCTTTCTGATCAAGGATTTTGGATTATTTCTATATATAATGAGAACAATCTGAAGAAATCTTACTCAAATCAGTTAGACTGCTGTCCTTGTATAGGTCAGAAGTCCTTTAGATTCTATAGACGTGCAAATGAAACAAGTTGCTTGGTTCAACTGGAAATTCTTGGAAAGTCTTAGAGACCACCCAGAGTGATGAGAAAAGTTGATCAACCATTCATTACTTGTTCATGACCTAGCACTTGTCCTTTGAGGAAGACAGGACAAATATAATTTTCTCTAACATACAAATAATAAAATGCAAGTCAAAAATGGTGAAATGGTTGAGGTCACAGTTAGCTAGAAATAGGATGTAAATATAACCTTTCTAAGTCCAAGTCAAATATTCTCTCCATTATGTCAGACTGACTTATAACTTAAAGACTTTTATCACCTTTCTCTATGTCTCTCTCCTTCATTTCCAAGTTTTTCCAATACTATTGTCAATTTTCAATTTTCTCTCTCTTTATTATGAAAACAAATCTTTGACATTTTACCCTGTATGTCAATTATAACTTTAGTTATTTAGGCATTTCAGGATAATCATAGATTATATGATATCCCTCTAAATTCAGGAGTTTTAAAACTTAAAATTATATATCTTCACTGGCCTATACAAATGAATTGTGGTCAATTTTCTTGTTTCATATATATATATATTTCTTGACCTATGATTATTTAACACAACTCAATTTTGAAATACATAGAAGAGCTTTGAAAATTGCAGTTATCTTTTAAAAAGTTGAAGATGCTCAGCCTTACTTGGCATTAATTACTATATTATCATCTATCTCTGAAAAAATCTTTGATTTTCATTCAATTAGAAATAGTTTACCTGGTGAAAAGTTTTTAGAAGCATCTACTCTTCAAAACTATTATGACTCTAGTACAGTAGGTAAATATTAGCATTTATTAATTAATTCAATCAACTCAACAACTGTGATGAACATCATATATATAGATATTCTTTGTTCAAACTGAGCCAGGGCTGTCCAACCCACCTTTTTTCATCCAAATCAACTCCTCACTTGATTCTAATTGAAACTGAATTGAATGCACAAATCAGAAAATCTTGTTTATTCAACCCCTTTCAGTTCTCATAACTGTAGTTTTCAAATTAGAAAGAACTCAAACAATTAGAAGAGCTTTATTGAAAATTACAAATTGTGTTTTCCTTGGATGTTGGTATGATTTGTTTCCCTTTACCCTCACTCACACAGCAACTCTGGTCAATTTAACATGTTGGTAAATGTTTATTCTTTATGTTACTTCTCTAAAAAGCAAATTACGTTGAGAAAATGGAAGATCTATGATATCCATCTGCAGTTTAGCTGATGAGTTGCTGACAAATTTTCACACAATTATGCAGAATATTAAAATCCAAAGATTTCTGGTGTCCCTATCATACTACATCTTGTTTTATCTCCATAAATGGCCCCACATCTTTCCTGAAAGAAAACTGTAAATATCAAATTCTCAATCCTCTCTCAATCAACTTATTTATAATTTTAGCATCATTTCCTCCTCAGCAGTGTAAACAAAATTTCTGTTTAAGGCTGTTTCCTATAATACTTCTTTAGATCTGTTTAACTCTCTACTCCTTAGAGACTTGCTTTCTGAATTATATCTTTCCTCTCACGCTTTCAAATTTTCTCCCTCTCCCAAGTATCCTCAATTTGTTTATGTATCTTCAACATATAAATGACATAAATTCTCTATCATTTTAAAACAAAGGAAATATTGCATGAGAATAAACCCAGCCTTTTTACTGTGTGTGGTGAAAACAGCTAGTTACCACAAAGAGTTTATTTCTCTTTTTTCTTGAACTTGTGTTCTGTTGTTTTATTTTCCAATGTTATATTTTCTCTTAGCACATTATCCATTACCAGAGTTTTTATTTCCATATATAGTCTGCTGTTTCCAGAATTTATATATATCTGCCAAAACGTCTCTTAGGACCACACAAGTTTATCCATTTGCTTACTGGAATTCTTTATCTGGATATCCTAATGATACTCTACAATCAGTGCATACATAATAGAATTTATTATCTTTTCACCAAAATTCATTCCTCTTGATTTTTTGTTGTTGACCATGACATTTATCCAATTGCCTAAATCATCCTAGACTAAGTATTCACTCTTAATTATTTCCCATCTCCATCCTTCACCAAGATTTAAGCTCCTACCTCTTTTATATCTCTCCAATTCATCTTTTACTTTTGATTGTTTTGGCCTGAAGGATTTGGCCAAAGGATTCTTCTGTCCTATTCTCCCCAAATCCTCCTAATTCAAAAAGAAATGATTGGCAAATTGAAACTAGTAAAGTATAATGAAGAAAGTATAATACATAAATAAAATAATGAAGTAATGTATAATGAAGTTGGATTAATACAAGAAAAAAGTTGGTTTTACTTTAGAAAAATCAATGGTAATAATGCACTTCATTAAAGATAAAAGAAAAAATATGAATTTCTCAATAGATGCTGAAAAAGAATTAGATAAAATTAGATAAAATTCAAAGAATCAGATAAAATTCAGCATGTGTTTATGATATAAAAAATGTGATCTTTCCAACTGACCCTATAACTGAGCCTTCAGAAGGACTCCTAATTTTGTATCAGTTCAGCTGCTTGTGGGTGGCCAGACACATAGTAAGAACCCTGAATCCCATTGCCTCACTGCTTTTGCTGTAAGATAGTTCTGTGGTGAGAGAAAGGAATCTGTTTCAGTCAGCATGAAATTTGGAAAGTTTAGCCATAAAGATTCTGGCAGGACAGGCAAAGAAAACAAGTTTGTAACCACAATAAGTGTCTATTCTAGGGAGGATAAATCACTTCCTCCTCTGTTATAGAGAGGGTATAATGAAATCAATCTTTCACCAAACATTTGGGTAGTCTTCCTAGGATATGATGCTGTAATGGGGGCTGTTTTGTCTCTGCTGATTTGAGTGTCTCAGCAGTAGCAGTAGCCCAATCAGCCTCAGTGAGGGAAATCCCATGTTGCTGAATCCATGTATCACCTCCATCCTGATACCATAGCCACTTTGCTTAAGAGACTATTAAGCAAGCACTAGGGTGGTTGGGACGAGTTGCCTGGCACATGTATAATGAGTCATTTTGTTCACTTGATCACTGATATTATTTTCTGCAGTGAACACCCTTTTGTGAGTATTTTGTGGGTCATGCCTACTGTCACAATTTTAATGCATTCCAAGATACCTGTGCATGTATTTCTTACACCAACCACTTTGTACCAGTTCTCCAATATTTTTCCTTTTATGTTTGAGAAAATTCAACCAAATGTTAACTAATGTTCATTAACTGATTCAGAGTTATATCTCTGATTATCTCTCCTTCTAAGCAAAGTTTATGTTCAGCTCTACTACTAGAAGTTCTGCCAACTTAGTAGGGTTTCCTTCCCCACTGTCATTCATAGCCACTCTAAATAGGGCTATAAAGCTGCTCCTGACTGTGCCAACAACTCCTACTTAAATATCTGAAAACAAGGCCTGATTATTTTCTCATTTTGTCAACTTCATATTGATTTATTAAGCTACAGGCTTAGCTGCTGAAAAAATAAGAGCCCCAAATTAGTGCCTGAAATAAGAGAAAAGAGTGTTTCTCTCAAGTGTTAGAGTAGAGCTGGTAAAGTTGTTCTGACACCCTCAGCGTGTGGCTTTCATCTCTAGCTCCAAGGTATTTGTTCTAATTTTAATTACTTCCCACAAATGGAAAAGGAGGTGGTACAAAAAGAGTATATATCAATCTCTTAAGGACAAAAAGAAGGAGGGCATCCATTATTTCCTGTAACATTTCACAGGCAAGAACTCTCATATCATATGTTTTACATAGTTGCAAAGAGTCTGAAATGAAAACCCTGTGGTTAGAAGGAAGAATGGATAATAGAAGACTTCTCACAATTTGCCATAGGATAGTTTAAGGTGTCATATATTATAACCAGAAATTCCACTCTAAAGTGTATATCTTCTTGTATATATGATCCAGAAAACATCATCATGATCATCAATACTTATCAGCATTTAAAACTGTTAAATACTTTATTATCTCATTTAATCTTCATAGCAGCCCTATGAATTAAGTACTATTTTTTCCCCATTATACAGATGAAGAAACAGGAACAGAGATGTTAGCACAGTCAATAAGAGGAGAAATGGAATGGATAGCCCTGTTTAAGTCATTTCATATAGGGGAATGTTCATAACGACATAATGACATTGGTTCATAATGACAAATTAAAGAAATGGAAAACAATTTGAATGACTATCACAGTAAAATGGATAAATAAGTTGTGGTATATTCATATACTGAAACCTATTGCCACAGTCAATATCACTGGCTATTTATTGTCTGCTAGAAGCTGCCTGTGCACAGGGCAATGAAATGAACTACATGCCACAACATGAATAACTCTTAGGAAAATATTATTGAGGAAAGAAAAATCAATTGTAAAAGAATATGTATAATATGACTCCTTTAATGAAAAATTCAAAATCAATCTAAACAAAATGTATTGAAGAAATTAAAGATTCATGTTAAAGTTATAAAGCAGAGAAAGTTATATATACAAAGTTCAGTATAGCTTTGTGCTAATGAATAGAAGGGAAAGAGATGGGAAGTAGTTCCAGGAGACTTCAAGGCTAACAATTATATTCTACTATTTCTTAATCGGCACCTATTCTCTGTGCCTTGTGCATACTTTATGAACTTTATAGTGTATCAATTCAATATTTAATAAATATAATTCTAAGAAAGTGATAATAGATCAAATTCACTAAAATTAAAAATATGTCCATAGAATTAAAAATAATAATATAGACTCCCTTTCATTTTTGTACAATATCATATCTTTTATCTTTTAAAACATAAATAATGTAGAGGATTTTGTAATGGAAGAACTTTAGAAATCAAGTAAATAGTGACATCTGTGATACTGAATTGCATGTGGGAATGAAGAATAAGAATCAATGATGACAGGCAGTTTAAACAACAGGTGAGAAATAAGGGGAACAAATTAAAATAATTTAAATGAATAACTGAATGTCAATGAATTATTTGTTAACTTCAGTAAAGGGAATTGTTTATCCATGCAGAAATCAAAAGAAAGCGTTAAACTAAACATATCATATCACATCTCTGAATGATAGCAAGTCTAGATATTAAAACTATTCTGAAGAAAGCACTATATCCAAGCTATTGCAAATGAAGTGCAACTTCTTACACCAATAGAGGAGTTTCAAATACCTCACAGGAGGATCATTTAGTTTCTCCATAATTTCTTATAGGATAACATTCAATTGTAGCATTTCAATGTGTCTGGAAGAAAAAAGAATTTTTTTTCCCTTTGGTCTTAGCCTATTCCATTTGCAAGAATACACCTCCTGTCCATATGTATATTCTGAGATTGGTGTAAACTATGTACAGGTGCTTTGGGGTGTATAATCACCAGCAGCAGGAAATCTGAAACACTGTGATGCATAAATCATTGTCAAGTGGAAAACTGTCTAATATTGTTAGTAAAGAGAGCCCAAAGAGGAAGAATGGATTAACTTAAGGAACACCAAGGCATTTATCTAAATGATGTAAACATCATTCTCTTCAGAGAAAAGCTTCAGCACCTCAGAGATAAGTACAATCATACACCAGCAGAGGACTTTGGATTAATGAAGAAAGAGAGCTGAGGTGCTCTGTCACTTCCTCCTGCCTTAGACACACGCCAGCCTAGAGGTACTGAGAATAAAACATCTCAAGGCCTTTAAAGGATATATTTATATTATTTCATAGTTCTATCTAAGTAAGAATTTATGAACAAAATAGCTCAAATTTATTGAGTAATAACTAAATGCCAAACATTTGACACAGAGTATCCAAAAGTCCGTTCAAGAGTTTTGCAAAGTAGGTATAATTATCACTACTCTAAGAGTAGTAAAACTGCAGATGAACAAAATTAAACAATTTTTCCAAGATCACACACCTAGTAAGTGTAGAATTTGAGCCTAGATATCTCTGACTACAGAGTCTGCATATTTTCCACTACACCAGGCTTTTTCATGAAGTTGTACTAAGCTGTGAAAATTATTTTTCATTTGTTTTATACAGTACAGGATGGACACGGCATGTAAATGCTTTCCAAAGGAAACTCTTCAACAGAAGATATAAAATTGGGTCTAATAACCAATATGTTGTCAAGCCACATGTAATATTTGTATAATAGAACTTGTCAGAAACATACCAGAGATAATGTCAACCTTAAAATAAAGTGAAAACACCAAACATTGGTTTGGAAACTTGGCCTGTTCATAAATTAACTTGGTTGTTAAGGAGTTATGAGAGGATTAATGAATTAAGAGTAGGAAAAATAGTAACTAGATGGTAGCTAAAATCAAAATTTGAAATGATGAAGCCTCTAATCACATGTACTAAAGTCAATGTTTTATTGAATAAGATATAAAATTACACATATTAGGCCTTGCGTAGTAAAGGCATATCTTCCAAAGAATGCCTCCTGTAGGTCAAGGAAATATACCTAAATAAGAGAAGACATTTTAAAAGCAGAAATAAAATTGTGCTCAGACTAAGTCTAAGCCCATCAAAAACTTACAGAATTTTTGAGCTGGAAGGGCCTGGAGAGAAGCTCTCTTCTGTATCTACGTGCATAATTAAATAGCTGAGTAGATATGATAGAGATATTTGGTTAGTGCATTGCAATAAATATTTCCATGAAAAAATGTGGAAATAAGCATTAAGAGGAAGTCATTTCCCAATGCACTGAACAGTTTAATAAACAAGACAGATTTTCTTTCAACGCTAAAAGAAAACTGCCTTTCTGATCAAAACAAACCATGCAAACACCTAAGAATTTACTGCGTGCAGTAACATTGCTGTAGATATCTTATCTGACCTGCATCATAGAAGTTGCTTTAAAGGCTAATGACTAAAAATTTGTATTTCTCCTTAAATATTCAATAGTAACATTAATAAATGTAAATGATTTGTAAGTTGTTAGATATACTCCAATGTTTCTAGGCTGAATAAGATTTTTATTCCCCAAAGCCTGGAGACAACCATGATTCCAGGCCACTATGTTCATTCCATTTAATTGTCCAGTCTTACCTTGCTCATTAAATTATGTTTTTTAATAAGACAAAGTATAGTGAACTTTTTACAAGCATAGTCTTTCCAATTAGAAATAAACTTGATGCAACGTTTTTTTCAACAATTACTTGGTCTCTCAAATGTCAAACCATAATAAGCTAGGTTTTTTTAAAAAACTATCAAACAAGGCCAAAATTAGAACTTACTTTTGGTGGTGTAAGGAGGGCCCAATAAATAACATACACTCTCCCACCTGAACTCTCAGTCAGTAGAGAAAGAAAATAAATTAGCCTATGGAAACCAAAATACCTCCTTTATTTCTGATAAAACATATCTTCACAATTGTGATTTGTGTCTGTGAGCAGGTGGATAGACCTCCTCCTATGAAACCTGAATCTATCAGGATTAGACAGACTCTCTATCATACGTGCCTGACTTTATGAAGCCTACAGCAATGAACACAGCAGATCATATACTGCATGGTACTAGGACCTCACTCCCAAGAAAGAACAGTCCAACCCAAGCATGCCCGACTTTACCAAATAGAGAAGTCACTCCATCCTCCCTGGGGATGAGAGTAAAAGAGCAAGAGAGACCAAGAGAATCACAGAAATATATATCCCTTCACAGGAAGGAAATGTTAAGTGTGGGAAGAAGAACACCTTACCCCATTATTTTAAAGGAGTGGAGTTTTAAATCAGAAAATAAATGAAAAGCACTTAGAACATAGTCAATTTTCAACAAATATTAAGTGCTATTACTTTGTATATGATAATGCCCTTTATTCCATTTTACTTCTTTTTTTTCTCAGTTTCTTTTATTTTTTAAAAAATTCTTATTGGAGTATAGTTGCTTTACAATGTTGTATTTGTTTCTGCTGTACAGCAAAGTGAATCAGCTATACATTTTTTTTTCTGGATTTCCTTCCCATTTAGATCACCACAGAGCATTGAATAAAGTTCCCTGTGCTATACAGTAGGTTCTCATTAGTTATCTATTTTATACATAGTAGTGTATATATGTCAATCCCAATCTCCCAATTCATCCCATCCTCTCTTCCCCCTTGGTATTCATGTGTTTGTTCTCTATATCTGTGTCTCTATTTCTGCTTTGCAAATAAGTTCTTCCATATCATTTTTCTAGATTCCACATATAAGAAATATTATACAGTATTTATTTTTCTATTTCTGACTAACTTCACTCTGTATGACAGTCTCTAGGTCCATCCATGTCTTTGCAAATGATACAATTTCATTCCTTTTTATGGCTGAGTAATATTCCATTGTATACTTCTTAAAATAAAATATTTCTCCAGTAATGCCTAAAATGGTGAATGCTGTAAAATTGTTCTTTAAGTGTGTAGACTATAACATCTTGTGTGCTTTCTCTGTTTTCAAATTTGGGAGAATATTCTCCTCATTATCATTTTTAGAACCTCACTCCCTGAAGTAAAAGAAACATCTATTACTGTACATAATATTAGATTTACATGGCAAATTCTAAAATACTGTTGAGAAAGTGATGAAATAAAACAGATACTATTATATTTGCCACACACACACTGTTCATAGGAGTTGTAATTATTTCTGAAATGCAATTTTATAATAAATATAAAGAGCTTCAAATTGATTTCAAGTATTTTAACTTGATAATTATACTTATGGGAAAACATCTGATGAACTAAAAAAATATTTAAAAATCATTACAAACCATAATTTTTAGCTCAGGAATATTTTGAATACTAAAAAAAGAAAAATAATGAAATTCTTTGACAATATGAGAATGAATTAAATGATTCTGGTATACTTCTTTATGTAGCAATGAAAATTGGCTCTAATAAAGAATTTTTCACTAGTAGGAAAAATACTTATAAAGTGAAAAAGAAGTTCATGAAGTTATCTATTTAATCATTGAATAAAATATCTTCTATATTTACTAAGTACAAGGGACTGGGCTATTTTCTGGAAAGACTATAGTTCATGAAATATATAGATTGCTAACTTCATTGCATAGGGCTTGGGATAAGGCCACTAACAACTGAAAAACAAGTAGACAATATAATTGTAGATTGTGATGCTGTAAAGATAACTAATGGGGGAATTCCATTTCCAGAAAGATGACATATTAAATGTTCCTAACAGCACCTATAAAAGAAATAATCATTTTCTAGATAAGACATTTAATCTTACATGAAAGTAAAGATTCTGTAGGCCCCCCCAAACAAATGGAAAGCAGGTACAGGAAGGTAAGTGAGGACAAAGTTGGATTTTGCTTTAAAGTTTCTCTGGACCCTGGAGCCCTTGAGCTTCTTATTTATGACCACAAGGAATCAGAAGGTTCTGGAGGTAAGGTCTGAGACCACACCAAGGAGGGAATTTCCTGAAGCAAAAAGCTAAAGCAGAGAACTAAAAAGTCTATAGCTTCCAGAAAGTAAAACTTCTCACATAGAAAGATATAGAGGAAAATTTGACTATTTCTACTTTGGTACTTAGGGGAAAATATTTTTAAATACCTTCCCCAAGAGAATCAAAATCACAAGTTCTGATTCTCACATGAAGTTTACCTCATATTTCTTGATTAAAAAAAAACAAACTAAAAGACATAGAGGAAACTTTTTTGATTTCACCAACATAAATTCCACAAGCTAATTTTGTGGTCTGAAAAATCTTCAGCAGAAAATTTAATTTAATGTTGCACCAGGTTGGTAATGAGAATGTCTGAAACACACACACACACACACACACACACACACACACACACACACACACACACACACACACACACACAGGTCCTCTCTAGAAGAACTCAAATTCAACTTAAGAAAATTTCCCAGAAATATAAAGAGCATTGAGCCCCACTCCCTGAGGAGAGGACTGAAACTGCGAGTGAGAAGCAAACAAAATAAACAATAAATAAGAGAAACAAATCACCTAAAACTTCAAATACTGGAATTTTTAATGTAAAATGTAAAACAAATAAATTTTATATGTTTAAAGAAATACATCTATACTTGAAATTCAATCAGGGAATAAGAAACTGAAGAAAACCAATATATCCAACAAAAAAATACAGAAAATTTCTGTAAATGAAAAAAAAATGAATTAAAGAATCTGAAGATAGTTTAAGTGACAGATTAAAAATGTTCAGAAGCTTGTAATGGGTGTGTGTCATTCACAGCAAAAGGCAAATTTCTTACAGTTGGCCCTTCGTGATCTGCCCTCATCTTCTATATCCTTTTCTCCTAATTTATGGGCTTTTTGCTGTTCAGGTAACATTCCTGTTCCTGTCATGGGGTCTTTTTCCTGGCCATTTCCTCAGCCTGAAGTGCTCTTTCTCCAAAAACCTGCATGGTAAATTCTTACCTCACAAAAGAAGGTGAGAAACTTTTTCAAATCTTCTTTACAATGAGACCTCTATGACTACTATATTAAAAATTATAATCCCAACACCTATATTTCAGATTCCTCCATTCCTATTCTCCTTTATTTCACAGCAATTATCAACTTCTACATACTGTATAATTTACCTTTTATGTGAATTACTTGTTTTCAGTCTCTCCCACACAATGTGGGTTTCCTAAAGGCATAACATTTTTAGCTTTTATCCCAAGCCTTCAAAGACTTAGATGGTCAATAAATATAATTGAAAAGAATGGTTTCAGTGAGCTTGCAGAAAGCTTGTTAGAAAAATAGAGCAATTTTCCTCTAATATCTTCCATTTTAGCTAATATTTGGGGAAAGTGAGGTTTAAGGAAAGAGGAAATGGCATACTTTTGAAAAAGTAAAATTACTGAGGAAACATAGTTGAAGAGCAGGGCATTTTGTGGTTTAATTATTTGAGGATTGTGATTTGAATTTAGAGTTAAATTATTTATCCCTATCTGAAATGTTCTTCAAAAATATTTAGCTCCTGGGGAAAATATATAAAAAGCCATGGTTTTGAGTTCAGCCAGAATTGGGATTTTTGTCAAGTAAGTGAAACAAGGAGAGAGAGGTAGGAAGGGAATGAAAGTATTAAAAAGGGGAATAATTATAATGGTGGTCATGGAATTTTTAAGGTAATGGGTCCAGGATTGAAGGTCAGATTACAGGAGTGATGGAGAGTAAAAAAGGATAAAGTCAACAGGCTGGAAGTAACATCACAATTGTATACGTCAAATGCTCTTGGGTGCATGATCGCATACACACATGCACATCAAACACTGTGAGATCTTCCACAAAACATTAGCATTGATTTATCTTTGAAAAATAAAACTCAAAATGTATGTGTGTTAGTGTGGTGGTGCATATATGAGTATGAGGATATGTGTGGTTTTGCATTTTTTTCCTGTTGTGCCTGTATTCAAAATTGTCTAGAATATTAATGAATTTATGATTAAAGGCAAATTGTCTTTTACTTACTTAAATTATTGCCTAAATATCAGCAATGAACAATTGGAATTTGAAATTTTAAACAATACTATTTACATTAACACTCCCCAAGATGAAATACTTAGGTATAAATTTTTAAAAAAATATTTACCAAAGCTACATGAGGAAAATCACAAATCTCTGATGAAAGAAATTTAAAAAGCACCAAATTAATGAAGAGATATTTCATGTTCATGGATAGAAAGACCCAATATTGTCAAGATATCAGTTCTTCACAACTTAATCTATAGATTCATCCCAATCAATCTATAGATACAATTCTAATAAAAATCTCAGCAGTACTTTTGTGGTTATCAACAAACTGATTTTAAGTTTATTGAAGAGATATAAAAACAAGAATAGCCAATAAAATATTGAAAGAAAAGAACAAAGTTGAAAGACTAACAGTACCTGATTTCAATACTTACTATAAGTTACAGTAATCAAGACAATGAGCTATTGGTGAAAGAATAGACCACTAGATTAGTAGAATGGAATAGACAGCTCAGGAATAGACACACATGAATATAGTCAACTTATCTTTGACAAAAGAATAAAAGCAATACAAAGTAGCAAGAATAGTCTTTTCAATAAATCGTGATGGAACAAATGGACATACACGTGCAAAAAAAATGAATCTGAACACAGACTTTATACTCTTCAAAAAAATTAATGAAAACATATCATAGACCTAAATGTAAAATTAAAAAGATATAAAATCTTTTTAGAGAATGAGAAACAAGCAATAGACAGGGAGAAAATATTTGCAAAAGACATATCTGATAAATAACTATTATCAAAAATATCAAAAAAAACCTTAAAACTCAACACTAAGAAAGTGAAAAACTCAATTAAGAAATGGACAAAAGATCTGAACAGACACCTCATCAAAGAAAATATACAATTGACAAATAAGTATATGAAAGGATACTCAACATCATGTGTCATTAAGGAATTATAAATTAAAATAAAAATGATATACTACCACACACCTATTAGAATGGCAAAAATCCAAAACACTGACACCAAATGCTGGAGAGGATGTAGAGTAACAGGAGCTCTTATTTATTGCTGGTAGGAATGCAAAATTGTGCAGCCACTTTGAAAGAGAGTTTGGCGATTTCTTACAACACTAAACATACTCTTATCATACGATCCAGCAATCACACTTCTTTGTATTTACCTAAAAGACTTGAAAACTTATGCACACACAAAGGCATGTACATGGATGTTTCAGTTTTATTCATAACTGCCAAGGCTTGGAAGCAACCAAGATGTCCTTCAGTAAATGAAAAAATAAACTATTGCACATATAGACAGTGGAATATTATTAAGCCCTAAAAAGAAATGAGGTATCAAGCCATGAAAAGACATGGAGGAAATGTATTACTAAGTTATTACTTATTATATTTCTAAGCCAATCTGAGAAGGCTAGATACTGTATGACTCCAATTATATGACATTCTGTAAAAGGCAAAAAGTATGAAGACAGCAAAAAGTTCAGTGGTTGTGGGGGCTGGGGCAGGTCAGGGATTAATAAGTGGAGCACATAAGGTTTTTAGGGCGGTAAAACTATTCTGTATGATGCAGTATTTGTGGATACATGTCACTCACATTTATCAAAATCTGTAGAGCATAGAACACCAAGAGTGAACCCTAATGTAAACTATGGATTTTGAACGATAATGATTTGCCAATGTAGGTTCATCGATTGAAACAAGGGTACCACAACAGGTACAGGATGACGACAGTAGGGGAGACTGTGCATGTGTAGGGGCAGACGGTATATGCCTTTCCACTCAATTTTGCTGTGAATCTAAACTGGTCTAAAAAGCAAAGACTATTAAAAACATAAAATGTTAAATTTAATTTGATATATTTCTACTGTTTTATTTTCTTTAAAACAACAAAAACATGTATAATGTAATTTCATCATTTTACTTTTTAAATTTATATTTATTTCCACTTATCTTGATCTCCAAGCAGGAAAAATAACCTTAGACTTCATTTCAAATTAATTATTCATTTTCCAGCAATAATTAATACCAATTAGTCTTTGATGTTTGAAAGAAAAATCTGTTTTGATTAAACTTTCACCCTTTCTGCCATTTTCTCTACCCTCTCCTTAAATGGGAAAATAATTCATGAGAATTTTACTGTAATAGTTTCAATTTTAACTTACACAAAAATCACTGAGATAATATACAAAATATAATTTCTTTTTTCCCTGATATTTTAAAATGATGGTTCTCTCTCCCTTTCTCTGTTTTCTATTAAAACATTCAAAAAACCATGGAGAAGTCAGTCCTTTCTACCATCTTTTGTTGTACAGTTTTCCCATGATGCTTTAAAGGATGGATTATAATCGTAACTCATGCCCTGATCCATTTAATGAGATTGTTGCTATTGCTAGTTCAAGAAGATTTTTTTTTTAATTTCTGTACAACTGTGTAGTCCATTAAAAACCTGCTACTAATTTCATAACTGGGGATGGGAGGAGGCGTGCTTAAATACTTGCAGACTAGAAAGGGAGAGTAGGTCATTTTGAATTATATGCCTTATGCTAAGGCCTTTATTTAGTATGCTCAAAAAAGTATTCATTAAAGATAAATGCTCCACAGAGCTAGAAGATTTTCAGCAGATAAAGTCTTGTCTGCACAATACAGAACAGGTGATCAGGATGGTGTGACATTGATGTTTCTCATATTTGTTTTCTGTCATGCTGAAAATGTATTCTTCTCTGCTTGTTTCTCAAAAAAAGGGCAATCTGTATCATGAAAAGAATTCACATGATAATTAAACAACTGTATATATCATTATATCTTCTACTTTCATTTTGAATTATGAAGAAAATGTTGTCTTGAACCAATAATAGGATTTAAGTAATGGCGAGAAAAATTATTTCTACTTCCTGTTGTAGCCATATGCTTCTTGTTAGGATTAGAGAAGTACAATTATTCTTTCATTTATTCATTCATTGAATGCCTAGCAGCTGGGAACTTACATAATGTGTTCTAGAGAATATAGAGAATATAAGATATGGCACCTGATCTTGAAAGGTTCACAATTTAGTTGTATAATAAAATATCTAATACAGATGAATGTAGATCACAAGGTTTGTATACATAAAACAATTCTTGAAGGATAAAAGAATTGTGCATAAAAAGGAGATGGACATTTAAGGCAGAGAGGTTATAGCAAAGCACCAGCCAAATGTTCTGTTTAGGAAATGTGAAATAATTTCACAGAACTGGAACTTGTGTAGCATGAAAGAAAAAGGTGAGAAATAAAATGAGGTACAGATTGCAAATGGACTTATGTGCCAGATTAAGAACACTTCTCTAGGCAATATGTGGTCTATGGATGATTTTAAGCAGAGTTTGTGCATTTGAAATTATATATGTATTTCCAGGAGCTAATGCTGCATGAAACTTAAAGGATGTTCTTATTGTGCTCTGAGTCTTTTTCTCCAACTAATCCAAATTAGTTGGAGAAAAATAATGGAAAGCCAAAAGCTCACCATCAACCCATCTCTATGTTTTCTCTCTAAGAGACTGATGAACAAACCTTAAAAGGATTCATAACTAAGATGTTGCCTGTACAAGCATTACTAGATAAACTACAGGACACCAGTTAAATTTGAATTTCAGATAAACATTGAATGTTTTTTAGTATATTTATGTTCCAGATAGCTTATGGACATATTATACTAATAAGGCAATATTTATTGCTCATATGAAATTCAAATTTAACTAAGCAAGCCTACCCAGAACAGTCTTACATGGGTGAATGATGCCACCACCATGAAGATCCTAGAAGGTCCCTCATTTCTCTCCTCCCCAACCTAGGAGTAAAGTGTTAATATTTATGTGAAATGAGGGATACCCAATCAATATCTAAAACCTGGAATATAGCCCCTGGGGGGAAGAATACAGATCTAGATGATTGAACAAGTTTTTAGTCTTCTATAAGTAGAGGCAATAATAACAACTCCCTTGCAGAAAAAAAATTTCAAGGAAAAAGGAAGATATACATATTCCTATATAAGAACTCCAACCTTTACAATGTGTTCCATATATAGCTTACATGTATAGAAATACTTTCCAATAATTTTTATTGATTATTTATTTGTTTGTTTATATTTTTGGTGAGGCAAGGCAGTGATATATTTATGAATATAGACTATGGAACCAGACTGCTTTATTTGAATGTCTAGTTCATCCGCTAATAAGAAACCTACTTTAGAGGATAGTCATAAGCATTAGTTATTACTAATGTAACAAGATGTAAAGATCTTAGAACAGTGTCAGGAACTTAAAGTATTCAATAACTATTAGGTAACTTATTAATGTATTGATAAATACATGAGCAACTAAACTGTTAGAGAATGTAGATACCAAGAAAACCAAGCCCAAAACCACCTATGCTTGGACTATTTAGTAATGGGAGCCAACAAGATTCTGGATTTAAATAAACAAATGTATCAGATCTTTTAGACACTTGATCTCCAAATTCTTAACTAATACAGAAATATTTTTATAACTTCATAAAATTTATTTAATAAATAAGTTTATTTAATGAATTCCATTAAAGCAATGGTAAATTGCAAAATAGTCTAAGATAATGTAATTGCTATCTTAATATTTAATACTAAATTTTTGTCACTAAATAAAAAGTAGGGCTTCCCTGGTGGCACAGTGGTTGAGAATCCGCCTGCTGAGGCAGGGGACACGGGTTCATGCTCCGGACCAGGAAGATCCTACATGCCACAGAGCGGCTAGGCCCGTGAGCCATGGCCGCTGAGCCTGCGCGTCCAGAGCCTGTGCCCTGCAACAGGAAAGGCCACAACAGTGAGAGGCCCGCGTACCACAAAAAATAAATAAATAAATAAATTTTTCCAATAATATTGTAGCCGTTTTAAAGCTTATGCTCATTTTAATAATATTCATTATTATTCATATATAATTCTGAATAATATATAGTTATATTTTGTAATTATATTAGTCATATTCATAATTATATAATTCATTAACGACATTAATGTTTTAAAAATCATAAAGAAAAATATTTATTTTATAAGGCTAGTAGTATCTCAAAATTTGGGAATTCTTGACTTGGGGTTATATCACACATCCATATATATAGTCCACTGGCTCAGATGGTACCTCACATTAATTATATAAAAAGCTGTGATTACATAGAATGGTTTGAAAGGGCTGAAAAATCTGCTGCCATACAAGAACATGGAACATGCAACAATTTTAACATCATCTTTTTTCTTTTACTCAGCAAAAGAAGTTCATTTAATCCCTCATATTTATTTTCCACCTGAATATACTTTTATTATAATAATGTAAATCAAGGGGTTAAAACCCACATGTTGAAAGTAAAGTATATCTACTACCCACTTTAGTAGATATACCCACATGTTGAAAGTAAAGAATATCTACTATTCTTTCCTTCTCGTATACTAACCTCACCTTAATGATAGGTTTATATTTGTAGTTGTTATATGTTAAAAATCCAATTTCTTCCATTTTGAAATTTCCTCCATCTTGTATTTTTCTTTGCTGTCCAAGTCTTCCAGATAGTTATAGTCAGCCTTAGACATTTTTTATCTCTGTTGTAAAGCCTTTAAACAGCCTTAGCCTCACTTATATATTCAGCTACAACATTAAAACCTTGGCATTCAACTTTATCTCTGAATGCTGCTGCTTATCCTAACAGTTGCAGAGAGAATCGTCTTAGATAAGGTATCTTTTGTCAGACTCATGCCTTAAGCTTTTCTTTTTCCAAATAAGAATAGAAAAAAGAGAAAAAGGAATAGAATTTTCCTAGAGTCCTCATAAGTGTGATCAAGTGATCCAACACTTTCAGTTTTCTTCTTAATGAATTGTTAAGCTGAGTGGATGGTATGGTGAATCATTTTCATTTTTTCCTACTGAAGAAATAGTAAGCTGAGTAAGTAGACTACTTCTATTATAACTTTACTCCAATGCAAAATGGGTCTCTTGGCATTGGACTGTATATAGTTCTTACTAAAGCTGGTGCTACTCTCAAATTATATCGTATGACTTCATTATTGCCTGAATAACTTCACATAACTTTTTCAGCTTTATTGAGATATAACTGGCAAATAAAATTTTAATGTATTTAAAGTGTACAATGTGAAGATTTCATATACATATATATTGTGAAAGGATTTCTATAATGGAATTGATTAACACAGCCATCATCTCACATATTTACCTTTTTCTTTGTGAGAGCACTAAAGTTCTATCTCAGTCAATTTCAATTATTCAATATTAGCAAGTCTAGTCACCATGCTATACATTAGATTTGCATATCTTATTCATCTTATAACTGACAGTTTGCACCCCTTATCAACCTCTCCCCCAGCTCCCAGCAACCACTTTTGTACTTTCTGTTTCTATGAATTTAATCTTTTATTATTCCACATATAAGTGATACCCTATAATATTTGTTTTTTTCTGGCTTGTTTTGCTTAACATATTGCCCTCATGTCATCCATGCTATGACAAATGGCAAAGATTTTTCTTTTTCTTTTTTTTTTTTTTTGCGGTATGCAGGACTCTCACTGCTGTGGTCTCTCCTGTTGCAGAGCACAGGTTCCAGACACACAGGCTCAGTAACCATGGCCCACGGGCCCAGCCGCTCTGTGGCATGTAGGATCTTCCTGGACCAGGGCACGAACCCGTGTCCCCTGCATCGGCAGGCAGACTCTCAACCACTGCGCCACCAGGGAAACCCTGTTTTCTTTTTTAAATCTGCATGATATTTCATTGTAAGCAGTGGCCAAGATGGTGAAGTAAAAAGACCCTGTCCTCACCTTGTCCCACAGGTGCACCAAAATTACAAATATTTATAGAGCAACTATTGATGAGAATAAACTGAAGAATAGAAGAAAAGATTATCTACAATGAAAGATACAATGAAGGAGCCACAACAAGGCAGATAGGAAGCAAACAGATGCAGTATGGTCAAAACCCCACACTCCTGGATAGACAACCCACAAAAGGGAGGACAATGGCAATTGCAGAGTTTCTCCACAAGAAGCAAGGGGTCCAAGACCCACATCAAGTTTCCCAACCTGAGAGTCCTAAAACAGGAAGACAAGCCCCAGAATATCTGGCTTTGAAGCCCAGTGGGGCTTGCTTTCAGGAGAGAAAGAGGGCTGTAGGAAACAGAGCCTTTTTACTTTAAAGGCACACAGAAAATCTCACATGCTTTGAGACCCAGGGCAGAAGCAGTAGTTTGCAAAGAGCCTGGGTCAAGCCCACTTGCTGATATTGGAGATCCTCCTAGAGAAGCAAGGAGCAATCAGGACTTACCCTGGCAACATGGACTCTTGCAGCAACCCTTTGTGGGAACTCACTTTACCATGTGGACACTGGTACTGGCAAATGCCACTTTGGAGTCCTCCCTCTAGCTAATTAGCACCAGAACCTGGTCCCACCCTACAGAATATCAGCAGTAGGCATAGGCACCCTTGCACTACTAAACATGCCAAGACCCAGGCCCAACCACCAACAGGGACTCTTTGGGCTACAGCCTCACCCACTAACAGGCTGGCACCAGCCCTGGGACACCCAGGTCCTGCAACCAACCACATCAAGAACTAACCCCACAAACCAACAAACTTACACCAGTCTCAGGACCCCCCCAGACCCCACCCAGGCATGCTAAGACCCAGCCACACCCATCATCTGGCCAGTACAAGGACTGGACCTCCCTGGGCTGTGCAGCCAGCTGCACCAGGATGAAGCTGTGCCCACCAGCAGCTAACAACATCTGCACTAGGAAAATCCTAACTAACAACTGGGAAGGGGCCATCCATGTCTACCAGCACATGCATGGTAGTCAACCCTGTCACAACAAAAAGGCTCACACAGATCACATAGGCAGTACCTCTAGACCATAGAGCTTTGGTGAACAGATGGAAGTATGTTACTGGGTTTCACAGGATATCTCCTGCATAAGGACATTTTTCCAATGTCAAGAAATGTATCCAACCTTCATAGTACATAGAAATAAAGACAGAATATTAGGCAAAATAAGGAGACAGACAAATATTTTTGAAACAAAGTAGCAAGATAAAACCCAGAAGAAGAAACAAAGTGGAGATAAGCAAGCTATCCAATAAAGAATTCAAGGTTATGACAATAAAGATGCTCAACAAATACATCAATGAATGGATGAACATGGTAAGAAGATTAACAGAGTTAGAAAAAAATATGGAAGAAATAAACAGAGCTGAAGAATACAATAAATGAAATAAAAAATACTCTGGAAGGAATCAACAGTAGATTACATGATACAGAGGAAGAGATCAGCAAAATGGAAGACAGAATAACGCTAATGTCTCAGGCTGAATAGAAAAAGAAAAAAGAAAAAAAGATTTAAAACTATGAGACAGTTTAAAAAGGACATTATAAAGATCTCAGAGGAGAAGAGAGAATGAAAGGAACAGAGAACATATTTCAAGACATAATAGCTGAAAACTTTCCTAACCTGGGAAAGGGAACAGACATCCATCTTCAGGAAGCAGAGAGTCCCAAACAAGGCCAACCAAAACAAGTCAACACCAAGACTCACTGTAATTAAAATGGCAAAAATTAAAGATAAAGAGAGACTATTTAAAGTAGCAAGGGTAAAGCAACAAGTCACATAAAAGGAAACTCATAAGGCTATCAGATGACTTTCTAACAGAAACTCTGTAGGCCAAAGAGAGTGGCAGAGGAGTGATAAAGGGAGTGACAGGGCATATTTAAAATGGTGAAAGGGAAAAAATCACCCACAACCAAGAATATTCTATGCAGCAAGGTATCATTCATATTTGAAGGAGAGATAAAGACTTTTACAGACAAGCAAAAGCTAAAAGAGTTTGGCTTTACAAAAAAATGTTAAAGAAACTTATCTAAACAGAAAAGAAACAGACAAAAATAGAAATATAAAATTCACAAAAGGGAAAAATCTCATTGGTAAAGGCAAATATACAGTAAAGGTAGTAGTAGATCAACCACTTATGAAGCTAGTAGGAAGGCTAAAAAAGAAAATTAGTAAAATCATTTATATCCACAATAAATGCTTAAGGGATACACAACAAAAAGATGTAAAACCTGATGTCAAAAATATTAACTGTGAGGGAGGAGTAGAAAATACAGGGTTGTTAGAATATGTTCAAACTTAAGTGACCGTCAACTTAAAATAATCATGCATTTATGATTTTATATATATATATATATGCAAGCAAAAAACATACAATAGATACACATACACAAAAATTATAGAAGGGAAACCAAACATAACACTAAGGAAAAAAGAAACAAAAAAATAGCTAAAAATACCTTGAAAACAACTAACAAAATGGCAATAAGTATGTAGCTGTCCATAATTACTTTAAATTTAAATGGATTAAATACTCCAATTGAAAGATATAGACTAGCTGAATGGATACAAAAACAAGTCCTATATACATGCTGCCTACATGTGACTCACTTCAGATCTAAAGACACACACAGATTGAGAAGATGGAAAAGGTAAAAAAAGAAAAGAAAAAAAGAAAAGAAAAAAAGCCAGGGTAGCAATACTTATATCAGACAAAACAACTTTAAAACAAATACTATAACAAGAGACAAAGAAGGACATTGCATAATAGTAAAATAATCAATCCAACAAGTAGATATAACAATTATAAATATATTTGCACTCAATCTAGGAGCACCAAACAAAGCAAATATTAACAGACTTAAAGGGAGAAATTGACAGTAACACAATAATAGTGGAAGATTTTAACAACCTCCTTACATCAATGGACAGATCATTTACACAGGAAATCAATATGGAAACACTAGCCTTAAATGACACATTAAACTCAATAGATTTAATAGATACTTATTGAACATTCCATCCAAGAGCGGTAGAATATATATTACATTATTTTCAAATGCACATGGAACATTCTCCAGGGTAGATCACATGCTAGACACAAAACAAGCCTCAGTAAATCTATAATATTGAAATCATATTAAGCATCTTTCTAACTACAAGAGTTTAAGACCAGAAATCACAAACGAAGAAAACTGCCAAAAAGCAAAACACATGGAAGCTAAGGAATATGGTGCTAAACAACCAATGTTTCACTGAATAAATCAAAAAGAAATTAAAAAAAAATCAGGAAATGAATGAAAAGGAAAACACAGTGATCCAAAATCTATGAGACACAACAAAAGCAGTTCAAAGAGGTAAGTTGATATTGCTATTGCAAGCTTACCTCAGGAAACAAGAAAAATCTCAATCTAATCTTCCACCTAAAGGAACTACAAGAAGAAGAACAGCTTAAAGTTAGTAAAAGAAAGAAATCATAAAGATCAGAGCAGAAATAAATTTAGACGAAAAAATAGAATAGAAAGATCAATCAAACTAAAAGACAGTTCTTCAGAAAGGTAAACAAAATTGATGAATCTTTAGCTAGACTCATTAACAAAAAGAGAGATAGGGCCCAAACAAATAAAATCAGAGAAAAAAGGAGAAGTTACAACTGACACCCAGAAATACAAAGAATTATAAGGGATTACTATGAAAAATTATATGCCAAAAAATGAACAACATAGAAAAAATGGATAAGTTCCTAGAAAGGTACAATTTCCCAAGACTGAATCAGGAAGAAATAGACAATATGAAAACACCAATTGTTAAAAAACTCCCACCAAACAAAAGTCTAGGATTAGATAGCTTCACAAGTGCATTCTACCAAACATTTAAATAAGAGTTAACACCTATCATTCTCAAACTATTCCAAAAAATTTCAGAAGAAGAAACACTTCCAAACCCATTCTGGAGGATTGCCCTGATGCTAAAATAAGGCAAAGAAACCATAAAAACAGAAAATTAGACACCAATAACACTGATAAAATTACATGTAAAAATCCTCAACAAAATAATAGCAAACAAATTCAACAATACATCATAAGGATCATACACCACTCATGATCAAGTAAGATTTGATCCATGGTTGAAAGGATGGTTCCATATCTGCAAATTAAGCAGTGTGATACACCACAGTAGCAAACTGAAAAATAATCTATGATCAACCCAATAGATAAAGGATTTTTTACAAAATTCTAAGCCCATTTATGATAAAAACTGTCCAGAAACTGGGTAGAGAGAGAACATATCTCAACATAATACAGGCCATATATGACAAACTCACAGTTAACATCATACTCAATAGTGAAAAGCTGAAAAGTATTTCCATTAAGATCAGGAATAAGACAAAGATGCCCATGCTCACCACTTTTATTCAACAGACTATTGGAAGAAAAATAAATGAGGCACCAAAATTGAAAAGGAAAAAGTAAAACTGTCACTGTTTGCACATGACATGGTACTATTCATGGAAAATCCTTAAGACACCACCAAAAACTAATAGAACTCATCAATGAATTCAGTAAAGGTTGAGGATACAAAATTAATATATGCAAATCTGTTGCATTCCTAACAATGATTTATGAGAAAGAGAAATTAAGGAAAAAATACCACTTACAGCCACATGGAAAAGAATAAAATACCTAGAAATAAATCTTACCAAATCTAACATATACCATTTTCATGAATTGGAAGAATTAATATCGTTAAAATGATCATGCTCTCCAAGGCAAACTACAGATTCAGTGAAATCCCTATCAAAATACCAAAGGCATTCTTCACAGAACTGGCACAAATAATTCTAAAATTTGTATGAAAACACAACACACCCTAAATAGTCAAAAAAATCTTGAGAAAGAAAAAAGCTGCAGGTTTTCTCTTCCCTGATTTCAAACTATACTACAAAGCCAGAATAATAACAGTATGATACAGCAGCAAAAACAGACATAAAGATCAATAGAACAGAACAGACAGCCAAGAAATAAACACACACACTTATAAAGTCACTTAATCTACCACAAACAACACAAGAATATAGATTGGGGGATAAACAGCCTCTTCAATAAATTGTGTTGGGAAAACTGTATGGCTACATGCAAAAGAATCAAACTGGATTACTTACACATACCATGTAAAAAGTAAGCTCAAAATAAATGAAACACTTAAATGTAAGATCTGAAATCATTAAACTGTTAACAGAAAACATAAGCAATATATTTTTTAATTTTTTTAATTTTATTTTTTTCTTTATACAGCAGGTTGTTATTAGTCATTAATTTTATACACATCAGTGTATACATGTCAATCCCAATTGCCAAATTCATCACACCCCAACCCCCACCCCACCCACTGCTGCTTTCCCCGCTTGGTGCCCATATGTTTGTTCTCTACATCTGTGTCTCAATTTCTCACCTGCAAACAGGTCCATCTGTACAATTTTTCTAGGTTCCATATATATACGTTAATATATATTTGTTTTTCTCTTTCTGACTTACTTCACTCGGTATGACAGTCTCTAGATCCAACCACGTCTCAACAAATGACCCAATTTCGTTCCTTTTTATGGCTGAGTAATATTCCATTGTATATATGCACTACATCTTCTTTATCCATTTCTCTGTCGATGGGCATTTAGCTTGCTTCCATGACCTGGCTATTGTAAATAGTGCTGCAATGAACATTGGGCGGCATGTGTCTTTTTGAATTATGGTTTTCTCTGGGTATATGCCCAGTAGTGGGAGTGCTGGATCATATGGTAATTTTATTTTTATTTTTTTAAGGAACCTCCATAGTGTTCTCCATAGTGGCTGTATCAATTTACACTCCCACCAACAGTGCAAGAGGATTCCCTTTTCTCCACACCCTCTCCAGCATTTGTTGTTTGTAGATTTTCTCATGACACCCATTCTAACTGGTGTGAGGTGATACCTCATTGTAGTTTTGATTTGTACCTCTCTAATAATAAGTGATGTTGAGCAGGTTTTCATGTGCATCTTGGCCATCTGTACGTCTTCTTTGGAGAAAAGTCTATTTAGGTCTTTTGGCCATTTTTGGACGAGTTGTTTGTTTTTTAATATTGAGCTGCATAAGCTGTTTATATATTTTGGAGATTAATCCTTTGTCCATTGATTCCTTTGCAAATATTTTCTCCCATTCTGAGTGTTGTCTTTTTCTCTTGTTTATCGTTTCCACTGCTGTGCAAAAGCTTTTAAGTTTCATTAGGTCCCATTTGTTTATTTTTGGTTTTATTTCCATTACTCAAGGAGGTGGATCAAAAAAGATCTTGCTGTGATTTATGTCAAAGAATGTTCTTCCTATGTTTTCCTCTAAGAGTTTTATAGTGTCCAGTCTTATATTTAGGTCTCTAATCCATTTTGAGTTTATTTTTGTGTATGGTGTTAGGGAGTGTTCTAATTTCATTCTTTTACATGTAGCTGTCCAGTTTTCCCAGCACCACTTATTGAAGAGACTGTCTTTTCTCCATTTTGTATCCTTGCCTCCTTTGTCATAAATTAGTTGACCATAAGTGTGTGGGTTTACCTCAGGGCTTTCTATCTTGTTCCATTGATCTAAGTTTCTGTTTTTGTGTCAGTACCATATTGTCTTGATTACTGCAGCTTTATAATATAGCCTGAAGTCAGGGAGTCTGATTCCTCCAGCTCTGCTTTTTTCCCTCAAGACTGTTTTGGATATTCGGGGTCCTTTGTGCCTCCACACAAATTTTTAGGTGTTTTGTTCTAGTTCTGTAAAAAATGCCATTGGTAATTTTATAGGGATTACATTGAATCTGTAGATTGCTTTGGGTAGTATAGTCATTTACACAATATTGATGCTTCCAATCCAAGAACATGGTATATCTCTCCATCTGTTGGTATCATCTTTAATTACTTTCATCAGTGTCTTATAGTTTTCTGCATACAGGTATTTTGTCTCCCTAGGTAGGTTTATTCCTAGGTATTTTATTCTTTTTGTAGCAATGGTAAATGGGAGTGTTTCCTTCATTTCTATTGCATATTTTCATCATTAGTGTATAGGAATGCAAGAGATTCCTGTGCATTAATTTTGTATTCTGAAACTTTACCAAATTCATTAATTAGTTATACTAGTTTTCTGGTGGCATCTGAATAATAGTGGTGAGAGTCGATATCCTTGTCTTATTCCTGATCTTAGAGGAAATGCTTTCAGGTTTTCACCATTGAGAATGATGTTTGCTGTTGGTTTGTTGTATATGGCATTGATTTAGTTGATATAGTTTCCCTCTGTGCCCACTTTCTGGAGAGTTTTTATCATAAATGGGTGTTGAATTGTGTCAAAAGCTTTCTCTCCATCTATTGAGATGATCATATGGTTTTCCTTCTTCAATTTGTTAATATGGTGTATCACATTGATTGATTTGCATATATTGAAGAATCCTTGCATCCCTGGGATAAATCCCACTAGATCACGGTGTATGATCCTTTTAATGTGTTGTTGGATTCTGTTTGCTAGTATTTTGTTGAGGACTTTTGCATGTATATTCATCAGATATATGGCTTGTAGTTTTCTATTTTTGTAGTATCTTTGTCTGGTTTTGGTAACAGGGTGATGGTGGCCTCCTAGAATGAGTTTTGGAGTGTTCCTTCCTCTGCAAATTCTTGGAAGAGTTTGAGAAGGATGGGTGTTAGTTCTTCTCTAAATGATTGATAGAATTCACGTGTGAAGCCATCTGGTCCTGGACTTTTGTTTGTTGGAAGATTTTTAATCACAGTTTCAATTTCATTCCTTGTGATTGGTCTGTTCATATTTTCTCTTTCTTCCTGGTTCAGTCTTGGAAGGTTATACCTTTCTAAGAATTTGTCCACTTCTTCCAGGTTGTCCATTTTATTGGCATAGAGTTGCTTGTAGTAGTCTCTTAGGATGCTTTGTATTTCTGCAGTGTCTATTGTAACTTCTCCTTTTTCATTTCTAACTTTATTGAATTGAGTCCTCTCCCTCTTTTTCTTGATTAGTCTGGCTAATGGTTTATCAACTTTGTTTATCTTCTCAAAGAATCAGCCTTTAGTTTTAATGATCTTTGCTATTGTTTTCTTTGTTTCTATTTCATTTATTTCTGCTCTGGTCTTTGTGATTTATTTCCTTCTGCTAACTTTAGGTTTTGTTTGTTCTTCTTTCTCTAGTTCCTTCAGGTGCAAGATTCAATTGTTTATTTGAGATTTTTCTTGTTTCTTGAGGTAGGCTTGTATAGCTATAAACTTCCCTCTTAGAACTGCTGTTGCTGCATCCCATAGGTTTTGGATCGTTGTGATTTCATTGTCATTTGTCTATGGGTATTTTTTGATTTCCTCATTGATCTCTTGGTTATTTAGTAACGTATGGTTTAGCCTCCATGTGTTTGTATTTTTAATGTTTTTTTTCCCTGTAATTCATTTCTAATCTCATAGATTTTGGTCAGAAAAGATGCTTGATATGATTTCAATTTTCTTCAATTTACCTAGGCTTCATATGTGAACTAGGATGTTCCATGCACACTTGAGAAGAAAGTGTAATTTGCTGTTTTTGGGTGGAATATCCTATTAATATCAATTAAATCTATCTGGTCTATTGTGTCATTTAAAGCTTCTGGTTCCTTATTAATTTTTTGTCTGAATGATCTTTCCATTGGTGTAAGTGAGGTGTTAAAGTCCCCTACTATTATTGTGTTACTGTTGATTTCCTCTTTTATAGCTGTTAGCACTTGCCTTATGTATTGAGGTGCTCCTATGTTGAGTGCATATATATTTATAATTGTTATATCTTCATCTTGGATTGATCCCTTGATCATTATGTAGTGTCCTTCCTTGTCTCTTGTAACATTCTTTAGTTTTAAGTCTATTTTATCTGATATGAGTATTTCTACTCCAGCTTTGTTTTGATTTCCATTTGCATGGAATATCTCTTTTCATCCCATCCCTTTCAGTCTTTATGTGTCCCTAGGTCTGAAGTGGGTCTCTTGTAGACAAAATATATATGGATCATTTTTTTGTATCTATTCAGCAAGCCTGTGTCTTTTGGTTGGAGTATTTAATCCATTCACGTTTAACATAATTATCCATATGTATGTTCCTATGACCATTTTCTTAATTTGGGGGAGCTTCTTTTTGTAGGTCTTTTCCTTCTCTTGTGTTTCCCACTTAGATAAGCTCATTTAGCATTTGTTGTAAAGCTGGTTTGGTGGTGCTGAATTCTCTTAGCTTTTGCTTATCTGTAAAGCTTTTGTTTTCTCTGACAAATCTGAATGAGATCCTTGCTGGGTAGAGTAATCTTGGTTGTAGGTTCTTCCCTTTCATCACTTTAAATATATCATGCCACTCCTTTCTGGCTTGTAGAGTTTCTGCTGAGAAATCAGCTGTTCACCTTATGGGAGTTCCCTTGTATGTTATTTGTAAGTTTTACCTTGTTGCTTTCAATAATTTTTCTTTGTGTTTAATATTTGCCAATTTGATTACTATGTGTCTTGGGTGTTTCTCCTTGGGTTTATCTTGTATGGGACTCTCTGTTCTTCCTGGACTTGGGTGGATATTTCCTTTCCCTTGTTAGGGAAATTTTCAACTATAATCTCTTCAAATATTTTCTTGGGTCCTTTTCTCTCTCTTCTCCTTCTGGGACCCCTATAACACGAATGTTGTTGTGTTTAATGTGGTCGCAGAGGTCTGTTTGGCTCTCTTCATTCTTTTTTCTTTATTCTCTTCCACAGCTGTGAATTCCACCATTCTGTCTTCCAGGTCACTTATCCGTTCTTCTGCCTCAGTTATTCTGCTAGTGATTCCTTCTAGTGTAGTTTTCATTTCAATTACTTTATTGTTCATCTCTGTTTGTTTGTTCTTTAATTCTTCTAGTTCTTTGTTAAACATTTCTTGCATCTTCTCAATCTTTGCTTGCTTTCTTTTTCTGAGGTTCTTGATCATCTTCACTATCATTATTCTGAATTCTTTTTCTGATATGTTGCTTATGTTCACTTCATTTAGTTGTTTTTCTGGGGTTTTATCTTTTTCCTTCATATGGTACATAGCCCCCTGCCTTTTCATCTTGTCTATCTTTCTGTGAATGTGGTTTTTTCCCCATAGGCTGTAGGATTGTAGTTTTTCTTGCTTTTCTCTCTGCCCTCTGGTGGATGTGGCTATCTAAGAGGCTTGTGCAAGTTTTCAGTCTTAGAAATTTTTTTTTGGATCTGTCTCCTCAGGCAAGGGAAATAAAAGCAAAAATAAATAAGTGGTTTACATCAAACTAAAATGCTTTTACACATCCAAGGAAACTATCAAGAAAACAAAAATACTGCCCACTGAATGGGAGAAGTTAGATCTGATAAGATCTGAATATAAAAAAATATATAATGAACTCACACAATTCAACATCAAAAAACCAACAATCCAATTAAAAAATGGGTTAGGATCTGAATAGACATTTCCCCAAAGAAAAGATACAGTTACATTAAAAGATGCTCAACATCACTAACCATCAGGGAAATGCAAATCAAAACCCTGGTGAGATATCACCTCACACCTCTCAGAATGGCAACTATGAAAAAGACAACAAATGTGTTGATGAGGTTGTGGGATAAACGAACCCTTGTGCACTGCTGATGAGAATGTAAACTGGTTCAGCCACACTGGAAAACAATAAAAATAGAACTGCCATATGAGTCAGGATTTCCACTCCTGGTTGTTCAATCAAAGAATATGGGGCTTCCCTGGTGGCACAGTGGTTGAGAGTCTGCCTGCCGATGCAGGGAACATGGGTTCGTGCCCTGGTCTGGGATGATCCCACATGCCGTGGAGCAGCTAGGCCCGTAAGACATGGCCACTGAGCCAGCGCGTCCGGAGCCTGTGCTCTGTAACAGGAGAGGCTACGACAGTGAGAGGCCCGTGTACCGCAAGGAAAAAAAAAACAAAACACACACACAAAAAAAAAAAGAATATGAAAACACTAATTCAAAAGAGATGCTCAACATCACTATTAGAGAAATGCAATCAAAACTACAATGAGGTATCATCTCACACTGGTCAGAATGGCCATCATTGAAAACAAAATCACAGGGACTTCCCTGGTGGCACAGTTGTTGGAAGTCTTCCTATCAATGCAGGGTACTCAGGTTCAAGCCCTGGTCTGGGAAGATCCCACGTGCCGCGGAGTGTCTGTTCCCGTGTGCCACAGCTGCTGAACCTGCACTCTGGAGCCTGTGAGCCACTACTACTGAGCCCTTTTGCCACAACTACTGAAGCCCATGCTCATAGATCCCGTGCTCCACAACAAGAGAGACCACTGCAATGAGAAGCCCTCACATTGCAACGAAGAGTAGCCCTCCCTCTCCACAACTAGAGAAAGCCCATTTGCAGCAACAAAGACCCAATGCAGCCAGAAATAATAAATAAATAAGTAAATGAAATGAAAAATGCAATAGCTTTAAAAATAATCTACAAACAAATGTTGGAGAGGGTGTGGAGAAAAGTCAACCCTCTTGCACTGTTGGTGGGAATGTAAATTGATACAGCCACTATAGAGAACAGCAAGCAGGTTCTTTAAAAAACTAAAAATAGAACTACCATATGACCCAGCAATCCTACTCCTGGGCATATACCCAGAGAAAACCACAATTTGAAAACACACATGCACCCCAGTGTTCATTGCAGCACTATTTACAATAGGCAGGACATGGAAGCAACCTAAATGTCCATCAACAGAGGAATGGATAAAGATAATGTGGTACATATATACAATGGAATATTAATCAGCCATAAAAAGGAATGAAATTTGTTCATTTGTAGAGACGTGGATGGATCTAGAGACTGTCATGGAGAGTGAAGTAAGTGAGAAAGAGAAAAAGCAAATATCATACATTGACACATATATATGGAATCTAGAAAAATGGTATGTACAATCTTATTTGCAAAGCAGGAATAGAGACACAGACATAGAGAACAGCCATA
>NW_020837960.1:706979-726928 GCF_003676395.1 Aethalodelphis obliquidens
ATATATATATATATATATATATATATATATATATATATATATATATAGTTGATTCACTTTGTTGTGCAGTAGAAACTAACACAACATTGTAAAGGAACTATTCTCCAATAAAAATTAATTTAAAAAAAGATATTTGCACCCTTATATTCATTGCAACATTATTTACCATAGCCAAGATATCAAAGCAACCTAAGTGTCCTCAACAGATGAATAAATGAAGACAAGGTGGCATACATATACAGTGGTATATTACTCAGCCATAAAAAAGAAAGAAATCTTGTCAACTTGGATGGACTGAGAGGGTATTGTGTTAAGTGAAATTAGACAGAGAAAGAGAAATACTCTATGATTTCACTTATATGTGGAATTAAAAAAAAAACAAATGAAATGAACAAACATAACAAAACAGAAAAGAGTCACAGATGCAGAGTACAAACACGTGGTTGCTAGAGGGGTGGAAGTGGAGGAATGAGAAAAATAGGAGAGAGAGATTAAGAATTACAAACTTCCAGTTACAAAATAAGTGAGTCATGGGTATGAACTGAATGATGTAGGTAATATAGTCAGTAATATTGTAATATTTTTGTATGGTGATGGAAAATAATGGGATGTGTTGAAGGAATCTTTTGGTAATGTATAAAAATATTGAATAACTATGTTGTGTGCATCAGTAACTAATGTAGTGCTGTAGGTCAATTATACCTCAAAAACAAACAAGCAAACATAGAAAAACAGATCAGATTTATGGTTACCAGAAGTATAGGGTGGGCTAATGGGAATTAGTTGAAAGTGGCCAATAGGTACAAGTTATAAGATAAGTAAGTACTAGGGATATAATGTAATACATGATTATATAATTAACACTACTGTATGTTATATATGAAACCAGTTAAGAGAACAAAACCTAAGAGTTATCATCACAAGGAAAAATATATTTTTTAAAATTTTGTATCTATATGAGATGATGGATGTTTACTAAACTTATTGTGGTAATCATTTCATGCTGTATGTAAGCCAAATCATTATGCTCTACACCTTAAATGTATACAATATTTCAATTATATCTCAATAAAACTTGAAGAAAGAATATTCCATTGTGTACACCATATTTTCTTTACTCATTCACCCATTGTCAGACACTTAGAATGTTTCCATACTGTGGATATTGTGAGTAATGCTCCAATGAATATAGGAGTACAGATATCTCTTTGAGAAAATTGATTTTTCCTTTGTATATATATCTAGAAGTGGGATTATGAATCATACTGTAGTTCTACTTTTAGGAACCTACATACTTTTTTCCACTGTGTCTGTAATAGTTTACATACCCACTAACAGTACACATGGGCTTCCTTTTCTCTACATTCTCACCAGCATTCATTATCTGTTTTCTTTTTAATAATATATATTCTAACAGGTGTGAAGTGATATTTTATTGTTGTTTTGATTTGCATTTCCTTGGTGATTAGTGATGTTGAGCATCTTTTCATGTATTATTTGGCCATTTGTATCTTCTTTGTTGAAATGTCTATTCAGGTTGTCTGCCCATTTTTTAAAGTGAGTTTTTGTTGTTGCTGTTGTTATTATCCAGTTGTATGAGTATAAATCTTAACCTTTTATGTGCTTTGAAAATATTTTCTCCCATTCCATAGTTGCCTTTTTATTTCATTAATTGTTTCCTTTGCTGTGCAGAAGCTTTTTAGCTTAATATATTCCCACTTGTTTATTTTTGCTTTTGCTGCCTTTGTTTTGGTCTCAGATCCAAAAAATCATTGCCAATGTCAATGTCAATGAAACTACCTTCTATGTTTTCTACTACAGATGTTATGTTCAAGTTTTTAATCCATTTTGTGTTGATTTTTGGTATGGTATAAAGCAGAGATCTTGTTTCATTCTTTTCAGGCAACTTTCCACTTTTCCCAGCACCATTTATTAAAGAGACTATATTTTCCCCAATGTATATTCTTGGCTCTTTTGTCAAATTTTTTGTCAAAAATTTTTGTCAAAAATTCACTGACCATACATGCAGGGGTTTATTTCTGTGCTTTCTGTTTTTCTCCATTGATCTATTTGTAAGTTTTTAGATAAATACCATATTATTTTGATTACTATAACTTTGTAATTTAGTTTGAAATCAAGAAGTTTGATGCATTCAGCTTTGTTCTTCTTTGTCAAGATTGCTTTGATTATTGAAGGTATTTTGTGGTTCCACACAAATTTTGCAATTGTTTGCTCTATTTTTGTGAAGAAAGCCATTAGGATTTTTAGAGGAATTGCATAGAATCTATAGATGGCTTTGAGTAGCATGGACATTTTAACAATATTAATTCTTACAATCCATGACATAAATTATCTTTCCATTTATTTGTTTATTTTTCAATTTCTTTCAAAGGTTATAGTTTTTACTGTATAAATCTCTCACATTCTTGGTTAGATTTATTCCTAAGTGTTTTATAATTATTTATGCTATTACAAATGAGATTGCTTTCTTAATTTTTTTCCAATATTTTATTGTTAGTTTATAGAAACACAACTAATATTTTTTTTTTTTGAGGTACGCGGGCCTCTCACTGCTGTGGCCTCTCCCATTGCGGAGCACAGGCTCTGGACGTGCAGGCTCAGCGGCCCTGGCTCACGTGACCAGCCGCTCCGCAGCATGTGGGCTCTTTCCAGACTGGGGCACGAACCCGTGTCCCCTGCATCGGCAGGCAGACTCTCAACCACCGCACCACCAGGGAAGCCCACAACTAATTTTTATATATTGATTTTGTATCTTGCAACTTTGCTGAATTCATTGATGAGTTCTAACAGGTTTTTTTTCTTTGTAGAGTGTTTATGGTTTTCTGTATATAATGTCATCTGCAAATAAAGACAATTTTACTTATTTTTTCTGTTCTTCATGTCTTTTATTTATTTATTTATTTTTCTTGCCTAATTGCTCTGACAAGTACAACCAGTTACTATCTTGATTAAGGGAGTGAGAGTCAGCATCCTTGCCTTGTTTGTTATCTTACAGGAAACGTTCTCAGTAAAAAAAAGATCTTTCAACTTCAGAGTGACAAGTCAGTTAATTGTTCATGAATAAATGAGCATATAGTCCAGTTGAATACAATATATTGTAATCAATAAGTGTTTAGAAACAGAGTGCTTGCTGCATAGGAAAATATCCAAAATGAATGATCTCTGTGAGGTAATGCAGTGTTCCCTCCTCTAATATGAAGTGTGCAGTGATGTGAGCTTGTTCATAATTTGGCTTTGAAGGTTAACGTTGATTTAGCTAGCAGAGATTATCCATAAAATTATCTTGAAATCTCAATTGGATATATTATCAGTAAAAGAAAAAGGAAGATTTTTTAAAAATATTGAAGTGTAAAATTCTTTGATGTGAAAGAAATTAAAGAAAACTTGTTTTCTTCACCTCAGATTCTCAGTAGAGAATGAATGCACAAGTGTTAGGAAATAGGTTAACCTATTTTATATTATAAATAAATAAATGTTTGTTTAAATATATAATTTATCGTTTAAAGTACTAATAAGATACAGCAATAGAATGTCATACAATACTAGTGATAGTTAATATAGTTGAAAATTTAGTACTTTTTTTGTCGAAATATTGTCTTTGTTTGGTTGGTTGTTTTATTTTTATTTTCTTATTCTTTTTTACAGCAGGTTCTTATTAGTCATCAGTTTTATACACGTCAGTGTATACATGTCAATCCCAATCGCCCAATTCATCACACCACTACCACCACCCCCACGCTGCTTTCCCCACTTGGTTTGCATATGTTTGTTCTCTACATCTGTGTCTCAATTTCTGCCTTGCAAAACGGTTCATCTGTACTATTTTTATGGATTCCATATATATGTGTTAAAATACAATATTTATTTTTCCCTTTCTGACTTACTTCACTCTGTATGACAGGCTCTAGATCCATCCACATCTCAACAAATGACCCAATTTCGTTCTTTTAATATATTTTCGTTCTTTTATATATATGTACCACATCTTTTTTATCCATTCATCTGTTGATGGACATTTAGGCTGCTCCCATGACCTGGCCATTGTAAATAGTGTTGCAATGAACATTGGGGTGAAGGTGTCTTTTCAAATTATATTTTTCTCTGGGTATATGCCCAGTAGTGGGATTGCTGGATCATATGGTAATTTTATTTTTATTTTTTTAAGGAACCTCCATAGTGTTCTCCATAGTGGCTTGTATCAATTTACATTCCCACCAACAGTGTAAGAGGGTTCCCTTTTTCTCCACACCCTCTCCAGCCTTTGTTGTTTGTAGATTTTCTCATGATGCCCATTCTAACTGGTGGGAGGTGATACCTCATTGTAGTTTTGATTTGCATTTCTCTAATAGTTAGTGATGTTGAGCAGCTTTTCATGTTCTTCTTGGCCATCTCTAGGTCTTCTTTGAAGAAATGTCTATTTAGGTCTTCTGTGCATTTTTAGTTTGGGGTGTTTGTTTTTTTAATATTGAGCTGCATGAGGTGTTTATATATTTTGGAGATGAATCCTTTGTCCATTGATTAGTTTGCAAATATTTTCTCCCATTCTGAGGGTTGTCTTTTTGTCTTGTTTACGGTTTGCTTTGCTGTGCAAAAGCTTTTAAGTTTCATTAGGTCCCATTTGTTTATTTTTGTTTTTATTTACATTATTCTAGGAGCTGGATAAAAAAATATCTTGCTGTAATTTATGCCATAGAGTGTTTTCCTATGTTTTCCTCTAAGAGTTTTATAGTGTCCAGTCTTACATTTAGGTCTCTAATCCATTTTGAGTTTATTTTTGTGCATGGTGTTAGGGAGTGTTCTAATTTCATTCTTTTACATATAGCTGTCCAGTTTTCCCAGCACCACTTATTGAAGAGACTGTCTTTTCTCCATTGTATATCCTTGCCTCCTTTGTCATAGATTAGCTGACCATAGGTGTGTGGGTTTATCTCTGGGCTTTCTATCTTCTTCCATTGATATACATTTCTGTTTTTGTGCCAGTACCATATTGTCTTGATTACTGTAGCTTCGTAGTATAGTCTGAAGTCAGGGAGTCTGATTCCCCCAGCTCCACTTTTTTCCCTCTAGACTGCTTTGGATATTCATGGTCTTTTGTGTCTCCAAACACGTCTTAAGATTTTTTGTTCTAGTTTTGTGAGAAATGCCATTGGTAATTTGATAGGGATTGCATTGAATCTATAGATTGCTTTGGGTAGTATGATCATTTTCACAATATTGATTCTTCCAATCCAAGAACATAGTATTTCTCTCCATCTGTTTGTGTCATCTTTGATCTCTTTCACCAGTGTCTTATAGTTTTGTGCATACAGGTCTTTTGTCTCCTTACGTAGGTTTATTCTTAGGCATTTTACTCTTTTTGTTGCAATGGTAAATGGGAGTGTTTCCTTCATTTCTCTTTCAGATTTTTCTTCATTAATGTATAGGAATGCAAGAGACTTCTGTGCATTAATTTTGTATCCTGCAACCTTACCAAATTCATTGATTAGCTCTAGTAGTTTTCTGGTAGCAACTTTAGGATTCTGTATGTATAATATCATGTCATCTGAAAACAGTGACAGTTTTACTTCTTCTTTTGCAATTTGTATTCCTTTAATTTCTTTTTCTTCTATGATTGCCATGGTTAGGACTTCCAAAACTACATTGAATAATAGTGGTGAGAATGGACATCCTTGTCTTGTTCCTGATCTTAATGGAAAGGCTTTCAGTTTTTCACCATTGAGAGTGATGTTTGCTGTGGGTTTGTCATATATGGCCTTTATTATGTCGAGGTAGGTTCCATCTATTTCCACTTTCTGGAGAATTTTTTATGATAAATGGGTGTTGAATTTTGTCAAAAGCCTTTCCTGCATTTATTGAGATGATCATATGGTTGTTCTTCTTCAATTTGTTAATATGGTATATCACATTAATTGATTTGTGTATATTAAAGAATCCTTGCATCCCTTGGGTAAATCCCACTTGATCATGGTGTATGATCCTTTTAAGTGTTGCTGGGTTCTGTTTGCTAGTATTTTCTTGAGGATTTTGCATGTATATTCATCAGTGATATTGGTCTGTAATTTTCATTTTTGTAGTACTTTTCTCTGATTTTGGTATCAGGGTGATGTTGGCCTCATAGAATGAGTATGAGAGTGTTCCTTCCTCTGCAATTTTTTTGAAGAGTTTGAGAAGGATGGGTGTTGGCTCTTTTCTAAATGTTTGATAGAATTCATGTGTGAAGCCATCTGGTCCTGGACTTTTGTTTTTTGGAAGATTTTTAATCACAGTTTCAATTTCATTCCTTGTGATTGATCTGATCATATTTTCTATTTCTTCCTGGTTCAATTTTGGAAGTTTATATCTTTTGAAGAATTTGTCCACTTCTTCCAGGGTATCCATTTTATTGTCATAGAGTTGCTTATAGTAGTCTCTTAGGATGATTTGTATTTCTGCAGTGTCTGTTGTAACTTCTTTTAATGTCTAATTTTATGGATTGGAGTCCTCTCCCTCTTTTTCTTGATGAGTTTGGCTAATGGTTTATCAATTTTGTTTATCTTCTCAAAGAACCAGCTTTTAGTTGTATTGATCTTTGCCATTGTTTTCTTTGTGTCTATTTCATTTATTTCTGCTCTGATTTTTATGATTTCTTTCCTTTTGTTAACTTCGGGTTTTGTTTGTTCTTCTTTCTCTAGTTCCTTCAGGTGTAATGTTCGATTGTTTATTTGAGATTTTTCTCTTTTCTTGAGTTAGGCTTGTATAGCTATAAACTTCCCTCTAGAACTGCTTTTGCTGTATCCTATAGGTTTTGGATTATCATGTATTCATTGTGATTTGTCTCTAGGAATTTTTTGAATCCCTCTTTGATTTCTTCTGTGATCTCTTGGTTATTTAGTAACGTATTGTTTAGCCTCCATGTGTTTGTATTTTTAACTTTTTTCCCTGTAATTCATTTCTAATCTCATAGCTTTGTGGTCAGAAAGATGCTTGATATGATTTCAATTTTGTTAAATTTTCTGAGGCTTGATTTATGAACCAAGACGTGATCTATCCTGCAGAATTTTCCATGTGCACTTGAGAAGAAAGTGTAATCTGCTGTTTTTAGATGGAATGTCCTATAAATATCAATTAAATCTATTTGGTCTATTGTGTCATTTAAAGCTTCTGTTTCCATTTTTATTTTAATTTTGGATGATCTGTTCATTGGTGTCAGTGAGGTGTTAAAGTCTCCCACTACTCTTGTGTTACTGATGGTTTCCTCCTTTATAGCTGTTAGCAGTTGCCTTATGTACTGAGGTGCTCCTATGTTGGGTGCATATATATTTATAATTGTTATATCTTCTTCTTGATTGATCCCTTGATCATTATGTAGTGTCCTTCCTTGTGTCTTGTAATATTCTTTAGTTTAAAGTCTAATTTGTCTAATCCAGCTTTCTTTTGATTTCCATTTGCATGGAATATCTTTTTCCAACCCCTCCCTTTCAGTCTGTATGTGTCCCTAGGCCTGAAATGGGTCTCTTGTAGACAGCATATATATGGTTCTTGTTTTTGTATTCACTCAGCAAGCCTGTGTCTTTTGGTTGGAGCATTTAATCCATCCACGTTTAAGGTAATTATTGATATATATGTTCCTACGACCATTTTCTTGATTTTTTTGTGTTTGTTTTTGTAGGTCTTTTTCTTCTCTTGTGTTTCCTACTTAGAGAAGTTCCTTTAGCATTTGTTGTAGAGCTGGTTTGATGGTGCTGAATTCTCTTAGTTTTTGCTTGTCTGTAAGGTTTTTTTATTCTCTGTCTAATCTGAATGAGATCCTTGCTGGGTAGAGTAATCTTGGTTGTAGGCTCTTCCCTTTCATCATTTTACATATATTATGCCACTCCCTTCTGGCTTGTAGAGTTTCTGCTGAGAAATCAGCTGTTCACCTTATGGGAGTTCCCTTGTATGTTATTTGTCTTTTTTCCCTTGTTGCTTTCAATAATATTTCTTTGTCTTTAAGTTTTGCCAATTTGAATACTCTGTGTCTCAGTGTGCTTCTTCTTGGGTTTATCCTGTATGGAACTCTCTGTGCTTCCTGGACTTGGGTGGCTATTTCCTTTCCCATGTTAAGGAAGTTTTCAACTATAATCTCTTCAAATATTTTCTCAGGTTGTTTCTCTCTCTCTTCTCCTTTTGGAATCCCTATAATGCGAATGTTGTTGCATTTAATGTTGTCCCAGAAGTCTCTTCACCTGCCTTCATTTCTTTTCATTCTTTTTTTTTTATTATTCTGTTCAGTAGCAGTGAATTCCACCATTCTGTCTTCCAGGTCCGGTCCCTTATCCATTCTTCTGCCTCAGTTATTCTGCTATTGATTCCTTCTAGTGTATGTTTCATTTCAGTTATTGTATTTTTCATCTCTATTTGTTTGTTCTTTAATTCTTCTAGGTCTTTGTTAAACATTTCTTGCATCTTCTTGATCTTTGCCTCCATTCTTTTTCCGAGGTCCTGGATCATCTTCACTATCATTATTCTGAATTCTTTTTCTGGACGGTTGCCTATATCCACTCATTTAGTTGTTTTCTGGGGTTTTATATTGTTCTTTCATCTGGTACATAACTCTGTGACTTTTCATCTTGTCTATCTTTCTATGAATGTGGTTTTTGTTCCACAGGCTGCAGGGTTGTAGTTCTTCTTGCTTCTGCTCTCTGCCATCTAGTGGATAAGGGTATCTAAGAGACTTGTGCAAGTTTCCTGGTGGGAGGGCCTGGTGGTGGGTAGAGCAGGCTGTTGCTCTGGAGGGTAGAACTCAGTAAAACTTTAATCCACTTTTCTGCTGATTGGTGGTGCTGGGTTCCCTCCCTCTTGGTCGTTTAGCCCGAGGGGACCCAACACTGGAGCCTGCAGGCTCTTTTCTGGGACCAATGGCAGACTCTGAGAGGGCTCATGCCATTTAGTACTCCCAGAACTTCTGCTGCCAGTGTCCTTGTCCTCACAATGAGCTACAGCCACCCACTATCTCTGCAGGAGACCCTCCAACACTAGCAGGTAAGTCTGGTTAAGTCTCCCCTGGGTTCACTCTCCTTCCCCTGGGTCCCGATGCACACACTACTTTGTGTGTGACCTCCAAGTGTGGAGCCTCTGCTTCCCTTAGTCCTGTCAAACTCCTACAGTCAAATCCTGCTAGGCTTCAAAGTCTGATTCTCTAGGAAGTCCTCCTCCCCTTGCCAGACCCCCAGGTATAAGTGTTCTCCAGTTTGTGAGTCACTCAACCAGCAGTTATGGAATTTGATTTTATTGTGATTGTGCCCCTCCTACCGTCTCATTGTGGCTTCTCCTTTGTCTTTGGATGCGGGGTATCTTTTTGGTGAGTTCCAGTGATTTCCTGTCAATGATTATTCAGCACTTAGTTGTGATTGTGGTTTTCTCGCAAGAGGGAGTGAGAGCGGTCCTTGTGCTCCACCATCTTGGTTCAGGCTCCTAAACATTAGTTTTTAAATATTTTAAAATATCACTTTCAGGATCAAATAAATGACAATTTGAACATTGTCCTGAACATTTACTAATATTTTTATTATCTATCTTTCTTTCCTGAATTCACCAATATCCATATTTCTGTAAAGAACATATTTAACCTGTATTTTGTATTACATTAAATTAAAATGCAGAGTATATATTAGAGCTGAGTTTTGTAATCATTTTATTTAAAAGGTCCTCTTGATTTTATTTTGTATTTTAATTAAGTATAATGACAATTTACATAATTAAGATGGAGCATCAGTGAAAATACCTTAAGTACTGGATTTTCTCAACAGATTTCCAAGCTATGTATTGCTTTATTATTGTGTGCTGCCGACATACTACTGGATTTTAACAACAAAAAAATGATATATATGTCTTCACTCTTGTGGTGTTTTTTTGCTCTGTGATAACAAAATAGCCTCAATTTTTTTTTTATTTTTTTTTTTGTGGTATGTGAGCCTCTCACTGTTGTGGGCTCTCCCATTGCAGAGCACAGGCTCTGGATGCGCAGGCTAAGCAGCCATGGTTCACAGGTCCAGCCGCTCTGCAACATGTGGGATCTTCCCAGACCAGGGCACGAACCCGTGTCCCCTGCATCGGCAGGAGGACTCTCAACCACTGCATCACCAGGGAAGCCCTATCCTCAATTTTAAAATATATAACATATATACTGTGTTTTCAGCTGAAATTTTCAAAATATTGACACAATATAATAAAGGTTAATTCCAAACACAAATCTACAAAGTGTCCACAACCAGGATTATTTTACTTTTATATTTATTATTTAACAATTCTTGCTACAAACACAGAGAGGAGACCCTAAAACCATGGGGAAAATTAGTCTTAAATGAAAAAGGAATAACTTCCTATTCTAACAGAAGAAAAGCATATAATGTATTCACATAAAGAAATATTGCTTGTTTGATATTTAGCAGATGAGGTTGTTCCTTTACAATTTTAAAAAATTTGATTACTATTATTAACAGAAATGTCATCTGTTGAGCGTAGGAGGATTGAGATCCGTGAAGGTTAAAGGAATAGAGAGAAGCTTTGAAATAGATCTTATGGGTGCATGAGATTAGGTTGCAACAGAAATATAATGAAAGAGTTGTGATTTTCAAGGGCTTTTGAGGTTGGTAAATTTTAAAATATTCAAGATCTGACCATTTCCCATGGTAATTTTTCCAGATGAAGACATAAGAAATTAAATAGGGGTTGTCTATGACAAGGATTTTGTCAAACAGGTGCAATGAAATATTGAATGGTCAGGGGTATTTAGGATATGGGAAAGTATTATTGAAATTATCTATTGTGATGAAGGAAAGAAGGTTTATATTTATGCAGTGAAGAAATATAAACAATGTCTATCATTCAAATTTAAAATTTATACTTGTTCTTTGGTGATGTTATTTAAATTGATTGTTTTTCTTTTTGGATATATGTTTTTCTTTGTCTAATGTTTGCAGTGTTATGTTTGTTTATTTATTTACTTATTCATTTATTTATTGGTTTTAAATATTTTCTAGGACCAATTTCTTACTCTCTTTTAATTGTGACATATAATTTCAGAATAGTGCATAAGATAGTTATGAAAAATTTTAGGAATAATTACAAAGTTGTCAAGTGATATCAAGGTGCCTGATTTTATAACATTGCCTGATTTTTGTGTATATTACTTCCTAATCATTTACTCCTTCTCCCTTTCCTAGATATAACCAATATCCTGATTTCCTGTGTATAATGTCCTCACAATTATGTTTTATTTTACTATTTTTATGTGACTTCTATACTCCATAGTCTAAATGCCTGATAGGTAATAGAAACACATGTTTTGTATTTGTAGGCAACTTGCTTCTTCTACAATAATTGTGGTTGTAAGACACATGCACACTGTATGTAGCTGTAGCTCATTTATTCAATTTATTTTTATTAATTTATTATTTATTTTTATTTATTCTCTACAACAGAATTAATCAGATATTTTTGATTACATGTCCTATTTACACTCTTAAAAATTATTGGGAACCACAGAGAATTTTGGTTGATATGTGTAATACCTAACAAATCCATCATATTAGAAATGAAAACTGAGATATTTTGTAAAATTTTATGTACATCACAAAAAATTATATAAATTTATTACAAAAATTATTACATGGCAATATAAATGATGCAATTTCATAAAAATAATATTTGAAAACTTTAGTAAGAAGAGTAACATTTTTAATATATTTTTTTCAAATCTCTTTAATGTCTGGCTTAAGAATTAATAGCTAAATTCTAATATCTGATTCTCCATTTCAGCTGATGCAATACGCATGTGGAAGTATATAATGAATAGAAATATATAAATAAAATCCAGCCTCACACAGATATGTACTTGGAAAACAGAAAATTTAATAGCCATTTAATATAATTGAAAATATTCTTTTGATTCTGCACAAAATGTAAAATATGGTAACTTTTCAAAGTTAGTTGCAACGTGAATCTGAAATCATATGAGTGAACTTTTTACTCTCTTACTCTAAATTCCATTGTTCTATCTTCAACTTTGGATGTATTGTTACCCATGCATCATTCTGAAGTATTATACATTGGTCATCTGGAGAATTCAGTGCTGAGTTTTGGAAATCTTCCAAATGTCAACATGTATTATTAAAAAATATCAAGAACTCTATTTGCCAGTACTACCACCAACTTAATCAGAAAGGTCTTAAATAATAGAAAGCTAGCAAACTTCCAATGTTTCCAATGTTTCTACTCTTTCAGGTTCAAATTTTATCATTGGCAACAGACACCTTTAGTTGTTTTCCTAGAAGTGGTAGGCTTACTTTATTTTTTGAGAAAATGAATATCAAATATTTAGTCTGACTACCCATATTTAGCTTATCAGTAGTTCTCTCAAATAAAAATGGAAAAATTAGCTAACTCAGCTGTAACTGAAAAAAAAATAATAATTTAAGAGCTTTTCCCTGATACATACATACTATTGTAGCATTTAACAGAAGTGTTTTATGCATTCACTTTTTCTCCCACAGAATATTAAAAACACATTTATTCAAGGGGTGAGGTTTAATAACATTATATTTTGTTACTGCTCCTTTGAAGATATTGTTAATTAAAACTTTTTTCCTGGAAAGACATGGCAGTGAAGAATACAATAAGGAGGGGCAAAGATGGCAGAATAGGAAGACCTGAGTTTACCTCCTCTCACATGCACACCAAAATTACAACTCTTTACAGAGAAATTATTGATGAGAAAGACTGAAAGATCAGCATAAAACATATTGTACAACTAAAGATATAAAGAAACAACCACAATGACATTGATAGGAGGGGCAGAGACACATCATACTCAAGATGATCCCAGGTATGCAACCCGCAAACAGGAGGATAATTACAATTGCAAAGATTCCCCCCAAGGACAAAGGGGGTTGGTGTCCTGCACCAGGATGATGAGCCTCCAAAACACTTTAACTCTGAAGGTCACAGGAGAGAGAGAAGGCTGTGGGAAATAGACACTTCACTCTTAAAGGGCCCACACAAAATCACAAATGTTCCAGGACACAGGGAAGAAAGAAGCCTGGGGCAGACCCAGCTGCTGATCTTGGAGAGCCTCCTGGAGAGGCAGGAGGAAACTGGGGCTCACCCTGGGGACATAGACACTGCTGGCAGCCATTTTGGGGAGCTCATTTTATGTCCAGGACACTGGTGTTGGCAAGCACCATTTTGGAAACCTCTCCCTAAATTATTAGTGCCAGCACATATCTCCACACACCATCTTGTTGGCACCAGTACTGGGACATCTCAGACCAACCAACTAACTAGGTGGAGACAGAGCCTCATCCAACAGCAGGGCAACTGCCTTAAGACCCCCTGAGCCCACAGCCACCCAGGACCCAGCCCTGCACATGAGTGGGCCAGCACTAGCCTGAGACTATGCTCACCCACCAGAGAGCAGGCACTAGCCGCAGGAAACCCTGGGCTGTGACCCCACCCACCAGTAGGCCAACACACTAACTCTGGAACACCCAGGGCCCTGTAGTCAGAGATTTTGGGATCCAGCCCCACCCATCACTAGGCTAGCATTAGCCCCAGGACCTGGCCTCACCCACCAGTGGGCAGACACCAGTCATGGGATCCACTGGGTCCCAATCCCACCCACCAGCAAGGAGACACCAGCCCTATGACCACCACAGCCTTGCAGCCTGCCATATCAAGATCTAGACCACCTACTAGCAGGCCAACACCAACTCTTGTACAAATTGAGGCCCTTGGCCGGCCTAAATGTAAGACTGGATACTAGAAAACTCCTAGAGGAAAACAGGCAGAACATTCTTTGACATAAATTGCAGTAATTTTTTTTTGGATCCATCTCCTAAAGCAAAGGAAACAAAAGCAAACATAAACAATTGGGACCTAGTTAAGCTTAAAAGTTTTTGTGCAGTAAAGAAACCATCGACAAAATGAAAAGACAACGCAAAAAGACAACCTACTGAATGGTAGAACATATTTGCAAATAATATGATATAAGAGTTAATATCCAACATATATAAACAGCTCATACAACTCAACAGCAAAAAAATAAACAACCTAATTAAAAAATGAGCAGAAGAACTGAATATACACTTTTACAAAGAGGAATTGCAGATGACCAACAAGCACATGAAAAGATGCTCAACATCGTTAATTATCAGGGAAATGCAAATCAATACCACAAGGAGATATCACCTCACACCTGTCAGAATGACTATCATTAAAAAGAACACAAATAACAAACGTTGGTGAGGATATGGGGAAGAGGGAATCCTCCTACACTGTTGGTGGGAATGTAAATTGTTGCAGCCAACTGTGGAAAATAGCATGGAGATTTTTCAAAAAACTAAAAATAGAAGCACCATATGACCCAGCAATTCCACTCGTGGGTATACATCCGAAAAAACCAAGAACACTAATTTGAAAATATACTTGCCCCAATGTTCATAGCAGCAATATTTATAAGTGCCAAAGTATGGAAGCAACCTAAGTGTCCATCAACAGATGAATAGATAAAGAAGATGTAGTATATAGGCTTCCCTGGTGGTGCAGTGGTTAAGAGTCTGCCTGCCGACGCAGGGGACACGGGTTCATGCCCCGGTCCGGGAAGATACCACATGCCGCAGTGCGCCAAAGCCCATAAGCCATGGCTGCTGAGCCTGCACATCCGGAGCCTGTGCTCCACAATGGGAGAGGCCACAACAGTGAGAGGTCCACATAACACACAAAAAAACAAAAACAAACAAACAAAACATTTATTTTATGCTAAAATTTATACTCTTTCCACTTGACAATAATGCCTCACATTGTACATTATTCAAAGACTTTGTTGTCTGTTTCTCTTATTAGATACTAAATTTCCTAGAGGTAGAAACTCTATATTATTTGGTACTATAAATAAAATATCAAGTACATTATCCAAGCTATACCAGGCTTCAAATATCTATATGTTTAATCAATAAGTGAGTGCATTAATACATAAATCCTTCAAAACGTAGTAAGAAAGTAATGTACTCTAGCACAAATTCAATTTTCAATGTAGGTTACTAGAAAACCAAAATAATTTTATTTACTTTAAGATATCCAGAAAATATAAACTCGTGATAATTATCTCCCCATTAATCCTCAAAAATACATTAATCTGCTTTCATTAAAATAATTACTGACATTAAAATAATTACTGATAGGTAGGATATTTATAAGATTTGTAATAATATATAGTATTTATATTTTATAAAATGTTAATTTATAAACTTATATGTTTCCATCCAATAAAATTTTAAATCCAAGTCCTAAACATTTTATTTTTGTTCAGAAATTTATATTTGTGAGCTATAGTAAGAATGGGGTTTATGACAAAGATAATGGCTATTTTGACCTGTAGTTTGTCATAGAGTAAGGGAAAAAAAGAATGGTACTAATTTTTTTTTTATTATCTAGCAAATATCAACTCCCCGACTTTTATTAACACTATTTGGGGACTAACTTGACAGATTAACAAATTTTCTCAAGGCCTTACAATTTACAGAGAGAAAATGACTGGATTTAAATTCAAGTCAACTTGGCCTAAAGATCTACAAGATAATGTGTCCAAAGGATGAGAAAAAGAAGAATGGAAGTAAAAGAAGAAAAAATGTAAAGGAGGGAAATATAATAAAGAGAAAGTTCAAAGGTCGAAATATTGTTTTCTACATTTAACCTCTCTGCTCTTTTAAAAATTTTTGCCAGTCTAAATTACCAACTTATTTGCATTACATTCTCCCTAATGATAAATTAAATAATAATACCATTCTTAATAAAATAAGAAAAAAAGGAAAAAGAAGAAATAAAAGATGAAGGGTGACAGATGGAAAGGCAAATCTATTTTAATGGTTAATATCTCACTACAAACATAATTAAAGATAAAAGTTCTTTACATTCAGATTGCTCCCTGTATGTTACAGCTATAGTTCTTGTTTCACAATTTACAATATGAAGTTAGATAAGAGTCCTATCCATGGAGATACTTCATTAGTGATGATGCAGTATGTTATGACACATACAAAATATAGCCCAGGGACTTTGTAGTACATAAATACAGCAAAAATAATCAAATAAGAATTATTTTATCCACTTTTGCTTTTTAGTATTACTAATTTACTTCAACCACCATAAATAGCATTATCTCCTCATCAGTATATTAGTAAATACTGACATGATACCTGACTAGGGTAGAAAGTAAGAAGTATTTTGCCAGCATTCTGGAGTTGGTAAAATACTGACAGATACGTAAAGTGAAATTACTAAAATTATGTTTAAATTCATCAAAATTAATTTTTCCAGTGAATATACTTAAATAAGGTCTGACCTGAGATTATCTGTTTTCAGAATAACAATGTTAACTGATCATAGCCACGTCCCCTCTTCAAAGAGATCAACAGGTCCATTTAAAAAAAAAAATTAATTGCTGTGAAATAATACTTAAAAGGCAGTTGAAAAGAAATTTTATCCTCAAGCACTTTGGGTAAACTCTTAAGCTGTGAATTTAATTAGTCTTATAAAACTCTTAAAGGATGAACACTATGGAGGCTTATATCATCTGAGTTTAAGTAGTATGAGAAAAACACTTGGACTATTATTTAATATCAATTTGATGAGATAGCAGTTGGGTTCAGATTTTTATAACATATTCCACTCTACTTTTCTTTGCAACTGAAGGCTTTAATAATGCTGATTTTCTTGTGTTATTTAAAAATATATTTTATTTACAGTACTATATAAGACAAAAATGAGCTAATTAACTTTAATGGAGCCCATTATTAGGAAACAGAAAAGCCAAGTATCTAGATGAACTTGTTGAAAGTTGTATGCTCATTTTGTAATTAAAATAACAAGTCAAAATGCCATAGTTCCACTAAGCTGGAAATATATGCACTACATTAGAGAGAGAAAGACAGCATTTTCATGCACCGTCAGTTCAAGCATGTGTGAATACGTTGATTGATTAATGTAATCAAAACCAATGCAGTTAAAAAGAAAATCATTCCAATCAGTCTTAACAGGACAAAAACTACAAAATATATTAAGATACAATTTTAAACAAAATGCAGTACTTGTAGAGAGTTGATACACATAGATTTGGATGTATTTTTTGTGCAACAAGAACAATGATCAGTGATGTTGTAAACAAAAAAAAAGATACAAACATAATAGTTGAATCACCGACAGTAGCAGAAAAATAATGTTCAATATAACCATGTCTTTTGGGTATCTGCAAGGGCCCCAAATAGTTGGTTTCAGTATTAAACAGCTGTGATTGGGTTTTATTATATGCTATGCACAAAATTATCTCACATCATCGTTTATCTAATGCTCATTCTGTCATCCTTTTTCCAAAGTTTCCTGTATCTAATAACCATGTTTGCATTTGTCAGTTATACTATTTCACTTATAACAGTTTTCTCCTATGCTCAACAATGAGAATTTTAATTGGTCTTTGGAAATGTGCTTCATTTTCTTAATATAAAGAAGAATAAAATGGAATTTAATGTGTATAGTAATTGTATATTTCTTTTTAAAAAGTTATATTTCATGATTTAGTTTGTAGAATTGTTTTTGTAGAATCATATTATTTTTCTTTTAATTTCCTTTACTCCAGGGAAGATATTTTACCTAAACAGATGAAGTACTATTTAAACCCTTCTCCAAATATACTATTTAACTGTAAAATTAACATCTCTTTTAAAGTTATATGCAGTATGTTCTATATTCTATAATAAAAATAATCAAATTTTATGCACTGACAAACTTCATGTTCCCTGAGGTTTAATACATTTATTTTGTATAAATTTGAAACATTTTAATAAATTTAGGGGTTAATAAAATTTTTAAAGGAATAGGCTCATTTCCATTGCTTTTAAAACTTAAAATTAAGGTAAATGGGAATTTTAGTCATTAATTAAATTGTAGGAATTTAATAGTCAGCTTGAGCTGTCATAACAAAATTCCATAGATTAGGTAGTTTAAACAACAAAGATTAATTTCCTCACAGTTCTGGAGACTGGAAGTCTGAGACCCAGCATGATCAAGTTATCTTGGAAGCTCTCTTCCTGGCTTGTAGACAGTGCCTTCTCACTGTGTTCTCACATAGAAGAGACAGAGATCTTATAAACTTGACTAATACCATCCTGAGGACCCCACCCTCATCACCTCATCTAAACCTGAATATTTCCTAAAGGCCCCACCTCCAAACACCATCACATTGTGAGTTAGAGCTTCAACATATGAAATTTGATAGGCAGTGAGGAACATAATTCAGTCCATAGCATTAAGTTTTATATTCAGAACTCTCAAATCTGAAACAGGTATAAGAAATATATGTGATCATCTCAATAGATGCAGAGAAAGCTTTTGACAAAATTCAACACCATTTATGATAAAAAACCTGCAGAAAGTAGGCATAGAGGGAACTTTCCTCAACATAATAAAGGTCATATATGGCAAGCTCACAGCCAACATCATCCTCAATGGTGAAAAACTGAAAGCATTTCCACTAAGATCAGGAACAAGACAAGGTTGCCCACTCTCACCACTCTATTCAACATAGTTTTGGAAGTTTTAGCCACAGCAATCAGAGAAGAAAAGGAAATAAAAGGAATCCAAATCGGAAAAGAAGAAGTAAAGCTGTCACTGTTTGCAGAAGACATGATACAATACATAGAGTATCCTAAAGATGCTAACAGAAAACTACTAGAGCTAACCAATGAATTAGGTAAAGTAGCAGGTTACAAAATTAATGCACAGAAATCTCTGGCATTCCTATATACTAATGATGAAAAATCTGAAATTGAAATCAAGAAAACACTCCCATTTACCATTGCAACAAAAAGAATAAAATATCTAGGAATAAACCTACCTAAGGAGACAAAAGACCTGTATGCAGAAAATTATAAGACACAGATGAAAGAAATTAAAGATGACACAAAGATGGAGAGATATACCATGTTCTTGGATTGGAAGAATCAACATTGTGAAAATGACTCTACTACCCAAAGCAATCTATAGATTCAATGCAATCCCTATCAAACTATCACTAGCATTTTTCACAGAAATAGAACAAAAAATTTCACAATCTGTATGGAAACAAAAAAGACCCTGAATAGCCAAAACAATCTTGAGAACGAAAAATGGAGCTGGAGGAATCAGGCTCCCTGACTTCAGACTATACTACAAAGCTACAGTAATCAAGACAGTATGGTACTGGCACAAAAACAAAAAGATAGATCAATGGAACAGGATATAAAGCCCAGAGATAAACCCATGCACATATGGACACCTTATCTTTGATAAAGTTGGCAGGAATGTACAGTGGAGAAAGGACAGCCTCTTCAATAAGTGGTGCTGGGAAAAATGGACAGATACATGTAAAAGTATGAGATTAGATCACTCCCTAACACCATACACAAAAATAAGCTCAAAATGGATTAAAGACCTAAATGTAAGACCAGAAACTATCAAACTCTTAGAGGAAAACATAGGCAGAACACTCTATGACATAAATCACAGCAAGATTCTTTTTTATCCACCTCCTAGAGAAATGGAAATAAAACCAAAAATAAACAAATGGGGCCTAATGAAACTTAAAAGCTTTTACACAGCAAAGGAAACCATAAATAAGATGAAAAGACAACCCTTGGAATGGGAGAAAATATTTGCAAATGAAGCAACTGACAAAGGATTAATTTCCAAAATTTACAAGCATCTCATGCAGCTCAATATCAAAAAAAAAAAAAAAAAAAAAAAAAAAACCCAATCCAAAAATGGGCAGAAGACCTAAATAGGTATTTCTCCAAAGAAGATATACAGACTGCCAACAAACACATGAAAGAATGCTCAACATCATTAATCATTAGAGAAGTGCAAATCAAAACTACAATGAG
>NW_020837960.1:736928-743831 GCF_003676395.1 Aethalodelphis obliquidens
CTCATTGTAGTTTTGATTTGCACTTCTCTAATGATTAATGATGTTGAACATTCTTTCATGTGTTTGTTGGCAGTCTGTATGTCTTCTTTGGAGGAATGCCTATTTAGGTCTTCTGCCCATTTTTGGATTGGGTTGTTTGTTTTTTTGTTATTGAGCTGCATGAGCTGCTTGTAAATTTTGGAGATTAATCCTTTGTCAGTTGCTTCATTTGCAAATATTTTCTCCCATTCTGAGGGCTGTCTTTTGGTCTTGTTTATGGTTTCCTTTGCTGTGCAAAAGCTTTTAAGTTTCATTAGGTCCCATTTGTTTATTTTTGGTTTTATTTCCATTTCTCTAGGAGGTGGATAAAAAAGGATCTTGCTGTGATTTATGTCATAGAGTGTTCTGCCTATGTTTTCCTCTAAGAGTTTGATAGTTTCTGGTCTTACATTTAGCTCTTTTATTCATTTTGAGCTTATTTTTGTGTATGGTGTTAGGGAGTGATCTAATCTCATACTTTTACATGTATCTGTCCATTTTTCCCAGCACCACTTATTGAAGAGGCTGTCCTTTCTCCACTGTATATTCCTGCCACCTTTATCAAAGATAAGGTGTCCATATGTGCATGGGTTTATTTCTGGGCTTTCTATCCTGTTCCATTGATCTGTCTTTCTGTTTTTGTGCCAGTACCATACTGTCTTGATTACTGTAGCTTTGTAGTATAGTCTGAAGTCAGGGAGCCTGATTCCTCCAGCTCCGTTTTTCGTTCTTAAGATTGCTTTGGCTATTCGGGGTCTTTTGTGTTTCCATACAAATTGTGAAATTTTTTGTTCTACTTCTGTGAAAAATGCCAATGGTAGTTTGATAGGGATTGCATTGAATCTATAGATTGCTTTGGGTAGTAGAGTCATTTTCACAATGTTGACTCTTCCAATCCAAGAACATGGTATATCTTTCCATCTATTTGTATCATCTTTAATTTCTTTCATCAGTGTCTTATAATTTTTTCTGCTTACAGGTTTTTTGTCTCCTTAGGTAGGTTTATTCCTAGATATTTTATACTTTTTGTTGCAATGGTAAATGGGAGTGTTTTCTTGATTTCAATTTCAGATTTTTCATCATCAGTATATAGGAATGCACAGATTTCTGTGCATTAATTTTGTATCCTGCTACTTTACCAAATTCATTGATTAGCTATAGTAGTTTTCTGGTAGCATCTTTAGGATTCTCTATGTATAGTATCATGTCATCTGCAAACAGTGACAGCTTTACTTCTTCTTTTCCAATTTGGATTCCTTTTATTTCCCTTTCTTCTCTGATTGCTGTGGCTAAAACTTCCAAAACTATGTTGAATAGAGTGGTGAGAGTGGGCAACCTTGTCTTGTTCCTGATCTTAGTGGAAATGCTTTCAGTTTTTCACCATTGAGGATGATGTTGGTTGTGGGCTTGTCATATATGGCCTTTATTATGTTGAGGAAAATTCCCTCTATGCCTACTTTCTGGAGGGTTTTTATCATAAATGGGTGTTGAATTTTGTCAAAAGCTTCCTCTGCATCTATTGAGATGATCATATGGCTTTTCTCCTTCAATTTGTTAATATGTTGTATCACATTGATAGATTTGCATATATTGAAGAATCCTTGCATTCCTGGAATAAACCCCACTTGGTCAGGGTGTATGATCCTTTTAATGTGCTGTTGGATTCTGTTAGCTAGTATTTTGTTGAGGATTTTTGCATCTATGTTCATATGATATTGGCCTGTAGTTTTCTTTCCTTGTGACATCCTTGGTTTTGGTATCAAGGTGATGGTGGCCTTGTAGAAGGAATTTGGGAGTGTTCCTTCCTCTGCTAAATTTTGGAAGAGTTTGAGAAGGATAGGTGTTAGCTCTTCTCTAAATGTTTGATAGAATTCGCCTGTGAAGCCATCTGGTGCTGGGCTTTTGTTTGTTGGAAGATTTTTAATCACAGTTTCAATTTCAGTGCTTGTGATTGGTCTGTTCGTATTTTCTATTTCTTCCTGATTCAGTCTTGGCAGGTTGTGCATTTCTAAGAATTTGTCCATTTCTTCCACATTGTCCATTTTATTGTCATAGAGTTGCTTGTAGTAATCTCTCATGATCTTTTTTATTTCTGCAGTGTCAGTTGTTACTTCTCCTCTTTCATTTCTAATTCTATTGATTTGAGTCTTCTCCCTTTTTTCCTTGATGAGTCTGGCTAGTAGTTTATCTATTTTGTTTATCTTCTCAAAGAACCAGCTTTTAGTTTTATTGATCTTTGCTATTGTTTCCTTCATTTCTTTTTCATTTATTTCTTATCTGATTTTTATGATTTCTTTCCTTCTGGTAGCTTTTGGGTTTTTTTTGTTCTCCTTTCTCTAATTGCTTTAGGTGCAAGGTTAGGTTGTTTATTTGAGATGTTTCCTGCTTCTTAAGGTGGGCTTGTATTGTTATAAATTTCCCCCTTAGACCTGCTTTTGCTGCATCCCATAGGTTTTGGGCCATTGTGTCTCCATTGCCATTTGTTTCTAGGTATTTTTTAATTTCCTCTTTGATTTCTTCAGTGATCACTTCATTATTAAGTAGTGTATTGTTTAGCCTCCGTGTGTTTGTATTTTTTACAGATCTTTTCCTGTAATTGATATCTAGTCTCATGGTGTTGTGGTCGGAAAAGATACTTGATACAATTTCAATTTTCTTAAATTTACCAAGGCTTGATTTGTGACCCCAGATATGATCTATCCTGGAGAATGTTCCATGAGCACTTGAGAAAAATGTGTATTCTGTTGTTTTTGGATGGAGTGTACTATAAATATCAATTAAGTCCATCTTGTTTAATGTATCATTTAAAGCTTGTGTTTCCTTATTTATTTTCACTTTGGATGATCTCTCCATGGGTGAAAGTGGGGTGTTAACCTCCCCTACTATGAATGTGTTACCATCGATTTCCCCTTTTATGGCTGTTAGTATTTGCCTTATGTATTGAGGTGCTCCTATGTTGGGTGCATAAATATTTACAACTGTTATATCTTATTCTTGGATCGATCCCTTGATCATTATGTAGTGTCCTTCTTTGTCTCTTCTAATAGTCCTTATTTTAACGTCTATTTTGTCTGATATGAGAATTGCTACTCCAGCTTTCTTTTGGTTTCCATTTGCATGGAATATATTTTTCCATCCCCTTACTTTCAGTCTGTATGTGTCTCTAGGTCTGAAGTGGGTCTTTTGTAGACAGCATCTATAAGGGTCTTGTTTTTGTATCCATTCAGCCAATCTGTGTCTTTTGGTGGGAGCATTTAGTCCATTTACATTTAAGGTATTATTGATATGCATGTTCCTAGTCCCATTTTCTAAATTGTTTTGGGTTCTTTATTATATGTTTTTTCTTTCTCTTGTGTTTCATGTCTAGAGAAGTTCCTTTAGCATTTGTGGTAAAGCTGGTTTGGTGGTGCTAAACTCTCTTAGCTTTTGCTTGTCTGTAAAGGTTTTAATTTCTCCATCAAATCTGAATGAGTTCCTTGCTGGGTAGAGTAGTCTTGTTTGCAGGTTTTTTTCCTTCATCACTTTCAGTATGCCCTGCCACTCCCTTCTGGCTTGTAGGGTTTCTGCTGAGAGATCAGCTGTTAACCTTATGGGGATTCCCTTGTGAGTTATTTATTGTTTTTCCCTTGCTGCTTTTAATATGCTTTCTTTGTATTTAATTTTTGACAGTTTGATTAATATGTGTCTTGGCATATTTCTCCTTGGATTTATCCTGTATGGGACTCTCTGTGCTTCCTGGACTTGATTAACTATTTCCTTTCCCATATTAGGGAAGTTTTCAACTATAATCTCTTCAAATATTTTCTCAGTCCCTTTGTTTTTCTCTTCTTCTTCTGGAACTCCTATAATTCGAATGTTGGTGCATTTCATGTTGTCCTAGAGGTCTCTGAGACTGTCCTCGGTTCTTTTCATTCTTTTTTCTTTATTCTGCTCTGCAGTAGTTATTTCCACTATTTTATCTTCCAGGTCACTTATCTGTTCTTCTGCCTCAGTTATTCTGCTATTGATCCCATCTAGAGTACTTTTAATTTCATTTATTGTGTTGTTCATCGTTGCTTGTTTCATCTTTATTTCTTCTAGGTCCTTGTTAACTGTTTCTTGCATTTTGTCCATTCTATTTCCAAGATTTCAGATCATCCTTACTATCATTATTCTGAATTCTTTTTCAGGTAGACTGCCTATTTCCTCTTCATTTGTTAGGTCTGGTGCATTTTTATCTTGCTCCTTTATCTTCTGTGTGTTTTTCTATCTCCTCATTTTGCTTATCTTACTGTGTTTGGGGTCTCCTTTTTGCAGGCTGCACGTTCGTAGTTCCCGCTGTTTTTGATGTCTGTCTCCAGTGGCTAAAGTTGGTTCAGTGGGTTGTGTAGGCTTCCTGGTGGGGGGACTAGTGCCTGTGTTGTGGTGGATGAGGCTGGATCTTGTCTCTCTAGTGGGCAGGTTCATGTCTGGTGGTGAGTTTTGGGGTGTCTGTGGACTTATTATGATTTTAGGCAGCCTCTCTGCTAATGGGTGGGGTTGTGTTCCTGTTTTGCTAGTTGTTTGGCATAGGTTGTCCAGCACTGTAGCTTGCTGGTCGTTGAGTGAAGCTGGGTGCTGGTGTTAAGATGGAGGTCTCTGGGAGATTTTCACCATTTGATATTATGTGTAGCTGGGAGGTCTCTTGTTGACCAGTGTCCTGAAGTTGGCTCTCCTACCTCAGAGGCAGAGCCCTGACTCCTGGCTGGAGCACCAAGAGCCTTTCATCCACATGGCTCAGAATAAAAGGGAGAAAAAGTAGAGAGAATTAGTGGAAGTATGAAGAAAAAAGAAGGAAAGGAGGGAACGAAGGAAGGAAGGGAGGAAGAAAGAAAGAAAGAAGAAAAGAAGGCAAGAAGGAAAGAAAGGAAGGAGGGAGGGAGGGAGGAAGGAAGGAAGGAGGGAAAGAAGGAAAAAAGACAGAAAGAAAGAAGATACAGTAAAATAAAATAAAGTATAATAAAGTATTGTATTAAAAAATACTTATTTAGAAAAAAAAAAAAAAAGGGACGGATAGAACCTTAGGACAAATGTTGGAAGCAAAGCTATACAGACAAAATCTTACACAGAAGCATACACATACACCCTCACAAAAAGAGGTAAAGGGGAAAAAAATCATAAATCTTGCTCTCAGAGACCACCTCCTCAATTTGGGATGATTCGTTGTCCAAAGGAGGGAAGGAAGGAAGGAAACAAAGAAAGAAAGAGAAAGAAAGAACGAAGGTAAAGTGTAATAAAGTTATTAAAATTAAAATTAATTATTAAGGAAAAAAAATTTAAAAAAAAACCATGGACGGATAGAACCCTAGGACAAATGGTGGAAGCAAAACTATACAGACAAGATCTCACACAGAAGCATACACATACACATTCACAAAAAGAGGAAAAGGGGAAAAAATCATAGATCTTGCTCTCGAAGCCCACCTCCCCAATTTGGGATGACTCGTTGTCTATTCATGTATTCCACAGATGCAGGGTACATCAAGTTGATTGTGGAGCTTTAATCCGCTGTTTCTGAGGCTGCTGGGAGAGATTTCCCTTTCTCTTCTTTGTTCTCACATCTCACAGGGGCTCAGCTTTGGATTTGGCCCTGCCTCTGCGTGTAGGTCGCTGGAGGGCATCTGTTTTTTGCTCAGACAGGATAGGGTTAAAGGAGCCGCTGATTCGGGGGCTCTGGCGCACTCAGGCCGGGGGGGAGGGAGGGACACTGCGTGCGGGGCGGGCCTGCGGCAGCAGAAGCCACCATGACGTTGCGCCAGCCTGAGGCCCGCCATGCGTTCTCCCAGGGAAGTTGTCCCTGGATCCCGGGAACCTGGCAGTGGCGAGCTGCACAGGCTCCGCGGAAGAGGGGTGTGGATAGTGACCTGGGCTCGCACACAGGTCCCTTGATGGCGGCAGCAGCAGCCTTAGCGTCTCCCGCCTGTCCCTGGGGTCCGTGCTTTTAGCCGCGGCTCGCACCCGTCTCTGGGGTCCGAGCTTTTAGCCGCGGCTCACGCCCATCTCTGGGGTTCGCGCTTTTAGCCGTGGCTCGCGCCCATCTCTGGAGTTCCTTTAAGCAGCGCTCTTAAACCCCTCTCCTCGCGCACCAGGAAACAAAGAGGGAAGAAAAAGTCTCTTGCCTCTTTGGCAGGTGCAGACTTTTCCCCGGACTCCCTCCCGGCTAGCCGTGGTGCACTAACCCCTTCAGGCTATGTTCAAGCCGCCAACCCCAGTCCTCTCCTTGCGCTCCGACTGAAACTGAAACCTGAGCCTCAGGTCGCAGCCCCGCCCGCCCCGGCGGGTGAGCAGACAAGCCTCTCGGGCTGGTGAGTGCCGGTCGGCACCGATCCTCTGTGCGGGAATCTCCCCGCTTTGCCCTCCGCACCCGTTGCTGTGCACTCCTCCGCGGCTTCGAAGCTCCCCCCTCCGCCTCCCGCAGTCTCCGCCCGCGAAGGGGCTTCCTAGTGTGTGGAAACTTTTCCTCCTTCACAGCTCCCTCCCACTCGTGCAGGTGCCATCCCTATTCTTTTGTCTCTGTTTTTTCTTTTTTTTTTTTTTTTGCCCTACCCAGGTACGTGGGGAGTTTCTTGCCTTTTGGGAGGTCTGAGGTCTTCTGCCAGCCTTCAGTAGGTGTTCTGTAGGAGTTGTTCTACGTGTAGATGTATTTCTGGTGTATCCGTGGGGATGAAGGTGATCTCCGCGTCTTACTCTTCCGCCATCTTCAAGGTCCCCCCCTCAGTGTAGTTTTGATTTGCATTTCTCTACTGATTAGTAATGTTGATCATCCTTTCATGTGTTTGTTGGCAATCTGTATATCTTCTTTGGAGAAATGTCTATTTAGGTTTTTTTGCCCATTTTTTGATTGGGTTTTTTTTTTTTTTTTTTTTT
>NW_020837960.1:743931-815383 GCF_003676395.1 Aethalodelphis obliquidens
TTTTTTTTTTTTTTTTTTGATATTGAGCTGCATGAGTTGCTTGTATATTTTGGAGATTAATCCTTTGTCAGTTGCTTCATTTGCAAATATTTTCTCCCATTCTGAGGGTTGTATTTTCGTCTCATTTATAGTTTCCTTTGCTGTGCAAAAGCTTTTAAGTTGCATTAGGTCTCATTTGCTTATATTTGTTTTTATTTCCATTTCTCTAGGAGGTGGGTCAAAAAGGATCTTGCTGTGATTTATGTCATAGAGTGCTCTGCCTGTTTTCCTCTGAGTTTTATAGTGTCTGGCCTTACATTTAGGTCTTTAATCCATTTTGAGTTTATTTTTGTGTATGGTGTTAGGGAGTATTCTAATTTCATTCTTTTACATGCAGCTGTCCAGTTTTCCCAGCACCACTTACTGAAGAGGCTGTCTTTTCTCCGTTGTATATTGTTGCCTCCTTTTATGTGCGTGAGTTTATCTCTGGGCTTTCTACCCTGTTCCATTGATCTATGTTTCTGTTTTTGTGCCAGTACCATATTGTCTTGATGACTATAGCTTTGTGGTAGAGTGTGAAGTCCAGTAGCCTGATGCCTCCAGCTCTGTTTTTCTTTCTCAAGGTTGCTTTGGCTATTTGGGGTCTTTTGTGTTTCCATACAAACTGTGAAATTTTTTGTTCTAGTTCTGTGAAAAATGCCATTGGTAATTTGATAGGGATTGCATTGAATCTGTAGATTGCTTTGGGTAGTATAGTCATTTTCACAATGTTGATTCTTCCAATCCAGAAACATGGTATATCTCCCCATCTGTTTGTACTATTTTTAAATTCTTTCATCAGTGTCTTATAGCTTTTTGCATACAGGCTTTTGTCTCCTTAAGTAGGTTTATTCCCAGGTATTTTATTCTTTTTGTTACAATGGTAAATGGAAGTGTTTCTTTAATTTCTTTTTCAAATATTTGATCATTGGTGTATAGGAATGCAAGAGATTTCTCTGCATTAATTTTTTATCCTGCTACTTTACCAAATTCATTGATTATCTCTAGTAGTTTTCTGGTAGCATCTTTAGGATTCTCTATGTATAGTATCATGTCATCTGAAAACAGTGACAGCTTTACTTTTTCCTTTCTCGTTTGGATTCCTTTTATTTCTTTTACTTCTCTGATTGCTGTGGCTTAAATTTCCAAAACTATGTTGAATAATAGTGGTAAGAGTGCACAACCTTTCCTTGTTCCTGATCTTAGAGGAAATGGTTTCAGTTTTTCACCATTGAGAACGATGTTGGTTGTGGGTTTATCATATATGGCCTTTATTATGTTAAGGTAAGTTCCCTCTGTGCTTACTTTCTGGAGAGTTTTTGTAATAAATGGGTATTGAATCTTGTCAAAAGTTTTTCTGAATACGTTGAGATGATCATATGGTTTTTCTCCTTCAATTTGTTGATATGATTTATCACATTGATTGATTTGCGTATATTGAAGAATCCTTGCATTCCTTGGGTAAATCCCACTTGATCATGGTGTATGATCCTTTTAATGGGCTGTTGCATTCTGTTTGCTAGCAGTTTGTTGAGGATTTTTGCATCTATGTTCATCAATGATATTGGCCTGTAGTTTTCTTTCTTTGTGACATCTTTGTCTGGTTTTGGAATCAGAGTGATGCTGGCCTCGTAGAATGAGTTTGGGAGTGTTCCTCTCTCTGCTATATTTTGAAAGAGTTTGAGAAGGATAGGTGTTAACTCTTCTCTAAATGTTTGATAAAATTCCCCTGTGAAGCCATCTGGTTCTCGGCTTTTGTTTGTTGGAAGATATTTAATCACAGTCTCAATTTCAGTGCTTGTGATTGGTCTACTTATATTTTTTATTTCTTCCTAGTTCAGTCTTGGCAGGTTGTGCATTTCTAAGAATTTGTCCATTTCTTCCAGATTGTCCATTTTATTGTCATAGAGTTGCTTGTAGTAATCTCTCATGATCCTTTGTATTTCTGTAGTGTCAGTTGTTACTTCTCCTTTTTCAATTCTAATTCTATTGATTTGAGTCTTCTCCCTTTTTTTCTTGATGAGTCTGGCTAGTGGTTTATCTATTTTGTTTATCTTCTCAAAGAAACAGCTTATAGTTGTATTGATGTTTGCTATTATTTCCTTCATTTCTTTTTCATTTATTTCTGATCTGATATTTATGATTTCTTTCCTTCTGCTAACTTTGGGGTATTTTTGTTCTTCTTTCTCTAATTGTTTTAGGTGTAAGGTTAGGTGGTTTATTTGAGTATTTTCTTGTTTCTTGAGGTAGGATTTTATTGCTATAAACTTCCCTCTTATATTTGCTTTTGCTGCATCCCATATGTTTTGGGTCATTGGGTTTTCATTGTCGTTTGTTTCTAGGTATTTTTTGATTCCCTCTTTGATTTCTTCAGTGATCTCTTGGTTATTTAATAGTACATTATTTAGCTTCCATGTGTTTTTATTTTTTCAGATTTTTTCCTGTAATTGATATCTAGTCTCATAGTACTATGCTTAGAAAAGATACTTGATACAATTTCTATTTCCTTTTTTCTATACCTGCCCATCCCTACCTCATCTTCCAAGAGGAAGATAAACTTCAGTGTTCCTTCTCTTAAGGAGAGAGGGTCATGACAGAGCATAAAATGAAAGCATCTGTTGGTCTCTGCATGAATAGTTCCCAAAGTTTATACCTGTTAGGGAGATTATGCTAGTTATATTTAAGGCAAGAAACCACCGGGGCAGAGAAATTGTCTCTGAGGAAAAATCATCATGAATAAGAAGAATAATAATGAGAAGAGAGAATTAGATGGGATTTTTAGGGTGCAATACCTTGCTTTCCTGCTTGGATTCTTGGGGACACATTAAATATGTGAAGTGTGAGAACAAAGGAGTCTTTACACTACTTGCTGGGTTAGAGACACAAGATGACAATAATACTGTAGAAGAAGGAACAATTGAGTGAAAGCTTGGCTCCACACTGTGGGGTCATTGACAGCTTACATGTATCATTGAACATGTAAGGGGGTCAGATCTTCCCTGTCCAAGCACACTCATAGTCTTGTGTCTACTTGTGCTCCTAGGATTTTGTCACAACTCCAAGGAAAAGAGGTAATATAGCACAAAAATGATCAAGGTTACACTTTTCCTTCCTGCTGGAATATTAAAAAAATAAATTGAGTTCTGCTGTAATAATATTTGTTCTTCTAATGTTTCTCTCTCTCTCTCTCTCTCTCTCTCTCTCTCTCTCTCTCACACACACACACACACACACACACACAATATAAACCTCTTGAAGGCGCAAGCTGCATCTTAATCATTTTTTCTTTGCTTGTCTGATTTCATCAATAAATGGATCAGATGTGATAAACTGACTATTAATTATTAATTGAGAAACAGATTTCCTTTATATGATGTTTCATGGACTATATTATTTGGAAACACCTTAATAGGTTTCACTTGTCCCTTACCTCTATTCTATGAGTCATGATTGGAAAGCACTTCTTTTAAATGTATAGTTCACAACTTCAGCACTTGGTTTCCAATAGTGCAACAAAATAAAGTACTGGAGATGTTCTAAGTCACCTTCCTGACAGTGCTTTAGAGAAATTGCTGATAAAATGTAGAAAAGACTAAAAATAATTTCATCTATAAAGGAGATTGAGAAATGTACATATCTATTATAAATTAAATATATTTTTAGAATTATGGTTTTACTAGTGGGCATTGATAAAAAGAATGTTTTAATTTTTTATAAACTTAACTATGATTCTGTAAAACCTCAGCAAGAACAAAAGTTTTAGTAATAGTTGATAGCTCCTAGAAGTTCAGAGGGTAATTATTAAAATGTATTTTAAACTTAAAATAGCTATTGAACTTTATACTTTAAATAGTGTTATAAATTATAGTCTGATATGACTTTTTTTTTTGCTTTAAACTAAATTCTTAACCTATGAGTGATGGAGGCTTTGACCAGAACAATCTCAAATAGCCTTGAGGCTGTTTTATAGGATGTCTAATTCCCACAAAGGCTCATTGTAATTTCAACACTACAGTATGAAGAGCTGCTGTCACTGCTGTGACCCTCTGGGGTACTTTATTTTAACTTGGCCTCTTGTCAGAAGAAGTATTCCATTCTCTTTTTTTCTCTTTACTAATGTGAGGTTATGTCTAGGGTACGTTGGCCTAATTAAACCCAAAAGAATATGAGCAACAGCAGCTGTATTTTGCTGAAGCTCTCACCTTTTCCACACCTTAAGTAATAATTGTTCCTATTCTCTTGTCCTACTTGACCACACTTAGTTATGTTAATAATCATTATTTATAAATTTCAAAAAATATTTATAATGAAATTTTAAAGTTCTTAATATTTTCTTCTGTGGTTGTTTACCATACAAAAAGATAAACTGGTACCAGGTGCAATTTCAATTAAATTAAGTGAAATAAATTTTATTTAAAACCATGATTTATAGCAGAGAGACTTTACTTGTGATAACCATAATAGCCATAATCAGATACTAGGAAAAATATAGTGGATTATTTTTTATTATAATGAAAACATATTAAATATCTGCTACTTATGAGTCTACAGAGCTCTATGAAAATAATGAAAGAAATCACATATGCAACCCATAGCTTCAAACAGTTTACTTTGTGGTGACAACATGAATATGAAATTTCAATGAAGAATATAAGATAGAACACAATTAACTGCTAAATTATCTGATACAGACAGTATAAATATTGATTGAAAAGGTTTAAATCAATTCAATGTAACTAGTCCAGACAAGATTTGAGGCAAGCTTTGGAAGATGGATAGGATTAGAATAGACAAATGGAAAGAAAAGGACATTGTACATGAGAATAATGAAAGATCAAAAGTGGTGGGTCAGGTAGGAACAGGGCTGACTTAAGATATGGTGAGATGAGGAGTTCAGGTTAATTTGGGGGAAAGTGAAGTGAAATTATGGAGGACTTTCAAAATCATACAGAGAAATATTGACTTAAAAAACTAATAATGAAAGATGACAGAATTGTTTAATGGCCTGATAGTAATAATGATGATGTTGATGAAGTTGCTAGTAATAATATAGAACATTTGTACTACCTGCCAAGCACAGTGCTATGGTTTTACATAACCTCATTTAATCCTCATGACATTTTCTGAGATCAGTAATATTGTCTTGCCAATTTTACAAATGATGAAATGTAAATCGTTTCAGGTTATATAGACTCTAAGAGTTGGGATAGAGATTTCACACCAGATGTGTACTAGCACATGTAAATAGCAACTAAAGTTCTTATTAAAACTACAGAAAAACTTAAATAGAAGGTAGTTTAGTAGGATTCACAAGAGAAATAAGACTAAACCTAAAATAATTTTATTTGGGTAAAATAAGACATTTTAAGAATCACACATGAAAAAATTATGGCTCATAATTTGTCTGAATTTCATTGTAAATCAGTGTTTCTTGAAATGGAGTCCATTAATTATTTTAACCTTCATGAACTTGGTTGCTTATTAGATAACCATAATAAAAATAACACAGTATAGATTATTGGGTTTATTTAAGCCAAATAAGTCAGATTATTTTGGCAGTCACAAGAAGAACTACAACATATACTAATAGTACCCACAGTAGCAAGCAGAATAAATACTTTCCCTTGTACACCTATACAGTGAGACTGAAAAAAAAGATTTGAGTGAACATTATGGAGAACCAGATAATGGGTTTCCACATGCAGTTTATATGACTCTGCTACAACCCTGACCATGAAAACCTAAAGCGTTATAAAAGCTTGGAAAGTCCTTGAAAAATCTTCCTGGACAACTGAAACTATTCTCCCTGTTCCTGGGGAAATTCTCATGTTTTGAAGAGGAAAAATTTACCTTTGTAGATTTACTCATCTATGATGTCTTAGATCAGAACCTTATGTTTGAACGCAGGTGACTGTATAAATTTCCAAATCTGAAAGCTTTCATGTGCTTTTGTGAAACTTTGGAGAAAATAGTTGTCTATATGCAGTCTGACTGCTTTTTCAAGATGACTATCATCAAGAAGATGGCTCAACGGGGCAACAAGAGTATATGCTGAGCAGAGGGCAGATGTGATTGCTTGCTTTGTTCCATCCTGTCTTCTGGGGGGATGAGCTCTAACTTCTCTTTCCTTTTGAATAAATAACACTTAGGCTAAAAAATAACAAATAAAAACTATTATATACTATATATAATTTTATAACTATATATATAATTTTGTAAGTTAATTTACATGCAAACATAATATACATATATAACTGATCCAATTATAAGCCTACAACATCCTATTTCTCTGACAGCCTCCCAGAAGTATCCATGATCCTCAGGTAGGTATAAATATTTCCTGCTATACTTTCACATTTTAAGAAGATAACAATGTGATTTAAAATATATGTAATTGCTTTGGAAATTCAAGCTATTACACTAAATATATAATTTTGTAACAACTTTTAGACTTAACATTATACTTTTCAGATTTTTCATTTGGACTTATGTAAATATAGTTCATTTTTTTTACTGCTTTTCAATATTCAGTTTATGAAAAACTCAAAGCTTATCTGTTTATTTCTCTACTAAGATAGAATTGGGTTTTTTACCCCTATATTTTTCACTTCATCTTGGTATAGTCTTATTTTGCACAGTTAATAGAGATACTCTAGGTTTATGCCTATTAATGGAATTAATTGAACTGAAGGAAATATGCATTAACCTCTATTAGGCAGTAAAAAATATCACCCAAAGTAGATCTAAAGTGTATGAAAGTTTCTGTTTATACTGTCATGATAAAAATAACTACCCAAATTGAACATGTTTGCCACTGTAGATATGAAATGGTAGATCAGAGTTATTCGTTAGCCATTCAAATGAGAAAACTGTGAAAATCATTCCATTATTCCATTTCAGCTTATTTATTAAATTAACTGTTTTCAGCAGGGTTGTTTCTCTTTTATTTTGCTTTGGGAAAATTTATTATGTATTATGATTTATCAAAAATATTATGGAAAATATAATGTAAGATTTGTACTTTACTTTTGGCAGGTGTGTCAGGACTAATTACATCAAATATATTTGTAATGTAAAGTACAGTGGAAAGAAAAATGTTAATTTATTGCAAAAAATTTTAAAGGCCAGACATCCACATTGTATCTACATTTTTTAAAAATTGAAGTATAGTTGACATGCAATATTATATTAGTTTCAGGTGTACAACTGGTGACTTAACATTTATATACATTACAAATTGATTACAACAATAAACTTAGTAACCACCTGTCACCATACAAAGTTATTATAGTATCATTGACCATATTCCCTAAGTTCTGCATTACATCCTGTGACATTTATACTATAACTGGAAATTTGTACTCTTAATCCCCTTCACCCTCTCCTCTGGTGACCACCAGTTTGTTCTCTGTATTTATAAGTCTGTTTCTGTCTTTTTGTTTCATTGTTTGTTTTGTTTTCTAGATTCCACATATAAGTGACACCACACAGTATTTGTCTTTCTATGGCTTATTTCACTTAGTGTAATACTCTCTAGGTCCAACTATGTTGTAACAAATGGCAAGACATCATTCTTTTTAAGGCAGAGTAATATTCCATGGTGTCTATAAACTACATCTTCTTTATTCATTCATCTATTGATGGACACTTAGGTCCATGGACACTTAGCCATATCTTGGCTATTGTAAATAATGCTGCAATGAGCAAAAGAATGCATATATCTTTTTAAATTAGTATTTTAATTTTCTTTGGATTAATATGCAGGAGTGGAATTGCTAAATGACATGGTAGTTTTATTTTTAATTTTTTAAGAAACCTCCATACAATTTTCCACAGTGGCTGCACCAATTTACATTCCCACTAACAGAGCATGAGGGTTCCCTGTCTTCCACATTATCTCAAACGCTTGTTATTTCTTGGCTTTTTGATAATAGTCATTCTGACAGATGTGAGGTGATATCACATTTTTTAAAAATTCAATATGATGCTTTATTCATAATTCTCATATGTAAATTTGGAAAGAATGCCTAAGTTGTTACTGTTAGTTTCTTTTTTCAAAACAAATTGTTTCTAATTTTTGAGCAAACATTACTAGGTATTTTATTCTTTTTGATGCAATTAAAAATGGAATTGTTTTCTTAATTTATCCTTCTGATAGTTCTTCATCAGTGTGTATGAATGCAACAGACTTCTGTATATTAATCTTGTATCTGGCAGCTTTATTAAATTTGTTTATTAATCCTAGTAAATTATTTTTGGTGGAGTCTTTAGAATTTTCTATATACAGGCTTACTTCATTTTATTGCACTTCACCTTATTATACTTTGCTGGTATGACATTTTTAACCAGTTGAAAGTTTGTGTAAGCATAACTTTTGTATGCCCAGGGAAAACAAAAAAATTGTGTGACTCACTTTATTGTGTTAGTTGCTTCACTGCAGTGGTCTGGAACCAAACCTGCAATATCTCCAAGGTATATCTGGAATACTTTTCCCATTCCCTCAATCTGTGTGTGTCTTTAGATCTGAAGTGAGTCTCTTATAGGTAGCAATTACATGGGCCTTGTTTTTGTATCCTTTTAGTCACCCTATGTCTTTTGATTGGAGTAGTTAATCCATTTACATTTAAACTAATTATTGATAGGTCTTTTTTTATTGTCATTTTAATTGTTTTCTGGTTGTTTTTGTATTCCCTCTATGCGCTTTTCTTATTCTCATTCTCCTCCCTTGTGATTTGACGACTTTCTTCAATATTATGTTTGTATTCCTTTCTCTTTATTTTTTGTGTATCCATTGTAGATTTTTGGTTTGTGGTTACCATGAGATTCATATATGTCAAGTGCATATGTAGCAGTCTATGTTAAGCTGATTGGCACTTAAATTGGAACACATTCTAAAAACACTACATTTTTTACCTCCATATTTTTTGTTTTTGATGTTATTTTTACATCCTTTAATTTTGTGTTTCACTTAGCTAATTATTTTAGATATAGACAATTTTATTACTTTTATCTTTAACTTTCATGCTAGCTTTATAAGTGCAACCACTTACCTTTACCATATGTTTGTCTTTACAAGTGAAATTTTTCTTTCATAATTTTTTTTTGTTTCTAGTTATAGACTTTATTTTTCCATTTAAAGTAGTTCCTTTAACATTTCTTGTTAGGCCAGTTTGGTGGTGATGAACTCCTTTAGCTTTTCCTTGTCTGGGAAACACTTTATCTCTCCTATAATTCTGAATGATCATTACCAGGTAGAGAATTCTTGGTTGGAAGGTTTTTCCTTTTAGCACTTTCTTCTGGCCTACAATGTTTCTGCTGGAAATCAACTGATAGTCTTATGGGGGTCCCCTTTATGTGACTTGTTTTTCTTGTTGTTTTTATCTACCTTTAACTTTTGTCCTTTTAATTATGATATGGTTTGGTGTGGATCTCTCTAGTTTCATCTTGTTTGGTACTCTGTGCTTTTTCTGACCTGAGTATCTCTTTTCTTCTCCAGGTTAGGAAACTTCAGCCATTATTTCTTCAAATAAGTTTTCTGCCACTTTCTCTCCTCTTTATCTAGGACCTCTATAATGTGAATGTTAGTACACTTGATGTTGTCTCAGAGGTTCCTTAAACTATCCTCAGTTTTTAAATTCTTTTTTCTTTCTGCTGTTCTGATAGGATGATTTTCACTACCCTGTTTTTTAGACTACTGATCTGTTTTGCTCTGCACCCTTTAATCTGATGTTAATTCCCTCTAGTATATTTTTCATTTCAGTTATAATGTTCTTTAGTTCTGATTGGTTCTTTTTATATTTTATTTATTATTTTTTTGTTGTTGAAGTTCTCAGAGTTCTTCCATTTTTTCTCCCAAGTTCAGTGAGCATCTTTATGACTATTATTTTGAAATTTTTATCTGGTAAATTGCTTATCTCAGCTTTGCTTATTTCTTTTTCTGAGGGTTTGTCTTGCTCTTTTGTTTGGATGGTATTCCTTTGTCTCCACATTTTGCCTAACTCTCTGTGTTCATTTCTATGTAATAGGTATATCAGCTCCATCTCCCAGCTGTAAAATAGTAAGTTTATGTAGAAGGTGTCCTTTTGGGCCCAGTGGTGCAATCCCCTCTGGTCAACAGAGCCAGATGCTCCAGTGATGTCCCCTGTGTGGGCTGCATATTCCCTCTTGTTGTGGTTGGGCTACAATTGCTGTGGATGCACTGGTGGGTGTGGTAGGGACCCCAGGGCAGCTAGCCCATTTGTGAGTTCTATAAGCAGGCTAGTCAGAGAACTGGTTCCTGACCCAGTTGGCTGAGTGGTCTGGCCAAGACTGGTATGGACACCCTGTTGTGTGGCGTTGGACCCCCAGAGTAGGAGATGCTGTGAAGGTGCACAAGCAATGGTGGGGGCTGCCCACCAGGTGGGGTGGGTTGGAAACTTCTTTGGGGGACCAGGTGCCACATGCAGGTTGAGCAAGGAAGGTCCTCAAAAGAAACAGGAACAGAGCACATGTTGCTAGCTAAGTTGATGGATAATGACAAAGAGACAACTGCCAGTGACAGGCCAGCTAGGTGGAAGAAGAGTAAAAAGAAATGGTACCCACTAGCGCTTCTGTCTCTGGAGAAAGTTCCACCAGATCCCTGCCCTTTCAGAACCTGCCCTAAAATTAGTTGACTGTATTTTTCTTACGATCCAGGAACTTTTTAAACTGCTGCCTCTGAGCTTGGACTTGGAATAAGTGAGTTTGTGTGTGAGACCTTCAAGAGCAGAGTCTGTTTCCTACATCCTTCCAACTCTCCTGGACATAAACTCTGTTGATTTTCAAAGCCAGATGATATGGCTCTCATTTTCCTGGTATAGGTCTCCCAAACTAGAGACCCCAACATGTGGCTCAGACCCCTTGCTCCTCAGGGGATACCTCCTCAGTTGTGATATCCCTTTCACTTGTGGTTTGCTACTCTGGGGATGTGAGTTCTGACTAGACTGCTTCTCTGCTCCTCCTACCTATCTTGATGTGGCCTTCTCTTTATACCCTTAGTTGCAGAAAATTGGTCTGTTAATCTTCAGGTTGTTCTCAGAGATACTTGTTTTATATGTTTTGGTGTGTCCATGGGAGGAGGTGAGCTTAGAATCTTCCTACTCCACCATCTTTATGCAAACTACCATGGTAGTTACTTTGGATGTTATTTCAATTTAATTTTGTATTAAATCTCTAGGCTATGCATTACTACTGATGTTTTGCTGATGATGGCACTGAGGTTCAGAGATGCTAAGTGACTTGTCAAGGGCTTTGTATCTATGAAGTAGAGGAGAAATATCTCATACACATTTAATTTGACTTTATAGTCCATATATTTTATAACAAAACAATAATCACACTTTTAACTCTTTAAAAATTATTTAAATAGATTAGTCAACTTGAACCCCATTTAATTATAGGAATAATTAGGGCATGTTTTTTAACTCTAATGCATGGTATTACATATAAGTGGAATCTTTTCTTAAAAGTTGAACTCATAAAAACAGAATAAAAAAATGATTTCCAAGGTCTCAAGGAGGGAAAATAGGGAGAAGTTAGTAAAATGATATAGACTTTCATTTATAAGATGAATAAGGTCTGAGGATCTAATGTGTAACATGGTGAGTATAGTTGATAACACTGTATTATATAATTGAAATTTACTAAGAAAGTAGAACTTAGGTATTCTCATTATATAAAAAAAAAGAGAGGTGTAAATATATATGAGGTGATAGATGTATCAACTCAATGGGAGGAATCCTTTCACAATGTATATGTATATCAAATCATCATGTTGTATATTTTACATATCTTATGACATTATTTGTCAATTATACCTCAATAAAACTTGAGAAAATTGGAAAACAGGAGTTAGAAATAATTTTTCAAAGTCACTGGTAAAAGTGAAATTAGAATTTATGTATTCTAACCCTTGTCCAATATTTCTTCCATTGAACTTACCTGAAGCTTAAAATAGACTAATAGATTGATATAAATTGTCATTAGTGATGCACATACTAAAATATTGCTGACAACATACTTTTCACTAAACCTTGAATGTATAATATATTCTATGTGGGTGAATTATATTATTTAGCCTTGATACTAATATATTTGAACGTACATTATTAATGGTTTTCCTTAATGGACATTATATGAATTATATGTATATATATATATATATATATATATATATATATATATATATGTATTAACATTTACTTTAATTTCAAAGAGGTATAGAAATTTTGACAAATATTAATTTTTAAATTAAAAGTACTCTTTTAACAAGAGAGTTTTACATTAAAAGGGAAAGATTTACAAATCTGGAGAGTAATGGTAAAAAATAAAAAGAATCAAATAAAGTAAATGAAAATTATATATGCCAGAAAAAAGAGTGTAAATTACTCAACTAAACCATTCTCATAGTTCAGATAAAATTCTGAGGCTCAAATAAGTTATGTGCTTTCCCTTTTATATAATGAGTTGATGGAGGATTGAGAACGTAGCCTTCTGCATTTTAAGTAAAAGGATCTTTTAACACATATTGGTTTTGCTTTGTTTCCCATTCAGCTTTCCCATACTGAGACTTGTATGTCTCTTAAATACTGTAGTATTATAACTAATACAACCAGTTAGTACATTTTCCCCTGGTTAAGTAAGTTGGTTAAAATAATTTTCAGTGACATGTTACCCACTCACCAGATCAGCCACTCCATTTTCCAAGATGTCCTAGGAACATTAGAAATTCAGGATGTGTTAAGCCTTTAAGTAAATTTCATACAAATAATAGAGTCATGGGAAATGATGAAATGCTGCATATGAAAATGAGAGCAACCTATTTTCATTCTTGATAAAGAAAAATATTCCAATTATTGGGTGTGAGGTGGAGTTTGCCAACTGAGTCAAATCCAACAGACTTGGATTTGAATCCTGACTCATCTTAATTTTTCTACATCGGTCCATTGCTTGATTTTTATGTTGTTTCCTATGTTTATCTGTAAAACTGGGTTATTAATGCCTCCTTGCAAGGTGGCTGTAAAGAGATTAAATGAAGTAACATATCCCATTAGTATAGAAATATAGTAGGTGCAGAACAAAGTAAGAGTGGATTGTTTTTGTGAGAGTCTTGGAGCAGTTCAGATATTTCTTTCAACCTGAGATTACATATCTCATTAGTATGGAAATATAGTAGGTGCAGAACAAAGTAAGAGTGGGTTGTTTTCATGAGAGTCTTGGAGCAGTTCAGATATTTCTTTCAACTTCTCCCACAGTTGAAACATCATCTCTCTCTCTCTCTCCATTCCCTCTTGGCTCCAATTCCTTGATCATGCAAAGTTGTGATTACATTGTTTCTTACATTTGAGAAAATCACCCTGGCTATGATAGCTATTTAGCTGGTTTCACATGCAGAGCAAAAGAGACCTACCATGGTATTGATATATGTGCTGCCAGGGGAAGAGGAGTTGGGTTTATTTGCTTCTCATAACTTCTGGGTTATTCAAACACATCTGGTCCCTCAATATTCTAATAGTCTTTGATTTGCTAAAATCAGCATATTTCAGTGCAATAATTTCAAATACTCAAAGCTATTTTTCCATTTTTTTCATGATACATTTTTTTCAAAATACCTTTTAAAAGGTGAGGACATATTCAAAGAGCATTCACAGATGACTGTTAGTTACATTTTCAATTTTCTTGTTGCAGTTTACTAATACAGAAAAAAACAACAACTCTGGATTCTACTTTAAAACTTGAGAAATGTATTGTTTGGGAGAGGAGTTTCATGTGCATTTTCCAATTTTTCACTTCATGTGTTTCTGCCATTCAGCATGTCTTGAGATTATATTTATTTTATTTTGATGCTCTTGAAATACACATGTAATTTAATAAATATAACAGGTGTCTCTAATTGTAAATCCTTCAGTTACATTTTTTTCAGTTACATTTTTAAAATAATGCTTAGTTTAAAAAGTATTTAATTTCACTAATGTCTTTTATTATTTAAAAGATGCATATGTATGAGGTGACACAAAATATAAGTTAAAACTTTGGTGAAAATATATCCTTGTCCTTCAATTATTTTCCACATGATATTATGTTTATAAACTAAGACATTGCTGATCAAGAATTTTAATTGGCAAGGCAATTCTCTGAGAATACTATTTTTTCCCCAACCTTTGGCTTGAAAATCACTAAACATTTTTAGTTCACATTCACCACATCCTGAAACTCCATGATTATTTTGAAGGTGAGGGAGAAGCAATTTGTGGAAGTGTTATTCTGACCAAACTTCATCCTCATTTAATTTTGATACGTTTGAAGGTCTGCTTCATCTCTACTCATTTAAACCTATTGGATTTGATTTGTATTCTCAAGCACGGCTCTGGAGAGTTTTGTTTTCAAACTCTGAAGAAAAATCGAACCCACCAGGCTTTGAAAATCAACAGTAGACATAATAAAATCCTTCAGTGTCTCTCCACAGTCTTCAAGATAAAATCCCAGCTCCTTAGTATGGCAAGAAAGCTCTCCCTTTATGACTCAGAAACAACTCAATTTCTCCCACCCCTGAACAAGCCATTGTCCCAGCAACACACAATGACTTATGGTTCCCAAACACACAAATAGGTCTTTTCTCCTATTAACAGTGCATTCTTTTTCCAACCAGTTTTATCCTATAAAATCCTCCTCATCAGTGGGGAAATTAATTAAAATTAATAAAGTTCTTTATGCTTGAATGCTATAGCAAGACGGAATCCAAAGATGGTCACATAAAAATCAAGCTATGGAAACAAAGAGATCCCCTTCTCAATATTAAAATGGAACTTCATTCCAGAAATCTATGGGATTTCTGGGCACTTTCTCACCTAGAGTTCATACTGACCAGAGTTGTTTTTACTTTGAATCATAAATGGATATCATGTGGCATAGTTGGTACTCAATACGCTTGAGACTGAGTACTTCAGAAAGTTCTATATTAAGAGCACTGGCGAAAATGCTCTAAATAAAAAGTTAAAAAAAAAAATGACCTCAAATGGGAATGTACAAAACTGTGTTAACCAGTTGAGAACTATTATAGTATTTGGATTAACCCACCTGCTCCAATGCTGATATGTAGAGAAAAGATTCTTTTGTGAGGTTTTTGTTGTTCTTTTGTTTTGTTTAAGGGGTGCATGGAGGAAGAAGAAAAAACAATTAGACTGTAACAGTTAACATTTCCAGCTCAGAGAGGGTAAAATTCAGGAAAGGATGGTAGTGTTGAAAATAGACAAAAATGGACAGATTTACAATATAAAATTTGAACTCTTTATTGATGGATTGATTTGAGGGAGATGAAGTCGGTAGAGGAAATAAAGATGACTTCCACATTTCTTGCTTGAGCAGTGGGGTGAAGGCAGTACTATTTTCTGAGATGTAAAAGACTGAGGTGGAAATTAGGATTTGGAGAAGAAAAGAGATTACAAAACTTGGAAGTGAGTTTAACCACTGTGAACAATGAGTATATCAATAAGAATAAGGAAAAAAATAGTTCATAAATGAATCACCTTTCTATAGTGCTTTATGAGGGCAATGTAAATATCAAAAATATTGCTATTATGGAAATTTATCTCAATGGAAATTAAGAATTCATTTTCTTCAAAAGAGTTGCAACACCCCACCCCTTATTATGCCAGCAAATCATTTCAATAATTTTTGGTAAACTGAATTTTAACATAATCCCAGAACGTCCTATATGAATATCCATGTGACATGGGGAAAAATAAAATCAATTTGGATCTAGTAATTATAAAATATAGCTCCAGAAAATACCTATTAGTAAAACCCATTATGCCCCTAAGGGTTTTGGAAAATTTCTCCCATAGTTCTTTTAATAATGCTTAAATGTCTTTGCAAAGCAACATGTTAGATATAGGTTGTAGTCACTAGTAAAAGTCATTGAGAAATTGTCAAAAATATAGAGCAGCTCATAAAAGGGAATCTTCAAATCAAAGTGACATGTGAAATTTGGAATTAAAATTAACTGAAATGGAAATTATGTACAAAGATTTTGCATATAACTTTTATCAACAAAATATTATTTTAGTAATGCAAACAAGGACATAGCAAAGACAGAATAACTGAAACAGCATAATCTTAATGTCTTTAAACAGTGGTCCCCAACATTTTTGGCACCAGAGATGGGTTTCATGGAAGACAATTTTTCAATGGAAGGGGTTGATGAGGGGATGGTTCAGGCAGTAATGAGAGTGATGGAAAGTGATGTGGAGTGGCAGATAAAGCTTTGCTTGCTAGCCCACAGCTCACCTCCTATTGTGTGGCCAGAGTCCTAACAGGCCGCGGACAACTATGGGTCCATGGTCTGGGGTTGGGGACACCTGCTTTAATTGATAGATGAAACACTGTACTGAACAGAAATGAGTCTATAAAACGGAGAATAACTATATTCTCTTCTACCTTATAAAGTACATAAATAACAAATTTTTCATTAATGATAAACTTTGAAAGTCATCTGAATATCCTTGAAGTAATTTCTGATAACCTGCCTAGTGAACCCATTTGTTATTCCCTGAAGAAACTCATTGCCTTTTCTTCTGGATTGGGTTTTGTAGCACTACTAGCTATATTTCTAAAATACTAAGAAATCTTATATAAATAACATGTCAGTGTTATTGTAAGTATATTTATAAAAATGCAATATGTGATGAAGAATTCTAGTGTTTCTCCTTGTCATAAAGAATCTCTTCTAAAAAAAACCACCAATGAAGCAGAGTTGTTTGGGCTTTTTTGTTAGCTTTATTTTCTTCAGATCAGTCAATCTGACTTAACAGAACCGAATGTGTTACACTTAACAAGCACAGGGAAGAGGAACCAAGATGGTGGAGTAGAAGGAAGTGCTCTCACTCCCTCTTGCAAGAACAACAGGATCACAACCAGCTGCTTACAATCATCAACAGGAAGACACTGGAACTCACCAAAAAAGATACCCCACATCCAAAGACAAAGGAGAAACCACAATGAGACGGTAGGAGGGGCACGATCACAGTAATATCAAATCCCATAACTGCTGGGTGGGTGACTCACAGACTGGAGAATACTTATACCACAGAAGTCAACCCACTGGAGTTAAGGTTCTGAGCCCCACATCAGACTTCCTAACCTGGGGGTCTGGCAATGGGAGGAGGAATTCCTAGAGAATCAGACTTTGAAGCTTAGTGGGAATTGATTGCAGGACTTCAACAGAACTGGGGGAAGCAGAGACTCCACACTTGGAGGGCACATACACAGTAGTGTGCACATCGGGACCCAGCTGAAGGAGCAGTGACCCAAGGGGAGAATGAACCAGACCTACCTTCTAGTGTTGAAGGGTCTCCTGCAGAGGTGGGGGGTGGGTGTGGCTCACCATGGGGAAAAGGACACTGGCAGCAGAAGTTCTGGGAAGTACTCCTTGGCATGAGCCCTCCTAGACTCTGTCATTAATCCAAACAAAGAGCCCAGGTAGACTACAGTGTTGGGTTGCCTCAGGCCAAACAACCAACAGGGAAGGAACCCAGGCACACCCATCAACAGTCAAGTGGGTTAAAGTTTTACTGAGCTCTGCCCACCAGAGCAGCAGTCAGCCCTACCCACCACCAGTCCCTCCCATTAAGCCTCTTAGATAGCTGCATCCACCAGAGGACAGAGAACAGGAGCAAGAAGAACTACAAACATGCAGCCTGTGGAACAAAAACCACATTCACAGAAAGATAGACAAGATGAAAAGGCAGAGGGCTATGTGACAGATGAATGAACAAGAGATAAAACCCCAGAAAAACAAATAAATGAAGTACAGATAGGCAACCTTCCACAAAAAGAATTCAGAATAATGATAGTGAAGATGATGCAGGACCTCAGAAAAACAATGAAGGCAAAGATTGAGAAGATGCAAGAAATTTTTAACAAAGACCTAGAAGAACTAAGAACAAACAGAGATGAACAATACAATAAATGAAATGAAAACTACACTAGAAGGACTCAATAGCAGAATAACTGAGGCAGAAGAACGGATAAGTGACCTGGAAGACAGAATGGTGGAATTCACTACTGCGGAACAGAATTAAACAAAAAAGAATGAAAAGAAATGAAGACAGCCTAAGAGACCTCTGGGACATTAAACACAACAATGTTTGCATTATAGGAGTCTCAGAAGGAAAAGAGAGCAAGAAAGGATAAGAAAAAATATTTGAAGAGATTATAGTTGAAAACTTCTCTAACATGGGAAAGGAAATAGCCACCCAAGTCCAGGACACACATGAAGTCAGATACAGGATAAACCCAAGGAGAAACAGGCCGAGACACATAGTAATCAAATTGGCAAAAACTAAAGACAAAGAAAAATTATTGAAAGCAACAAGGGAAAAAAGGCAAATAACATACAAGGGAACTCCCATAAAGTTAACAGCTGATTTATTAGCAAAAATTCTACCAGACAGAAGGGAGTGGCATGATATACTTAGAGTGATGAAAGGGAAGAAACTACACAAAGATTACTCTACCCAGCAAGGATCTCATTCAGATTCGATGGAAAAATCAAAAGCTTTATAGACAAGCAAAAGCTAAGAGAATTCAGCACCACCAAACCAGCTTTACAACATAATGCTAAAGGAACTTCTCTAAGTGGGAAACAAAAGAGAAGAAAAGGATCTACAAAAACAAACCCAAAACAATTAAGAAAACAGTCATAGGAACATACGTATCGATAATTACATTAAACGTAAATGGATTAAATGCTCCAACCAAAAGGCACAGGCTAGCTGAATGGATACAAAAACAATACCCATATATATGCTGTCTACAAGAGACCCAGTTCTGACTTAGGGACACATATAGACTGAAAGGGAGGGGATGGAAAAAGATATTCCATGCAAATGGAAATCAGAAGAAAGCTGGAGTAGCTATACTCATATCAGATAAAATAGACTTTAAAATAAAGAATGTTACAAGTGACAAGGAAGGACACTACATAATAATCAAGGGATCAATCCAAGAAGAAGACATAACAATTATAAATATATAAGCATCCAATATAGGAGAACCTCAATACATAAGGCAACTGCTAACAGCTTAAAAGAGGAAATTGACAGCAACACAATAATAGTGGGGGGTGTCACTTCACTGACACCAATGGACAGATCATCCAAAATGAAAATAAATACGGGAACAGAAGCTTTAAATGACACAATAGACCAGATAGATTTAATTGATATTTATAGGACTTTCCATCCAAAAACAACAGATTACACTTTCTTCTCAAGTGCACATGGAACATTCTCCAGGATAGATCACATCTTGGGTCACAAATCAAGCCTCAGTAAATTTAAGAAAATTTAAATGATATCAAGCATCTTTTCTGACCAAAACATTATGAGATTAGAAATGAATTACTTGGAAATAAATGTAAAAAACCCAAACACATGGAGGCTAAACAGTACATTACTAAATAACCAAGATATCACTGAAGAAATCAAAGAGGAAATCAAAAAATACCTAGAGACAAATGACAATCAAAACACGATGATCCAAAGCCTATGCGATGCAGCAAAAGCATTTCTAAGAGGAAGTTTAGAGCTATAAAAGCCTACCTCAAGAAACAAGAAAAATCTCAAGTAAACAATCTAAGCTTGCACCTAAAGGAACTAGAGAAAGAAGAACAAACAAAACCCAAAGTTAGCAGATGAAAGAAATCATAAAGATGATAGCAGAAATAAATGAAGTAGAAACAAAGAAAACAACAGCAAAGATCAAAAAACCTAAAGGCTGGTTCTTTGAGAAGATAAACAAAATTGATAAACCATTAGCCAGACTCATCAAGAAAAAGAGGGAGAGGACTCAAATCAATAGAATAAGAAATGAAAAAGGAGAAGTTACAACAGACACCGCAGTACTACAAAGCATCCTAAGAGACTACTACAAGCAACTTTATGCCAGTACGATGGACAGTCTGGAAGAAACGGAAAAATTCTTAGAAAGGTATAACCTTCTAAGACTGAACCAGGAAGAAACAGAAAATATGAACAGACCAATCACAAGGAATGAAATTGAAACTGTGATTTAAAAGCTTCCAACAAAGAAAATTCCAGGACCAGATGGCTTCACACGTGAATTCTATGAAACATTTAGAGAAGAGCTAACACCCATCCTTCTCAAACTCTTCCAAAAAATTGCACAGGAAGGAACACTCCCATACACATTCTACGAGGCCACCATCACCCTGATACCAAAGCCAGACAAAGGTATTACAAAAGAAGAAAATTACAGACCAAAATCACTGATGAATATAGATGCAAAAATCCTCAACAGAATATTAGCAAACAGAACCCAACAACACATTAAAAGGATCATACACCATGATCAAGTGGCATTTATCCAAGGGATGCAAGGAGTTTTCAATATACGCAAATCAATCAATGTGATGCACCATGTTAATAAATTGAAGAATAAAAACCATATGATCATCTCAATAGATGCAGAAAAAACTTTTGACAGAATTCAACACCCATTTATGATAAAAATTCTCCAGTAGTGGGCATAGAGGGAACTTACATCAAAATAATAAAGGCCATATATGACAAACCCACAGCAAACATCATTGTCAATGGTGAAAAACTGAAAACATATCCTGTAAGATCAGGAATGAGACAAGGATGTCCACTCTCACCACTATTACTCAACACAGTTTTGGAAGTCCTAGCCATGGCAGTCAGAGAAGAAAAAGAAATAAAAGGAATACAAATTGGAAAAGGAGAAGTAAAACTGTCACTGTTTGCAGATGACATGATACTATACATAGAGAATCCTAAAAATGCCACCAGAAAACTACTAGAGCTAATCAATGAATTTGGTAATGTTGCAGGATACAAAATTAATGCCCAGAAATCTATTGCATTCCTATATACTAATGATGAAATTCTGACAGAGAAATTAAGGAAACACTTCCATTTACCACTGCAACAAAAAGAATAAAATACCTAGGAATAAACCTACCTAGGGGGACAAAAGACCTGTATGCAGAAAACTATAAGACACTGTTGACACATGGAGAGATATACAATGTACTTGGATTGGTAGAATCAATATTGTGAAAATGACTATAACACCCAAAGCAATCTACAGATTCAATGCAATCCCTATCAAATTACCAATGGTCTTTTTTACGGAACTAGAACTAATCATCTTAAAATTTGTATGGAGACACAAAAGACCCTGAATAGCCAAAGCAGTCTTGAGGGAAAAAAATTGAGCTGGAGGAATCAGACTCCCTGACTTCAGACTATACTACAAAGCTACAGTAATCAAGAAAAAATGGTACTGGCACAAAAATAGAAACATAGATCAATGGAACAAGATAGAAAGCTCAGAGATAAACCCACACACCTATGGTCAACTAATCTATGACAAAGGAGACAAAGTTATACAATGGAGAAAAGACAGTCTCTTCAATAAGTGGTGCTGGGCAAACTGGACAGCTACATGTAAAAGAATGAAATTAGAACATTCCCTAACACCATACACAAAAGTAAACTCAAAATGGATTCAAGACCTAAATGTAAGACCATGCACTATAAAACTCTTAGAGGAAAACATAGGAAGAACACTCTTTGACATAAATCACGGCAAGATCTTTTTTGATCCACCTCCTAGAGTAATGAAAATAAAAACAAACATAACAAATGGGACTTAACGAAACTTAAAAGCTTTTGCACAGAAAAGGAAACCATAAACAAGACGAAATGGCAACCCTCAGAATGGGAGAAAATTTTTGCCAACATATCAAAGGACAAAGGATTAATCTCTGAAATATATAAAGAGCTCATGAAGCTCAATATTAAAGAAACAAACAACCCAATCCAAAAATGGCCAGAAGACCTAAATAGACATATCTCCAAAGAAGACATACAGATGGCCAAGGATCACATGAAAAGCTGCTCAACATCACTAAGTATTAGAGAAATACAAATCAAAACTACAATGAGGTATCACTTCACACCAGTTAGAATGGGCATCATCAGAAAATCTACAAACAATAAATCCTGGGGAGGGTGTGGAGAAAAGGGAACCCTCTTACACTGCTGGTGGGAATGTAAATTGATACAGCCACTATGGAGAACAGTATGGAGGTTCCTTAAATGAAGAAAAATAGAATTACCATATGACCCAGCAATCCCACTACTGGGCATATACCCAGAGAAAACCATAATTCAAAAAGGCACAAGCACCCCAATATTCATTGCAGCACTGTTTACAATAGCCAGGTCATGGAAACAACCTGAATGCCCATCGACAAATGAATGGATAAAGAAGATGTGGTACATATATACAATGGAATATTACTCAGCCATAAAAAGGAACAATATTGAGTCATTTGTTGAGACATGGATGTATCTAGAGACTGTCATACAAAGTGAAATAAGTCAGAAAGAGAAAAACAAATATCATATTAACACATGTATGTGGAACCTAGAAAAATGGTACTGATTAATTGGTTTGCAGGCCAGAATTTGAGACACAGATGTAGAGAACCAACCTATGGACACCAAGGGTGGAAAACCGCAGTGGGGTGGGTATGGTGGTGTACTGAATTGGGCAATTGGGATTGACATGTATACACTGATGTGTATAAAATTGATGACTAATAAGAACCTGCAGTATAAACAAACAAACAAACAAAAGAAAACAACTAATACTAAACTTTCTTTTGGTTATTTGTATGGAAATATGTTAATATAAATGTTTCAGACATTACATGAAATATCTATAAATCTTATATGTTCTGTTATAATGTTATAAGTCATAATTCTAGTTATTACTTTAAATTGTATATCTCAGAAATAACTAAATTTCCTTGTCAATTGCATTATTATGAACTTTCATTAAATCTTTAACCGTGGTCCATTTTAAGTCTTTTGTCATTTACAGACAGTTCTGGCTGTACTCTGACGCTTTTGCAAAAATGTTCCTATAAAAGGATTTCATCTTCAAGGAATTCATGGAAAAGACTCTGACAAGTACAGGTTTCTGGTAACTGACTATACTGCTGAACTGAATGAACAAGCACTTTCAGAACTCTAATGGAAAACTGATGAATTCATAAAAGTGCTAACAAAAGATCAGGATGAAAAAAAAATTAATTACATGGGACTGAGTGAACTGATGAGCATGATTATAATTTTTGTGACTTTCTGTTCAAATAATAATAAAAAAATCCCACAAGGACTGAGAGGCAAATAATATACAAATCAATTTTCACTTCAAAGCAAAGGAGCTGTTACAGTGGAGGATTACTGGACTGAATGTCAGTATTATGACATAGTATGAGTGTGTTTCATGTTTGGTAATTGCAATCTTTGTTGCGGTCATCCATTTACAGTGCTTGGTATCAGTTTATTTATCTCTTGTAAAAATAAAATAGTGTGTGTGTGTGTGTGTGTGTGTGTGAGTTTTGGGGAAAAAAAAGGAAACTTTTAAATTCCTGAAAAAAAAATAATAAAGTTAATTAGTAAGTAAAAAAAAAAAAGGACAGGGAATTATCCATTTATTAGAAAGAAAGACATCTTTTCTGGGACTCAGTTCACTCATAGAATTCAAATTATTTTTGTAAAACTATAGAAAATTCCTCTTTTTTCTTGATAGAACCATTGTAGATATTGAATATATATTTGCTGTATGAATAAGCAAGTACAAAAATGGATGGAAGGCAGGCCATCCTGTTTCTGCTCCTCCCCCAACTACATCTATGTCCAACAGATCATCTGCTATCCTGTTAACATGAGTCATGTTGTGTCACGCATCTTGCTCAAACCCCCCAGTGTAGCTTCCAATCTTACCCTGAGTAAATTCCAATCATTATGTTGATCTACAAGGTTTAATAAGATTGAATCTTCACTTCTCCTTCAACTTCACCTCCTTCTATATTATCTTTGCTCACTTTGCTCTACCCCTCCAGCCTCCTTACTCATATCCAGCCTACCATACATATCCCAGATGAGAGCCTTTGCACTCTGATTGTTGTACTTTTTACCCAAATGTCACTTAGTTGCCAACTGCAAGGTATTTACTTAAATGTAAACATCTCAATGAAACATTCCCTGACCACTTTATTAAAAAAGCATATCCTCCATCAATCTCTGTCTCCATCCTCTGCTTGATTTTTCTCCATAGTACTTAACCCGATCTAGTACTTCACAAATTTACTTACTTCTTTTCACTGATTTTCTGTATTTACAGATTACAATGTATACATACTCCAAGAGGGTAGGTGTTTTTGGTCTTCTATAGCCCTTAGAATAGTAACACATAATAGGCATGCAATAAATATTTTTGTATGGGTGAATGAATCTAGCCAACTCTCCTGATAGCTTTGAATGCATGCTCATGCAATTATTTTTGTAAATGAACACAGGATATATACAGTTACTTTAATTAAAGCAATGAATATTTTACAAAAACGTCATTACCCAGGGAGATTCTTTCAGGGCACACCTCATTTTCAGCCAAATAAACAAGCAAAGTGAATCATGACTGGAAGTCAGTGGTCAAATATATCTCACATCTGCTAATGAAATTTATTAAAGTTTTGTGCATAAACTCTAAAATTATTGAGTCTTTGGTTAAGGAAAACTTTCATTATCTTCAAACTAGTAAATATCCATCATAAAGCTGTCCACAACTTCTGCACTTGGCTTTCCCCTGTATAATAAACTCTGTCTCATTTCTAGTCTCATCACAGTAGTTATCTACATTCCATTCCTTTGAAATGATAAAAGGGAAATCCACATGAAACTGAGGGTGTTGTTTACTTCAACTGCTATGGACTGAAATCAATGTTTTGATTGCCATTGACTTTTACATGGAATGGCAAAATGTTAGTACTGAAGGACACATAATAATCTGTCAGCAAGGTATGACTAAGAAGAGATGAATAAGTATATCTTGAAATGAGAGGCTCTTCTCTAGTTTGAATATCTCATTTGTGGTGAGCTATCTTTACAATTAGTGCTAAATATGACCCACAGGTGACCCGATGATGAAATGTCTCTACATTCTTTTCAAAGCCTATCAGTGGAATGGATTAACAAAATGATGACTGACACACAAATTAGTTTGGTTAACTTCCAAGCATACCAAATTAAATAAGCTTTTGCCTAGTTTAATTTATAGAGAATTTCTTGGTCTTTAATAGTAAACAAAGGAGAATCTTTTACTGCAAAATATATTTTACAAAATTTCCATAGAAAATGAGGTTTCTCTTATTTCCCAAGCCTTCTAGTTTTCTTGAAATTATTAGCTAAATCAACCTTAAATCGTCATTATATATCTATTGGACTCAGATTCAGCAAAAATCAACCAATGTGCCAAAGGGGTTTGGGGCTTCAGTCGAGAGAAAATTAGTGGGTCTTTGATTCTTTGCCATTATCCTATCCTAATAAAAAGCTGTTGCTTATTTAATAGCTTGATTGATTTAAGGAATAATTATTAAGTACCATTAGCTAGATATTGTTCCATGTTTCCTGCCATTCAGGAGCTTATTCTCTGGATGCCAAACCAGCCAAAACAATACAGACAATTGAAAAGTCCATATAGTATTAACCGATTGCAGTGAAAGTTCAGAAGATGCTGTGATTCTCATGGGCTAGGAAGAGCTTTTCTGACAAGATGATTGTGACAATCAGTTCTGCTAAGGAATAACCAGTCTGATTCAAACTCATGAAGAGAGAACAGTCCTGATGGCCACCTTACCTCTAAAAGCAGAATTTTTTTTGTCATTTTAATGATATGGGACGGAAAATAAAACAATATTTCAAGAACATCCAGGGTAAGGAGATGCCAGGGAAAAAACAAATGGCACATGTGGGAGGACATAAGTAGTTATATATGTGTGTGTGTGTGAATCTGCGAGCTTTTTGTGTGTCACTATCCTCCTGTATGTGAATGTACAGATGCAAGGGACCACTGGACTGTGAGAGGGTGACTATTCCACTACTGATAGCATACTGTGGTGGTCATAGTCAGGTCTTCCAAGCATGGTGCCCACTTGGTCTTGTAGACAACCAAGAATGCATGTCTACAGATTGGTCATTGCTGTAGAGTTACAATGTGACAGGGTATCATACATTAATAAAATACCATGTGAACAGTGGTACTGAGTGGCATAGGTGGAGTAATATAAAACTGTAGCAAGGCAGTAGACAGTATTGGACATAGGAGATGTGGCTGACTAAATGCAGTTTTCCAGTTTTCTGATAGGTTCAGAATGACATAGCTGTGAGTAAGACTTCATTCACAACTTACTCCAACCAGAGCAGCATTGACACCAACACAAGAACTTCTATGAGTTGATCAGTAACACTTGAGATGCCATCCTTACTAAATATTTCTGAGGCTGATGTTTTGCCAAGAATATCATTTGATCTCATCTCACTGTTTCTTGGGGGTGTATCTGCAAACTGGCCTTATGTATACTTTTCTTTCTTTTTTTATTGTTTTTTTAAAATATTTTATTTTACTTTTTTATACAGCAAGTTCTTATTAGTTATCTACTTTATACCTATTAGTGTATATATGTCAATCCAAATCTCCCAATTCATCCCACCGCCACCACGCCCCCCCACCCCTCATTCCTCCCTTGGTGTCCATACGTTTGTTTTCTACATCTGTTGTCTTGATTTCTGCCATGGAAATCTGTTCATCTGTACCATTTTTCTGGATTCCACATATATGCATTAATATATGATATTTGAGTTTCTCTTTGACTTACTTCACTCTGTGTGACAGTCTCTAGGTACATGTACGTCTCTGCAGATAACCCAATTTCATTCCTTTTTATGGCTGAGTAATATTCCATTGTATATATGTACCACATCTTCTTTATTCATTACTCTGTCGATGGGCATTCAGGTTGCTTCCATGACCTAGCTATTGTAAACAGTGCTGCAATGAATATTAGGGTGCATGTGTCTTTTTGAATTATGGTTTTCTCTGGGTATATGCACAGTAGTGGGATTGCTGGGTCATATGGTAATTCTATTTTTCGTTTTCTAAGGAACCTCCATACTGTTCTCCATAGTGGCTGTATCAATTTACATTCCCACCAGCAGTGCAAGAGGGTTCCCTTTTCTCCACACCCTCCCCAGCATTTGTTGTTTGTAGATTTTCTGTTGATGCCCATTCTAACAGGTGTGAGGTGATAACTCATTGTAGTTTTGATTGGCATTTCTCTAATAATTAGTTATGTTGACCATATTTTCATGTGTCTCTTGGCCATCTGTATGTCTTCTTTGGAGAAATGTCTGTTTAACACTTCTGCCCATTTTTTGATTGGGTTGTTTGCTTTTTTAATATTGGGCTGCATGAGCTATTTATATATTTTGGAGATTAATCCTTTGTCCATTGATTCATTTACAAATATTTTCTCCCATTCTGAGACTTGTCTTTTCATATTGTTTATACTTTCCTTTGCTGTGCAAAAGATTTGAAGTTTCCTTATGTTCCATTTGCTTATTTTTCTTTTTATTTCCATTACTCTAGGAGGTGGGTCAAAAAAGATCTTTCTGTGATTTATGTCAAAGAGTGTTCTTCCTATGTTTTCCTCTAAAAATTTTACAGTGTATGGTCTTAAATTTAGGTCTTTTTTCCATTTTGAGTTTATTTTTGTATATGGTCTTTGGGAGTGTTCTAATTTCATTCTTTTACATGTAGCTGTCCAGTTTTCCCAGCACCACACATTGAACAGACTGTTTTTTCTCCATTGTATATCCTTACCTCCTTTGCCATAGATTAGTTGACCATAGGTGCATGGGTTTATCTCGAGGCTTTCTATCCTGTTCCATTGATCTATATTTCTCTCTTTGTGCCAGCATCATATTGTCTTGATTACTGTAGCTTTGTAGTATAGTCTGAAGTCGGGGAGTCTGATTCCTCCAGTGATGCTTTTTTTCCCTAAAGATTGCTTTGCCTATTCGGGGTCTTTTGTGTCTCCGTACAAATTTTAAGACATTTTGTTCTAGTTCTGTACAAAATGCCATTGGTAATTTGATAGGGATTGCATTGAATCTGTAGATTGCTTTGGGTAGTATAGTCATTTTCACAATATTGACACTTCCAATCCGTGAACATGATATATCTCTCCATCTGTTTGTGTCATCTTTGATTTCTTTCATCAGTGTCTTATAGTATTCTGAGTACAGGGCTTTTGCCTCCTTATGTAGGTTTATTCCTAGGTATTTTATTCATTTTGTTTCAATGGTGAATGGGAGTATTTCCTTAATTTGTCTTTCTGATCTTGTATTGTTAGTATATAGGAATGCAAGAGATTTCTGTGTATTAATTTTGTATCCTGCAACTTTACCAAATTCATTGATTAGCTCTAGTAGTTTTCTGGCAGCATCTTTAGGATTATCTAGATATAGTATCATGTCATTTGCAAACAGTTACAGTTTTACTTCTTCTTTTCCAATTTGTATTCCTTTTATTTCTTTTTCTTCTATGATTGCCATGGTTAGGACTTCCAATCATATGTTGAATAATAGTGATGAGAGTGGACATCCTTGTCTTGTTCCTGATCTTAGAGAACATGCTTTCAGTTTTCCACCAAAGAGAATGATGTTTGCTGTGGGTTTGCTGTATATGACCTGTATTATGTTGAGCTAGGTTCCCTCTATGCCCATTTCTGGAGAATTTGTATGATAAATGGGTTTTGAATTTTGTCAAAAACCTTTTCTGCATCTTGGGCTTCCCTGGTGGCGCAGTGGTTGAGAGTCTGTCTGCCGATGCAGGGGACACGGGTTCGTGCCCCAGTCCAGGAAGATCCCACATGCCACGGAGCAGCTAGGCCTGTGAGCCATTGCCACTGAGCCTGCACGTCCAGAGCCTGTGCTCTGCAACAGGAGAGGCCACAACAGTGAGAGGCCTAAGTACTGCAAAAAAAAAAAAAAAAAAAAACCTTTTCTGCATCTACTGATATCATCATAAGGTTTTTATTCTTCAGTTTGTTAATATGGTGTATCAAATTGATTGATTTGCATATATTGAAGAATCCTTGTATCCCTGAGATAAATCCCACTTGATCATGGTGTGTGACCCTTTTAATGTGTTGTTGGATTCTGTTTGCTAGTATTTTGTTGAGTATTTATTCATGTATATTCATCAGTGACATTGGTCTCTAATTTTCTTTTATATGTAGTATCTTTTTATGGTTTTGGTATCTGGGTGATGGTGGCCTCATAGAATGAGTAAGGAGTGTTCCTTCCTCTGTAAATTTTTGGAACACTTTGCGAAGGATGGGTGTTAGCTCTTCTGTAAATGTTTCATAGAATTCACGTGTGAAACCATCTGGTCTTGAACTTTTGTTTGTTGGAAGATTTTTAATCACAGTTTCAATTTCATTACTTGTGATTGGTCTGTTCATGTTTTCTATTTCTTCCTGGTTCTGTCTTGGAAGGTTATAACTTTCTAAGGATTTGTCCATTTCTTCCAGGTTGTCCATTGTATTGGCATAGATTTTCTTGTAGTAGTCTCTTATGATGCTTTGTATTTCTGTGATGCCCATTGTAACTTCTCCATTTTCATTTATAATTTTATTGATTTGAGTCCTCTCCCTCTTTATCTTGATGAATCTGGCTAAAGGTTTATCAATTTTGTTTATCTTCTCAAACAACCAGCTTTTAGTTTCCTTGATTTTAGCTACTGTTTTCTTTGTTTGTATTTCATTTATATCTGCTCTGATCATTATGATTTTGTTCCTTCTACTAACTTTGGGTTTTGTTTGTTCTTCTGTCTCTAGTTCATTTAGGTGTAAGGTTAGAATTTTTTTTTTTTTTTTAGAATTTTTTTTAGTTAATGACAAAGATTTTTTTTAAAGTAATTTATTTATTTATTTATTTTTGGCTGTGTTAGGTCTTCATTTCTGTGGGAGGTCTTTCTCTAGTTGCTGCAAGCAGGGGCTACTCTTCATCACCGTGTGTGGGCCTCTCACTATCGTGACCTCTCTTGTTGCAGAGCACAGGTTCCAGATGCACAGGCTCAGTAGTTGTGGCTCATGGGCTTAGTTGCTCCACAACATGTGAGATCTTCCCAGACCATGTCTCGAACCCGTGTCCCCTGCATTGACAGGCAGATTCTCAACCACTGTTCCACCAGGGAAGCCCAGGTTAGATTTCTATTTGAGATTTTTCTTATTTCCTGAGGTAAGATTGTATTGCTATAAACTTCACTCTTAGAACTGCATTTCCTGCATCCCATAGGTTTTGGATCATCGTGTATTCATTATCATTTGTCTCTAGGTAATTTTGATTTCCCCTTTGATTTCTTTAGTAATTTCTTGGTTACTTAGAAATGTATTGCTTAGCCTCCATGTCTTTGTGTTTTTTACATTATTTTCCCTGTCATTGATATCTAATCTCATAGTGTTGTGGTCAGAAAAGATGCTTGATATGATTTCAATTTTCGTAAATTTACTGAGTATTGATTTGACCCAATATGTGATCTATCCTGGAGAATGTTCCATGCACACTTGTAATGAAAGTGTAATCTGCTGTTTTTGGATGGAATGTCCTATAAATATCAATTGAATCTATGAGTTCTATTATGTCATTTTAAGCCTATGTTTCCTTATTAATTTTTTGTCCGGATGATCTGTCCATTGGTGTAAGTGAGGTGTTAAAGTCCCCCACTATTACTGTGTTACTGTTGACTTCCTCTTCTATAGCTGTTAGCATTTGCCTTATGCATTGAGGTGCTCCTATGTTGAGTGCATATATATTTTTAATTGTTATATCTTCTTCTTGGATTTATCCTTTGATCATTATGTAGTGTCCTTCCTTGTCTTTTGTAACATTCTTTATTTTAAATTCTATTTTATCTGATCTGAGTAATGCCACTCCATCTTTCTTTTGGTGTCCATTTGCATGGAATATTTTTTTTCTATCCCCTCACTGTCAGTCCATGTGTGTCCCTAGGTCTGAAGTGACTCTCTTTTAGACAGCATATATATGGGTCTTGTTTTTGTATCCATTCAGCAAGCCTGTGTATTTTGGTTGGAGCATTTAATCCATTCACATTTAAGGTTATTATTGATATGTATGTCCTTATGACCATTTTCTTAATTGTTTTGGGTTTGTTTTTGTAGTTTATTTTCTTCTCTTGTGTTTCCCACTTAGAGAAGTTCCTTTAACATTTGTTATAGAACTGGTTTAGTGGTGCTGAATTCTCTTAGCTTTTGCTTCTCTGTAAAGCTTTTGATTTCTCCATCAAATCTGAATGAGATCCTGGCTGGGTAGAGTAGTCTTGGTTCTGGGTTCTTCCCTTTCATCACTTTAAATATATTGTGTCACTCCCTTCTGGCTTGTAGAATTTCTGCTGAGTAATCAGCTCTTAACCTTATGGGAGTTCCCATATATGTTTTTTGTTGTTTTCCTTTGTTGCTTTTAATATTTTTTTTTGTTTTTTTATTTTTGTCACCTTGATTACTGTGTGTTTCAGCATTTTTCTCCTTGGTTTTATCTTGCCTGGGACTCTCTGCACTTCCTGGACCTGAGTGGCTATTTCCTTTCCCATTTTAGGGAACTTTTCAACTATAATCTCTTAAATATTTTCTCGATCCTTTCTCTCTCTCTTCTCCTTTTGGGACCCCTATAATATGATGCTGGTGCAATTAATGTTGTCCCAGAGGTCTCTTACACTGTCTTTATCTCTTTTCATTCCTTTATCCTTATTCTGTTCCGTAGAAGTGAATTCCACCATTCTGTTTTCCAGGTCACTAATCCATTCTTCTGCCTCAGTTATTCTGCTATTGATTCCTTGTAGTGTGTTTTTCATTTCAGTTATTTTATTGTTCATTTCTGTTTTTATTTCTGTTGTTCTTTAATTCTTCTATGTCTTTGTTAAATATTTCTTGCATCTTCTTGATCTTTGCCTCTATTCCTTTTCTGAGGTCCTGGATCATCTTCACTATCATTATTCTGAATTCTTTTTTTGGAAGGTTGCCTGTCTCTACTTCATTTAATTATTTTTCTAGGGTTTTATCTTGTTCCTTCATCTGATATATAGCCCTCTCTATTTTCATTTTGTCTATCTTTATTTGAATGTGGTTTTCTTTCCACAGGCTGCAGGACTGTAGTTTTCTTGCTTCTGCTGTCTGTCGTCTGATGGATGAGGTTAACTAAGAGGCTTGTGCTAGCTTCCTGATGGGAAGGACTTGTGGTGGGTAGAGCTGGGTGTTGCTCTGTTGGGAAAATCTCAGTAAAACTTTAATCTGCTTATCTGCTCATGAGTGGGGCTGAGTTCCCTCCCTGTTGGTTGTTTGGCCTGAGGTGATCCAGCACTGGCATCTACAGACTCTTTGGTGGGGCTAATGATGGACTGCAGGAGAGTTCATGTCAAGGAATAACTCCCAGAACTTCTGCTGCCAGTGTCCTTGTCACCACAGTGAGCCACCGTCACCCCTTGCCTCTGCAGGAGACCCTCCAACACTAGCAAGTAGGTCTGGTTCTGTCTCCTATGGGGTCACTGCTCCTTCCCCCTGGGTCCTGATGTGCACACTACTTTGTGTGGGCCCTCCAAGAGTGAGTCTATGTTTCCCCCAGTCCTGTTGAATTCCTGCAATCAAAACCTGGTAGCTGTCAAAGAATGGTTCTCTGGGAATTCCTCCTCCCATTGTTGGACCCCCAGGTTGGGAAGCCTGACGTGGGGCTCAGAACCTTCACTTCAGTGGGTGGACTTCTGTGGTATAATTGTTCTCCAGTTTGTGAGTTACCCATCCAGTGGTTATGGGATTTAATTTTATTGTGATTGCGCCCCTACTACCATCTCATTGCAGCTTCTCCTTTGTCTTTGGATGTGGAGTATATTTTTTGGTGAGTTCCAGTGTCTTCCAGTCAATGATTTTTCAGCAGTTAGTTATGATTCTGGTCCTCTCACAAGAGGGAGTGAGCACACATCTTCTACTCCACCATCTTCACCCAATCTCCTCGCTAACTCTAAATTGCATCTTTTTTTTAGGAATAAACACATGAGTATTCATCTCCATGAAGTCTCAAGCCCAGTACTCTTCATGATCACAAAATAAACAAAGATAAAGATATATGTCTGTATGACTATTTAAAGGGTGAATTAATAATGCTTCCTAAAAGTATACATAATGCCTCTTAAGGTAATTTTTAACCAAGAGGAAATGAAATGTATTTTGACCAGTAGAGTGTGGGAAGAGATGAAGTATGTGACATTGAAATATGTTGTTCATAATCACTGAAGACCTCTACCATTTAGAGATGTACATTTTTATGCCAAATTATTGGGCAGTACATGGAGAAGAAGTAATTATGTTTTATACCCTTGGTGTGTTATTCAAGAGACACTAGAACAAGGATGGCAAATGGTTTAATTTTGAGTCATCATACCTCTCCTTTGATAGTGCTCCCTTGAAGGCTAAGCTAAGATGGATTCTGATATAATGTCCTGAATCAGCTGAAAAGTGTGAAATGATCCACAAGCAATGACAGTGGAAAAGTTTGAAGATGTACATGTGTCAGATACATGCTGTCCCTGATGCTGAACAGTTTAAAATAAAATATTGTACTTAACTAAGAAAAACAATAATCACTCTTAACCTGGTAAAGATAGCTAACAGAAATAGGCAGGAAGAGAATGACTTAACCCCCTTTTGTTGAGAGAAAAGCCTAGCATTTGTCACAAATCTTAAGGTTTTCTTTACTAATATCTAGTAAATTTGCTCTGATTTGGCAGGATATCAGGATTTCACATTAATGGAGACAAACCAGGACTTAACATCTTGGGTTATTGAAAGAAAAAAATAATAATTAGGTAATTTTTTGAAGCTCATTAAACTATGAAACTTAAAATCATTTTTCATTGGCCTAAGCAATATTTCAAAAGCTCACAAGTTCAAATGACTAGAGATGAGAGAAACATAAAGTGAATTTTCCTCAAGTAAAAAAAATAAACTTTTGGGCTTCATTTTTCTTCTTTAGGATAAATGACTCTCAACAAGTATTACTGTATGTATCTCTACTTGTTTCAAATCTATATATATACATCTTCAGAGAAATATTTTAAATTATTTAAAAATGGTTTTTAAACTGTCACAACACTGTTTTCATTAGACTTACTCTCTTGCTTTTTATTTTCTCTCAGCACAGTGGTGATTTCTACTTCCTCTTCATCTCTATGACCTCTAAATGTTGGAGAGTCTCAAAGCTCACTCCTTAGACCTCTCCTTTTGGCTATACTCACTTCCTTGGTTAACTCATGGCTTTATATATCATCTATATACTGACAATAACATCTTTTCAGTCAAGAATTACCTCCTGAACTTGAGATTTCAACTGCCTGCACAATATCTCCAACTAGATGACTAATAAGAGTCATAAACTCAACACATTCTAAACCAATTTCCTAATTTTCCCTCAATCTGCTCAGACGCATCTAATTTAGTTCAGGGCAACTTCATCCATCCAGTTGGGGATGGATAACACCTTTGTATTGCGCTCATATTTTCTATTTCCCCTCATACCAACTATCCAATCCATTAGAAAATCCTATTGACTCTATCTTCAAGACATATCCAGAATCCATCCACTATTCGTTGTTTCCACCCCTCTCACCTTATTCCAGACTACCGTCATCTCATGTCAGGTTATTGTCAGATGTTTCCATTTCTACCCTTGTTTTTCTACAGTCTGCAATTCTCACCACAGCAATAATTTACTATTGCAGCTGAAACAAATTATCACAAAATTAATGACTTAAACCAGGAAACATTTATTATCTTAGAGTTTCTATAGGTCTGAACTTCAGTGCAGTATGGCTCATCTGGTCCTCTGTTTAGACCAAATCAAGGTGACAGCAGGACTGTGTTCTTTTTAGAGGCTTTAGGGAAACATATGCTTCCAAGGTGGTTCAATTTGTTGGCAGAATTCAGTTCCATACAGTAGGTCTAACATTCCAGTTTTCTTGCTGGCTTTGGTTGAGTTTGGTTCTTTGGTTCTAGAAGCTGCTCACATTCTTTGGCATGTGACCTCCTTGTTCCATCTTCAAAGCTAGCAATGGTGGGTGGCACCTCTCTCACGCTTTGAATTCATCTCTCCCTCCCCATCTGCCACATCCCTCTGACTAACCAGATGGAGAAATGTCTCTGCTTTGAGGTCTCAAGTGATTAGACTGGACCTGTCCAGATAAGGCCTGTGATCTTAATTACATCTGCAAAGTCCCTGCATAGCAGAACCTAGATTAGTGTTTAATTGAATAACTAGGGGAAGGGAAACTTGGAGAGTATCTTTAGAATTCTACCATAGTAACCAAACAATCCTGTTAAAACACAAAGTAGATTATGCTTCTCCTCTGCCCTGTATTATATAATGGTTCTTATTTCATGCAAAGTAAAAACCAAATTTCGTAGAATGGCTTACAAAAGCCTACACAACCTCTGTTCCCATTACCTATGACTTCATTTTTTATTTTCCTTACTATTCATATTTTCCTCACTATTCATATTTTCCTCTAAGGTGAAGACATTTTTGAATACTTTAGTCTCTTTGAAGAACTTTAAATATATTAAGTAAGCATACCTTTTATCTATGGTTTTAAAAGTAAGCTTTTAAAGTTTACTTTTAAGTCAATTTTCAAAATTTTATTTGTATAAACTAGTTTTTCTCAATCCAGCACTATTTCCACTTTGGACCACATTGTTCTTTGTTTCAGAGGCTGTTCTGTACATTATAGGATGTTTAGTACTTCCCTGGTTTATACTCACTAGATAACATTAGTACATCCCAGTTGTGACAAACAAAATTTCTCCAGACATTGCCAGATGTCTCCTGGGTGGCAAAATTCCCACTGGTTCAGAACCACAAAATGTCAAAATAAATTTCTTGTTATGCAGCAATGCCAAAAGGCAGGCAGGTACTAGTTCCTTATATTTCTAATTTTAGAAGTTTCATGATTTCTTTTTTTAATACATTTATATAAATATATTATATTAGAAATATAAAACAAAGGCCAGCACTTTCTATATTAATGAACAACCTTCATTCAGTAAAGAAATATGAATCAAAGATAAGTTAAAGAAGATGTGGCACATATATACAATGGAATATTACTCAACCATAAAAAGAAATGAAATTGAGATATTTGTAGTGAGGTGGATAGACCTAGAGTCTGTCATACAGAGTGAAGTAAGTCAGAAAGAGAAAAACAAATACCGTATGCTAACACATATATATGGAATCTAAGAAAAAAAAAAAAAGAAATGGTCATGAAGAACCTAGGAGCAAATACGGGAATAAAGACACAAATCTACTAGAGAATGGACTTGAGGATAAGGGGAGGGGGAAGGGTAAGCTGTGACAAAGTGAGAGAGTGGTATGGACATATATACACTACCAAATGTAAAATAGATAGCTAGTGGGAAGCAGCTGCATAGCACAGGGAGATCAGCTCGGTGCTTTGTGACCACCTAGAGGGGTGGGATAGGGAGGGTGGGAGGGAGGGAGATGCAAGAGGGAAGAGATATGGGAACATATGTATATGTATAACTGATTCACTTTGTTATAAAGCAGAAACTAACACACCATTGTAAAACAATTATACCCCAATGAAGATGTTAAAAAAAAAGGATAAGTTATAAAATGAAAACAAAGTAATACAAATGAAGAGATGGGCTGTAGAAATTACCAGTACAGAAAAATATTTGGGTTAGTTAAACAAATATATATGATCACCATCATTAGTCTTCTTTAGATTATGTTAACAAAACATGTCTTTATATGAATGCCTGATATTAATATCCAATATCCATTTTTAGAAAATCCATTTTCAGTAAACTAAGGATGCACGTTTAAGATGTCTCTACTAAATATTTAAACTGCACCGTGAGTAGATTTTAAATAGGAGCTTAGTGCATGTCCTCTGGCATTTGGCTTAAGGTTAGTTATGTAAACTCTAGGATACTGCAAGATTTGGGAAAATAAAATTCTAATAAATAAATCCAAGTTATTCTCAAGTGTTTTGGTGGAAAAATTATGTATGATGTAATAGTCACATGCTATTTCTGATTTCTGGACAATAACAAAAGTATTAGTTCAGAAAGAGTGCAAAGTTAAGGACACTCTTGTAGAAGCAAGAGAAAAAGAAATAAAACCTTTGGACACAATGACTAGCCACGATGATTGAAAAAGTTATCTCCAAGTTCATCAAGAATGTATGTACCTTTAAATTAAATATCATTAAAAGCACAAAGAAATGTTTTCATTTTTACCAGCTTGTAGGCGTACTAGTGATGCTCAGAAATAAAAATTCAAAATCAATTACACAATTATTAATAATATTTTTGAACAAATTAGCTACATTTAGAAAATTATTAGAGTTGAATTTTTACTATTTAACATCTTTTCTAAAACGATTTGAAGTATATGTAATTCCATGTTTTCAGTTAAACAAAATTAATATAATATTGAATTTTAATTGTTATTGATTTACATTTAGAGATGTGTAACATCAGTAGTTTTAAAGAGACCTTCAGTTATCAATATACAGTGTGCCATTCAATCAACATTTCCTGAGGGTCTTCTTTATGCCAGCCACTGTTCCTTTGCAGGAGTGCACACAGAGACCTGGTTCCTCCATCATGGATCTTGTGTTCTAGTGGAGGAAGAAAGCAAATAAACAAATTAACAAACAATGAGCAATAAAACATGAGGCAGTGATAGCAATAAAGATGGAAAAATAGAAAGGACCTGAGTGTTAATTAGACCATGAGGTTGGGGAGGGCTCCCACAAGAAGTGATTCTAAACCAAGCCATGAATGACAAAAAAATTTTTAAGATTCCAGGGAAAAGAAATAACTACTATGCTTTGTAAAATCAAGCACTTCTTAGGTGTACAGTGGAGTGTTGAGACTCAGTGTTGGAGTCCAAAGCATAATGTTTCTCCTTAGAATAGTGGAAGAGAGAAAAGTAAAACTGAACCAGAATAGGCCACAGGATCTTCTTATTAGTGTGTCAGCAGCTGTCATTATTTTTGCATATATCCTAGAAAAATGATACTTTCATGACCTTCTTGCTGATTCTTCAGGAAGAAATGAATCATGTGATTTACAAATAAAAAGTTCAGAGCTCCCAACCAAATACAGGAAGCACTTTGGAAAAGTTCCAGTTTCTGTGGAAGGAAAATCAAAATTTCAAAGTACAAAACCCAATAATCAAATACTCAATAAAAGTTCAAAAGGGCTCTAAGATCAAAGAGAATGATGTGGTTGAAATAAAAGAAATAATTGTAACATTTGTAGATCCTGGAATCATGGAGAGAGGGGTGAAAGAGAGTTCCAAATCCAGGGGGTTGTAATTGTCCTGTAATTTTGAAGAACATACCCATTTTAAATATGCTGTCCTATTTTCTCCAGAGACAAACTGGTGTCTGTCAAAACATTTGTCATGAGTTTGAGCTGGTAAAACATTTTCTATATAAAAAGATTCTAATATTCATGAGTGGGAACTCACTTTAAATTTGGAGGAGGGAAGTTATAATCAGCTCCTTCTCCTGAAGACCACATGACTCTCTAAATATGCCTGATCTTTCTATACTGATTTGGGAATATGAGCCACAAAGTGAAGTGCCAGGGAAAGTAGAGGCTGGAAATTAGGTAGAAATAAAAGTCAGGAATCAAGTAAAGAAAATTAATTCTGTTGACATCTTCAAAGGCAAGTAAAGCATCTCTGAATTAAAACCTCTTCTCTCTGCTCTATTATAATTCATTTGCAGTATATACCACTCACCTCCTCCAAACCTCATTCCTAGACACATATAACCCCTGGTACTTTCTGTATGAAATTAACTATAGACATTAACTTTTTACAATGGTCAATCATTAAATTTGAACATTTTAAAATCATTGATATGATCAGATTATTTTTCAAGTTTCTTATCTAAATAAATAACTTTCCGTTTGAATTCTTGAGAATTTCTGTGCACTCTAAAAGACCTGAATAATTATGATTAAAAGAAAAATTAGGAAGATAAAAAAACACACTTTTGGTTTTAAAATAAAAGTTCAAAAGTAGAATGAACAGAAAAGTATGGATCTTGGAGGAGTCAAGATGGCAGAATATGAGGATGTGGAATTCATCTCTCCTTACAAGTACATCAAGAATACATCTACAAATGGAACAATTCTGACAGAGTCCCTGCTGAATATTAGCAAAAGACTTTGGACACCTAAAAGGACAAGAAAATCCTCTTGCAACAGGGTAGGATGAAAGAAAGAAAGAAAAAAAGAAAAGAGGAATCAAAAAAGGGACCAGGAACACTGGTGGGAAGCTGAAGGGGAGGGGAGGTCCCCACACTCAGAAAAACTCCCTAACAGTGAGGAAATCAGCTGGGACAGAAAGGGACCTTCAGGGGATCAAAGGAGAATGCAGCAGGTGGTCTGTGGAAGGCAGGACAAAGTAAGAACTTCATGCAAGTTCTCTGCTACTGCTCTGTGCACCCCGGGCTGAGTCATGAGTCTCCTGTTGCACAGGGGGGCTGGGTGCTGGCAAGTAGAGTTTGGAGTGTGGACCCAGGGAGGGGACAGCTACTGGCTGTGAAAAGACAGCCTGAAGGGACAGGAGTAAGGAGCTCCACAACCAGGAAGAAGAAGTGAGGCACCATTGTTGAGTGGCTTACAAGGGGAAGGGCTGCCATTGCAACCCCTTTCCCCACCCGCCAGCTTCTTCGGCCTCCATGAGCACTGGGAGAGGCACCCATCTGAGCAGTCTCACATGTCCTTCAAGCCAAGGCCTCCTCTGCCCACATAGGCTCCAGGGTGGGATGCCGCCCATCCCAAAGCCTCCTCAGGAATCAGCCCTGGACACCCCTGCCTGAGGTGGGAATCTGCCAGTGCTGGTGGGGGCTGAGTGCTAAAGCATGTGGTTAAGAGGGCAGGTCCAGGTAAAGGACCTCTGTTGGCTGCTCGGATGTAGCAGAGGGGATGGGTGTGAGGGGATGTGAGACCAGGAATGCCCCTAGAGGAAATGTGTTCTGCCTAAAAAACAAGGCACCTTTGTTGAGTGGCACACAAGGGGCTGAGCCACTGTCACCCCCACATACCAGGCCTTGCCTCTGCAGGCACTGGAAAGGACTCCCACCAGAGCAAACAAGCTCCAGTCTGTTGTAACTGCCTGCCAGTTCCCACTACCACAGGCAATTCAAGCACACCCCAATTGTGGCCAACATACCACTCCCCAGCCTGAGGGAGTAAGTGTGCCCCAATGAGCCACTGTTTTCAATCCCCATCACCTGGGTGGGGAACAGACTCCTGAGGGAAAAGGAACAGAAATCTTTCTGTACAGCTGCACAAGCCACAAATTAAATCCCCTCAATAGGCTTGGTAAATCCTGCATCTGTGGAATATCTGAATAAACAACAAGTGTTCCCACAATAAGACTGGTGTAGCTGTAGCACCAGTAGACATTTGTGGTAAATACACGTGAGAGTTATAGCTCAGTGTCTGAGCTGGCCTCAGAGTGCCCACAACTGGTCCAGAGACCTACCTAGAGGTATCCACCTTGACACCAAGACCCGTCTCCACCCAGTTGTCTGCAGGCTCCAGTGCTGGACACCTCACACCAAACAAACAGCAAGATAGGAACACAGCCCAACCCACCAGCAGACAGGCTGCCTAAACTCCTACTAAACTCACAGAGACCCCAAAACTCTCCACATGATGCAGCACTGCCCATCAGAGGGAAAAGACTCAGCTCCACCCAACAAATCACAGACACCAATCCCTCCCACCAAGAACCCTACACAAGCCCTTGGACCAACATCACCCACTAGGGGGCAAACAATAGAAGCAAGAGGAGCTATGACCCTGCAGCCTGCAGAAAGCAGACCATAAACACAGTAAATTAGACTAAATGAGATGACAGAGAAATACATTACAGAGGAAAGAGCAAGGTAAAAACCCAAAAGACCAAATAAATAAAGAGGAAATAGGCAATCTACCAGAAAAAGAATTCAGAGTAATCATAGTAAAGATGATCCAAGATCTCAGAAATGGAATGCAGGCATGGATCAAAAAGGTACAAGAAATGTTTAACAAGGACCTAGAAGAGCTAAAGAATAAACAATCAGTGATGAACAACACAATAACTGAAACAAAAGTACACCAGAATGAATCAATAGAGGAATAACTGAGACAGAAAAACGGTAAGTGAGGTGGAATATAGAATAGTGGAAATAACTGCCATGAAGCAGAATAAGGAAAAAAGAATGAAAAGAAATGAGGACAGTCTCAGAGACCTCGAATAAATGCACCAATATTCGAATTATAGGGGTTCCAGAAGAACAGGAGAAAGAGAAATGGTCTGAGAAAATGTTCAAATAGATTATAGTCAAAAACTTCCCCAACATGGGAAAGAAAATAATTACCCAAGACCAGGAAGCACAGCAGGTCCCAGGCAGGATAAACTGAAGGAGAAATATACCAAGACAATAATTAATCAAATAAAATAAATACAAAGAAAAAATATTAAAAGCAGCAAGGGAAAAACAACAAATAATATACAAGGGAATCTACATAAGGTTATCAGCTGATCTTACAGCAGAAACTCTGCAGGCCAAAAGGGAGTGGCAGGATATATTTAAAGTAATGAAAAGGAAAAACCTACAACAAAGATTACTCTACCCAGCAAGGATATCATTCAGATTAGAAGAAGTCCAAAGCTTTACAGACAAGCAAAAGCTAAGAAAATTCAGCACCACCAAAACAGATTTACAACAAATGCTAAAGGACTTATCTAGGCAGAAAACAGAAGAGAAGAAAAACAGCTACAAAAACAAATCCAAAACAATTAAGAAAATGGAAATAGGAACATACACATTAATAATCACGTTAAATGTAAATGGATTAAATGCTCCAACCAAAAATGCTGGGTGGGTACCAAAACAGGATGTGTATATATGCTGTCTACAAGAGACCCACTTCAGACCTAAGGACACATACAGACTGAAAGTGAGGGGATTGAAAAAGATATTCCATGCAAATAGAAATCAGAAGAAAGCTGGAGTAGCAATACCCATATAAGACAAAATAGACTTTAAAATAAAGACTATTACAAGAGACATGGAGGGACACTACATATTGATCAAGGGATCAATCCAAGAAGAAAATGTAACAATTGTAAATATTTATGAACCCATCATAGGAGCACCTCAATAGATAAGGCAAATGCTAACAGCCATAAAAGGGGAAATTGACAGTAACAAATAATAGTAGGGAATTTTAACACTCCACTTACACCAAAGGATAGAGCATCCAGACAGAAAAAGCAGTGAAGAAACACAAGCCTTAAATGACACACTAGACCAGACAGAATTAATTGTTATTTGTAGGACATTCCATCCAAAAGAGCAGAATACAATTTCTTCTCAAGGGCACATGAAACATAATGCAGGATAGATTACATCTTGTGTCAGAAATCAAGCCTCAGTAAATGTAAGAAAATTGAAGTCATATCAAGAATCTTTTCTGACAACTTTATGAGATTAGGAATCAGTTATAGGAAAAAAAAACTGTAAAAAACACAAACACATGGAGACTAAACAATACATTACTAAATAACTAAGAGATCACTGAAGAAATCAAACAGGAAATTAAAGAATACATAGAAACAAATGAAAATGAAAACATGACAACCCAAAACCTATGGGATGCAGCAAAAGCAGTTCTAAGATGGAAGTTTATAGCAGTACGATCCTACCTCAAGAAACAAGAAAAAATTCAAATAAACAACCTAACCTTACACCTAAAGCAACTAGGGAAAGAGCAACAAACAAACCAAAAGTTAGTAAAAGGAGATAAATCATAAAACTCAGAGCAGAAATAAATGAAATAGAAATGAACAATAGCAAAGATCAAGGAAACTAAAACCTGGTTCTTTGAGAAGATAAATAAAATTGACAAACCTTTAGCCAGATTCAACAAGAGAAAAAGGACGAGGACTCAAATCAATAAAACTAGAAATGAAAAAGGAGAAGTTACAATTGACCCTTCAGAAATACAAAGGATCATAAGAGACTACTACAAGCAACAAAGAAAAGTCCAGGACCAGATGGCTTCACAGGTGAATTCTATCAAACGTTTAGAGAAGAGCTAACACCCATCCTTTTCAAACTCTTCCAAAAAATTGCAGAGGGAAAACCACTCCTGACCTCATTGTACAAGGCCACCATCACCCTGATACCAAAACCAAAGATATCACATACAAAATAATTATAGGCCAATATCACTGATGAACATAGATGCAAAAATACTCAACAAAATACTAGCAAACTGAATCCAACAACACACCACAGGGATCATACAACATGATTAAGTGGGATTTATCCCAGGGATGCAAGGATTCTTCAATATATGCAAATCAATCAATGTGGTACACCCTATTAACAAATTGAAGGAGAAAAACCGTATGATCATCTCAATAGATGCCGAAAAGGCTTTTGACAAAATTCAACAACCATTTATCACAAAAACTCTCCAGAAAGTGGGCATAGAGGGAACCTACATCAACATAATAAAGGCTAATATGAAAAATCCACAGCAAACATCATTCTCAATGGTGAAGAACTGAAAGCATTTCCTCTAAGATCAGGAACAAGACAAGGATGTCCCCTCTCATCACTATTATTCAACATAGTATTGGAAGTCCTAACCATGGCAGTCAGAGAAGAAAAAGAAATAAAAGGAATACCAATTGGAAAAGAAAAAGTAAAACTGTCACTTTTCAGCTGACATGATACTGTATCTGGAAAATCTTAAAGGTGCCACCAGAAAACTAATAGAGCTAATCAATAGATTTAGTAAAGTTGCAGGATACAAAATTAATTCACAGAAATATCTTGCATTCCTATACACTCACAACAAAATATCAGAAAGAGAATTTAAGGAAACAATTCCATTCACCATTGTAACAAAAAGAGTAAAATACCTAGGAATAAACCTACCTAAAGAGGCAAAAGACCTGTATGCAGAAAACTATAAGATACTGATGAAAGAAATCAAAGATGACACAAAGAGATGGAGAGACATACCATGCTCTTGGATTGGAAGAATCAATATTGTCAAAATGACTCTACTACCCAAGGTAATCTACAGATTCAGTGCAATCCCTATCAAATTACATTTTTGTAATGTAAATGTAATTTGGCAAATGGCATTTTTCATAGAATTAGAACAAAAATTTTCCAAGTTGTATGGAAACACAGAAGACCCTGAATACCCAAAGCAATCTTGAGAAAAAAAAATGGAGCTGGAGGAACTAGGCTCCCTGAATTCAGACTATCCTACAAAGCTACAATAATTAAGACAGTATGGTACTGACACAAAAACAGTAATATAGATCATTGGAACAGTATAGAAAGCCCAGAGATAAACCCAAACCCCTATGGTCACCTAATCTATGACAAAAGATGCAAGAATATACAATGGAGAAAAGACAGTCTCTTCAATATGTGGTGTTGGGAAAACTGGACAGCTACATGTAAAAGAATGAAATTAGAACACTCCCTAACACCATACACAAAAATAAACTCAGAATGTATTAAAGACCTAAATGTAAGGCCAGACACTAACAAACTCTTAGAGGAAAACACAGGTAGAACACTCTATGACATAAATCACAGCAAGATCCTTTTTGACCCACCTCCTAGAGAAATGGAAATAAACACAAAAATAAACAAATGGAACCTAATGAAACTTAAAAGCTTTTGCACAGCAAAGGAAACCATAAGCATGATGAAAAGACAGCCCTCAGAATGCGAGAAAATATTTGCAAATGAAGCAACTGACAAAGGATTAATCTCCAAAATTTATAACCAGCTCATGCAGCTCAATATCAATAAAACAAACAACCCAATCCAAAAATAGGCAGAAGACCTAAATACACATTTCTCTGAAGAAGATATACAGATGGCCAAGAGACACATGAAAAGATGCTCAACATCACTAATTATTACAGAAATGCAAATTAAAAGTACAATGAGGTATCACCTCACACCAGTGAGAATGGCCATTATCAAAACATCTACAAACAATAAATGGTGGAGAGGGTGTGGAGAAAAGGGAACTCTCTTGAACTGTTGGTGGGAATGTAAATTGAAAGAGTCACTATGTAGAACAGCATGGAGGTTCCTTAAAAATCTAAAAATAGGACAACCATATGACCCAGCAACCCCACTACTGGGCATATACCCAGAGAAAACCATAATTCGAAAAGACACATGCATCCCAATGTTCAATGTAGCACTGTTTACAATAGCCAGGACATGGAAGCATCCTAAATCTCCATCAAGAGAGGAATGGATAGAGAAGATATGGTACATATATACAATGGACTATTACTCAGCCATAAAAAGGAATGAAATTGGGTAATTTGCAGCAATGTTGATGGACCTAGAAGCTGTCATACAGAGTGAAGTAAGTCAGAAAACAATTATTGTATATTAACACATATATGTGGAATCTAGAAAAATGGTATAGATGATCTCGTTTGCAAAGCAGAAATAGAGACACAGATGTAGAGAACAAACATATGGGTACCAAGGGGGAAAAGGGGTGGGATTGACATATATATACTTTTGATACTATGCATAAAATAGATAACTAATGAGAACCTACTGTATAGTACAGGGAACTCTACTCAATGCTCTGTGGTTACCTAAATGGGAAGGAAATCCAAAAAAGAGGGGTTATATGTATACATTTAGTTGATTCACTTTGCTGTATAGCAGAAACTAACACAACATTGTAAAGTAACTATACTCCAATAAAAATTAAGTAAACAAATAAAGAGTTGAATGAACAAAATGATGGCATTTATTTCCCCCAGGTATATTACCAAATTATTTTTAAATTCCTGTGGATGCCTGTGAGTAATAGAAATTACTCTTTAAAGTTATTTATTCAGAAGTTCTTTCTACCTGTTTTCAATGATAGAGCCATATGGCTAATTCATTTGTTTAAGAGTGAACAAGACTAGGCCATAGGGCTTTGCAATTATTTTTATAAGTATATGTATTTTAAAACAGTGATTCTGATCTCTATGATGATATATGAATAACTTCCACTTGGTTGATTGGTTAACCAATGTTGGAAGCTCATTTAAAAATAGGAAATAGTAATTTATTATGTGGATAAATTGTTAACTGACATAGTGATTCTTAAAATGGAACATTTTTTCTTCTCACTATTGAGATGTGAATCCTAGCATCACTAAATATTTGCAGTCAAAGGCCAAACTTGTATTTTGAAAAAAGTATTAAACATTGACATCTTTAAGTATAAAATGACAGGGTAATTTGTTTTGTTACCAGGGATTTGATTAATTGCATTTTAGCAAGGAATAATTCCTATAAGCATATATAAGTGAGGTGTGGACAAAAATATTGTTTAGGGAATTTTGTATTTGTATATATTAATTGCCTGGGTTTTCAAGGAAGACTGATGTATTTTAATTCAAACTTCAAATGCCCTTCAAATGAACAACCTGTACCTGAATTTAAATCCTTACAAAGAAATAGCATTAGAAGCTCTACTTTCATTTTGAAGGTAACTAAGAATATAAAACTGTCTCTTTTTTTTCTCATTTTTTTCAGATTAACCTTAGCTTACTGACTATCAAATTTTTAAATGCATCAAAAACATTTTTTGTCTGAAAAACATAGCTTGTGTTAATAGGCAAAGTTTCAGGGTGAAGGAAGAAAACATAAGTAAAAAGTGCTATCCCGAAGCTTCAAAAATTCACTTCCACAAAATGAAGCATTGGTAATAAAATAAATGAAATAAATTTCCCCTGCTCTCCTCTTTGCACCAATACACTTACTTTAGGATATGTGACAAGATTTTTTTCAGTGAGTCAGCCCAATCTTAGTTATTTAAATGAAGCTGAATAATCAATCCAAATAACCCACCTAAGTTTTATCTTAAAACAATCATTTTTCCAAGTTTTTCCTATTATTTCCTGGCTAACTGAATCAGAAATGTTGGTTTTTAAAATATTTTTGATAGTTTTTCTTTACCTATTTTTGTAACTTCATTTCCAATTCTGACAAAATCGGGGAGTGCTAAAAATAACAAATGTGACTAATTCTCAGTTACCTGCAATAAAGAGAAAAAATGGGAGCTGGCATGATGGAATAAATTACATCCACTGCTAGTTTAAAAATCCAATTTTAACCATTACTTTCAACCTCCTTCTTATTAACAAATAAAATTGGACTTCTCTAAGTTCCATTACCTCTTCCTTCATCTGAAAAATCCTCTGATGGAGTTGCTGGCATAAAGATAAATATTCCAAAGACAGGAAAGAGGGGATAGAAGTGGAGCAAGAAATATGGATCCTTTGCATACTTGATGTTTCACTCCAAATCTATAAATAAAAATTAAATAAATAAATAAGTAGCCGAATGAACAAAATGATGGCACTTATTTCCCCCAGATACATTACCAAATTATTTTAAAATTCCTGTGGATGCCTGTGAGTAATAGAAATTACTCTTGAAAGTTAAACTAACAAAAAAATATCAGATGTAAGCAAAAATTCTTGGAATAAAATGTAATTTTTATGAGGTGACAATCTTGCCTAAGATCTGTGTTATTCTCCAACATATGTATATATTCCTTTGTCCTTTAAATTTGGGTGGTGTTGGGATAGAAAGAAGGATAGGTGTATAGATTTATGTGATAAAACAAATATAGCAAAATTAAATTAAAATAAATCTAGGTGGAGTGTACAATTTTTTCAACTTTTCTGCTTGAAATTTTTCATAATAAAATTTGGGAAATAAAAATCAGAATTCTAAAAGAAATCCCTTCCAAATAAATTTAATATAATATTAGAAGATAATTAAATATAGCATGAGTTGGTTTTCTCTGACCATATCAACTGCTTTCAAATATATGGAACTACTAGAAGCTTTTTACATTGCTGGAGGGAATGTAAAATGATACAACCACTTTAGGAAGCAATTTGGCACTTTCTTAAAAATGTAAACATATAATTACCATGTAAACCAATCATTCCTCTTCTAGGTATTTACTCAAGAAAATTAAAATAATCAAAAGAGCTTTGCACATAAGAGCCAAACACCAGAAAGAACTCAAAATTCTACCAACATGTGAAAAACAGTTTATCCAAAGGAATAGTTATCAGCAATAAAAAGGAATGGGATGTTGATACATGCAGCAATATGAATGAACTTCAAAATCATTAGGCTGAGTGAAAAAGGCTAAACAAACGTACGTAATCTGTGCTTGCAGATAATTCAAATTACTCTATAGGCTGAGTAAAAAGGCTAGACAAATATATATAATCTATGCTTACAGATAATTCAAACTACTTTATAGTGACAAAAAGTCCATCAGTGATTCCCAGGGTACAGAGTGGACAGAAAGAAGGATGAATTACAAAAGGGCACAAGGAAAGTTTTGAGGATGATAGAAATATTTATTGTGGCCATGTTTTTTGGGTAGATGTATATGTTGAAAATGGCCAAGTTTTACACTTTAAATATGTGCAATTTAGTTTACTTCAACTATGCTTTAGTAAAATTCCCCCCAAAAATGGCATGAATTGGGCTTTTGAAGCATACTTCAACACAAACAGAAATATTTCAGAAGCACTATAAAGTAATATGAAGAACATTATAATTTTTTAAATGATATATATAGGTATTTCTTTGTGCAAAATGGCTTTTAATGGGTATCATTTCCAACCATGGGCATGCATTTTGTTAGATACACCAGCTTTGTCGACATGCTTTGTAATCGTGCAACCTGTACAGTCACAGAGGATTCTTAGCTTGGTTTAATGCTCTGCTGTTGCCATCTTAAAATTCTTAATAATTTTTTTCACAAATGGGTCTTTTTAATATATGAATTTATTTATTTTTGGCTGTGTTGGGTCTTTGTTGCTGTGCATGAGCTTTCTTTAATCGCAGCAAGCGAGGGTTACTCTTCGTTGCAGTGCACAGGCTTCTCATTGCGGTGGCTTCTCTTGTTGCAGAGCATAGACTCTAGGCTTGTGGGCTTCAGTAGTTGTGGCACGCAGACCCAGTAGTTGTGGCTCGCAGGCTCTAGAGCACAGGCTGAGTAGTTGTGGCGCACGGGCTTGGTTGCTCTGTGGCATGTGGGATCTTCCCGGACCAGGGCTCAAACCTGTGTCCCCTGCATTGGCAGGCAGATTCTTAACCACTGCGCCACCAGGGAAGTCTCATAAAATTCTTAATAATTTTTGAACAAGAGGCCTCTCATTGTCATTTGCTACTGAATCTGACAAATTATGTAACCAGTCCTGTGCCAGAGGCAATTTAATAGAACTAGGCCTCTTGGTAATAAAGAGTAGATCTGCACTCAAAGCACGTTTATTCATGGTTTGGAAATTCTACAAGGGAAAAGGTATGGAAAATTAGATTGCACAGAGTGGATTTTTGTATCATTAGCAGGATAGAATGTTTATTGACTCAAAGCACATGCTAAATGAAGACTTTCCTGACCAAACCAGGCAATAACATTTGGAGCTCTAGATAGTTAATGAGTAACTCTCAGCAGGTCAAATTACCTTAACTTTTTTTCTTTCTATGTCAAGGTATAAATTATACATCATTCCCCAGATGTGTGATGGTAGTTAGGGGCCACCTCTAACAGTTATTAGAGAGCTGATGATATACATGTTATTTGCTCTTGGGCTTTGCAGAGACAAACACGTTAATAGATGTTCCTTCTACCACAATTACTGAAACAGCCATGTACTGTAGTAAAATTTCCAAGCATGAAACAGAAACAAAATGATTATGAGTACTGAAGTTATTCAATCTACCCTGCTGTTTTTGTTTTTTGGTTTTTTGGCCAACAGTCATGATGAATATCAACAAACTGATCCTGTACTATCAACAAGAGAAGCTGATTAATAATGTATCACCAGGAAACTTGCTGGTATTTCTTTGTGAAACAAAATTTTACCTTCTCTGTTTCCTCTCCCACTTTAAAAGCTTTAGCTTTTTATATATCCAGAGTAGAGGCCAAGAAAGAGCACTTGCCTTAGCTATACAGAAACTGACCACAGCAATAAGTCCTGGGTCACTTGCTTGATGTCTTGCTTGTAGCTAGATACAGCTGCATTTTAGAGACTGGTTATAAAAACTTTCTAAGGCTTTGCTGAGCTGTGAAACTTATTCCTCACCACAAGAAAATATAGACAATAAAAATCCAGGAGCTGAAACAGAAAGAAAATGGTAAGCTGTTCACATTAATAATCAGGAATTGGGCTGGCAATAAGGGTAAATTTATTATCATAATGGGTATTATACTTCACATTTCATCATATAGGCATATTCATATTGTTGAGGAAACTAATGTAAACGCATTATTACAGATAGCAATATCACATGATCTGGAATATTTCACAAAAATGAATTTTATGTATTAAATATTGACAACTTGTTCTACCCAGTGTATAGGACTGACTTTGAGCTGATTATTGGCTGGTTGACTGGCTGAGGAAGAGGCTTAAGATTTGCACCTGCAAACAGTTCAAGAAGTTTGACTGTCCAAGTTCACATTATAAGGGAAACCAAAACATTATATTTTTAAATATTTATTTATTTATTTGGTTGCACCAGGTCTTAGTTGCTGCTTGTGGTCAACTTAGCTGTGGTAGCCGGGGTCCTTAGTTGTGACGGGTGGGCTCCATACTTGCGGCATGCATGTGGGGTCTAGTTCACTGACCAGGAATCGAACCTAGGCCCCCTGCGTTGGGAGTGTGGAGCCTTAGACACTGCACCACCAGGGAACTCCCCCAAAACATTATTAAACTAATTTAGGGTCCTCAGGCTCCAGACAGGCTTCCTAGGCCAAATTGTGCCATGACCTCCAGGGTCACATGATTGCCAAACTTCTGTCATAAGTAATTTAAATTGCCCTAATCATTTTTTAAACTAATTTAATTGACTGAATCTATAAATTCAAAATAATATATCAGAAAGAATAACTGAAATCCCTAACTCAAATTGAATTTGGCCACATTGCTAAAGTGAATATTATTCTTGATTTCTACCTTTGTAATTTTGAATTGTTTGCCACTTTCTCTTTTTAAATTTCACTTCTGGTATGTCAACTTTTATCCTGCAATCCTGGAGTAGATACACCCATTTAACAACAACAAAAATAAATAAATAAAAAGTAAAGCAGAGAAGAAAAATTGTTGTAGAAGTTAATTTAAATTTGCCTTCCCCAATAAAGAAGATGTGGTACAGGGCTTCCCTGATGGCGCAGTGGTTGAGAGTCTGCCTGCCGATGCAGGGGACATGGGTTTGTGCCCCGGACCGGGAGGATCACACATGCCGTGGAGCAGCTGGGCCCATGAGCCACGCCCACTGAGCCTGCGCGTCCGGAGCCTGTGCTCTGCAACGGGAGAGGCCACAACAGTGAGAGGCCCACGTACCCTAGAAAAAAAAAAAAAAAGAAGATGTGGTACATATATACAATGGAATAACTCTCAGCCATTAAAAAGAATGAAATAATGCCATTTGCAGAAATATGGATGGACCTAGAGATTATCATACTAAATGAAGTAAGTCTGACAGAGAAAGAAATATCATATGAGGTAGCTTATATGTGGAATCTAAAAAAAAATGATACAAATGACCTTATTTACAAAACAGAAACAGACTCACAGACTTAGAGAATAAATTTATGGTTACCAGAGGGGAAGCATTGGAGGAGGGATAGATTGGGAGTTTGGGACTGACATGAACACAGTGCTATATTTAAAATAGATAACCAACAAGGACCTACTGTATAGCACAGGGAACTCTGCTCAATACTCTATAGTAACCTAAAAGAATTTGTAAAAGAATAGATACATGTATATGTATAACTGAATCACTCTGTTGCACACCTGAAACTAACACAATATTGTTAATCAACCATACTCCAGTATAAAATATAAGTTAAGAAAAAAAAACAAAAAACATATACTTACAGTTGCCATGCAATTCTCAGTTTGTAAGTTTGCAAAGTATTGTTCTTATTAATACAGGGTCAAGATATATTCCCTGTAGATTACTAAAGGTAAGATAACTATTAGGTTCATTCAAAATACAATAAATACAGTAAATAAATAAATAAATTTTCCTTCCTGAGAAGGCAGAAACTGTTAATCCTTCTTAGGTGTGAAGCTATATAAGGAGTCTGTACAGCAGTCTCTCTGGTAAGATCATAGAGAAAGGGAATAATGAATGTTTCCAGAATAAGAAAGTCCTTGAAAGAAGGATACTCCAGGTCCTGCTTCTCCTCTAAAAGCAAACATTTTCATTTCTATTACAGTACTATTGCATGAAATAGGAGAATAAGTAAAAAAATAAATAAATACTTTAAAAAGCAGGTAAATAATAAAAATTATTTTATATTTATCTGGAGGAGGGAAGAGTTCTAATGAAATCCCTTTCTGGTGTATCATACTGACCCCAGCTTGATTTTGTCTATACCAAGCTTTCTCAACCTTGTCACTATCGATACTTTGGGCCAGATAATTATGTCTTGTGTAGTCAAGACTTTTTAGCAACATCCCTGGTCTCTGCCCCTATATGCCAATAGTAGTGCCCTCCAACAAGTCATGACAATGTAGCGGAGCAGAATTTGCCCTCCCAAAATATTTCGTTGGCATGAAGATTATTTTAGGCTGATTATTTGTTTTTTATTTTTTATTGAATTATAGTTGATGTACAATATTTCAAGTGTACAGAAAAGTGATTCTGTTATACATATATATTATTTTTCAGATTCTTTTCCATTATAAGTTATTATAAGATATTGAATATAGTTCCCTATGTTATACAGTAGATCCTTACTGTTTATCTGTTTTATATATACTAGTATGTACCTGTTAATCCCCATTTCCTAATTTATCCCTCTCTTCCTTCCCCTTTGGTAATCATAAGTTTGTTTTCTATGTCTGTGGGTCTATTTCTGTTTTGTTAATAAGTTCACTGGTATCATTGTTTTACATTCTACATAAAACTGATATCACATATTTATCTTTCTCTGTCTGACTTCACTTAGTATGATAATGCCTGGGTCCATCCATGTTGCTGCAAGTAGTATTTCAATCTTTATATATATATATATATATATATATATATGTATGTATGTATATATATATGTATATATATATGCATGCCACACTTTCTTTATCCATTCGTCTGCTGATGGACATTTAGATTACTTACATGTCTATTTACATGGCTATTTAAAATAGTGTTGCTATGAATATTAGGGTGCATGTATCTTTTTAAATTAGAATTTTTGTCTTTTCTTGATATATGCCCAGTAGTGGGATTGCTGGATCATATGGTAGTTCTATTTTTAGTTTTTTAAGGAACCTCCATACTGTTCTCCATAGTGGTTGCATCAATTTTCATTCCTACGAACAATATAGGAGGGCTCTCTTTTCTCCATACCCTCTCCAGCGTTTATTATTTGTAGACATTTTGATGATGGCAGTTCTGACTGGTGTGAGGTGATACCTCATTGTAGTTTTGATTTTCATTTCTCTAATAACAACGGATTGTTAATTTGCATTTCTCTAATTAACAATGTTGAGCATCTTTTCATGTGCCTGTTGAACATCTCTATGTCTTCTTTGAAGAATTGTCTATTTATATCTTCTGTCCATTTTTTATTGAATTGTTTGTTTTATTGATATTTAGTTGAATAAGCTGCCTGTATATTTTGGAAATTAATCCCTTGTCAGTCGCATCATTTGCAAATATTTTCTCTTATTCCATAAGTTGTCTTTCTTTTTTTTTTTTAATGGTTTTGTTTACTGTGCAAAAGCTTTTAAGTTTAATTAGGTCCCGTATGTTTATTTTTGCTTTTGTTTCCATTACTCTATGAGAGGAATCCAAAACAATATTGTTGCAATCTATGTCAAAGAGTGTCCTGCTTATGTTTTTCTTTAGTTTTATAGTATCTGGTCTTACATTTAGGTCTTTAATCTATTTTGAGTTTATTTTTGTACATGATATTATAGAATGTTCAAATTTCATTCTTTTACAGGTAGCTGTCCAGTTTTCCCAGCACCACTTATTGAAGAGGCTGTCTTTTCTACATTGTATACTCTTGCCTCCTTTGTCATAGCTTAGTTGGCCATAATTGTGTGGGTTTATTTCTGGGTTTTCTATCCTGTTCCATTGATTTATGTGTCTGTTTTTGTACTGGTACCATACTGTTTTGATTACTATAGCTTTGTCGTATAATTTGAAGTCAGGGAACCTGATTTCTCCAGCTCCAATCTTCTTTCTCAAGATCACTTTGGGTATTCAGGGTCTTTTGTGTTTCCAGTGAAATTTAAAAATTTTTTGTACCAGTTCTGTGAAAAAAGTTTTTGGTAATTTGATAGGGGTTGCACTGAATCTGTAGAGGCTGATTATTTTTAAGAAACTACAAACACTGGAGAATCTCTAAACACCAGGTAGAAAATACTTTTTTGTAAGAGACATTTACATGTACAGTTGGTCTCCAACTTATGATGATTCAACTTACATTTTTTTTAACTTTATGATGGTGTGAAAGTGATTAATAGGCATTCAGTAGAAACTGCACTTTGAACTTAAAATTTTGATCTTTTCCTTGGCCACAGCTCCCAGTCAGCCACAAGATCACAAGGGTAAACAACTGATACATTTACAACAATTCTGTGTCCATACAACCATTCTGTTTTTTATTTTCAGTACAGTGTTCAATAAATTACATGAAATATTCAATAATTTATTATAAAATAAGTTTTATGGTGGATGATTTTGCCCAACTGCAGACTAATGGAAGTATTCTGAACATGTTTAAGGTAGGCTAGGCTAAGCTATGATGTTTAGTAAGTTAGGTATAAAATGCATTTTTGACTTATGATATTTTAAACTTATGATGGGTTTATCAGGATGTAATGCCATTGTACATAAATGAAGATATGTATAAGGCACATCTCCATTTGTGAGGGTGTCTCCCACCCTGTATCAGGAAGAGGGTGATAGCCTTATCACTGAAAACTCTTATTAATGCAGCAGACAAAAACTTAACTCCATATAATAACCTTACTCTTGTTTATTGTGCTTTTTCTGGTAATCTCCCAGGTTAACTGATTCCCTACATCCAACATCTTCTTTTGTCTTTAGTTAGTTGAAGGTGGTATTTAAGGTGAGGATTTCTTCTATTTCGGGAAGTTACTCAGTTTTCCTGGGTATCTCCCATGTATACAGGAGGTATACATATTATTAAACTTTTATTTGTTTTTCTCCTGTTAATCTGTTTTACACCAATTTAATTAGTAAACCAGCCAAAGAATCTAGGAAGGAAATTTTTTTCTGCTCTTACAACAAAAATATCCTCAGACATTGCCAAGTGGCCCCTTGGGGAGCAAAATCACCCCCAGCTGAGAACCACCGCCCTACACAGTACTGCCTAGAATAGCACATGGCACATTCCCCTTACATAGCATTTGCATATACTGTCCCCTCTTCCTGGCTTGGTCTTCTTCAGATACACAGACACATGCACACACACACACACACACATAGATGTTTCTTTCAGATTTTAAGAACAATTTTTTAAATGGGCAATGTTAAAACTTGAGGGTTATATTTTCTTATTTTAATATAAAAAACATTTACTAAGTACTTATTACATGCAGAGCAATGTACAATATATTAAATAAGTTCTAAAGATAGAAAAGGAACACTTCCTTCCAAAAAAAGTTTGTAATCTGTAAAGAGAGATCCAAATTATTAGAACACATTGCAGAGTAAATTAACACCATTAGAGAGGACAAATGGTGAGGAAATTAAAAGAAGATATGACACCTAGGCATATTGGTCAAATAACTTTCTTAAGGCTCTTTGCAAGAAACAACCTTGCCCTCTTTCTTGAAGACATGTTTTAACGTCCCTGAATTTAAATTTGTCCCCTAAAACCTCCTTCTCCTTTCTAGGAATGTTAGGAGACTTTAGTTAGAAGAACAATGAATTTCTCTCAAGCGATGTTAAATTTCAAGGCACTTAATCAGAGGGGTCTGTTTATTCATCACTATTCAGTGCTAATACTCTCTTACATTACATCCTGTGAAAATGACAATTTTTTTGGTCTTCATAGAACTCTGGTAATTAACTGAGAGAATTACTAGCTTCATTTTGTAAGGAGGAATTAAAGGCCCAGAAAATCTCACTGAGTTTTCAAAACTACTGTGAGAAATAACGTTATCCTTATTTAAAAATGTGCTATTGTTAGCTTTAATGTGGTTTAAAGGTTATATCCTACTGAGCTTGAATTACAGCTGACAGTAGCTTGAAGCAGAACCTGGTTTGGCTATGAGCTAAAAAGCCATGTAACATTATTATTAAGAGAACTGGGACAGAAAAGTTTCATGCATAAACCTTGTCTATATATATCTTTAGTAACCGAAGCTTTAATTTCAAAAGCAAAACTATGTATCAGAAAATTGATAATTAGAAAAAGAGCTTAATTATCTCTTCCAGTTTTCTAATAGGAAGAGCAAAGAAGTTAGGTAGAACATATAAGAAATCTGCTAGGTAGAACATATAAGAAATCTTCCTAGATCTTTGAAACTAGGAATGTCAATGAGGTAAACCACATCATTTCTTTAGCTAATAGACTAAGCAAGAAGAACAGAAAAGCAAACAAATTGTCATATTTTGCAAATATGCCACAAAAAACTTCTGAAACAGGATAAAGGTCCACAATTGGTTTATATACTGTACCTCACAGTTGCTGACATGGTAAATTCTAGACTAGTAATATTCATTATAGCCACTTAAGCCTAGATATAGACAATGGTAAGACTAATCAAAAGTGAATAATAAAGGATGGCTAATGTTTAAATAAATCTCTTAATCTGGTAGTCTGTGTAAACTAATGATGGCATTAATGTTTTTTGTTTTTTGTTTTTTGTTTTGCGGTACGCGGGCCTCTCACTGCTGTGGCCTCTCCCGTTGCGGAGCACAGGATCTGGATGCCCATGGCTCACAGGCCCAGCCGCTCCACGGCATGTGGGATCTTCCCGGACCGGGGCATGAACCCGTGTCCCCTGTATCGGCAGGCGGACTCTCAACCACTGCGCCACCAGGGAAGCCCAGCATTAATGCTTATTATTAGAGGTTTTAAATAAAAATTATTAATTTTTTACTAATGTTTTTTACTAATGTGAAGCCCCACCTGTTGGTTCAGATCACAAGACAGTAATCATCTTGTCACTGTACACGTTAATTTAAAGGTGGGGTAAATATTCAGGAGAAATGAAATAGTTCCCAACATGTTGACATTATACCATGTCATAAAGTGTCAGTAAGTAAAGTATTCTAACAGAAAAATCATCACAAAGACAAGGCCCACATCTACGTAATTACCATGGAAAATGAGATCTGGGGCAGTGGATAACCCTAGGTTGTATTGGTACCATGATAGCAACAATGAAGATATTTAAAAGATTTTTTTAATTTTTGAAATAATTTGAGACTTACAGAAAGTTGTAAAAACACTACAGAGAATTCTCACTTCACCCAGTATGCCCTAATGTTAACATTTCTTATAATTATGAATAATTTTATAAATAATTAATATTAATACAATACTATTAAGCTACAGACATTGTAGCTCATTAACTTTCTCTCTATTGTTCTTTTTCTGGACCAAGATCCTACATTGCACTTGGCTGTTATGTCTTCTCAATATCCTCCAACCTGTGACAGTTCCTTCGTCTTTCTTTGTCTTTCATGACCTTCACACATTTGAGGAGCATTTGTTAGCTATTTTGTCCCTTAAAAATCCCTTAATTTTGGGTTGTCTCATGTTTGCTTATGATTATATTGAGGTCGCTTTTTTGGCAAGAATACTATAAAAATGATGTTATATCTTTCTCTGAGCATTGTATTAGGAAATAAATGAATAATGATAATGTATCTCATTACTAGTGATGTTAATTTTGGTCACTTGGTCAACATTATGTTTGCCAGATTTGTCCACTATGAAGGTACAGGAACCTTCAGAAGGCACACTGCTCTACTGACATGTTAGTTTTAGCCCAGTGAATGCCTTTTGAACTTCTGACATCCATAACCAGAAGGAAATAAACTTGGTGTTTTTAAGCCACTGAGTTTGTGGTAATTTGTTACAGTAGCAATAGGAAACTAACACAGCACCCATTTTATTATTTAAAATAAAAACATTCAATTCGTCAGATATTTCTGAAAGGAAAGTGTTTGCATTAATCAGGATTTATATCTTGCCAAAAATAATTTGACTTGCTACTCTTGAAAGTGAGGAAGTCTTAATTTCACAGACCACAAGTGGTTGGAAACAGGAGATTTTGATTCAAAAATACCAGCTTTAGGGCTTCTCTGGTGGCACAGTGGTTGAGAGTCCACCTGCCAATGCAGGGGACACCCGGTCCGGGAAGATCCCACATGCCGCAGAGCGGCTGGGCCCGTGAGCCATGGCCGCTGAGCCTGCACATCCGGTGCCTGTGCTCCGCAACGGGAGAGGCCACAGCAGTGAGAGGCCCGCGTACCGCAAAATAAATAAATAAATAAAAAGTACCAGCTTTATATTTGCTTTCAATTCCAGGTCTAGTGTCTAGTGTACTCTAGGATCAGCAGAGCCATTGTACTTCTTCAAAGAGATAAAACTCAGGAAAATTCTTTCAACCATGTTGGGTATATGAGTGAAATGGAGAGTACATCAAGTAACACCCAGAGTTCAAAGCAACTATTTAATTTTAGTTAGATAAAAGATTATCTAACTAAATACTTTGACTTGGTATTTTACTAAATATAATCTTCTGTGTACGTTTGGTTCTTCTGTAATCAAATATGTGTGGTTGCATGTGTGTATGTGCCTATGTATGCATATGTCCCTCTTCATAGTGGATTAAACATAGAATTAATTATTTTATTTCATTGAAATTACAGGTATTCCACAAGTATTTCCTATTGTTCATAGGGAACACGATGTTGATAATGATGAGAAAAATATTACATTATTTTTTTCTTAGACCACTGCAAGCATTTTTTAAAGTCAGTTTGATTTTCCCTGGGTTAATTCTTCAGAAAGATTGACTTATTTTCCCAAGCTTTACTGACGTATAATAGACTTGTAACATTGTGTATGTTTAAGTTATACAAAGAGATAATTTAATATAAGTATATAAAGCAAATGATTATCACAAGGGTAGTTAACATATGTACACCTCACATAGTTATTATTTTATTTTGTGGTGAGAACATTTAAGATTTACTTTCTTAGAAATTTTCAAGTATACAACATAGTATTATTAACTATAATCACCACTCAGTATATAACACCCCCACAACTTATTCAATTTATAACTGAAAATTTGTACACTTTGATCAACATCTCCCTATTTCCTCCACGCCCCAGACCCTAGCAACCAAAAATCGACCTCCTGTTTGGCTTTTTTAGATTCCACGTACAGGTGAGATCATACAGCACTTGTCTTTATCTGACTTATTTCACTTAGCATAATACTTTCATTGTTCATCCATGCTGTTGTAAATGGCAGGAGTTCTTTATTTTTTTAAAATTTTATTGGAGTATAGTTGATTTACAATGTTGTGATAGTTTCAGGTGTGCAACAAAATGATTCAGTTGTACATATATATATATATATTTATTCTTTTTTTAAATTTTTAAATTTTATATTGGAGTATAGTTGATTAACAGTGTTGTGCTAGTTTCAGGTGTACAGCAAAGTGATTCAGTTATACATATACATGTATCTATTCTTTTTCAAATTATTTTTCCACTTAAATCTTCCTTTTCCTATATGAATAATGTTCCATTATACATATGTATTGTGTACATTTTTATCCATTAATTCATTGATGGACACTTAGGTTGATTCCATGCCTTGGCTATTATGAATAATGCTGCAATAAACATAGTGGTGCAGATATCTCTTCAAGATGGTGATTTCATTTCTTCTGGATATACACCTAGAAGTGGAATTGCTGGATGATGTGATAATTCTATTTTTAATTTCTTGGGAAACTTCCATACTGATTTCTATAGTGGTTGAACCAATTTAAATTCCCACCAACAGTTCATAAGTGTTCCCTTTTCTCCATCACATTATTCTTAAACATGCATACACTTTTGTACCTTTTCTTGGATATTACCTGAAAAAGCCACATACTGCTCTTGTGATGACAGGAGCAGTATTTTCACCTTGACTGGACACATTTCTTCTTATTTCAATTTTGCTCTCCTACTTGATTGGGGAATGAAATCAAAGTTTGATTTTTTCTTATTGACCACTTCTGATAAAGAACCATTACTCTTCCAAGTTTAATTTTTTAAATTGTTGTTACTGTCTAAATTGTCTAAATTCTGAAAGTACTCCCAAGTAGTTAACTCATTTAGGTAAAATAAATTTGATTTCTATAATACTGCTTAAATTTAGAAAATTCTAGATGGTGTCTATGGCTTTTGAACTACATATAGTTTCTTCATATGACTTGATTTGTTTCAATTTATTTCTTTAAAAAAATCTACAGTATAAAACAGAAGTTAAAATGAGATTAGATGATAAAAGTGATGATTCAGATAAATCTTATAAGTCCTACTTCATATGGGAATATTATCAAATCAAGAAACACTCTTATTTTTCATCAGTTCCTAAGACTCAGTTGAAAAAACAGCAATTTTTAAAATAATTTTCTAGAATTTAAACAAATCTTCTTTGTTTAAAAAACTTACTTTGTTTTTCGGAACACAGTGCAAGAAAGATTTGTTCTTAAGGTTTGTATTATTTTATACAAAAGAGACCATGATAAATCTATACTAATTTTTCTTATCATTCACTGAAAAGAACATTTCTGAGCACCTACTGTTTGCATGACATCGTGCTGTAGTGATAAACATAACTAATATTTTAAAATAAACAGTAGAATACTGAGAAGCTAACTGGAAGTATTATTAAGCTTTGGCTAGATTTTGCTTGGGGCAACTCGGGCCAAGAATGGGAATAATAAACTATATTGAGGCAGCCCAGGATGTCAGGCTGAAGCCTGATGAATGAGATGGAAACATGAGGCATTATTGATTGGGTTTTTCTTTCACCAATTTAAGTGTAAGAGATGAAACTTGGAAAAGTAAAAGTTTTCCTTAGGCAGGGAAAAAGATGCATGAGTGCTTCTCCAGGGGATGGGCAGCTGCCAGTCTAGAGAACAAGCTAACCAGTGTACAAGTCACAGACAAGAGAGCCAGGAGGATCTGCCAGACAAGCAAGAATGATTAATATTCAACCGTTTATCCACCCACCGGGACACATTCACACTTCAGACAGAAAAGGTCGAGCACAAAAAACTATTTCTCCCCTTGCAGGATTTTGTGATGGCTTGATTGCTAACTAGCTGGCTTAGTGGTCACTGTGATTAAATTACCCATATGGTCGACATTTCCTTTATCTTAACATTCTGGAAATATGCAGTTATTTTTGGTGATCTGTTTCCTGCTAAATATTCCGTATTGCATACTGAAGATTTTAGAACCCTGTAGTACCTTCACATGCTTCTTGTTATAAATTAACTTAGAAAACTACGGGAAGCACAGCTCTCTTAGAAGCTCAGGGACAACACCTTTGTTTTTCCCAACACTAATGATAAAACTGGGATCCAAAATGACAGTAACACATTCAGAGCTCAATCAAAGGTGATTGGGGACCTTCACTTATTTATTATGCTACCTTTCCTGTGTCCTATTTGTTTAATGTTGCTCTATTTTTACTAGGACCCCTGAAGTTGGGTAAAAAGAAATCAAAACTAGTATTAATGAGTTCCCTTTTGGGTAAGAGGACTCCTAGGTGAGTCTATCACAGATTAAGCCTTCCAAGAGGGTCTAATTTGAGTGTTATTTATTCTGTCACTACTACTTATCAATTATTTAACATAATCTTTATCACCAGCTTATTTCAACATCTAAAAATATTAAGGTACAGTTAGGAGAGGTCTTTTTGAAATTAGCTCCCATACTTTCTGGAAACAAGTATGCTTCTAGGGAACTAAAGGAAGAAAGAGACAAGATTCTCTTGCTCATATAATTTGGAACTTAAAATGCCTATCTCCATTCCTGTAGCATAATTCATTCACTGAAGTTCATGACATAATAAGGCTCACAAGACTACAGCAGAGACAAGATGAGTAACTAGGGCTTTCTACTCTCCAGACACCATGTTATGAGCGAAGGAGATGGTGGAGATTACAAAGGGGCCAGTGAATAACACCTTTCTTTTCCTTAATCAGTCTCTGCATCTGTCAAAAAATAAGACAGAAGAATCAGCACATGGAAGCAAAAAATTGTCCTTACAATTGGTAAACTGCATAGGAGGATGTAGCAAGATAGTGGGCTTCCTAATACTACATCATAGAATTAGACCAACTTGCCCATGCATTAACAACCAGGGTTGGAAATTTGCAGACCTCTCCATGGAGAGGCACACCTTTTAAAAGCTAATAAAATCCAAGAGCAGACCAGAGCCCATGCTTCTTACAGGTACCTTGGTTCCCAAGAGGAAAAAATGGCTTAACCATGCATGCCTTCTTCATGCAAACATCAAGCAAAACTCATCCCAGCTATCCTCATTTCCAAAGGTGATGGGAAAAAAGTGGTAGTCAGGTCTACTTAGGGAAAATGTCTTATTGGTAAAAGTTAAAGAATTGAAGACTAAGCACCCTTTTCAAGTGAGTTTCTACTCCTGTCTGAATGGAGTGGGCTCTGCCAGTAGAAATGTAATCAGGTCTTAGAAGAAAGACCAAAGTCCTCAGATGAACCCAGCTTCATCCCAGCTCTCCCTCTATACCTTGGAAACTCCTGCTCTCAGGAAAATGAATAGAAAGGGGTGGTGATTTGGAAAGGGAAAGGCAAATTAGTCACAGATAAGATGGGTATCAATAAGACATTGCTCACATTTCATCAGAGCAAATACAAAGTTTGGACAAAGATGGCCTGTATCTGAGAAATAAATGAACAGTAATGCAATGGCAATTTTGCAGACATACAATAAACGCATTTGAAAGAATGAACAAAGGAACAAAAACAACAAATGAGATGTACAGAAGGGAGACAAAGAACTCAGTATGGGAGAAAATATCACCTAAGAAATAAAAGCAACACTATACAAGTGCTACAGAAGAATGTAAAAAAATTGACACAACATAAAAAGAGCTCAAAATTAAATAATTAAAAAATTAGAATGAGATGAAAGCATACTGTAACATTAAGAGAACAGATGTAGGAATAAATAACTCCAATACAGACATATTGCTTAAGTGAAAAAATAGTGAGGGACAGAATAGAGGTGGATTAATAAGAACAAAATTGACACATTCATAATCAGTAAAAAAAAAGGCAAGAATAGGAATAACTAGTGAGGAGATGAAATTATAAAGAACAGGAAAAAATGATCCAAAATAAAGATAGCATCTTTGACATAATGAATATAAGATATGAAGCATAAAAATATTCAGAATATAGGAAAATGGGTTTGAAATGTAGAAAGACATGACTAGTTAGATTAAGTACGTATAATATCTCATGGAAAAGTGATCAAAACAAATGTATCAAGATAAATGTTGACCTATTGAACTATAAAGAGAAAGGAAGGCTTTTGACATCCAATACAAAAATTAAATCACTTACAATATGAAAGATTAAATCTAGACTCATAGATTTAATCTCATACTGCACAGCAATAATCAATGCCAGAAGATATGGAATACTTTGTAAAAAAATTCTAAGAAAGATATTTTCACTCAGCAACATACCTACACAAATTCTCCTTCAAGTTAGATGAAACTAGGAAAAAAAACACTGAAAACCTGAACTAATTCAGGTAATAAAGTAAATATTAAAACAATTCTAAATGATAGAAATCTATCTAGATTTATCAAGAAATAAATCATAATCAAATGATAACATGGAAAAAAATGGGTGGTATGGTTTGGAATGATATGCTGAAATATTATTTTCTTCTGCTTTTTATGGTTTCAGTTTAATCAAACATGGATCATTTTAATAAAAATCATTGTCTGTACTTTTCAAGAACAAATAGTATAATTCCATTTAGGTAAAATTTTTTAAACAGTCAAAATTAATTTATAGTACAGAAATAAATCAACATTTGACTGGATCCAAGAGTAGGAGATTTACCTACGAAGGCACATGGGGGAATATTTCTGTAATGTAAATGTCTACATCTTGACTGTGGTCCTGCTTACACAGGTGCATAAATTTATCAAAATTCATATAACGTTTTACTGAAAATAGGAGTGTCTTATCATAATTACATTATACTTCAATAAACTTGATTTAAAATGCAATATGAGTTACTGATGACAAATAATCTGGTGGCATGGTGATTATTACTCATATACAAAATACACACACACACACACACACACACACACACACGATACTTTATACTGAGTGGCTATGATTACTTTCCTATTAAATGTGATCAAACAATAGAATTTTTATCCTAGAATTTAGGTAAAGAGGTTAAACAAAACTCCAAGACTCTTAAATGAGTGGTCCTTTGTGAGGTCCACAAAGATCCCCATAAGAGGCTGCTCTCTCTAATGTTGTTTCCCCTGCCCAGTCATCTGATGCATGTCCTCATCCATCCGCAGTGATTTTATACTTTTCAGAAAAAATATCCAAAATTATTTACCAATTTTCCCATTAGACTCTGGATTCAACATATTGTGATACAGAACACGTTATCTCCAATTCAATCTACAATCCAATTTGATTTCTTTCATTCTGAAATACAGTTTCAGTGAAATATAAATTGGTCATTATTTTTAACAGTTAATTATATATTTAACACCTGTTCAGAACATTTTAATCCTAAATGCAAGCTATTTTAATGCTCCATGAATTATGATACATATGACTTTTACATTAATAAATATTTATGTTTTATTCCATACATCTATGTATATAAGTACTGTTTAGATAGAAGAGATGTTAGAAATAGATGATGGATTGATGGATGATAGGTGGGTAGATAGATACATAGATAGATAGGGAACTAGGTAGATAGATATTAGATCGACTTTTTTTTTCTATACATCTCCCAAATCCACATACCCTTTCCAATTTGGGGAAACCATTCTCAGAGTAAGATTGAGTGTAAAACCAGTGACGCTCCAGCTCTGTGCACCATGACTCACAGGAACCTCTATGAGTGCTAGAAATTGTCACGGGGTTACCTTAGTTTACTGCTTTGAGATTTTTCAGGGAGCAGCACAGAGATGTGGAGCCCTGGTGGAGCTCAGTGTACTTTCTGAGTTGAGGAGACAGAGCTGAGAGTTTGAGGACACCAAGGCAGAAGAGATCACAGGGCAGAGTACCAAAGAAGGAAAAGCTACACAGAGAGAAAACTCAGGAGATCTGTACCAGATCCACCTCAAATATTCAGCAGAGTACGGATCAACATATGTATGCGAGGAAACTACACAAAGCTGGGGAAAGGGCCATCCTAAATGAATAGAGGGGCAGTCACCAATGCTCAAGGAAGGCCAGGAATAATGCCTCTTCTCAATAGCCAGATTTGAAAACCTTATGATCATAGGACACTATGAATGGAGTACTCAGAAGTGTCCTGCACTATTAGTGGGGAATAATTATCCCTATAGTAAATATTGCCCTTATCTGGTGCAACAAATCATAAAAGGATCAAACTGTTTCTAAGAAACTTGACTGTATCCTAGGAAACAAAAAATATCTCAAATGAGCAGCCTAAAGGAACTAAAACTAAAAAAGATGAATGAACAAACAGAAAGTTAGTAGATGGAAGGAAATAATAAGGATCAGAGCAGAAATAAATGAAATAGAGAATAAAAATATAGAAAATATCACTGAAAACTAAGAGCTAAACTGAAAAGATAAGCAAAATTGATAAACCTTCAGCCAGATGCAACAAAAAGAGAGAGAGAGGGAGAAAGGACCCAAATAAATACATCAGAGATGAAAAAGAAGTTACAAAAAACACCACAGAATATAAAGGATCATAGAGATTACCACGAACAGTTATATGCCAATAAAATCAACAACTTAGAAATGGACAAATTCCTAGAAATAAACAATCTCCCAAGTCTGAACCAGAAAGAAACAGGGAATATAAACAAACCAATTACCAGTAATAAAATTGAATTAGTAATTTTAAAACACCCATAAAACAAAAGTTCACTTCAAAAGCTTCACAGGTAAATTCTACCAAATATTTAAAGAACAGTTAACACCTATCCTTCTCAAGTCGTTCCAAAAAATTCAGAGGAAGGAATGATTCTGAACTAATTCTGTGAGACCCCATCATCCTGATATCAAAACCAGGTAAAGACACCACAAAAGAAGAATATTAAAGACCAACATCACCAATGAGCAACAATGCAAAAAATCCACAATAAAATACTAGCAAACATCTTTCAATACATTAAAAAGATCACACACCTTGATTAAGTGGGATTTATCACACTGACAAAAGGATTATTCAACATTCACAGACCAGTCAATGTGCTATATTATGTGAACAAATTGAAGAATGAAAATCATGTGATTATCTCAGTAGCTGCAGATAAATCTTTTGACAAAATTCAACAACCATTTATGATAAAAAGAAACCTCTCAACAAAGTGGGTATAGAGGGAACATAACTCAGCCCAATAAAGGCCATGTATGACAAATCTACAGTCAAAATCATACGCAATGATGAAAAGCTGAAAGTACTTCCTATAAGATCAGGAACAAGACAAGGATAGCCACTCGACATTTTTATTCAACATAGTAGTCAGACAAGAAAAAGGAATGAAAGGAATCCAAATTGGAAAGGAAGAAGTAAAACTGTCACTGTTTGCAAATGACATGAAACCATACATAGAAAACCTCAAAGACACCACCAAAAAACTGTCAGAACTCATCAATGAATTTGGTAAACTGGCAGGATACAAAATTAATATAAAGAATTCTGTTACATTTCTATACACAAACAAGGAACAATCAAAAGAGAAATTAAGGAAATAATCCCATTTATAATAGCATCAAAGATAATAAAATACCTAGGAATAAATCTAAGGAGGTGAAATACCTGTACTTGGAAAACTATAGGACACTGATGAAAGAAATTGAAGATGACACAAACAAATGGAAAGATATACTGTGTTCATGGATTAAAAGAATTAATATTGTGAGAATAACCATATTATGCAAGGCACTCTACAGATTCAATGCAATCCCTATCAAAATACCCATGACATTTTTCATAGAACTAGAACAAATAATTCTAAATTTTGTATGGGAACACAAAAGACCCTGGAAAGCCAAAACAATCTTGAGAAAGAAGTACAAACTAAAGGTATCACACTCCCTGATTTCAAACTACACTACAAATCTACAGTCATCAAAACAGTATGATACTGACACAAAAATCAACACAGAACAATGGAACAGAATAGAGAGCCTAGAAATGATCACACACTTATATTGTCAATTAATCTACAACAAAAGAGGCAAAAATATACAATGGGGGAAAGACAGCCTCTTCAATAAATGGTGCTGTGAAAAACTGGACAGCTACATGCAAAAGAATCAAGCTGGACCACTTTATCACACTATATGCAAAAATAAATCAAAATTAATTAAAGACTTAAATATGAGACCTGAATCCATAAAACTCCTAGAAGAAAACATAGGAAGTACACTCTTTGACATCAGTCTTAGCAATATTTTTTCGGTTCTGCCTCCTCAGGTAACAAAAAGAAAGGTAAAAATAAACAAATGGGACTAAATCAAACTGAAAAGCTTTTGCACAATAAAGGAAACTATCTACAAATCAAAAAGCCTGCCTTCTGAATAAAAGAAAATATTTGCAAAGCCTGATAAGTGGTAAATATCCCAAATACATAAAGAGTTCATACAACTCACCATCTGAAAAACAAAAACCCAATTTAAAAATGGGTAAAGAGCTTGAATATACATTTCTCCAAAGAAGTTGTACAGATGGCAAACAGGCACATGGAAAGATGCTCAACATCATTAATAATTAGGGAAATAAATTAAAAGCACAATGAGCTATCACCTCTGGCCTGTCAGAGTGACTATAACCAAAAAGACAACAGATAACAAGTGTTAGCAGGGATGTGAAGAAAAGGGAACTTTCCTGTACTTTTGTTGGGGATATATATTCATACAACCACTATGGAAAACAGCATGGAGATTCCTCAAAAAAATTAAAAATAGAACTACCATAAATCCAGTCATTCCACTCCTGACTAACCAAAGAAAATGAAAACACTAATTTGAAAAGATATATGCTCCCCTGTGTTCATTGAAACATTACTTATAATAGCTACAATATGGAAGCAACCTAAGTGCCCCTCAATAGATGAATGGATAAAGAAGATAAGACATATAAATATAAATGGGAATATTACTTATCCATAAAAAATAATGAAATCTGCCATTTGTGACAATATGTCTGAACATAATGGCTATTATGCTTAGTGAAATAAGTCAGAGAAAAACACACATGATTTCATTTATATGTGGAATCTCAAAAAAAACCACAAATGAACAAACATAATAAAATAGAATCATAGATTCAAAGAACAAATATGTTATTGCCCAAGGGGAGGAGGGTGGGTGGATGAGAGAAAAGATGAGTGAGATTAAGAGGTACCAACTTCCAGCTACAAAATAAGTTAATCACTGGTATGAAATGTGGAGTGGGGAATATAAGTCAATAATAATATTATATCTTTGTATGGTGACAGATGGTAACAAGAGTTATCATGGTAATCATTTTATAATGTATATAAATATTGAATCACTGTGTTGTGCATCAGGAACTAACATAGTGTTGTAGGTCAGTTATACTTTAATAACAAATTCAGAGAAAAGGAGGTCATATTTGTGGTTACCAGAGTCCAGAGTATAGAGGAGGGGAAATTGGATAAGGTGGTTAAAAGGTACAAACTCTCAGTTATGAGATAAATAAGTACTAGGGATATAATGTACAACATAATTAATATAAAAATATTTTTATTTTGGATTTATATAAGGTGACGGGTATCCACTAAACTTATTGTGGTAATCATTTCAAGACATATATGTAAGTCAAATCATTTTGATATATACCTTAAATTTATATTGCACTGTATGTGAAGTATATCTCAAGAAAACCAAAGGAAAAAAGAGAGAGAGAAAGCAATTACCAAAAAGAACTTTATGTGTTGAAAAAGATGAGAAAACTTTGTATTATTTGAAAATAATATTACATAGCTGTAGACACCAAAAATATTATTATTTGTGAATTTAATCAAAATTTTTAAAATATTATAATATATTTTGAACTAGTTGAAACTGAAGAGTAATCAGAATCCAGATTCAGCCAGTTGCTAAGACTTAATATAAAACTAAAATAAAATAGTCACTCCACTGTATACTTCTTTGCATTTGAATTGGCAGTCATTCCTAAATTGATTAGTTTCATAATTTCATATTTTTATATAAATGGGACTTTTTCTTTGTTAACTTCTTTTGTGTTCTCATTTTTAGTTAATAATGTTGATCATTTATTTTAGGATATTTTAAAAAATCACAAAATGCATACAAAAGAAAATTGAAATCATCCATGATTCCATTAAGCAAAGAAACATTTATTTTTTAATCATTACAAAAGCACTGCATTTGACAACATGAAAATGAGTATCTACAGATAACTCAAAAAATGAAATAAATTTAAATTCTCCCACAAGCATGTCCCTTAGAGATAACTAGCATTAACACTTTCATAAACTTATTTCCACTTATTTTTCCATACATATATATTAAATGGCAAGATTCCTCTTATAAATTGAATTTTTCACTTAACTGTATATCATAAACATCTCTCTATGCCAATGGATATTTATCTACACTACCACTTTTAGCTGGATGAAAAGAGTTGCATTTTATTAATACACTATAACTTAACACCTATTTATAGACATTAATGTGTTTCCTCTCAACATTTTAATAAAATAAATAAGGCTATAGTGACTCTTTTTAAGACCCAGGAGACACACTGACTGGGTTTTATAATCAAGGCTCCTGACTTCAAAACTTATTTCAAGGACAAATAATCATTTATGATCATTGCTTATATTACATTCAATCAAAGTATCTTGTTCAGGACCTTAAGTGTCACTGTTCATACACTGTCCCCTCAGAGAGTTCAACAACTCATCCTGCAACAACAGGAGGAGGAGAGAGTTAGCTCTTGTCCAACCACAGACTGCACTCCTAATCTATAGAGTCTAAACAATGGTAAAATATGGATGTCATGGATTAATGTTCTGTGGCCTGTTTTCACCTGCCCTTGGTCAAAAGTGGGGACTAACAATGAGAACAGGGGTCCCTGACATCTGGGAACTGCTCTGGTACTGTCAAAAAGGCCTTGGTTTTCTCCTGTTGAACATAAACAATTTTACAGAAATCAACATCATAAAAAGGAACATGTGACCATATGACTGTGATGGATCAAAACAAAAACAAGACAAAATTCTATGATATGTCTAAACAAGAACAAAAACCTGAACACAGTCCAAACAACAAAATGACCCAAATACTTCCCTATCCTGACTAATGAGTGACTGCTCTGTCTTTCACCAGTTACAGTTTGGCCTCATTCTAGCTTTCCCTCCTTCTAGATAAGATTTGCATAATCAATCATAGAATTAACACCACTTCCTGAGAGCATCCAATCCAGAACAAAGCCCTGCTCCCTTGAATCCTCCTGAAAATCACCCAAATCAGGATAATAAGCCCAAATCCTGTAAATCTTTTTAATACTCTCACTGAAATGCCCCTTGGTTCCCCATAATGTGAGCTTTTCCTCCTTACAGTAAGTTATGATCCCAAATTATTCAACCACCGGAGTCACTGGAGAGCATTGACACTTTTAAAACACTTAGAACACTTTCTAGCACATGGTAAGTGCTTAATAAATGTGAGCTGTTATCATTATAAGAGACAGCTTATTGTTAGGTAAAATATATGGATTTAGAAATCAGACCTCATTCTGCACTGTCTTGGCCAAATCCCAGATTCCTTTAAACCTCAGTTTCTTCATCTGTAATGTTAGTTACTGTGGGGCTCGAGGGACATTGTTCCAGCTAATGATTAAGAACTCTCCAGACAGTAGGGGCTTCTTAGACAATGGGTAAATTTCCAGGATGTCCGGCCCCCTTCCGAGAAGGAGGGAGATAACAAAATGTAAAAAAGGTGTCTGTCAAAGAC